>NC_140962.1:112472169-112609669 GCF_056783735.1 Eptatretus burgeri
TCAACAATCATTTGTTTTTTTTATTTTATTTTATCACATGAGAGCACTGAGCGAAGTCGCACTCCATCTTCTGGATCATCGCTCTTGCCCAACACTCTTCCAGTGATCTGGGGAGGGGAAACAAAAGGTTCCACAAAAACACAACACTTATACTTTACATTCCTACTCTAAGCCTTAACGACACTATTCACAGGATATTTACACTTGACCGCCTCCCCCAGTGGATGCTAATAGACCCAGCGTTACCTGGGGAGCCAATTTTCAAATTTGCTTGCCCCAAAATTATGCGGACATCATGCCCTTGCTGCACATGTCAAGTTGTGCGGGATCGGGTGGGACTCACACATCTTCACAACACTCACACCATGGTCATCATCACATTTCTAGGTCATGGTCCTCATTTTAATCATGCAGGCTGGATCCCATCATGGCCGTGGGGTGGGTTACCACAAGATGATGGGGGCATCTCAGGTGCAACCATGCCCACAGGTAAGCTTTAGTCCAACCCGGACGTTTCTCCGCCCCGCTCCCTTTGATTCCCTCCCCCCTGGTAGCCATCAGCTCTAATCCCGTGCAACACTCTGGAAGGGGTCTCACTGGCTCCTCTGGCCTTCCTGGGTCGCCAAGGTCCTACCCGCCTTGGTCGCCCAACCAGACCCTCTCCCAGTTGCCTCCAGACACTGTCACCATTAGCCACCAGGTGGTGAATCTCCTTGAAGGGGGTCGCAATTCACGCTCTCCGTGAGCTTCAGCAATCCCTGTTGACAAGCACATCATCCCCACCCACAAAACCCACATGACTCCCCCACCCCATCGGCCTTACATGTGACACCTGCATTTCTAACACTTCACCGACCATGACCTTCCCTGTTACCACACCATGCCCAATAAAAAAAACAATGTGTGCACCATACATTTCACTTCTTCACTTAAAACAACTCACACAGCACTTCTCACCCGATCCACGCACCAGCCATTGGACAGCCACTTGTGCCCGCTTTGTTACCAATTACCCACTGTCCCGATTGTCACTCTAAAACCCAGCAGAACTCACAAACCCTCACCTTCAGCACATGGGCAGGAGGCTGCCCAGGCCCAAGCTCCCGCACAGAAGCGGCCAATCTTCCCCTCACACGCTCTATCCAATCCGGAATATCCCGACCCATGTAAGAGCTCAATCGGTCACAATGGACGATCTGTGGGAGTGCGTGGCGGCCCATCTGGATTTTAAAAACTACATCGGTTACCTGTCGGAGTATCACACCGGGGCCCTTCCGGGGGTGGGGGGGGTGAGTTTCGGGCACACACCCTTCCTCCTCTGTGGCCGGAAGAGCCAAATGAGGTCTCCAGGGAGGAATCGGGGGGCGTGTGTCCGAGAGTCATACCTCAATTTAGCACGCGAGCAAGCCAAACCTATTCGCTCCCTCGCAAAGTCATGAGCTTGCTCTATGCTCTTACGCATTTTGGAAGCATAACCCTCCGCCGAGGTCCATGTTGGGGTTTCAGGTGTCACGCCCAGCCACAAATCAACAGGGACCCGCATCTCCCGACCAAACATCAGCAAGGCAGGGGTGCAGCGCGTGGCCTCATGCTGCGCAGTCCTGTATGCCATCAGGACAAAGGGGAGATGTTCGTCCCAGTCCTGCTGATTCTGGGAGGTAAAGAGAGCTAACTGGGTAAGCAGAGTTTTATTAAACCTCTCCACCATCCCATCCGACTGTGGCCTTCGAGGAGTGGTCCGAGTCTTGTGAATTTGGAGGAGCTCGCACACTGAACGTAGGAGTTCGGACTCGAAGTTCCGGCCCTGGTCTGTGTGCAGCTCCCTCGGAGTTCCAAAACGGGTGAAGAACCCCTCCACTAGTGCTTGGGCAACCAGCCGTGCTTCCTGATTGGGCAATGCATAGGCCTCCGGCCATCTGGTAAAGTAGTCCATTGCCACCAGAATATACTTGTTGCCTCAGTGGGTGGTGGGTAGGGGCCCGACCACATCAACCGCTACCCTCTCAAGTGGTGCTCCTACATTATAAATTTGGAGGGGGGCCTTACGTGCGCATGGTGGTGTTTTCTTCCCCCGGCAGAGGTCGCACCAACGTACCCATTTTTGGATGTCGCTGCCCGAGTTCACCCAATAGAATCTCTGCCTCAATTTCGCGAGTGTTTTGGTTACACCTAAGTGTCCCATCGTTCGTGTTCCATGTACAAGCCCCATCACCTGTTCTCTCAATTTCGAAGGTACCACCAACAACCAGGAAGCATTTCCACTCGTTGGTAATTCCCACTCCCGGTACAAAATGCCATCCTTCAGCTGGAGCATCTGCCATTGTGCCCAATACGCCTTCACCTGCGCCCCAAGCGAAGCAATTTCTTCCCACGCAGGCCGTTTTCCACCCTCTAGCCAATTACAGAGGTGGCCCAAAACAGGGTCCTCCTTCTGTTCCTTTTTCCAATCGACACTACCAAATTCAGGAGGTGGTTGTGGCAGAGTCCGACGGGTTACTCGGGCGGCACATAGGCATGCATCAATTTGTTCCTGCCCAATCAAATCCCTATTCTCTTGACGTTCACAAAATTTGCATTGGTGCTGCCAACAAGGTCGCCGAGAGAGAGCATCTGCGTTGGCATGTGTTTTGCCGGGCCGATGTTGCACAACAAAATTGTACTGCTGCAGTTTCTCAAGCCACCTTGCAATTTGGCCCTCCGGCTCCTTGAACCGAAGAAGCCATTGCAAGGAGGCATGATCAACCCGGATCACAAATTCCCTCCCGTACAGGTAAGGATGAAAGTGTCCAACTGCAGACAGCAAGGCCAATAATTCTTTGCGAGTGACGCAATAATTTCGCTCGGGCTTTGACAGAGCCCTACTATAATAGGCAATCACTCGTTCGACACCTTGTTGGACTTGAGACAGGACCGCCCCCAATCCTCCCTGACTAGCATCCGTGTCAAGGATGAACTGGCCAGTCTCGGCCGGATACGCCAAAACTGGGGCTTCCATCAGACGTTGTTTTAGGTGATTGAATGCTTTGGTGCAGTTTTCTGACCACACAAATTTAGCTCCCTTCTCTGTCAATTGGTGCAATGGTCTTGCAATACTTGCAAAATTTTCCACAAATTTCCTATAGTAAGAACAGAGGGCCAAAAATCCTCTGACCTCTCTTACATTTCTGGGGGTGGGCCACTCTTTTACTGCCACTGCCTTCATTGGGTCTGTGGCCACACCGCTTTCATTCACCACGTGACCCAGATAAACGACCTCTTTCCTAAAAATTTCGCATTTCCCAGGGTTCAGTTTTAACCCGGCCCCCCTCAATCGCCTGAAAACCTCCACCAATTTTTTGGCAGCCTGCTCAAATGTGGGAGCGTGGACAAGAACGTCATCTAAATAGATCAGGCATGTTTGCCATGGCAGCCCAATCAAAACGCATTCCATCAGACGTTCAAATGTGGCGGGGGCATTGCACAATCCGAAAGGCATGACGACAAACTGCCAGAGGCCCTTCCCTGTGGTAAATGCTGTTTTCTCTCTCCCTTGTTGGTCCATTTCCACCTGCCAGTAGCCACTCTTCAAATCCAATGTAGTGAACCATTTTGAGCCGGAAATGGCATCGAGTGTATCATCAATACGTGGCAGGGGATACGAGTCTTTGAGCGTCACTTGATTGAGTTGGCGATAATCCACACAGAACCGAATGGTCCCGTCCTTCTTTCTCACCAACACAATGGGTGACACCCAAAGACTAACCGAGGGCTCAATAATTCAAGCCTCCTTCATCTTTTCCACCTGTTTTTCAGCCTCATCCCTCTTTGCAAGAGGTAGACGTCGTGCAGCTGTCGAACAGGTCGAGCCTCGCCAGTGTCAATTTGGTGCCTGACTAGACTCGTGCGTCCAAAATCCTCGGGAGAGAGAGAGAATACATCCAAATTAGCACCAACCAAATTGTGCAATGACCTTACCTGGTCCACTGTTAACCCCTGTTCTGCTCGGTTTACCATGTCCCTTACTCCCTCTGGCCAATTTGTTTTTCCAAAATTTTGCCCCGACTCCGGCTGACCTGGCGAGTCTGTGGTTCCGTCCCCTCCGGTGATCTCCACTACACTGCTACACTTTGCTATAACAGCTCCGCCCCTCACTGTGTGAGGGCTGTCAGACAGGTTGAGCAACCGAACCACTACCATGGGCTGATGTGTATCCACGAGTGTACGACCCACCATCAATCCTGCAGTTTCCCCCGAGCTCCACGGCTCCACCATCCCGAGCTGGCCCACGTGATTGGTCCTTGCCGATATCCGGGCCAACACCACGGTCTCAGACCTGGGGGCCACGGTCACGGTGCGCGACATCTCCAGTCGCGCCCCCTGCGCCTCCTCGACTTCCCCCAGTCCCTCCAACCGTAGCTTTTCAGTCCCTAGCCACATGTGACCCCGCCCCAGGTCTAGTTGGCAGTCATGTTCCACAAGGAAACTCAACCCCAGAAGGCATCGGTCACACACTTCTGCCACCCACACCATCGCATCGACCTCTAGGCTGCCCAACTCCATCCTCACAACCCCACGACCCATTATCGGCGTCGTTGCTCCCGTAGCTAGTTGGAGACTGTGTCCTGCTAGTCTATCGATTTTGTCCCAACCTCCCACACTTTGGTCCAACACTAGCGGGCTAATAACGGTATCACTTGCACCCGTGTCCACCACTGCTTCACAAAACTCTCCCTCTATCTTTACCCTTACCCGCAAATTCCCCACACCAATTTTCCCACAATTCACTATTTTCACCAAGGGAGGGCACTTCGCCACAATCTCACCAGCCAAGCATGGCCCTGTATGCTCAGCCCGATCTAGTTTCCCCGACCCCCGACAGTGATCTCTGGACTCGATCTAGGTAAGGGCATCTCGGATAGACCTGGCGGTTCAGCAGGAGGATTCACCCTCTCCGAGTCTAAAAGTCTATTGGAGGGTCCCTCCATCGCCGGGTACCGGCAATATCGTTGCATGTGTCCTCTTCGCCCGCACCGGAAACAACTCCCCATAAAAGGCCCCCGTGAGTATCGGTGAAATGTCTCTTCCGGTTCCGGACCCCCTCGGCCATAATCGAATTGCTCTATTGGCTGGGCTGGACCCCGCCGCTTTGGCGCACTAACTACCGGATTACCCTTTATCAAACTCGACAGTTTCTGGCAAATTTCCTGAAACATTTGGGTAATGCCAATTTCTCCCAGCCCCTCTCCTTGATCCTGGATCTCCGCCTGTCGGACCGTCACCGATGGCCTCTCGGGCACCCGACTCGGCCGCCTCCACGAGGCCAGCCTGGCTGCGCACTCAGCCGCTCGGTAAATGGTGGGTGGATCCTGTAGCTCCACTAGCGCTCGGACCTCAGGGTCCGGAAGAGCAGCTAAAAATTTCTCTAGTGCCAGTCTGTCCCACGCCTCCACTGTAAGGTCCCGATACGCGATCCTGACTGATTGGTAAATGTCCTGTGCCAGCTCCTGCACTGTCTCACCCGGCTTTAATCTGCGGTGCTGGAGCTGAGCCCGCACCAGATCACAGTTTACCGCGAACCCAAACCGACGGCTCAACGCCTCGCAAATGTGGGAGCTGGTCAACATCCCCTCCGCGATCACGTTTAACACGTCTGTGGCTGGTCCCCGCAACGTTGCCACCAAATTCCCTGTATGTTCCTGCTCATTCCACCCGTTTAGTCGGGAAATGCACTCAAATTGCGTCAGAAAAGCTTCAACGCTCCCTGACCCGTCAAAATTTACCAGGGGGATCACTTTTACGGTGGCCCGCTTCTCAGTTTCTCCCTTGTCCGAATCCAGCCCAGGGATCAAACACCCTTGTGGCTTCGTATCCAATTTCGGAGCCCACTGTGGCCAAAGATGTTTTGTGGTGAGGGTCTCATGGGTCAATTTTGCCTCCTGTTCCAAACATTGAATGGACCGATTCACCTCTTCCCGCAGGATCTTCTGGGCCCGCACAACCTCCTCCAAGGCTCCGTCGCGAGTTTGTAGCTGGTCCTCAACCAACCCGGACACTCAACTTACAAAAGACGGCTCCACCAGGCCTTTATCCAAGTCTTCATCTTGGCTCATAATTTTATCTTGTTCGTCCAAACGAGCCTCCAATCCTTTTACCTCCTCCGCCAAATTCATCCCTTGCTTCCTCAGCTCTCCCCACTCTTCAACTTGCAGCTGCATACGAGCATCCACACAGGCACGATGACGTTCCAGGCTTTCATCCACTTTATCAACCCGAATGTTTGTTGCATCAATTTTATCTACCAATTTTTTCCGTATATTTTCCCCCTCCAATGTAATTTCTACCTTTGTTTCCTCCAATATATCCTCGAATTTACTTTGTATTTCCCCCAATTTAACATCCACACACTCCTGCATCTCAGTTTTCATTTTCTCCATCTTTTCCCTCAATTCATCCCTCATTAAATCAATCCGTGCACCCAACTGTTCCCCCATTACCCCCAATTGATCTGTCATTTCTGCCCTCTGTGCCGTCATTTCTGCCCTCTGTGTCACGAATTGATTTTCCATTTGTGCCGTCATTTCTGCCTCCTGTGCCGTCATTTCTGCCCTCTGTGTCACGAATTGATTTTCCATTTGTGCCGTCATTTCTGCCCCTGTGCCGTCATTTCTGCCCTCTGTGTCACGAATTGATTTTCCATTTGTGCCATCATTTCTGCCATTTGTGCCCCCTGTGCCATCATTTTTGCCCCCTGTGCTGTAATTGCACTCATTAAACGTTCCAACATTGTCCAGATCGTCATCGTGCCGGTTTCCGGCGCTGCCGGCTCCGTTACGGGCGATAAAGCACGGTCCACGCTCGGAATGGGGAAGGTTCCAACCCTACCTCCGTCTCTCCCTTCCCACCCCCGACTCGCTGCCAGACACGTGGCCTTCCTCCTCAAACATCTGCACATCCGCCATGGTGCAGAAGTCCCGTTTGCCGCCAATTAATTTGAATTTGAAAAATCCCGCCAAAATTTTCCCGCGCTCGCGCGCTTTTCTGTAGTAGTTTTATATTCCAATTTGTGGCGAGATTTTAATCTTGGTATATTCTCCCGATACCAAATATAATTTAGAGGGGTTCGAACATCCAACACCCTGATACCAATGTGCCGTCCACGGGACTTGAACAGTCCCGCCAACGTAGAATGAGCCGAAACGATGGAGGCGGTTTATTTATTTATAACCCAAACATGGCGGTTCTAATCGCTCTACCGCAAACGGGACGAGGAAGGTGGCACGAGTCACTTTTCACTGAGTTGATGATGTTTATTTGTTTTTATTATTAACAGAAATAACAAGACTCGGCAAGAAGAGGGATCCGGGGCGATTCGACGGGATGGTGTGGGATCGGGCGTGGGGAAAAACACAGACAATTCCAATGAATATACAGTTCTCAATCCCTCTAAGGCGCCAAGCACACACACACACACATACACACACACACACACACACACACACACACACACACACACACACACACACACACACACACACACACACACACACACACAAAACGTAGCTATTTCTGGTGGTCAGGCTGGACCGTGGTGTGGACGCAACTGTCCCTGGATCGGCGTCGGATGAGCTGGCCTTGCTCTCGTCAGGGGGGCAGGAGAAACCGTGGTGCTGTCGACCTCCTGGTCTTGGCCCAAGTCCGCTCACAGCCGCCAGGGAACCAGTTCTGGCGCCAATTTGCGAGCAGGAGAGGGAGGCAGGTCCGCCCGCCGTTCGACCCCGTACTCCGAGTCAGCAGAACCCCAGAGCCAACCAAGGTGAGGAACGAGGCTCGGCAAGGCTCCAGGACACGATGAAGAACACTATCGACTCAGCACAACAACAAGGACGCTCTCTGCCGCCACAGGGAACCACACCAAAAAAAACCACGATCTTTTGGTTGTAATCTTCTTCCTCTTTCTTTTCGACCCCGAACAGAACCTTTTTATCCTTCTGTCCTCGTCACTTCAATCGAGCCGTTTATTGGCCCACCGCCATCGCCTTCCGCCAATCGTGATCACGGGGCGGAACCATCCGCTGCACTGTCCTGTGACGTCACGGCCAGTCTTCAGAGAATACCAAAAGGGGTTTACGCAGACACACTTACCCTATCCCGTGTCCCTATCTAATTACGTGACATTTATCATTTCCCCCTTGAAGAAATGAACATTTACTAGACAACTTATCACCACTGAATTGCTACTTATTACATCGAGATCCTGGTAAACTCGAACAGCATGGCATACCTAATTAAACATCCTAATTACCCTTTGAATGCATACCCCCCCTCAAACGTAACAATATGTATATATATATATATATATATATATATATATATATATATATATATATATATATATATATATATATATATATATATATATATACAGTATTGATGTATGTGTGTTTATATATATATATATATATATATATATATATATATATATATATATATATATATATATATATATATATATATATATATATATATATATATATATACACACGAGCATATACCCATGCTGCGCACGGAGTTGAATGGGTGGCAAAAGGTGGATGAGGCATAATAGTTGATGTTATGGGAAGCTGGGGAGGGTGTCATTAGGGATGTGATGCGCGATGGTTACCTGTCCTTAATTTTCTAAACGACCTCCCTGTAGATGACATTTTGGGTGAGTGTCTTGGTGCTGAATAGTCCTTGTGAGGAATTATTGTCCACTTTGATAGATATATAGGAGTAACCTCTTGCACGTGAAAATGCAACATATAGTTGGCCATGGGAGAACACAGGGGCTGGGAGGTATATTCCGAGTTTGTCAAATGTTTGGCCCTGGGATTTGTTTATGGTCATCGAATATGCAAGTCTGACTGGAAATTGCATCCTCTGCAGTGTGACTGGAAGGTTGGCGTCTGATGGGGCAAGGTTAACATGATATAGGCCTAGTCCGAGACGAACAGAAGCAGTGGAGGGTGACCGAGAATCAGAATGCAAATTTCAATGAATGGCACTTTTTGGCGCACATCCGATGATCGAACACCGCTTGGACGCTTTAATTTGAAGACCACACACGCAAGACACAACACAGGTAACGATGACGGTTGATTTTGACAATTAATGTAATGAACGGCAGTTGTTTGGCTGCATCCGACAATTGAACACCTCTTTAATTTGAACAGTTATCATGCACGCATTCAAGGTACAGAATCTATTGTGGGACACCGCGCTTTCGAAGAACAAAGAAAAGAAGAGAATCTGGGCAATGAAGGGATGACTTCGTACCCCTGTTCCCTGGTTCCCCCTACCTTCAGATTATAGCCTTTGATGTTATCTGGATGTAGGCCTATTGCAACTTATTTTCGGTTATTTTTAATATGTACGCTGGATTTCAGACACAAATTGACAGTCGAAGACGGCATGTTCAGTATGGGAAGTATGTTGGATTTCAGACACAAATTGACAGTCTTCGAGGGTGTGCTCAGTACGGGAAAGAGCCAATCGGGGTACATCATGTTGGCAGAGCTCTGGCGCTCATTGTTCCCCTCCTTCCACACTGCTTTTTAAAACATGACAAGCATTGCTGATGTTCTGAGCTATACTATTTATTATCATTTGTGTTTATGTTCAGTGTTTGATGCAATGAGTACTCTCTTACTCGAGTTCACATTTTTTGGATAGATGGCAGCACTTACCGCGGACAGCAGTTCAGCGATTGCGACCGAACGGGAATAAATGCGGCCGTCGATGGGTTGAAAATCTTGTTGAAGCCACATTGTCATCCAATTCCAGCTTAGAAATTTAGTGCATCGTCTTCGTCACATTAAGAAACCACAGTATATGGGGAATGAGCACATTCCTGCCAGCGGTTTCGGAGGAGAAACGTCAAAATACGTGCAGGCGTTAACAGAAATAATTTTTTTTTTAAAATAAATCTTTACTTTTAATACAATGTTTCTTGTTACATTTTTTTGTGTCAAATTCACCTGAGGTTGTCAGCATGTGCAGAAGAGGGTTTTACATTGCAGACAATGTTTTCGAAGAGTGGCATTACGCCTCTCGGTGATGACGGTCTGTCGACGACAGACGTAATGACGTCAGCGAATGACCAATGATGTCATGACGGAATTACGCCTCTCAGCAGTGACGTCACATGTCGCCATGGAAACGAATGTAAAAATGAGAAAATCGCCCAAAATTCTCAAACCTCTCCATCTGGCGTGATCTCACATCACCCATGCTGTTCATTAGACCACAGAACACCCGCATGCCGAAGGTGGCGACAATCCGTCTGGCAGTTTTGGAGGAGATATGTCAAATTACACACAGACGTTAACAGAAATAATATATATATATATATATATATATATATATATATATATATATATATATATATATATATATATATATATATATATATATATATATATATATTAGTTCTGTTGAGTTCTTTTCAAGGAACTTCGGTGGAGGAGTGGGGCCATTAAGCCAAGGTTTGAATGTTGATTTTAGGCAATTTGAGGGTGCTGATTAAATTGAGCTGGAGTGAACCTCATGAAAATGTGGGCTAACTCGGCCAGATGCGAAAATTCAAAATGGCAGCCATGCTACTTCCAGCATATCAAAAATTGCATATCTTTTGGTTCTACATGTCCGATTTTTATGATTTTTGGGTCAAAATATATGTTTTGAAGGTCAAGGATGTCATATATTACCATTCCAGATTGTTATGTTTAAGGTTTAAGTCACAAAATATGAAATATTACTTTTCGGGGGCCAAATCCAAGATTGTCGTCGAGTAACATCTGGAAAATAGTAAAAAATCAATTTTCTTCTCATAATATTATTGGCAGTGAATCTTTTCATGCAAGTAAATGTTTGTTTATATGTGGGAGTGCACAACAAATTGAGACAAGAAGAGAAGGACGCAATCATTGTCTTTATTTTCAGAACATGATGTGTACATAATATCAATTTCTCAACTTTTACACTGTTCAGGTGGGTTATACCATTCTTTTGTATGCAACTCCTGTACTTTATCTAGAACAGTAATATGATGAAAGAATATCAACATTCCTTCATTTTGTCTGTAGAGCAACAGTGTTTCAATGGAAAATGAAATAAAACATGAATTATCTGAATTCCCGGCAATTGACGCTTTCCCGGTAAGTATTCTTGTAATTTGCATTGACCAAAGTTTGATGTACTGTCCAAACTGTCTTTTATCTAAGACAGTCATAATAAAATAATATTAACATCTCTTATAGTTTGACTGTGGCAATGTTTTTACAGTTGTAAATTAAATGAAATGAAATCTCCATTAAAACACATACATGTAATCCTTCAGTCACTATCTGAGTTGCTGGCTCCAGTCACAAACTTCATCATTACTTTCAGCCTCATCATCGTGCAACAATGTCTGTTCTTGTTCAACCAAGTCATGTAAACTTCTTGGGAGTGCATCATGGGTATACCTCACTGACACACATCTACCGTCTTTCATTGTCCATCCATGGTTGGTGGGATTTGGGGGTGCATCCGGCTTGTCATAATTTAGTTGAATGTAAACTTGGTAGTTAACTCGCGTCACATGCACATTGTGAGAATCTGGATCTGGTGGGATGCGGGACGTGGACTTGTTTTTTCATCTGATCCCACTTCCGTGCTCTGGCTTCACCTAACGTTTTACTGATTGTGTCATTATAGATGTGTCTAATAATGAATGTGGCCATTTGCTGAAGCACCTCTTGTGTCACTGGAAGTGTTTTGCCAACATCTTTCAAAAGATTGCGTGCCTCCTGAGTTCCTGTTCCTTTTTCATAAACTCTGTTTTTCCCATGTCCAAAGAAGCCAGATGTTGTATTAGATCCACTATGGATGTGTAATGGGATTAATATTTCAGCTACATCATCAGAGCAAAGGTGTCTGCAGCTGATGATTTTGTCTTTCCGTTTGATAGCAAGGGTACCCTCCAGTTGATGTGCAACATATGCAGAAAGAATCACTACATCTGTGTCCTCGGCATCAATCACGACTGTCTCCATTTTTCCTGCTTTTCGGATTTACGAATAGATGAAGAACAGCATTGTGTCCCCTTCAATGTGACTACATTCAAATTCTTCCATCCTTTCTCCGGAGGAGATGCTCCAACAATTTTGCCTGATGGAGTACACAAAGTCAATTTCTCTATGATTCTTTACAAGCTTGGTGAACTCAACCTTTCGAAACTTTTGCAGCCTTTGTTTGTTCCCTGATTGCTGAACAGCACCTGGAAGTTCTTTGTGGCAGGAAACCTATGTAATGTTTTCATGTACACATTTCTGGACCCATCTCTATATGCTGTCGTGGATTTACGACGCTCATGCTCACTGTCTTTGATGGAGTTTTCCACACCATCGGCATCATTTACAAAAACAATCTGGCTTGCATTTGGATGCCTTCTGCGAATAACGGAAAAAAGCTTTTCAGCATAATCTCCCCACGTGAGGGCAGACCCATCAGCTTTCTCACGATCTTCTGCAGTTGGGGTCACTAATCTCCACAGGAAACCCATATCGACGAGGGCAATGTACTGATCTGGAAAAGGTTCGACAGGCTGCATGTTTAATTTCTCAACTAACTTTGATTTTTGCACTTTCTTCATGGTACCGTTGATGTTAAATATGGGTAAACACTCATCTGTCACGCGAAATTCCATCACCTGTGCGAGAGTAAACTTCTCTTCACCAGATTCTGTCAGCCAAATTAACGATGCCATTGCTGTACTAAAGTCTTCAGATTGTCCCATGATTCAGGGGTAGTATTGGATTTGTTTTCATCGCAATGCTCACCACAGAGGATGCACTTGTGGCTTTCTTCACTCTCCTCACGTCTCATTTTTTTACCTTTTCCCTTGGACGACATGGCTATGACTCATTCAAGGATCTCTGTAATAAATGAAAAGTGTGTTAAAACATAGTAACATTTCAGTTTACTTAAAACCTATGCATCTTAACTATTCAGGGTGTCTTCCTGGTCTTCTTCGTTGCAGTCAGCTTGCGGCAGTCTAGGATTTTTCTGCAAAAATGATTAAAAAAGCATTTTAAAAATTCTAATTCTTGCACTTAACAAGATATTATGCTGATAAATGAAATATTTGACCTTAAAATATATGTTAAGACCCAAAAATCATAAAAATCGGACATGAAGAACCAAAGATATGCAATTTTTTTATATACTGGAAGCCGTGTGGCGGCCATTTTGAATTTTCACGTCTGGACAAGTCAGCCCACGTTTTCACGAGGTTCACCCCAACTCATTTTAATCGGCACCTTCAAATTGACTTAAATCAACCTTCAAACATTGGTCCCGGAAAAACGGTCACGGGACCCTACTGTGGGAACTCTACTGGTATAACACTTCGGCTCTGAATTCATCCCAATCGTACATGCACAGAGAAGAGTGAGATAATTGTTTTCCTGTCTGCCTGTCGAGCAGTCAAAACAAAATTGAAAATTATTCCAAACAGGAAAGTTACAGTTTATCAGGATGTCATAAAGGACACAAACAACAGGCTTGAATAACTAATGTAACATGTTAAATAAGATGTTGTTCAAGTCTGAAGATGATGATGGTTCACGAGCGGTATTTGACGATGTAGATTGTTTCAGAAGTCAAGGATGAGACAATGTGATAATGTTTCACCAAGTTATAAAAATGATCAACATGATGTGGTACGAGTGACAGGTTATAAGCTGCAAAATGTCGAAAACCCGGTTACGTTCAACAACTATAAAAATTTGACCTTTGCATAACCTTTATAGGTCACAAAACAATGTTGTGGACATTAAAATAAGGAAACAGGATACGTGCTATAGCTTATTTGAGTTAGTTCGTCGAAGAAGGTCGAAAACCCGGTTCGATTCCCACAACTTTGAAAATTTCACCTTTGTGACCTTTAAATGGTCAAAGGTCAAGGATTATGACCTTTGGTGCAAAACTTCCTCTGGAAAATTCCAGGAACAATATAACATCATATAGGCTAGATGGCATTTCGCACTCATCGGATTATCTGTACTTTGATGAAATCAGCGTAAAAACAAACTTGAAGGGGGCGCCACGGGCAAGGTGTTCGAGATAGAGCAAAATGGTTTCAAGACTTTAGGTGGGGAATGACCTCAAGATTATGCATAAAAAATTGTCATCCTAGCTCTCAAAGTTTGGGCGGTCATATGATTTTTATGTCAGAATTCAAAATTTTCTAACTTCATGACCTTGTGACCTTGACCTTGTGACCTTGACCTTGAGACGAAAATGAAAAATCGAGCTCCGTGGGGCTATGCAGGTGCCATTGGACTAACCAAATACCGAAACCACTGCCAGATTCGACAAACCCCTCGGAGAAGATGGATTTTATGTCAAAATTGCAATTTTCTAAGTTCGTGACCTTGTGACCTTTACCTTGGGACGAAAATGAAAAATCGAGCTCCGTGGGGCTATGCAGGTGCCATTGGGCTAACCAAATACCGAAACCCCTGCCAGATTCGACAAACCCCTCGGAGAAGATGCAAATTGAAATCGGCTACCCCCTAAAAATACAATTTGCAATTTTCTAAGTTCGTGACCTTGTGGCCTTGACCTTGGGATGAAAATGAAAAATCGAGCTCTGTGGAGCTATGCAGGTGGCATTGGGCTAACCAAATACCGAAACGCCTGCCAGATTCGACAAACCCCTCGGAGAAGAAATTTTTTTACGTCAAAATTCGCAATTTTCTAAGTTCGTGACCTTGTGACCTTGACCTTGGGACGAAAATGAAAATCGAGCTCTGTGGGGCTATGCAGGTGCCATTGGGCTAACCAAATACCGAAACCCCTGTCAGATTCGACAAACCCCCTAGGAGAAGATGCAAATTGAAATTGGCTACCCCCTAAAAACACATGTTTTTTGGGCGTGGCTCCGCCCATAATGGGCGCACCACGCCCATTTTCAGAAAAACACAACTAGATCATGATATAAACCTCCCACCAAAATTTTGTCAGGATCGGATCAAAACCCACGGAGCTATGCTCGGGAGAGACAGACAGACATACAGACAAGCTGGTAGGCGGACATGGGTAGTCGCCTACCCAATAGAACCTGACATGATGGGCCCGTTCGATGGGGAATGACCTGAGGATTAAGCACAAGAAAATTCATGATTCCAGCTTCAAGGGTTACTGCTGCAGATTGTTTTTTCGTTAAAATACCTCCACATTTAGAGGTTTTTCGGCCCTTGCTAGGCAATGGAGGGGTCTATAGCAACGGTTCTTTTTCACACATAACTAGGACAAACCATGAACCTACCATACCAGTTTCATGTATATCTGACTCATAGTCTCTGAGATATAACGAACTTCGTTTTTTTATTGTTTTCGACCAGGGTTCATTCAAAGTCTATCTTCTCCGACAGTTTTCATAGGATTCGGCTGGAAATTTTTGACAATATGGCTGAATGTACTGCCCACAGTCGCTCATGGCCCGATTTTTGATTTTCGAAAATACTAATTTTTTAATGATTTTTCTAAAATTTCAAAGTCCCGTTGCTAGGCAACGGTGGTCTCCATAGCAACGGTTCTCATTTGCACACAACTAGGTCATGGTATGAACCTACCCACCAAGTTTCATCGAAATCGCCATTGTATTAACGGAGCACTGGACCGAACAGACAGACATACAGACAAACATATTGACGGCAAAAGTGATAATAAGGGTTGATCAAAAAAAAAAAATGTTTTTTTTCGACTTTATTGACTACCCAACAGACAGACAGACAGACACACAACAATAACGAATATAGTGGCCACTTATTTTTTTTCGTGAAAATATTTTTTCGTGAACCAATAAGACTCTATATCAACAGTGGTAAACGTCTGGAATTTTTTTTCTCTGACCTTTAAAATCTCTTTAATATCAACATAATTATATCCTTAAACACCATAGACCACAAAGCGCCCTATTGGCACTTTCAAAACCCTTCCGTTTAGTAGTACTTGGACAAAATATTATGACATTTTACATCATCACGACCAATCAAATTTGACACTCGTAGACCCCATCCATGTCCTTGTTGTATTATATTTTTCCTCTCATTGTATTATTATTATTGTTATTATTATTATATTTATCTCAAGGTTGCACGGGGTAAGATGGTCGATGAACTCTATTTATCTCTGCTTTTGTCTTAGTTGTAAGTGAAACAAATAACGTACCATCTTCCTTGAGGATATTTGGTGCTTTGTATGTTGTAATACAATAGACTTAATTTTATATTTGATTGCATTCCCTCCTTTTATTTGGGATGTTCATATTGCAATCCAAGAAACATTTGCAATAAATTTATTTTTAATTTCCGTATTTCAAAAATAATCTGAGTCAATGTGAAATTTACAGTGATAAATTATTATCTTTGTATAGGGTGATGAAAATACTGGTCTGTGTTGGTAGTTCTTGTAACATCTGACTTTAGCTCCTAACCATGCTGACTGGCAGGTTTTTCTCCGACAGGCAATTCTAAAGACTTAAATCAGTCAGGCTAAATTCTATCAAAGTAATCCAGTAAATCAACTTTTTTTTTTAGTGTTTTCATTGTTTTCGATTGGTTCCTCTTTTCTGAATCTTCAGAGCTCATTCTTGCCTTCAGAGTATTCATATTCATATGCTAATTGTAGCCTTCAGAGCTGTATTCCTCATGCTCCATCATTCTCAGAAAGGCTGATCCAACTCGTTTTTGGAAACTTTGGGGAAAGCCCATGACCATGTTGAATTCTCTTTAAAGTTATTTTCTGAAAGTTTCTTAACACATCACTTTTAAAGTTTGAGTTCGTTTTTTTTTTTTAACAACATCATGGAGGAGCTGTGAACAGAGGGATGAGAGGCAGATCCATCAACAGTGAAGCAGAAGGGAGATGGCAGAAAAAGAGTGGAGAATTGGACAAAGAATGAACAAACAAGAAAAATAACAAGTACATAGGACATGTCAAGGGAGCAGAAGGGATAACTTGGGAATGGAAAATGCTCACACAAACAATTTAATTTGCAGCACCAGGCATTTGATTTTCTTGGTTTCAAATTTGTTTCTAGACCACATCATATTCTTTTGAAACTTGCACAAAACATTCCAGATGGTGTCCTCTGAGACTTCTATCAGGGTCAAGTCATCCATGAAATCCCGAATTGGATCAGTTGCTTTCTTGTTGATATCCTTCTTACTCCTTCACCAAGTGCAATTTCAGAAGGATGTGAATATCAATTAGCCAGACCAAATATAACTGGAGAAATTTTGTGACACAATACAAAACCTTTTTTCCTGTCTTTGCTAGTTTGTGGTGTATGTGGTTCGTTTATAATGTTTATCGTAATGACCTAAAGAGATTTGAGACATCACTGGAACCCAAAATATTTCCAATATGACCTCAACAAACTTATGTGGATCGGCCTTAGCCAACCATCGACCTTATCCAAGTCCAGTCACATGACTGATATACTTTGCTGGATGCAACTCCGGATGCATGCATTCAAATCGCAAATACCTGTTTATGGAGGCAAATATATGAGACAGCATGCTTGACTTTAGATTACCACGAGTGTGCACCTGCTCCCTATGTTCGCCTCTCCACACTTGTTGCAGACATTGACGTTACAGATTTGCTTTGTTGTCATGATTGCAACCAATCATAATACAAACATTTATTTTGTACAAATTTATTTGTAATATTGGTGATATAATATTTATTTGAAATTTATTTGTAATATAAAAAGGTCCAAGTGGTCAAAATGGTCAAGGGTCTAAGCTGCCTAATCTGTCTGAAGAGTGCAAGGGGTCTAAATGGTGTTAAGGTCTAAGCTCTAAGGGATCTTTTTTGTACACATTGTCGAGGCTCATATACAGTAAGAGTGAGCACACAGAACATATAACTATAACAACAAAGGGAGTAGGAGACAAGGGGGTGGGAGAGGGACACACAAGACAGTATGGAACAGAGACATTAGGAGATCTGTGGGAGGGAGAGGGATGGGGCGGGACACTGCATGGGACTTTTAGGAAGGAAAGCATGGAATTTGAAGGAGGTGGGTTTGGGGTGGATTAACGAGGGTAGAAAATATCGAGGTTTTGGATGGGGGAAGATAAGAGCTGGTGAACAGCTGTTTTGAAGGCCTGAATGGAAGAATGGGATTGAAGAGAGTATGGGAGTTTGTTCCAGTGGTGGGGAAAAAGAAGAATGAAAGAGTGAAGGTGAGCAGTGATTATTGATTTTGGCAGTTTCACCAGAAGAGCGTTTCTTGCGGACCTTTGAGTGCCCTGTGGAAATATTGTTACAAATCCGGAAGCCATTTGCACACAAACAGACAGCAGTCCCTAAGCTTAGTTATTTCGATAAGTATATGTTTACAGTTAGAATCCTTCCTTCTGTCTAATGGGAATTTCGTGTGTGCGCTCCGAGTTATTTTATAGTTAGAATTTATACATCAACAACAACAACAACAACAACAATGGCACTGTCGCCTTGCTCCACCATCGCCATTATGCACGTGGCCTTAGGTGAGGAGGAAGGCGGAGTTACAATCGCCTCAGCTCCGACTCCGCCACAGAAAGGTGGGAGTTGCCCTGCCGACCGTGGGCCTGTCCAATGAGGGACGGCCAACGAATCGCAAGAGGAAACCGTCCAATCAGGATGCGAGTGGCGAGGAAAGAAATCCCTCCCACCTCAAGAGAGCCAGAGTGATCAGCGCGTTCTGTCTGGCGGTCTGGGTCTGCCTCGCCTGGTGTCACCTGATCAGGGGAAGCTTTTTTGGGCTTGATTAACGGTCACCTCGTCATCTCTCATCTTCGTGCTGGCTGACATCCGTCGCTCCTTCCCTCGTCCCTGGTGCTTGGTGCTGCGGTGAGGCGGTGGGTTCGAGTCCCACCACCGGACAAGCTCGACCAGACCACACGAGGCGGACAGGTGCAAGTGTAGGCTCTCAGCTCGCCTTCCCTCCGAGCTGAAAGACCAAAATAAAAACCCAACGGGGTCCATTTCGTGTGTGTGTGTGTGTGTGTGTATGTGTATGTGTGTGTGTGTGTGTGTGTGTGTGTGTGTGTGTGTGTGTGTGTGTGTGTGTGTGTGTGTGTGTGTGTGTGTGTGTGTCACCGTCCTGTAAGTAGAAACTGTTTAAGTGCCTTGTCCATTGCAAATTGAATTTCTTATAGTCATGATAACTGCTCTTTTCGTGCTCCCCTGCCCCATTATAAATAACACCCCCCCCCCCGATTGTTCAATATTCCAGCTCGTTGTCTGTCACTTTCTTTCATTGGTTTAGCACGGTGCATATTGGGAATTAGGGAGGCCGTTCGTGCCATAAATTGTTCATTTGGACCGACGGATCTTGCCAATCCCCGCTCGGTTTACACCCAGATCGGGCTCGGTAAACAGTCCGTTCCACCCGAGGTCCGTCGAGGGTGTGGTTTTCTCCGGTAGTTAGACGACGTGGGTACTTAGGCATATTGAAATTAGGAAATTAACCCTACCCCACACCGTCAAAATATTGGCGACCATGGTCCGCTAAGGGACTCTTGACCCTTTGGACTTATCCGAGAGTCACGACCTAAATTCCGGGTTTTTCAGTGGAAGCGACCCTACTGCTCCCCCTAGTGGTCGTTTATCACCACCAAACCTCGGCCCACAACAATATAGGGGGGACAGATCACAGCAGAGCAGGGGGTGTGTGGCAAGGCCGGAGAAGAGATGGTAGAAGACAGAGAGACCACCGACCTGCCTACAGTGAGAGACCCCAAGACTCAACTTCATCACAGGAGATACCAATGATCCTAAAATGGTCTAAAGGGTCTTTTGGGTCCTTGGAGACTTTTGTATCTTTGGGTTTTTTGGGGGTCTTCAGAGTCTTTGTGGGTCTGGTGACTTTTAGATCTTTAGGGTATTTTTGGTCCTTGGGGACTTTTGGTTCTTAGGGGTATTTTGGGTCTTCAGTGTCTTTTGAGTCCTCGGACTTTTGGGTATTTTGGATCCTTTGGGTCATCTGGGTCTTTTCGGTCTTCGGGGATTTTTGGGTCATCTGGTTCATCAGGGTCTTCCATGTCTTTTGGGTCCTCAGGATCTTTTGGCTATTTAGGGGTCTTTGGGGTCTTAAGGGTCTTGGGGGTCTAAAAAGGGTCTTCAATGGTTGAAAGGGTGTCAGCAGTGTAAAGCGTCGACAGGTACATTTCAATCGTACATAATTAATATATGTATGTGTGTGAAGTCATAGTGCAACTGACGTTCAAACAGTATGTACTTAATAGACATACAGTCACACTGCTTCACTGTGAAAGGAACATTCCAATCGTACGTTACTTATTGACGTTTGTGTAGTCTACAACAAATGTTCAAACAGGACGTGATGGATAGGCATCTAGCCATGGCCTCACAGACTGACTGACTGACTGCCAGGCTGACTGCTTCACTCATGGACGGCTTCACGTACGGACGAACCGTGCTTTTCATTTTTATATACATAGATAGCTTTTCATCCTGGGGGAACTAACATAACTTCAAGTCGCACTTTGGGTCCCGGCGACACCATCTTTATGATACCACTTTTCTTTTTGCACCCAGTGGGGAAACTTGGGAGAAATTTCCTGCTCCTCCCAATTTCCCTACACAGATCCAAATTTGTGATTGTTTGTCTGTGCGCTATCCTTTAAATGCTGAACATCAATGAAAGAAGTAGCATGTATGATTTAAAAAAATAAAATTGCTCTGTTTCAGACAGGGTCGGAATCCATTCGCCGACTCCAGACAGAGTGGATGATCTAACCATTAGGCCATTGATATTGCACTCCATTGGGACCTGGAGCTGTCTTGGCAAAGGTTTTCTTTACTACTTATTATATGTCCACACTCTGATGCTGCACAATTTGTTCATAACGCTATGGATTTTTTTTTTTGGACGTTTGTCTTTGTGCTTTTATATTCTGGATGTGAGTTGTGTGTATAGCCCTTATTATAGCCCTCAGCGCAGTCTATCTTCTGGAGCAATTATTGTCAGGTGCATCAATTTTTAGCCAGAGAATCGGGAGACAAGAAGTTCCAAATTAGCCAAGGTTATCAGCACACAACGGCCTACACTTTTATAAATATGGAGGGGAATATATAATGTCCACAAATTAGTGCTTAATGTTGGGACATACAGTTGAACATATCTGCTGAAATATTGTGTGTTCTATTATGCAATCCTGTATGTGCAACACCGAGATGGCAATTTTTTTATCAGATTTTATTCCACGAGATAACTCTATGATGGTCATGTTACCTATGAGCTGTTATGCTAATTGAGACGTTCAAACATTCTACAAATGAAATATAACTGTCCAAGACGGGCTTCCTGGACATAACGTGCTTCAAAACATATAACAGCGTTTTGAGACATTGTGTCAGTCGGTCTCCTGGTGCAATTTCCAATATTTCAGGACAAAGGCCACAACATTTCAAATTGGCTTTAAAATAATCTTTGCAACACTTACCTTGTCCTCTCTGTGTCCTGTGTCTGATATCCTGTCTTGAGCTTGCCATGAAAGATAACCTTGGCGATTCTGTTGTCAGAGATTCGAAATAAGTGAATCTCTGAATTGATTCTCTGATTCTCTGAAGTGAATCTCTGATTCGATAAGGAATTGTTCAATTCCGGTGATGTTTAATCTTTGCACGATTTCATTGTTCGGGATTTGGTCTTCCTTCCTTGTATGGATGGTCCTCTGGAGTGAGTTGTGGACCATACTCTTGAACAGAGCACTGGAACTGCTGAAGCAGTTTTTCCTTGGCGATTTGGCACAATCTGGACGGGTCGCCACTCGGACCATTTCTTGGAGCACAGCTGTGCCACTGATGCTGTGCCCCTTTTACCAGTACACTCGTACTCATTTTTCCGACATCAGGAGGATGACAGGCTGAATCAACCCTACCTGGCGTTAATTCAGTAGCCAACGGGGCTCAAACTCAGGACCCTAGGATCCCAAGCCAGACTGGAGTGAGTAGGCCAATTGCATAAATGAAAACAATCCAGAATCTTTGTGTGGTGACAATAGAGCATCCAAACATTACAGACATGCAAAATAGTGGTGAGAACAACCGCACAGTAAATGCTCACTTTTAGTGATGGCAAGTTGGTTTCTCAAAGGTTTTGCCCACTTTGCCTTATCGAGTTGAGTCATAACTTTATCGTCATCAGTCATAACTTGCTGCAACAGCATGTTACCAAAGTAGCAAAACCTGCCAACAGACTTGAAGGCCGTGCTATCAGTATGATTTATGGGTAGGATGTACACACTCCATGATCTAGGCTGCAGCAGAACCTCTGTTTCTGTGAGGTTGATGAACAGGCCAAAACAACTGGCCGAGTGTGTGATGCAATCCGTGAGGAGCTGGATCTCTTCGAGTGTCTGAACAACAAGCACGCAGTCATTGGCATAAAGGAGGCCATGAATGAGTATGTCCATTTTCTTGATCAAGCCATTTCGCTTGCAAGGACTGAAAATATTGCTGTCAAAACAGAACCAGATATAGACCCACAGTGTATAATACTTAATGCATCTGTGGGCATACTGCATGGCAGAGTAAATACAAATTTAAAGGTAGCACTTCTTCTTCTACTTCTTCTTCTTGCGGATGGCAGCTTAGCTGCCGGGTAGCTATCATTTTCTTGGGGCATGGCTATGCCGCTGATGCTGTGCCCCTATACCAGTACACTGGCACTTATTTCGTCAACCTCGGAAGGATGACTGGCTGAGTAAACCCCACCTGGTGTTTATTCAGTGGCTAATAGGGCTAAAATTCAGGGCCCAAAGATCCCAAGCCAGCCATCCTAACCACTGAGCCAACATCAGGCTTAATGTACACCAGGCAACACCAGGTTTAATTTTTTTCCAAAGTTCTCCAGAAACCTGGGGGTGAGGGGTGGGGGGGGAGGGGGAAGGGGGACCATAAAGGAGACAGTACAGAGAGACCACCGACCTGTCTGTGATGGGAATGGAAAGTGAAAGGACCATCGGCTCAGCATCATTGCGGTAGATGCCAATTTTCAGCATTGCCTGAAAAATAATCTTTCCTGCAGTGAAGAAAAGGGAGTTTGAGCAATGGTTGTCACAGTAGTGGCAATAACCTGTGAACAGGTGTTAACAGGCTACCCTCTGGGCTGGCAGGATAATAATAGCTCTTTCTCTTATATAGGTTCACAATGAATGCATCCTTAAACTCCTGCGGCATTCATTGAGCATCCCATATGATGCAGTACACTTGGACTTATTGCTACATCTGGCAGGGTTCAGTGTGCTTGTAGATTTCTGCAGCATTTATATCAAAGACAGGAGCATTATCACTTGAAATCTGTTTAATTTCATCAATACGTTATGAATCAGTCGGAAGCATGGCAAACGTTCCCTCAATAGGAAACTTCCGTATTTTCTCTTACACTTCATCCTTGATGGTAGAAGACAGTGGAGCAGGATATTAAAGTATTTCGTCCAGCTCTGGAGAATAATAGCTTGATTATTAATGGGCGTTTTGCCATCTATGCTGCGAAGAGGTCCTTTACCACTGCCCTAAGGACCATAAACAGTCTTGAGTCAATCATAAAAATGCTTCCTATCCTTTTAGCCATAAGCGACCTGAAGCTCAGTTGCTTTTGTCTTCAACCACTTCTCTTTCCTAGCACAAAGTTTTACCTGTCCATGTTACTAAATGAAATGGTGAGCAGCTTTCTTTCCTTTGAAACGTTTGTCATTGAGCGATGCGAGGTGAGCCGGGTGAATCAAACCGAGCACATCTTTTTACGTCATTGTTGTTCTCATCGAACCAGCCATGTTTACATTTAATGAAACCAAATGCCCCTGATGCTACTTTCTGCAGAATGCTTGAAATGTCACATTCTGTCTCGATGTCTTGGGTTTCGTGTCGCTCGTGTTTCATTACATTGTCGAGTCTGCATTGCTGCCCACACCCAATATTTTAGACTCGTTTCTTAATATCCAATCCTTTCACAGGTTTGGAGTGGTGTGTCTGTTCCTGAAGTTGAATGGAAAATGACATTTTGCTTCACAATATCCTCTGGGTTGGCAGGATAGCCCAGAGGTAAGCACACTCGTCTCTGAAGCTGTCGAGCTTGGGTTTTAATCTCGGTCCAGCTATAAACTGTCATGCCGGTGTTTTACAGGCAGGGTGATTCATTAATATGTTTGCCATCCCTCGGATGGATGTTAAAACTGGGTGTCCTGGCTGGCAGCATTAGTTGGTGGAAGTTAAAGATACCACGGTGGCCTTCCTGAAGAATAGGCAAGCTATCGCTGGTACCATGGCCAAATGACAAATTCCTGCTCTCACCTACAGCAGGTACTGTATAACCAGTACAGCAACATCCCGAGAAAATGATGTCACACACAGGCATGTACTGCATACAAAAGAATGAATGAATGAAAGAAAGAAAGAAAGAATGAATATGTAGGTATATCTATCTCTCTATCTATCTATCTATCTATCTATAATTCCAGCAGTGTGTGTCTGTGTCTGTGTGTCTGCTGTTTCTCGACAACCACTGATCCGATCTAATTGAAACTTGCCAGGTATATTGCTGGGGCCCTGTGGGATGTGCCTTTTCAAGGTTTGATATTAATCGGACAAGTGCTTCCCAAGTTATGGCCATTTATTTACCAACCAATGAGATGACACGTTGCTGCAGCCATTTATTTACCAACCAATGACATGACACGTTGCTGCGTAGGCGTGGCTGCGTAGGCCAGTGCGCGGCTGGCCGACGATGACGTCACGGGCCGTGCCGGTTACATGGCAGCGAATGTCATGGCAAGCAAAGACAGAGGTAAACTTGATTTTAATTTGGTTTTAATTAAGTCTGTGTGTGGAAGTGTGGTTGGCGCGAGGACACGACAGTGAAGGAACGGCCTGTGTGGTTGTCGATTCTGGCACGCGATTTGAACGTTTTTTTTTTTTGTTTGTTTGTTTTTTTTTGCACGTACGGCCACGCACGTACGGGCATGCACGAGCGAAGGAACGGCCTGTGTGTTTTGTTGTTTCTGGCACGCGGTTTAAAAGTTTTTTTTTTTTTGTTTGCACGTACGGGCACACACCTACAGGCAAGCACTAGTATATATAATATTTCAAGGAACTTCAATGCAGGAGGAGGCCATTGGGCCCATCAAGCATGTGCAATGGATACCAACCTCTGGTTTCTCTGTACTTTATCCTTTTTATATGCTGAGTGTTAAACAAGGAAGCAGCACGTACAATTATTTTTAAGTCTTTGGTTTGACTTGGCTAGGATTCTAACCGCTGACCTCCCAGACTCAGAGCAGACACGTTAACCATTACACCACTACGTCTGGGCAGAAGCAGCCATCACCAAAACTCAATTCCTCGGTGAATTGCTGCTCAAAGAGCTTGGTGTTTGGCTGTCATTATTTTGCATTGATAGACCTGAAAATGACCTATACCAAGCTAGTATTAGCTTTGCTCACAAGTCTTAGCTTTGCTCACCAGCTTGTTGTGAGACTCGATGCGTGTACCTTTCGTGACACTGGTAAGTTTTGTCCTAAAGATCCTGTTGTCTTCCAGTTATATAATCCAGAAGGTGCCAGTGTTTCGAGTGTGGGTTATGCAAGTGTTCTTGACCTTATTAGCTTGTTGGAAAATAATTTGTGAAAACAAACTCACTTTGTGCATATGTGGTAAACATAATGGTTACTCTTGAGTTTTCTTTACCAACACCGTGAGGTCAGATGACTTTTTTCAATGCTTTGTGATCACAACCGACTCTAACAATGAAATTGCCAAGTAGATTTATCATCATGTGAAATATAATGATCGGCAGTGTTCAGATCTTTGTTATGGTGGGCATAATAATTAACCTCCGCCATCGAAGATCGGAGGTTACTGTTTTCACCCCTTTCTGTTTGTTTGTTTGTTTGTTTGTGAACAGTATTACGGAAAAACTCCTTGACGGATTTCGACGAAACTTGGTGGGGGGATTAGGTATGGTCCAAGGATCATGCCATTAGATTTTGGACGTGGTCCAAAATCCAATATGGCCGCTATGACGGCCATTTTGAAAAAATATTTGAATTTTTTTTTTTTTGCATTTCTACATGTTTTAAGTGATTTCCAACTCCCCCCCCCCCGAAAAAAAATTGTTAGAGAAAAAAAAATTTGCATCTTTTTTTCCAACAAAATGTCGATTTTTATTTTGCATTTCTACATGTTATAAGTGATTTCCAACAAAAAACATGCCAAAATTATAATTGCGGCTGATTTTGGAACTTCAGGTGGATATACCCACGTAAAATCAATTTCTGTCTCAAGGAATCTAGTTATGACGAATAAATTGAGTGTGTAAAAGTTAAATGTAAAAGGGAAAGTTGCAAACTATAACTCTGTGAGCACTGTTGACGTCAAATTGAATGAATAGGATATCAGGTTCACTTGAGTGACCTAGCAGTATTGGCGGCGGAGGTTTTGCACTCTACCGAGTGCTCCCCCTCTAGTTTTTGGGTGTGTAATCTTGGGACCCCTTGGAGTAAAATAGGCATAAATATAATAACATGACCCCTTTCATGGCTCCCGTAGGGAGCGAGTGCTTCTCGTGATATAAATTTGATGTTGTATCATGTTTTTCACCACCTGAGGTGGTTGACTATATGGATTCGGACTACTGGCAATTCTGAATGAAGCAAGCTTTTTCAAAGGATCCTTTTATCTCTCCTCCTCCATGTGGAGAGGGTTCTGCAATTTATGAAGAGAGCTACTCTTATAATGGGGCAGGAAACAAATGCCACTGTTGCCCCAGTTATTGACAATTGACCATCATACCCAAGTTGCCATATACAGTATGCATGTTTGTAACATGGGATATTGGGGAACTCCTTGTCCAATCCCTGTCACTACTTCCCCATTACTGCAGGACTTTGGGAAAGGTTAGTGGTGGTTATATGTAAGGACAACACCACCAACAACAACAACAACAACAACAACAACTGATAATCTGTACACAGGATTGGATTATTAATGGTGGGAAATGTTTGTGCTGCATGTGATCCCTCCCATCATTCACAATAAATGCCCAGAGCCTACAGGGACAGAGAGACGAAACGTGGAGGTAACGATGATGGGTGCAGCGAATTGGCTTATAACTGTAATCTGTACATAATGGAGCAGTGGTTGTGGTTGGACAGCAACTGACCTGATGCCACCCACAATTGTAGCCTGAAATACTCAACCTAAAGTACCCAGAGGACCAAAAACACCCCCCCCCCTCAGAACCCAAAAGACCCAAAAGATCCTGAAGACCCAAAGTACCCAGAAGACTCAAAAAGACCAGAAAGACACTTAAGGACCCTGAAGACAGAAAAGATCAAAAAGTCCCTGAAGACCCAAAAGACCAGAAAGACACTTAGAGAACCTGAAGACCTCAAAGACCCAAAGTACCCAGAAGACTCAAAAGACCGGAAAGACACTTAAAGACCCCGAAGACTGAAAAGTTCAAAAAGACCCAAGACATCCTTAAAGACCCCGAAGACACAAAATGTGCAAACAACCCTGAGTACTCAAAAGACTCCAAAGACCCAAAAAGATCCAGAGGACCCAAAAGACCCTGATGACCCAAAACACCCCGATAACACAAAATAACCAGAGGACACAAAAGACCCCAAGGACCCAAAAGACTATGATGACCCAAAAGACCATGAGGATCCAAAATACCTGGAGGACCCAAAATACCCAACGGGACTATCTGGGACCCATGAAAATTATGCATAATGTAAAATGTGACTTCAGGACCCAAACTCTCCACCCCTTCCCCCCACACACATACACACCCACATCCAATGCCAAGTCCTCAACCCCCCTTTAAACTCTGTCTTATCTCTGCTTTCCCTCCCACCACATCCAAACTCTATGCTGCCCTCCCCCTTTCGCCTTCAAGTTCTAAACTGCCCTAAACCCCAAATACTCAACCCCCCTCCCATCCCCAAGTCCTCAATCCCAACCCCAAGTCCCCTTCCCAACGTCTCAATCTTCTTCTTCCAACGCAATGCACCCCACCCCCAACTCTCTGTCCTCCCCTCCCCATTTCTTCCGTTCTTAACAACGTTACACAAACATACACAGGGAAATTTGGCACATAAGAAGGCCATTCAGCCTATCATGCCTGAGTTGTTCCTGCCCTGTTTGTTAATGCCTGGTGTTGGCTTAATGGTTAGGGTAGTGGGCTTGGAATCCTAGGATCCTGAGTTAAAATACCACTTGTCTATTGAATTAATACCAGATGGGGTTGACTCTACCTCTCATCCTTCTGAGGTTGGCAAAAATGAGTGCTAGCTTGCTGGTATCCTGTCGGAGTGGCGACAGGATTGTGCCCAATAGCACAGGAGACTGCTTAGGCAGCACCAACGCTGCATACAGTATGGTCCCAATGGATGGATGGATGTTTGTTAAGAATAATGTCAAAAGTAAATTAAGACGGAACGCTAATAATTCACAATTGCTTCCCTCTTTCTTCCCTTATCCTTCCTATAATTCAGGGACCGGTGTTTGTGTGTTTGTTTGTTTGTCACACTACTCCTACAGTTCTGAGCTGATAACATCCATACTTGCTACATAGCATCAGCATGACCCTATCTCTGCCGGTGTTGTTGGGGGGGGGGGGGTGAGGGGATGCAAATTCTCTATGTAAATGTGTATCGTGTAGTACCGCCTCCAGGTGGGGGAGGGTATTACAAGTCTTCACCATTTACAGTACAGTATTCCTGTCCCCACATTTTGCGGTGCAGGGGTGTTTTTTGGATTATAAGCAGTAGATATGTTTTCGCTTCCTGCATGTATCTTGGGGGGGGGGGGGGAGGTTGTGTTTACAGAGCTGTCAGTTGCCTATACACCACCCAAATAAAGTTATACGTGTTGCATGTTTGGAACAGATCGCCCGTTGGGCAGGTCCTCTGTTGGTACATAAAATTTGTCATCTGTCTGTCCATCTGTCTGTCCATCTGTCTGTCTGTACGTTCGCATTTTTTGCAAAAACTTGCTGGACTGAAAACCACCACATTTGGCACAGAGACCAAGTCCGACCCGGGGATTGCCGAAAGGGTATTTTCATCCACCACCTCAGCCTTTAAAGACCCCAAAGACCACTAAGACCCTTTCGACTTCAAAGACCTTTTCGACTCCAAAGACCCTTTAAGACACCGAAGGCCCCAAAGAGTCTTGAGAATCCAGAGACCCGTAAGACCTCAAAGACCCTTTAAGCCCTCTAAGATCCTTTATGAGGCCAAAGACCCTTTTGACTTTCGACCCAAAGACCCGTAAGACCTTTAAAGCCCCTGACACCCTTCAGACATTAAACAGCTTGGACACTGGACTATTGAGAGCTTTTGACCACTTGGACCTTTTTAGACCCTTTTTACATGCTTGAGAGATGAGATCCTTTCGACCCCTTCGACACTAAGTACTATTGGAATGTACCCTTTTAAGTTTCGAGTTTAGACCATCCAGTATCTTTTAAGCGCACACTACACAAACATCTATACAGTCTTCTTGCAAAACACAGACTATCCTTTTATTACCTTCGCATTCTGCGAAAGGTTATGTTTTGGTCGGCGTGTATTTATTTATTTATTTATTTATTTATTTATTTGTAATCTTGTGATTCATATAACTCAAAAAGTGTTAAACCGAATTGCATGAAATTTGGTGGGATGATTGGATATTAGCCAGGAAGCATTCGATTAGATTTTGGGATCGTTCGGGTCAAAGGTCAAGGTCAAGGTCACGAAAAGGTCAAAATCGTCTTTTTACGATAACACGGTCAATTTTTATTCAATTTGCATGCAACTAACGCCAAAATGTTCAGAATTTAACGCCTCATCTTGTGATATGCAATATGACACAATGACGCCCATACTCTTGTTACCGGTTAGGGGTCAAAGGTCAGGGGGGTCATGACCTTGAAAAATATGCGGTTTTTGTCATAACGCGGTCAATTCTTGTCCGCTTTACATGAACCCAGCACCAAAATGTTCAGAATTTAATGCCCAATCTTGTGACACAATGACGTCATAACACATGTCACCGGTTGGGGTAAAATGTCGGGGGGGGGTTACGCCCTTGAAAAATATGCGGTTTTCGGCATAACTCAGTCAATTCTTATTCGATTTGCATGAAACCAGCATCAAACGAGATTACCTTCTCTTGTTGAAACGTTGTATTCACTGAGCTTGCGAGTGAAGACTCGCCAAAACGACGTGAGTTGATTGTTGTTTAGTCCGTAGCCCCCGAAAGTCGGGGGGGGGGGTCATGACATTATAGATATGTGGTTTGTGTCATAAGACCATTCATATGAAACCAGTTCCCCACACTCATACCAAGAACAAAAAAGTAGTGGCGGCGAAGGTATGTGCTCTATGAGTGCCCGTTCTAGTTCAGCAAGTAATGCACAAACTTGACCTACCCAGAGGGTCGGTACTGTGCTATCCAATGTCTTATCCGTCGTAGGGAAGGGGTGAGAGTCGAGGGAGGGAGGGTGGTTGGTAGGAGGAGGCAGGAGAGGAGTGGGATGACAGAGGAGAAAGAGTGGGAGGAGGAAGGAGAAGGGGTGAAGTGGGAGTCCAGAGGGAGGGGGTGGAGTGGGATGAGGTAGGGGAAGGTGTGGGAGCAGCAACCCGACGTTGCCTGGCAACGCCAAGTACCTTTGCGAGTCTGAGACTATAACTTGTGCCTTTGCCTCATTATCAAGCAACCTTCATTAATCAGTAACTCCCCTCTGTCATCCCCAGGGGTTGAAGCAGGTGGTGTCACTGCTTGACACCACACATGGTTGTTGTTGACAATGCATATTAGGTCGGGATTCATTTCTGAAATTGGTCCTCTGGTTACATAATTCCTGATGTGCAGGTATGTCACTGGTGTAGTTCCCTGCACATTAATCCTGGAATTTGGTGAGGGTGCCAGTGCTAATCAATCACCTACTTTGATGTTCAGGATAGAAGAGAATGGAAAGGAAAGACTCGTGTGGCTCCCACTTCACAAGAAGGTGGGATTAATTGGGGCGAATAAAGTAGTCGTACCAGTGGTTGTATTAGTCGTTGTCGTCTTCGTGAAAGACACAGTGGGATCTAGAACTTCACCGGTCATGCTATCAGACGAGATACCGGGCTTAACATCCATCGAAGCAAAGCTCCTGCTTATGAAGCACTGACACAACAGTTTATAGTCGGGTCGAGAGTTTAACCGAGCCAAGAGAGCTCAAAGTTGAGTTTGCTACCTTTGTGAAATGGTGTCAGACATCGTACGTGGTAAGTGTGCCTGTACAGCCAGAACATAGAACTTTAATATTGACAACTAATCTCAAGAGAAAGTGTATGGGATAGGGATAACTTAACACAAAAATCTTATAAGAGGGGGAGCAGAGGTGATCGTTGAACACAGGAAACCAGGATCAGGCTGGATTCAAACACAATATTCTTTAACTGTCGTTATCAGTTATAGTGAGATTAAATAATGTAAATTAATCAAATGAATGTTCGTCCAAAATGTATGTCGAATGCTTATTGTGTGGGAATTTAGGACTTTCCCATCCAATGGGGGTATGATTATAATGTGTCTGATATAGCTTTATCGATTGAAACCACGGATTACCGCATGGGCACTTACTAGTTTGGACCTTTGTCCAAAATTTCAAAGAGTATGTCTTTTGTTGCCTCGTCTTTATTGAGATGCATGATTTGGAGTTATCATGTTGGTTAATGCATGTATCAGGCTTGTATCCTCGCTCCGAAAGTTTGCTCTTGGTCTTAGATAATTCCTGAAAGCAGACATGCACCCTCCCGTTGTCCGTGGAACTGCATCTCTTGTATGTACACCGGGTTGAGTCCTCTCTACTTTTGCTTGCACTTCCATGGTCTTGTAGAATGGGCAGCGGTTGACGCATTTGTGCAGGAATGTGGATACCTAGTTAAGTGGCTCAAACATATGTTGCTGGATTGGCACTGTAGCAGTTGTAGTTTATGTACTGAGGGCACACGGTGAACCCAAGAGACAGCTCAATCGGGTGACCATGTGTGTTGACATACCACGCGTGGATTTTAAGTGCTTCTGTTCTTCAATACACTACCCTCTGAACTTGGGTACCGAGTTATAATCGTTGAACAAACATGAGATATTTTGTCAGGAATGAACTTTAATTGATGAATGCACTGATCAGTTTATCTATGTTGGTGTGGGGTCATTTTAAAGCTATCCTGTGGCTAATATGTCAAGCTGAGTTTGTTCATCTTATGGCAATAGTGCACTTCGTTGAATATTTGCAATGTTGTTCTAAAACTAAACAATATTGTATACATATCATGACAACTTCTTAATTTGAACACATCAACTGTTGATTTGACATGGCCCATGCAATGTCATATCAAGACAGTGATAAAGGCCCTGTCACACCTTGACGATTTAGCCAGCATATGCCTGATGTATGAAAAATTTGGCTAAAACGCTGGCACACGTCGAATACGTTATGGGTAAGTTTGTATATGTTAAGAGCACGCTGGCATACGTCGTAGTACGCCGAGCTGTTAGACAAATTTTCCATGCTTGAAATTTTTCAACGTACTTGGCATATGACTCACACGTTCCGCATAACGCTGGCCATAAGTTGTAGGCACGTTACGCGATCGTTGACACACGTTTCTTGTAAGTTACTCAAAAGTCGAAACACGTCAAGGTAATGGTTAGCATCAGTGTTCCAGACTCCCTGGTTTTTTTTAAGTTTTTTTTTCTTCTTCGGTGTGACGGTGATGTTGACCCTTCGATTTCTAGTGAGGTTATAATATAATATAATTAATAGACTTCCGCTCAACGATTTAAATCATAACCGCACTTGAAATCGAAGTGTCAACATCACCGTCATACCGAAGAAAAAAAAAAAACAGGGAGTCTGGAACACTGATGCTAACCATTACCTCAACGTGTTTCGACTTATGAGTAACTTACAAGTAACGTGTGTCAACGATCGCGTAACGTGCCTACAACTTATGGCCAGCGTATGCATAACGTGTGTCATACGCCAAGTACGTTGAGAAATTTTCAACATGCTGAAAATTTGTCGACGTACTCGGCGTATGATGACGTATGCCAGCGTACTACGACGTATGCCAGCATGCTCTTAACGTATACAAAACTTACCCATAACGTATTCGATGTGTGCCAGCTTGGTTGGGCAAATTTTTCATACGTCGGCATACGCTGGCTAAAACCTCAAGGTGTGACAGCGGCTTCACACTTCGATGTCTAGTGCGGTTATGATTTGAATCGTCGAGCCGCAGCCTCTGAATAGCCTACGCCACGTGATCGTTGGCGATATGCTGCCGTGCGCTATGCATAAGTTAAACTATCGTTGGGCATAGGTTGTGAACGCCGACAACACGCTCAGCATTCGTTGGTATAAGTTATCTATATGTGATTGAAACATTATGCATACATCCAACTCAATATGAATACGTCCAAAACTGGGGAAAAACATCAATAGTTCAGCGTACGCCAGCGTTTTGCATACATTTTGATACCTTGCCATACGCTGGCTAAAACGTCAAGGTGTGACAGGGCCTTAAGGTCTTACCATGATTCATATAGTTGTGGACAGGTTCTAATAAAGTAGACAGAATGGATTTTGATGGTTCTGGGAACTGAGACCTCAAAGCAATGGCACACAACATATAGCAGTTCCCAAGTAAGTTATTCCATTATTGCATGTTCCAGATGGGGTCCTCCCCATCTGGAAATAACCAGCATCCAGACAGGTATGGAGATAACCACTCTCCGGATAAAACCACTGTCCAGATACGTGTGGAGATAACCACCGTTCGGATATGGGCAGAGAGACTTTAACTTTTGTATACCTTTATTTGTACAAACTTAGAAAAAAACAGTGATACATAAACATACAAACAAGACATAATAAAAAGGTCAAGTACACAGCTAAACTGAAATGATAAGATCATTATGATCTCCTTTACACAAAACATTCCTGTGACACCATTTCTGCTTAAATAGTTCAAGATTATTAATATTTTGGTGAAAATACAATTCTGCACGTAATCTGGCCATGGCAAGGGCCTTAAAAACAGTTAAAACATTGTAATCAGCATCAGGGTTTGCAAGAAGTTTGGCTTTCCTTGTTTTATAGATTGCTAATTTCCCTTCAGCTATTATAAAATTGGTGAGAGCAGATTCAACATGGCTTTTGGAATTCAGCGGCAATCCAAAAATAAAAGTACGTGAAGAAAATACAATTTTCATATGATAGCACAATTGTGATAAAAAGGTAAAAAGTGGGGTCAGTCTTGCACAGTCTACATCGACATGATATAAATCTTCAGAGGCCAAACAAAAGGGACACAAAACAGAATTTTAAACATTAAAATGATGTAATAAAACATTCATAGGTAAAATCATATGAACAATTCTCAAAGAGATATCACCAGTCTGTTTTACAACCGGTGGGACATACATGGCAGCCCATTGTGGGCACAGCGGGGACCCCGGAGGTAACATCCCCTTCCATCGGGATCCAAAACTATCTTTGCACACATTAGGATGCCGTATGGTGACACAAAGGTGGTACAGTCATTTTTTAGCAACACAAGGAAGTGGAGAGGAAGACAGGATCACAGTTTCTGTTAATGCCAGTGATGTGATACGCAACTGTGGAAAGAAGGGGGAATGGATTGCAGGAACACCGTTGGTGGTAACAAAGTGGAGTCCTAAACTTCTAGAGGTACGCAGAACCTCCTGAACGAGCTGGGAAACGGTTTTAAAAGAGCGCATTTCAACGGTAGTCGCAATATGCCCGACTGAGTGCCATGTTTTGTTCTCGTTCCGCAGATCTCGTATGACACGTATGCCGGAGTTTATGAAGCATTGTATGTAAGCACGTGATCGAGGTATGTTCAGAAAAAGTGCATTGTAGAAGATAGGCTCATCAAGAAAGTTGTTGATGTTGTAGTGAGCCATATCTCTGTGCACTACAAGAGGCTGCCAGGCTTGCAACAGGTCTTGGTAAACCAAAGGCAATGGAGAGATGTCCACATGTTGCAAGTCCATGAGAAAAAGTTTCTGATTGAAGTCGAGCATGCCAGCCATTTTCAGCAAATGGTTAGCAGTGGGGCGCCATGACAGTGGTGCAGAAAAAAGAAAACGGTGGACAGTGGCGACTCGAAAGGCCATCATTCGGCTGAGAACGATTCGGTTTCACCACCACCTCTTATCATCCCCCATCCAAATCCTCTATCTTTTCTACCCCCGATAATCCTCCCAAGCCCACCTCCTTCAAATTCCCTGCTTTCCTTCCTGAAAGTCTCTGTAATGTCCATCTTGTATTCCCCATGTTCCCCGTCCCATCCCTCTCCCTTCCACAGATCTCCAAATGTCTCTGTTCCCCACTATTTTGTCCTTCCCACTCCCTCCCCTCCTGTCTCATGCCCCCTTGATGTGCATTGTGTGTTAGCTCTCATACGAGCCTCGACAAGGTATAAAAAAAAATAAAAAAAGAATATCAATAAGACCATGGCCACCATCTGCCAATGGAAGGTAAAGGACTTCAGGCTTGACCCAATGCTTGCCACCCCAGAAAAAAATCAAGCAGATGTTTCTGGATTGTCAGCAGCAGTGCTTCAGGAGGGTGTAGGGCAATCATTTTGTGCCACAAGGAAGCCAACAGGTTATTGATCACGAGAGCACGACCTCTGTACGACAAGGTAAGTAATATTCCTCTCCACTTCTCTGGTCTATTATCAATTTTGTGAACTGTATTTCACCAGTTCTTAGCCATAAAAGCTGGGGTACCAATGCACAAACATAGTTAGCGGATGCCTTCCTTATCCCACTGCAAATTTCTGGGAAGATGAGGCAAACCAACAGCCGGGGTATGGCCAATCCATAGAGCTTTACATTTGCTCCAATTTATTGTAGTTGTGCAAGCCGAAGAGAACTTTCCCAAGTCATTTAATAACATGGTGACATCATCACTATTACGTACCATGACACACACATCATCAGCATATGCTGAGATAACGATTAGCCTTTCAGTTGACATCACGGGAAACCCTGGTAGACTGGCGCGAAGGCGAATTAGGAGGGGTTCAATACAAAGAGAGTAGAAAATGCCCGATAACGGACACCCTTGACGGACTCCTCTTCCAACCATCAATGGTGCACACAGGCTATTATTAACTTTAATGATGCTAAAAACATGATTATACAACAATGAGACATGGGATATAAAAGTTGCCCCAAAACCAAACTGTTTTAAGGTGTAAAATACATGTTCATGGCTAATAGAATCGAAAGCTTTCTCTTGGTCAAGTAAAAACAAGCCAGCATTCTGCTTTTGAAGAGCACAGAAATCCCACAAGTCCCGAATTTAAAAAAATATTATCATGAATAGACCGGTTTGGAATACAAAAAGATTGATCAAAATGAATTAAAACGCTAAGAAAAGGCTTTATACGATTTACAAGGGCCTTGGAAAAGATTTTGTAATCCGCACAAAGCAGAGAAATAGGCCTCCAATTCTACAAGGTCTGGAGATCTCCTTTCTTGGGGATAAGGCACACGACTGCACGGCGACAACTTAAAGGTAATAAACCATCTTGTATACTAAACTTTAAAACATCTAAAAGTGTTGGTCCAAGCAAACCCCAAAATGTTTTATAAAATTCAACAGGCAAATCATCAAAGCCAGGTGCTTTATGATCATGAAGGTCATTAAGAGCTTTTAAAAGTTCATCTGCAGTAAAATCTTGTTCTAAAGAGTGTTGTTGCAATTCTTCCAATTGTCGTAAATTTGGGGTAAAATCAGACATTGCTCGTTCATTACTTTTCTTTATGGTAAAAACATTCTTGTAAAAATCCCGAATAAAACACTTCAACTGAACATTGTCTTCAATAACTTGTCCATCACTTGAATGTAAGCTTAACAGTGAACGATTAGACTTTGTAATTTTTTCAAAGTTAAAAAAGTCTTTACAGCAAGTTTCTGAAGTTGACAGACCATTCACTCTAAGTCGGGTTAGCACTCCGAGAGCATCCTCTCTAATTAAAGAATTCAATAGGGCTTGTTTCTCATAAAGTCACTGGCATCGTACATCCTTATCAATATTAGTCGTGCTATTTTGTAAAATGAGGATTTCTTTCTTTAAAATACTTATCCGAGCTTGCTTTACATTAGTGAAGTTATTCCTATATTGCTGACAGAAGACTCGGATTTGTGCTTTTATATAATCCCACCATTGACAAAGATTGGTAAAATCGTTTCGTGATTCTAGAATTCGAGGCAAAAATTTTAAAAACATGATTTAAAAAAAGGAATCATTTAAAAGACCAATGAGAAGTATTCCTCTTAGGACTAGGAAAAGAAAGATGCATTTTAATTAAATAATGATCAGAAAAGCCAGAGGGAGAGATGTCAGTAAAACTTAAAGGATTAAAAAAGAGAGACTCATGTAAAATTTATCAAGCCTTGCAAGTAACATGTTATTTTACAAACAACGACACCAAGTAAATTGTTGGACGTTCCCGTGCTGTAGTCGCCAAACATCACCAAGATCATGTTGTAACAAGAGAGTGGACAAAGGCCTAGCACAAGTTGGGTGAGGTTCAGGGCTATTCCGATCTCTGACTGGATGTAATGTACAATTAAAATCACCACCTAAACACAACAGGGTATCGGGGATGAGATGATTATGGAAAGTGAAGGAATCAGTGAAGAAGGCTGTCCTGACTGTACTGTCACTTGGGGCATGAACATTGACAATTAAAATCCGCTGGCAGTTATATATAAAATAAATAACAGCTAAATATCCAGGAACAATTTCTTTAATAACAAGAGAGGAGATGGGAAGACGTGCAGATATATAAAAAGCAATACCGGCACTCACGGAGGCCGTGTTACTAAAAAACCAAGTGCCTTTCAACTTCAGCCTCCAGTCTGCCATGCAACTTGCAGTCGCACGAGTTTCTTGTCAAAGAAGAATATCTACCTTTACATTGTTAATTAGCTGCATCGTTTGAACTTTATGTAAAGGATTACGTCCTCTTTATATTTAAACTTGCTATAATCATAATCAAGAAGTTTTTATGCAATCAAGTGCTTCCTTACTTTAAGAATATATTTTTTTCAGTCTTTTACAAGAAGCGCTGGAAATGGCAGTAGCTTCCAGGTTCTTAACAATTATTTGTGCTTTCTGGACAAAAGCACGCAAGTTGGGGAAAAAATAATTTAGATATACTCACTTCTTACGAGTAGTTTTTTGTAAAAAATCTAGGAAATCAGAAATAGATATTAAAGTATCATCGAGATTACTATCTGGGGGGAGCTCCTTGCCAAAAGCACTCAACGTCAGAGAGGAGCAACCATCTGAATCATAGTCCTTAATTTCCTCAGGGCCTTCGCCCATTTGCTCAATCTCCATGGTTAATTCAGGAGGAGAGGGACTAAAGATGGAAGAGGAAAACTTTCAGTGGTTACATCCTTGGGTGTGTCATTAACGATATTGATGGCAATGTCGCTATCTTAACAGCAGCACTACAAGGTTGAGATGACTCAGAGAGTATGGAGGGGGTAAGTCCAGTCTGGGGGGACTGGTAGTAATAGTTGGAGGTTGCAAACCAGGGAGGGGAGGGGGAGGAGGAGGCGGGAGGAGGAGGAGGGGGAGGGGGAGCAGGGAAGGAAGAAGAAGAAGAGGCAGGAGGAGCAAGGGGAGGGGAGAGAGAAGAGCAAAGGGGGGAAGGAGGAGGAGGAAGGGGAGAAAGAGGTGGAGGGGGAGGGTAACATTGGTGTCGTTGTAAGGAATTTTAGAGATACCAGGTGGATCAGAAGAGGAACCAACTGGTGAAACCGAAGCACATGGAGCCTGTGTTGTGGGGCAAGTCCCTACAACCACCTATGTGAAGGAGCGAGGAGCCGCTGAAGCAACGAGGATTTTCGATCCGGGCTCGGAGGAGTTTTGAGAAGGCGAAAGATCTTTTTGTACTTTTATTAATCAGAGTATGAGCAGGTGCTTCATGGGAAGCTTCTGCTTCTGCAATGGGAGCATTACCTGGGACGGGGAGTTGTTGGGATGAGGAGCCTTCATTAACAGTTTGATTCGGCATGTCTTTGGGGCACGATATTTTAACAAGGCCGAATTCACCACAACTATAACACACAAGGGTTTGTGTGTTCGCATATTCCATACAAGTATGTCCCTCTATTTTAAAGGGAAGGATTGCCTGGAACCCTGAAACACCTGGTGGTAAAATCATGTAAACAATCCGACGAAACGACATAATATGTTTAAAATTATCATTCCGACGACGGAACGGAATCATTGTTAATGGGGATACAACCGTACCGTATCGTTTTAACTGGGATACAATCTGATCACCTTTCACGAAAGGTGGTAAATTTCACATCACAACTTTTTTTGCGGGAGTATCCAGAGGGGAAATGGGAACATAAATATCGGGATCAAAGAATAAACCGCGCTCCACGACTTGAGCAACCATGGGCACTTGAGAAACGAAAAAAAGAATCTTTTGTTCATTCGGGAAACCTCCTAAACATTCTCAATCCCGACAATCTCACTGACACCAACAATTAACTTCTCCATGTCGATCTCCGACGGAGGAATACAAACAATGCCATGTGTCCGGGTTAGCGCTTCAAATGAAGCATACCGCGAACTTTCACCCGCCATGACTGTTCAATGGCCGGATGTATAAAAATAAATCGGCCAACTCAAACTTCGACGGGTCGCGAGAAAACAAGAATAATTGAAACGAAAGGAAAAGGGATAATGAATACAAAATAAGTAAAAAATAAACACGATAAACTAATAATGCACAACAGGAGATCGGCACGGCCACCGCCCAAAGCAAAACGAACGTACCGAATACCGCCGTAAATGCTCTTCTCTCCGTCTCTCTCACTCGGGAAATGGGGGCACAAGAAGAGGAGAAGTGGGGGGGGGGAGTTGTGCAGCTGGTTAAGGTAGACAAAAGTGCACAAGGGAACAACACAGAGTTGACACATGCACCAACATGCCGCCATGATACTTACACCCAGAGCGACTGGCCACCAGGGTGGGGAAGAGAGAGAGGAAGAGAGGAAGAGAGGAAGAGAGGAGTGAGGTAGGAAAGTTAGCAGAAATTATGTTATTTTTTTGAACAACACACACACACACACACACACACACACACACACACACACACACACACACACACACACACACACACACACACACACACACACACACACACACACACACACACACACACACACACACACACACACACACAATCGTCATGCTTCTGAAGTGCTGTTGCTGAGCTCGGGTTCTTCTCCAAGCTGTCCCAGACTGGTCTGATGCTCTTTACAGTCAAGTAAGGCATTGAAACCCTTTTTCTTGCCGAGTCCTGAGAGTGCACTGTTTGAATCGCACCCAGTGAGTGCGTGGAAGCCGAGTAAAGCATTACACAGCTCAGGTCCTAGTTTGTGTGCCAAGCTGTGGATAGGAATATACCTAGCTTTATCCTTGATTCCAGTCCGAAACCACAGCTCCCGACACTGGAGTTTTCTGTAGTGTGTGGTGCAGAGGACAGCGACATCTGTGTCAGGTGATTGAATCACAATCCTGTTGTGATAATGAGAGGCATGTTTTGCATGTAGCAATATTCGTGTGTCTGCCTCTTCATGATCTGACTTGAGGGGAACCAGTTCTTCGCAGTGCCCTCTGATGACTAGCACAGACTTCTGCGGGTTCTTGAAACCACCACCGATGGCTAGGTGTTGACCATCAAGCAGAGTGTCTACCCCCATGTGGCACCATGTGTCTGCCAATAAGGCACACAAGTTGACTTTGTTTTCTACATTTCCAATGTATTTGATCCACTGCTTTGGAATAGGAGTGGCTGGCCCTTGGATTGTCACCTCTGAGGCTGCAGATGTTCCTCGTTTCTCTCACTCCCCAGCTTTGATTGATTGGCTGGAGGACCGGTCGAAGACAACATCAACCCACCGACAACCTTTCCGACGTAGAGGGGCAGTAACCAGGCTGTAATACTTGAATGCCATTTCACTGAAGTTTGCAGCACCAGCGGACTTTGTCATCTGTACCAGCGCCATTGCATCGACGATGTGGGCCGTAGACATGTGGCTGGTTGTGACTTGTGGCAGATTTGGATGGACATCTACCTTCTTCTCTAACTCAGCAATGAGTACGCTCTTGTTGGTCTTCCTCCAGCTGCCATCGTAATGGGCCAGGGATAATGGCACTGTTGATAACTCGTAGCTGAGGAGTTCTCTCAGATTGATGTCCCTTGACTTTCCTGTGATCAGAAGGTGGCCAAAGAGTTCACGGTCAGCACTAAGAGTGATAACTTTCTCATCAGTTAGCTTCACTGTTTTCTTCTTGCTTAGTGTGGCAAATGTTTTGATCTTCAGGTTTGGCAGGGAATCCCAAAATGTCACTTCATTGGTATTCAGTCTCTGTTCAACAAATGTTGTCATTTGAGCTGTGCCGATCTGGTAGGAGTTAACCATGCGTGTAGCAGCATCTGGGGGCATCCTGATACCTGTGGCAATGTTAATCAGTGACGAAATTCCATCATCAACGTTGTCTATGGAGAAGGGATTGGTCATAAGCCCTGACGTGATGACGGTCAGCAGCTTCTGAACATCACTTTCATCTCTCTCCACCCACTTTGGTGCTGCTTCTCTGTGGGAACCAATACGATCTGAGCCCTGTATGGCACACATCTCCTTCATTGTGGTTGTGATGGCTGCTCGTTCATGACATGTCAGTAACCATCGCTCTAGAGCTACTGCTCTCTGACTGATCCCTATGATGCCACCGTTTGTCTTGCTGTCGCGGTTGATGGACTGCTCCAGGGCCATGTCAGTCCATACTTGAGCAAAAGGTTGAGGCGATCGACTGATGGCATGATTGCCAGACATGAACTCTTCATTGAACTAAAAGATGCCTAAAATATAAAAAAAAGCTCATAATATTTGATTTGTTTGTGATTTTTACCTCTTGTGGTTGTACAGTTGAATGAATATCGACATTTCTGTACATATTCTGAAAGAGAATTATAATACGAAGCCAATGATACCTCAATATTGAAAATTGGTTGAGTCTCGACAAAGATATTCACGTTTACGTAACCCCTCCCCTAAATTTTGCTAGCCCAGTGACCCTCTTGGTAAGTACCCTTGGTATGTATAATGGCCTGTAGAATTTTAATGATACCACAATTTGAAACCACATACTACTTGGAGGTGTTCTATAGGGTCTATTCTACCACTCTGTCAAGTCAAACATTTTCTGTTGGGAGTGTTGAACGATTTCATTTTTTCAGGTCCTTGCTCCTGGACTATAAGGACTAATTGATAGTTCACATGGTTTGACAGCCATATTCGATTGAAGAAAAATATTAAATAATGTTTTTTTTCTGGAACCGCTTAATAAATGGATGTGAAACTTAACATTTATGATCTGGTAGTAATGGGGAATACAGGTTTTAAATTTCATATTTGATCGGACACAGAGTCTGGCAGCCAGAATTATTTAATTTTTTGACATGGGTTCTTTTTTGTTTGTTTGTTAATTTTTTTTATTTTTGGGGGGAAAAAGGCTCACTTGGCCATGCCTGAATGGATTTGAATGTAGAGGAGTAGCAGCTGAAATGTGAATCCTATCCAGGTTCCTCCTGATGACTTCATCTTTGCTTTTTTTCTTGTTCGGGTTCCTTCTGTTAACTCCAATGCAGGACTGTACCTATTTGGTCTTCCATTTGATTTGAATTGAATTTATTTTAATCTCATTCTAAATTCAATTGAATAATGAATAATAATAATAAAAAAGTCATGTGTCATGGTCAGGTGTCCCATCAAAGCGGGGTTGCATCAAAGCAGGACGTCTTGGTACCTGGTCATCACTACAAGCAGTTAGAAAGTGGCAGTTCTAATTATGTTTCTTATTAATTACGTAACATACCAGTACACAGACGCCACACAAAACTTCACAAACACCAAACAAAACAAGCCCTGGCAAGGGTCGGCAATCTCTGATTGCTCTTTATCTTGTTCTTTATGTGTGTCCCAAGTTTGAACAACATCGGTGAATGCATGTCCAAGAAATTGTTGAGGACATGTTGAGCAATGGGTTTTGTTCAAACTAAAATGGCCACCAGTCGGCCATTATGGATCTGGTCTCGAAAAAAATTATGTGCCTATGTAAGCCATAATTCATTATCGATGTGCCAAGTTTAAACAAGATCGGTAACTGCATGTCCGTAAAATGGTTGAGGACGTATTCAACATCAGGTTTTTTTTACAATGAAAATGGCCGCCAATCTGCCATCGTCGATGAGATCGCAAAATAAACTTAGATGCAAGTGTATGCCATTGTTTACTGTCCTTTTGTCAAGTTTAAGCAAAATCGGACCATGCATGTCGGGAAAATGATTTGGGACACATTTAAGTAACAAAATAACCACCCGTCAGCCATCTTGGATCAGATCTTGAAAAGAAATGATGCACACATGTAAGCCACCATTCTGTATCTGTGTTCCAAGTTTTAACAGCATCGGTAAATGCATATCCGAGAAATGGTTGAGGACTTGTTCGACACCGGATTTTTTTACAACTAAAATGGCTGCCAGTCAGCCATCTTGGATCTGATCTCGAAGAAAAACAAAACAATGGCATGTTTCTGTAAGTCATCATTCATTATCTGTGTGCCAAGTTTAAAAAAACATCGGTAAATGCATGTCCAATAAATTGTTAATGACATGTTTAGCATCGGGGTTTTTTTACAACTAAAATTTCCGCCAGTTGGCCATTTGGATCTGATCTCGAAAAAAATGACGTGCATCTGGAATCCATAATTCATAATTATCTGTGTGCCAAGTTTAAATAACATCAGGCAATACATGTCAAATAAATGGTTGAGGATGTGTTCAGCATCGGGTTTTTTTTCAACATGTCTTACTTGGAACCCCCTAATCATCACTGATAAGTCAACATATCGAAGAGCATTTTTATCACGTTTGGGTAACCCTTTGCATGCTGCATTGTTTATGGCCACATGGTTCCCTGTTGCTTAATTTGTTTTTTTATACAGGACTGTGAATTTCAAGTGGCATTTGCAAAACAACACAACTTGGGTGTCAAGTTAGACGAATAACCAAAATAAAAACAAAAAAAAATTGTTTCAATTTTTGTAATCGATTCGCAAATCTGCGAACACAGTACGCAAAGGGTGAAAAAGAAACTGCTTTCAATTCCTGCCAACCCGTTTTTTGGCGCCTTCAACTTGCCATGTATGGCTTAGGTAAGCCACCATTCATTAATTATCTGTGTGCCAAGTGTGAACAAGATGCATATCCGAGAAATGGTTGAGACGTGTTCGACACCGGATTTTTTACAACTAAAATGGCCGCCAGTCGGCCATGTTGGATCTGATCTCGAAAAAAAATGGCATGTTTGTGTAAGTCATCATTCATTATCTGTGCGCCGAGTACGAATAAAATCAGTCCATACAAGTGTGAGATATGGTTGTGGATGCACACACGTATGCACGCACGCACGGACATGAAAATCGAGACCAAATTCATGTCTCCATTTTGGACTAAGTCAAACCGGTGCTAATTTAGCATAGTGGACATGGAAGGAGCACACAACATTATATGTCGTCATACTTCTTGAGGCAATAGAAAAATATATAATAGTACATGGAAGGAGCATACGGATAACAGCCACAGCCACGACGACAACAACTACATGTTATAAAAGTTCATTTTTTCTCTTGTGTTTGACTTCATGTTACATCCTTGTTGAGATTCACAGATAGACAAGCAATATGTTTCTGAAGTGCAACATGCTTTCTTTTGATTAGACCCGTCAGTGAAGCAACAGGTAGGCATGGCTAGTGATTATAAAACAACAACCTATCCATGGTAAAACCACAGAAAGGTTGTTTAACTCAGGGTGATAAATGTCGAAGGAATGTGAGAAGTATTTGCTGTCCAAACTTTTGCTTTATTTTGAGGAGCAGAAAGTGCTCTATGTGCGGTATTAAAAAAGCTCTCCTGGCATCGAATTTGAGGAGTGTATCCATCAATTCAGGCTACACAACTCAAAGCAATTGCTCACTCCAAACATCCTGCTACCGAAACCATCTCTACATCGAAAGTGTCTCTGCTGATACCATATTGCAAAATGGTGAACACATTGTTACAATATTCCAACATATTGCAACAATACACATTGTTATGTATTTATTATTTTCAAAACGTAGGGTGTTTGATACATTAATGGTATGCTTAACAACTGGATTTGAAATCGGGAATTTTTTTTGAGATGATAAAGCAAAAGTAAAACTGTGTTGATGTTAGTTTTTGTTTATCAACTGAGAGTTGACAAAGGTGTGCTAATCACGTGAGAAGCAAAGTAATTATTAGATTTCAGGCGTTTATAACACTTTGCCACACTAACTCCTGAACCAGGAATGCAGAACTTGATCTGCGTTGGCTTTCAGGTCCAAGAATGGATAGAATCAACAGGACATTGGTCACAGAATGCTAACTACCATGGGAAGCAAGGAGAAGGTGACGTTTTGGACATTAGCACTTCAACGGAGCAAAATAGTTAACACCTGAAATGTAACCTTCTTGTTTCCCATGGCAGTTTGCGTCCCTCAATAAACGTTCTGTTGCTTCCCATCCATTTTAACGCCTGAAATTTCAGCTTTATTTTGCTTCCCATGGTGGTTAGCATATCTTTGACAGCTTTCAGTTGATATTGTTGTGGGCCGGGGTTCGGTGGCGATAAACGACCACGAGGTGGAGCAGTGGAGTCGTCTCCCACCGAACACCCGGAATTTAGGTCGTGACTCTCGGACAACTCCGAAAGGTCACGGGTCACTTAGAGGACAGTGCTCGGCAATATTTTGACGGCGTAAGGTAGGGTCCACTTGTCTAAATCCAATTTACCTAAGTACTCATGCCGTCCAACTACCGGGGAAACCACACTCTCGGCCGACTTTGTCCGAATCGAGTCGCTATCACCGACTCGGATCCGGCGTAACCGCAAGGAAGTTACCAAAGCCGCACTGGACCAAATGAACAATTTACCGCCAGAACGGCCTTACTATTTCTCAATACGCACTTTGCGAGGCCAATGAAGTAAAGCACGAACAACGAACTGGAACATTTATCAGGGGTTTATTTATAACGATAATCGGGGAGGGGGATATAGAGCAGAGTTATCACGAATAAAAGGCAGGCAATGCACAATGAGCAAAAGCACTTAACAATCCTACTTAAACACAGACCCACAGACACACACACACACACACACACACACACACACACACACACACACACACACACACACACACACACACACACACACACACACACACACACACACACACACACACACACACACACACACACACACACACACACTTGTTGTAGTGGATATAGTAGTAGTTGTTGTTGTAGTTGTTGTTGTAAAAACCTAACTAAAAAATAACTCGTAGCGCACACACGAAATCCCCATAAGACAGAAGGAGGGATTCCAACTATAAACACATACTTATTGAAATAACTTAGCTACAGGGACTCTGGCTGTTTGTGTGCACAAGGTTTCCAAATCCGTAACAATATAACCTATCATTTTATTTGTCTTACAAAGAATGGCATTGGCCTTGACAAAGTGCAGCATTCCTCTGCCATTCGTGTTGCCTACCCCTTAAAACTAAATTTACACAAAACATCAACTAAACTAGAGAGTTCATAGAGCACTTTACTCATTGTTGTCTTGAGAAAGAAGGACATGGGTGGGGTATAAGAGCAGTAAATTCAAGGGCGTAGCCAGAGGTCCAAAAGCGATGAGGTGAAAAGAGGTGAACTGTCCTATTTAGGTATTGTGATAAGAGTGGAGATAAGAGTATTCAGAGCACTGCCGGGTAGCTTTGATAGTGTTGTGGTTGAGGAAATTCGCAAACCACCATTCAGGTCCCGTAGGTGAGATACCTCTGTAAGTACATGTGTAGTTAGCCCCAAACCCGTTGTTTAGAGGGAATAAATGTGATTCATTCGGGCTGCGACCCTTTAAGATAGCCGTTTTTCTGTTCTATCTTTATTTTGAACCAACCACGTCTCAACCTCCATCACACAACAACCACCAACCGCAACGCCGCTTCACAACAACAACAACACCAACAGCCACGACCTTTACCTTCACAACTCGCTCTCGCAAACATCGCATCACCACCATTCCAAGCGTCACCGTGGCCAGGGACCGCCACTTTAGACCCTCCCCCACCTTCGCCTCTCCTTCTGCGGCCATTCCCGCACCACTTGTGAACGCCGAGTGTCAGGCTGTCCTGGCCTCGTACAGGGCGCACGCTGAGCCGCGGGTACAAAGAGCGGCCTTTCTGAGGGGAAGTCGGATCAGGAATGATACACGCCCACTTCTGTTCCATCCTATCAGCAAGCGCGGGGCGATTTGGCCCCGCCTCCAGGCGCGTCGGAGTCGAATCGATATATGCAAATTCGAGGATCAGGGGAGGTTCACGCCCACTTTTCCTCGTACAATGGGCGAGCGTGGCTCCGCCCCCGAGCTCATGCTGATCCGGAAATTTGCATATGGGTTCTCCTGCTGTACTATAAAGCGCCAAGCACGGGGCGAATTCAGTTTTGTTTTGGGTTGGAAGCAGTTGGAGGCAGTCGGAGTTTTGGGCTCGGGCGAGTTGGAGAGGTGTGGCGGCGGAGAAGTGTGGCAGCGGCAGAGAGTTTTGGGCTCGGGCGAGTTGGAGAGGTGTGGCGGCGGCGAAGTGTGGCAGCGGCAGTCAGTTTTGGGCTCGGGCGAGTTGGAGAGGTGTGGCGGCGGCGGAGTGTGGCAGCAGCAGTCAAGACGGGTCTGGAGGAGAGTCAGTCTGTCGGAGTCAGAGTCTGTCGGGGAGCTGCAGAGAGGTGAAGCCGGGAGCGCGGTCTAGGTCGCAGTGGAGTCGCTCGTCGCGGGACCCAAGCAAGCCAGCTATCCTCTTTCCCCAGAGCATCAACAATTCTCCCCTCCCCCCCCCCGCGCTGAGATAGTGCGGAAAGGGGGCCCCGTTCCCACCCCATTCCAAGCAGTGCCAACGAAACCCGCGGAGGAGCGCGGAGTCGGGGCACCGCCGCGGAATTTGCGGCTCATCACAAGACGGGTAGGCTCCACCCGGTCTCGCGCCACAGGTCTGCCCCCTTGTATTTGAGGGTGGCCCTTTTTCTTTTGCTTTTGAGTATATGTGTTGTCGGCGCCATCTGTAAAGTAAAACTGTGTAAGTGTTGCCGTGTGCTCGCGTAGTCGGTAGTAGATCTGCATTGTGTTTCTTTTGTTGCAATTGCTTTGGAATAAATGTGCCTCATGTTGAACTGTTTTTCCCGTTTCGCTTCGTCTTTTCTTTAATTGAATCTCCATCTTACTTCACGTAAAGGGTTGGTAGTGGGCTAAATACGCCCGATAATTAATCGGAACTGTCGAGGTTGACGATAACACCGCTCAGTTATCCCGATTGTACGGAACGGGTCGCTTATAGCGGCCCGTGTCCGAAGTCGACCTGCGGCGAGGTGCGATCGCCCGGTCTACCATCCGTGTGGGTACTTAGGTAGGTCGAATTTGGCGAACAACCCTATCCCACGCGGGGGGCCGATTGGCACGATCGTAGTGAGGCCGAAAGGCCCACCCGTGACTAGTTCCCGGCGTTAGTCCGAGAGGGTCACAACGGAATTGTCCGTCCGGTGGGCGACGTGCCGCGTTTCGAGTTACGTGGCCGCTCGCACGCCGGCGGGCGCGAATTCGCAACAATAGTTTACTCCCCAGGGAGCTCAGATGGCCAGAGGGCTCAGGCCAGATCATATTTCAGGAAATGAGCGATGAGGCAACTGCCTCGTCTTCCTTAGCCTGGCTACGCCCTAGAAATTTGATTGGTCAAGATGAGGTAAAATGCCAGAATATTTTGTCCAAGTATTGCTAAACGGAAGGGTTTTGAAAATGAGAAAAAGCGATTTGTCTTCCACAGAGTTCAAGTAAATAATTAATTTGAAATAATAAAAGGATTTTAAAGTTTACCACCGTTGATGCAGCATCTTTTACACCACCTTATTTAACACGTGACAGTAGTTCTTTGTGCCTGTTGTTTTTGTCCTTTGTGACGTCCTTAAAAACAGTAAGTTTCCAGTTTAGAATGATTTAAAATTTTGTCAGACAGACAGAGTAAAAAATATTATCTCACTCCTTTGTGCATGTGGATCGGGCTGAATTAAGTGCCAAAGTACTGCTAAACTCCAGGTTCGTTTTCCGATTCATGGTCCGATTTGTGTTTGAAATATAACATTAAATTCACATTTAGGTGTTCCTCGATCATAAACTGATATTTCTAGACAAACAGACAGACAGACAGAAGTGAACCAATTGCTTAACCCCCACTTTTTGCTTTGTGTGCATGGGGGTAACTAGCCACTTGTAAAATGGGTTAAGTATAGTGTGTGTGTGTGTGTGTGTGTGTGTGTGTGTGTGTGTGTGTGTGTGTGTGTGTGTGTGTGTGTGTGTGTGTGTGTGTGTGTGTGTGTGTGTGTGTGTGTGTGTGTGTGTGTGTGTGTGTGTGTGTGTGCGTGCGTGCGTGTGTGTGTGTGCGCGCTTGTGCACATGTGTGTTCTTGTTCATTCACTAAAGCTAGAAATGTTATCTGTTTGTTCAAGTTAAGCCTCGTAAAATTTCCAGTAAATCAAAGCGCTTCACATTGTGTACTCAAGCTGAGTCAAGGGCAGATTGTAAAACTATGAGCCCATGACAGTTTTTGACTTAAAGGGGGCTGTAATAACTGCTTGTAAGTAAATGACCAAAACTGGTTAAAACGCCGATGTGTTGTTGCTGGATGCTCAATGTTAGGTCGCACGAACAAGGATAAAGACATGCCACAAATTGCGGCGATGATAGTTGGAGCTATTTGCGTAGTGTGGATGTGAATGAGTGACAGACTAAACTGCCACCTCCCATGTGTTGAAGAAACAAAACAAAAATATCTTGTTCTCTCCACTTTAGTGCAAGCCCCTTCCACCTTCATCAAAGTTTCTTTATTTACTGATCCATTAATTTCTGGCACATCTACATTCTGAGACTTGTGAGATGGTATGTTTATATATTTATTTATTTAAGGTATCCTTTATGATGCAGGTCTGTTCAGTCATCTATGTGCAGATGTTGCTGTGGACTGACAGCATAGCTCAGAGGTAGCGTACTCACCTTTGCCGACAATATAAACTCTTACCTTGGTACATCGCAGACATGGTATTGCATGAAGGAGTGTCCTTTGGAGAAACCTTAAGCTGGGTGTCCTCTCTGCTAGTGTTCACCGCTGGATGTTAAAGATCATGGTGTCTTTTGCAAGGATACATTATATCAATATGGGAATGGAATGCTCATCTCTGTCAAGTTTAGTATTGGTCTGTGTCAGTTGGCTGACATTTTAAGTGTTTTCCCTTCGTTTAAGCAAAAGAGGACACTCGTACCATCAGCCACACTTTGGTTCCCAAAGCAGTAAACTTGCTCCTATCGACTTTTAGTTGATAATATCCATAGGCTGTTGTATGCAGAATCAAATTACAGATTCAGGCCATGACCACTTCTGGGAAAAAGCAATGGAAAATAACTCGGTGTGTTCTCTGCCTCGAGACTGTTTGGCAGCACTAGTGCTGTGGATAGAGTACGGACGTTGCATCAGATAGTGTTGTCATCGCCGTGAAGTACAGTACGTACATTCACACATGAGAAATAGATGGTGTTCGTCATGTTTTATTCCTCTACATACTAAATCTTCATGATCACTGCATCGAATTTGAGCAGTGTGGGAGAGCGATATACGAGTGAGTCAAAAAGTTTTTCTCTGTTCAAAATGCTTTGTCGCCAAAAAAAAAACTATTCCAGTGGAAAAAAGAAACTGAGCCACCGCTGGGGAAAATGTCACATCGGATGGAAACTACATAGAGAAGAACAAACACCTAATTCGAGCTTCACTCATACAGAACCAGTCCTCCTTCGGGAGGAATACCTGAACACCTTTAAAAAACGCACGCACGCACGCACACAAACACAAACAATGCAAGCAGTGAAAAACGGAATGAAAAGGCCAAAGGAGATCCTCCTCGGCCTCAGGCCATCATGTTTTGATGACCAAGTTGTGATGTTTTCTCATTTTCGTTTAGGAACATTTCTTGGTGTTAAACATATAACATCTTTGTTCAAAAGGCTTTTTTAACGATGTTCACTGAAACTTCGACAGCTTGTTTATTGTGGGGGTTTTTTTTCTGGTATCTCTCGGTTTTTATTTCTTTACAAGGTTTTCCTTTATCACTCCATTTTCTCTGACTATCCCTGCTATGATGTTCATTGTATTCAAATGTCTGATTTTCTTCATATCATTTTCCAGGTGCTGGTATTTTACCACGTTTTATTTTGGAATTATCTAGACCACAGTCATTGGGTTAGCAATGGCATTCTTTCCTTTTTATGCCACTTCAGCCAAAGCTGTGGGAGGCATTATGTTTTTGGGTTGTCTGTCTGTACTTGCGTAGCAGATTTTTGTTACCACGATAACATGTGAAGGATTAAAGGGATTCGACCAAACTTTAGACAAGTGTGTACTATTATGAAACGATGATCTGATTCGATTTTGGGTTCAAAAGTTCAAAGGTCTATGATCATGTCCTTTAATTGAAACTCTGTTACCACAATAACTTGAGAACCACAGAAGTGATTTAAACCAAACTTGGCGCAAAGTATGGACTGACTGCGATCCAAAAATTAACTGATTCAATTTTGGGCTCAACCGTTCGAAGGTCATGTGCCCATTTTGTTGATCATAACTCAAGTTAGAAGCATCGGATGTTTTGTTTCTTTTACTTATCTCTCTTTTCTCTCTCGCACTTTCCCTCCTGTGACCTTTAATTTTTCACGTGACTTTTAATGGAAATCAAACGTAACAGTGGATTGACATCGAAGGTGGGTGGAGGCATATCCATTATCCATTGACACATTTGCGTCAAATTATATTATGTAGTTATTTCTGAGTTCTACATCTGGTCGCACTGATTTGTTTTTCGATGTGCATGCTTGACGGGATGGTCATGTCGTAGTGGAGTCCTATGTCCTCCTTTTTGATGATTGCCTTCGGTTCTTGCACTTTTGACAAATTGCTTTGGGATTTTGTTTTGAAATGAAAAGCTTGATAAAAAATTGATGAACTGGCGAAGTGCTACTTTTCTCGTAAAGCCATTTGTGTATTGTCCTTGGTCTTGCATTTTTATTAGTTTACCTGGACTTTAGTCCAGTGAGCTTCTGCGATTGATCAGTGTCTGTGAGTGAGTGAGTGAGTGAATGAGTGAATAAGTGAGTCAGTGTATCTGTAAACACTTCAGTCATTATCGCTTGAACCAAAAACACAATTTTGATGAAACGTGGCCACAAATTTCATATCTGATGCCAAACGAAGGTTTATTGACCCCATCAAAATCTGCCCTCGTGAAGGGGGGCTTACATCGGGGGGGGGGTGAAGGGTTTACCCCACAAAATATGTATTTGCTTCCTTCCCTGGAACTACACCCACAATTTTGACGAAACTTGACCACAACCTTCATCAACCATGATGTGCCAAATTTTGTTCATAACATTAAAAAAAAAATCAGTCGCAGGCGATCTAAGGGGGCTTTGAGTGACTGCTGCTACTGATCCAGGTGAGCTTCAGGATGCAAAGTACTCTTTTTATTGAAACCCACGAGCAGAATACTCGCCCTATGGGCAATCTTGTTCCAAGCATGCAACATGTTATTCTGATGCGTACCTTTATTTGGCTGGTGTGTAGGCAACTGACAGCTCTGTGTTGGCAAAAATATAAAAAATAGCCCATGAAGTCATGTGCATGAAGCAAAAACATACCCACTGCTTAGAATTCAAAACACCTCACTGCACTGGACAATGTGGGGACAGGAATACTGTACTGTAAATGGTGGAGACTTGTAATACCCTCCCCTATCTGTAGGCGGTGCCACACGATACACATTTACATGGAGAATTTGTGTCCCTTTCCACCACCCCCAAGACCAAGGGCAAAGATAAAAACACCCCTATACATTAATTGTGGTCATGCTGATCCTATGTAGCTGGTCTGGATGAAATTGGCCCACAATTGTAGGAGTAGTAGCATGACAAACAAACGCACAAACACACAAACACCAGTCTGTGAATTGTAGTGAGGATAAGGGAAGAAAGGGGGAAGTGATTGTAAATTTAACATTCCATCTTTATTTACTTTAAACATTGTTCTTAACAAACGGGAACAGGAACAACACAGGCATGATAAGCTGAATGGCCTTCTCAAGCGCCAAAGTTTCCTGTATGTCTTTGTGGAATGTTGTTAAGAACAGGAAGAAATGGGGAGGGGAGGACAGAGAGTTGGGGGTGAGGGTGCATGGAGTTGGAAGAGGGAGATTGAGATATTTGGAAGGGGGGATTGAGGACTTGTGGTTGGAAGGGGGATTGAGTCCTTTGGGTTTAGGGCAGTTGAGGACTTGAAGAAGAAAGGGGGAGGGGATGACAGAGTTGGCTTGGGGGTGGGAGGGCAGAGAAGGGACATAGTTGGGATTGAGGGGTTTGAGGCTTTTGAGGGGGTGGGGGGGAGTTGAGGACATTGGGTTGGGAGGGGTTTGAGTATTTGAAGAAAGCAGGAGTGGAGCAAAGACTTTGGGTGTGGTGGCTAGGGGGAGGGGCAGAGAGCGAGTAGCACAAAGTTTGGGTGTGGTGGTGAGGGGGAGGGGCAGAGAGAGGTCAGAGTTGGGAGGAGGTAAAGGACATGGGATTGTGTGTGGGCGTTGGAGGACAGGGGAGGGGGGTTAGTGACTTGAAGTCACATTTTCCATGATGCAGAATTTCTTTGGGTCCGTGATAGTCCCTGGAGTCTTTTGTATCCTCCGGGCCTTTTGTGTCCTCTGGGTCCTTTGGGTATTTCAGGTTTTCACGGTCCTCATGGTCTTTTCAGTACCCAAGGTCTTTTGGGTGTTTTGATTCCTTGGGGTCTTTTGAGTCTTTGGGGTCTTTGAGGTCTTCTGGGTCATTTGATTCCTTGGGGTCTTTTGAGTGTTTGGGGTCTTCTGAGTCTTTTGGATATTTTGGGTCTTTTGGGTGTTTTGGTCTTTGGGGTATTTTGGGTCTTTGGGGTCTTTTCAGTCGTCAGGGTCTTTTGCCTATTTTGGCTCTTCATGGTCTTCTGAGTCTTTTTGTCTTTTGGGTCTTTGTGGTCTTTTGGGTCTTCAGGGTTTTTGGGGTTTTATTTTGGGTATTGTGGGTCTTTTCAGTCTTTGGGGTATTTTGGGTCTTTTTGGTCTTTGGTGTATTTTGGGTCTTTGGGGTGTTTTGGGTCTTCAGGTTCTTCTGGGTCTTTGAATTTTCGGGATCTTTTCATTCTTCGGTCCTCAGGATCTTTTCAGTCTTTTGGATCCTCAGGGTTATGTCCTCAGGGTCATTTGGGTCTTCGGGATAATTTGCGTCTTTTGGGCTCTCGGGGGTCTTTTGGGTCCTTTGTGCACTTTGGGTTAAGTATTCCAGGTTACAATTATGGGTGACGTCAGGTCAGCTCTCCAATGAATGGGAGAAGAGCAGATACACATACATACATACATATATACATACATACATACATACATACATACATACATACATACATACATACATATATACATATATACATACATACATACATCTCTATTATAATACCAAGCTTGCACACTAAAAACTCGGCTCGCCGTCACACGATCCCTATGAAAATGCTATGGCACTTAACGGACATGCCGGCAATGTTTGGGAAGTCTTGGCGTTCCATAGTACCACTTGCATTTTGCACAATGCGTATTTTTGTCATTCCCTGTGTTCGGTCTGTCGTCTGCTACCAGCTATGTTGTACTGCTATCCCGTGCATGTGCATGGGTATCGCTAGTACATACATAATTACATCCACTTGCATATCACATCCACATACATCATTACTTCCATTAAATTATATCCAATCTCCTGATTCCATGATGCCATGCACACATTCAAGGCACCCAGTGCCAGAAGCAGCACAGTAACCCCAAAACATCACTGAACCTCCTCCATGTTTGACTGTAGGGAAGGTGTTCTTATCTTTGAAGGCTTCATTTTATTTCGTTTTAACATAGAGATGATGAGCTTTACTAAACAGCTCTAATTTGGTCTCATCTGTCTGCAAGACATTCTCCCAGAAGGATTTTGGCTTGTTCAGATGTGTTTTGGCAAACTCCAGTCAGGCTTTCTTACATCTTTCTCTCTCTCAGCAGTGGGGTCCTCCTGGGTCTCCTACCATAGAACCTCCTTTCATTGAGTTGGTGACGGATGGTGTGAGTTTAACTGTCGAACCTTGTTGCTGAAGGTCAGCTTGAATCTGTTTGGCAGTTGATCGAGGTACTTTCTCCACCATTCGAACAATGCTTCATTGCAATCTTTGATCAAGTTTTCCTTGCGGCCACGTCCAGGGAGGTTGGCTACAGTGCCATGGGCCTTAAACTTCGTGATAACATTGTGTGTGGTGGACACAGGAACATCAATGTCTCTGGAGATGAAATTGTAGCCTTGAGGTTGTCCATGTTTGGCTACAATCTTGTGTTTGACCTCCTCAGACAATTATCTGGTTTTCTTTCTTTTCTCCATGCTCATTGTGGTATACACAGTGACACAACACAGCAGAATGACTCCTTTTCTCTATTCAAACTGATTTAATAAGTGATTTTTATATTGCACGCACCTGCAAACTTACCGCATGCGAGTTCAATTCGAAAGTAAAGCAGAATTACCTGCTTGAAATGTAATTATTTATAACAACTTCTAAAAGGTGTCAATAATATTGTCTGGGCCATTTTAGGATCTCTGTGTGGAATAGGCGAAGATTTAGTATTTTTATCAGCTTTTTTTTGTTTTGTTCCACTGCAAACCAAAGAAATACACATGTGGATACCAAAAGATTTTTTTAATTTCAACAATTCTCTGGAAGAAATGGTGCAATATTAAAAAAAAAGTGCAAGTGTGCCAATATTTTTGGCCACGACTGCACGTAGATTCTCCATCCCAGTCTGTTGCCATCTTGTTCACCATTCCCATGAGCCGATATTACCTGTTCTCTGTCCTATTCTTGTTTTTGACTTTCATCGTTTTTTTAAAATTATCATTCTCCCAGATGTGTATGTGTATGTAGATGTAAGTCGGACCACCCCTCAGAGACGACGCAAGATTTATTGTTGCAAAACGTGTATTATGAAGAGCAAAGGAAAACGGCAACCAATCTGGCACTGCAACCGACAAAAATAGAACAACGGTTTTCGAATGTAACGAAGAACACAGTTGGAAGTTCATTTGACATATTATTACATATTTATTACATGTCCATCCCATATTATTCCTAGAATCATCTCGCTATTAGTTCTCACATGAATGTAAACGATAAAAAATAATTCCATCTCAAACTTGGTACCGAACATGGATAAATCATCGATTAACTAGCGGTTAATATCACTTCAGCGATGTCTCAGCTATATTGTGACGAGCAGTACTAACCACGAAGCTGACAGCAAGTAGCGATCAGGCCTACCATCTCCTGTATGGGTATGTAATGACTAGACAGAGATGTATACCAATGATAACATTAGTTTCTGAGATCGAGAATAACTGGAACTAGAAGACGGTCCCCAACAACAATTTACAGGGAAATGGTTTCCTCCTTTTACTACGAACAAGCACTATTACGAAGTATCAGCAATTTACCACTGGTATGTGGCCTGGACAGTACCACCTCAATCTCTGGGATACATCAACATCTGCTCGACCTGGTGTTCCGTTGCTGACTACATAATTTGTATCGAATCAGGAAACGATCTCCCCATTATGTCATCATTTGAGAATAAAATTATTTAATAACTTTTGTCACCTTATCACTGAAACACCAACGTTATCCCATTTCGTGCATATCTGTCTTGACTACACAAGTCGGCCCAGAGCAGTCAAAAATAATTACACCATTCCACTCCAGTAATGCACTCCATACTAATTAGTACGCACTCATAATTCATGTCAAACTAATAAAGTTTGTCGTACAGAAGTTCTTCTATTCTATCATCACATCAGTTGGTCTGAAGAAAGTAGCTACATTTAGCTTTAATACGGAATACTGTAAAATATAGCAAGGCCCAAAAACATCAAACCAATTCCTATTGTACATTAACATAATGCCAACTGTTAACATGCATGACAGGAAGTAAAGAAACAATGCCTTAACGAACTTCAGTCGGTTAGTTACGATGTATGGCAATGGATTTCTTCACCATCAAGTTGTAAATTCTACATGGCCGCTTGCAGCCGCACGGGTCAACAACTTCCTGACATAATATCCATGTCGGTAACTCTTACAGCTCCATTGATACAAGAGTGGTTTCCCCTGAAACAGGATTTCTGACCTGGTCACATTTACACCCACATTTATGTCCTATCCTCAGCCACACATGACAATCATAATTCACTTTTCTTTTCTTTTTTACAAGTCAATCACTCTTGGAAGACGATACGAGCTGGAGTGCCGCCCAGCTGTTTGTTGACGTGGTTGCTGTCCCGTTTCGGAATTACTCTCTGTATCGGAGCTGTCAACCTCTTTCCTGAAAATGGGTCTGGAAGTCGGCAACTCTTTACCGCAAGGACGGCTTCGGTTCTGCCACTGTTGGGAAAGTCTGGGTACAGACACGAAGCCCAGAGCGATTTAATGTTTGCTGATCCTGAAAACTATCAGCAAGCTCCACAATGTAGAGTGCATCTCCTATTCTCTTTATGACTTTGTAGATTTTTGGCTTCCAGGCATCCTGCATCTTGTTTCGTCCCTTTACGTTCCAATCCCAGATGTAAACCCTTGTCCCTGTTACCAGGGGACTTCCACTGAGACTTTTGTCGTAGCATTTCCTGCGGATTTTTTCAGAAATTCCCAGCCTCTTTGGAGGCCAGTTTGTAGGCGGTTGTCAGCCTCTCCTGGTGCACAACCACCCAATTATCAGTCTCCAGTACTCCTGATCCAGTTAATATGTCCACTGGAAAAAGAGAGTCTCTCCCAAACATTAGGTAAAATGGGGGAGAACCCGGTACTTGAATGGCCTGACACATTTTAGGCATGCTCAAGATCCTGGAGGTGATCGTGCCAAAGACATTTCTGAGACTCTAGCAACGTGTGTAAGAGGTCATGGAGTGTCCGGTTAAATCTCTCACACTGTCCATTTCCCTGGGGATGGTACGGTGAGGCTCATTACTTCTTGATGTTGTACATTTTACAGAAGGCAGCAATCAGCGATGACTCCAAATTTCGACCCTGGTTGCTGTGATTTCTTAAAGGTACACCATACCGAGTAAATCACTCGGAGACCAAAACTTTGGCCACCGTTTCACCTTTCTGTTTTCGGGTGGGGACTGCACCAACAAACATGGTGAATACATCAGTCATTATGAGAACATCTTCCATACCTTACTGGATTTTTCCAGCCTTGTGAAGTCAATGGCTAACATTTCCAGAGGACGACTAGCCATGAGCTTCCCCATGGGTATCCTCACAGTCTTACATGGTATCTATGACAAGGTACAACGGTCGCATTGGTCTATCCATGCGACAACATCATGGTGCAGATGAGGCCAGCAGAAGTGTGATCGAATGAGGTTTTCAGTTCTCTCTGCTACTTGGTGATTATTTATGTCATGGAAATCCTTCAAAGCAACTCTTTGAAGACACTTGGGTAGAACTAGCTGATCTACAACTCCACCATGAGGGAATGTCACATGTCGGTGAAGAATACCTTCCTGGACTCTGAATCTGTTCCATTGTCCCGATAACAACTGGCTATCTGGTGTTAGCACCATGCATTCTTCTTTGGATGGTCCTTGCTGTTTGCCGACATGCTACAGAACAGGTCCAATGTCAGGATCTTTCTGCTGCAGTTCCATGAGTTGGTCTGAAGACCACACTGGAAAGGTACTGACAGGTGCAGATCCTAGTTCTCTGTTGGCTGCCTCATGGGCTGGAAAGCATGCTTCAATTTGACATTCTTCAATTACATCAACAGGAACAGCAGTTGGTCCCGCCACAGAAACCAGCGTGCATCTCACCTCTCTTTCTTCACTACTCCCCTCACTTTTCCGGGATAACCCATTAACAGGCACTCATATTTTTACCATTCTTACTGGTGCCGATCCAACAGTGCTGCCTCAAAATCTTGGTGAGTGAATATCAGTACACCCTGCCAAGGCACTCTTTTACTATAATCATCTAGCCATTAGTTCCTGCATGAATGTACACGGTGAGGAACAATTCCATCTCAAACTTGGTACCGAACATGGATAAATCTTTGATTAACTACCAGTTAATATCACTTCAGCGATGTCTCAGCTATATCGTGACGAGCAGTACTAACCACGAAGCTTGTAGCAAGTAGCGTTCAGGCCTACCCTCACCTGTACGGGTATGTAATGACTAGACAGAGATGTATACCAATGATAACATTGGTTTCTGAGATCGAGAATAACCGGAACTAGAAGACGGTCCCCAACAACAATTTACAGGGAAATGGTTTCCTCCTTTTACTACGAACAAGCACCATTACGAAGTATCAGCAATTTACCACTGGTATGTGGCCTGGACAGTACCACCTCAATCTCTGGGATACATCAACACCTGCTCGATCTGGTGTTCCTTTACTGACTAAATAATTTATATCTAATCAGGAAACCATCTCCCCATTATGTCATCATTTGAGAATACAACTCTTTAATAACTTTTATCATCTTATTACTGAAACACCAACGTCAACCCGTTTAGTGCATATCTGTCTTAACTCCACCGGTCAGCCCAGAGCAGTCAAAAATAATTACACCATTCCACCCCAGTAATGCACTCCATACTCATTGGTACGTACTCGTTATTAATGTCAGACTAATACAGTTTGTCTTACAGAAGTTCTTCTATTCTATCATCACATCACAAAAGTAGCTACAATAGTTTTAATACGGAATGCTGCAAAACACAGCAAGGCCCAAAGACATCAAACTAATTCCTGTTGTACATTAACATAATGCTAACTGTTAACATGCATGACAGGAAGTAAAGAAACAATACCTTAGCAAACTTCAGTTGTTTAGCTACGATGTATGGCAATGGATTTCAATGGATTTGTCAATGTCAATGGATTTCTCAACCATCAAGTTGTGAATTCTCCGTTGCCGCTTGCAGCCGCACGTGTCAACAACTTCCTGATGTAATATCTGGTTTGGTAACTCTTTCAACTGCTTTGAAACAAGAGTGCTTTCCCCTGAAACAGGATTTCTGACCTGGTCACATATATATATATATATATATATATATATATATATATATATATATATATATATATATATATATATATATATATATATATATATATATATATATATATATATATATATATATATTATTATTGTTGTTATCATCATCTTTTAAGGAAAAAAAAAGGAACATCCAACCAAAAAGTAACTACTGTAGATCTACACTGCTAATCTAGTAATAAAGAAGCAAGAGAATATCCAGTCTTGGGCGATGTTTCACTCGCTTTCTAGTGAGCTTCCTCAGGCCAACAGAGCCCGAGCCTCAGCTCTCTCTCTGCTTTTAGTCCCGAGGGGACAATTAATTTCTGGGCACGTGCCGGTTCTCGAGGTCAATTGAGGACTGTTTTTATTTTGCCGAACCTTAAGCAATAAATGCCAATCACATCATAGATGGTCTGCTCTGCTCTTTTTATTATCAACTTGTGATCTGGCATTGTATGTATGGGGTTAGCGGGTGTGCATGCTGCTTCTTCTTTTTGTATTTCCGGGGTACGATCATGGCCGGGTGAGTGTCTGGGTTGGTCATGGTGATGTTTTGGTTGCATAATTCGTGGGGTTTGCATTGGATGTTGTACATCTGTCGGTGTTGTGTTGGGGATCGAGCATTGTTTTTGTTTGCTCACCTTATCTAGTTGTTTGCACCAATGAGGTTTTGCCATTCATATCAGAGGTGTGTATCCTGGAGGTATGGCAATCAAGAGTCAAGAGGGTGGCCTAACTGGGGAGATGATGAGCATACCCACACGATACACACCTCTGACACACACACACACACACACATACACACACACACACACACACACACACTTTAAAAGAAAGTATGACATACAATTGCAGCAGTGAAAAAGGAATGGATTTTTTTTTGACTGCTCAACAGACAGACTGAAGCAAATGCTTTTCCCCAATGGGTGCATGTGCTTGCGAGACAAAACGCCATACAATTTTGCCAAATTGAGAGCCCAAGTACTGTTCTGCTAAACTTCAGGTTTTTGGAGTGCAAACAAGTTCATTCGTGCTCTACAAAGTTCAAAATATGAAATTCAATTGAAGTTCCTCGATCATAGACTGACAGACACACAGACAGAGTGAACCAATTGCTTTCCCCCACTTTGCGCTACACGCGCTAGATAAACACCAACGAGTAGTATAGTATGATAATTTGCTTACTTTAATGCAAAAACAAATTCAGCATAACCATCCAAACTTAAAAAAAATTCACTGCGCACCCCGAGTACAACCACCAAGATTTGACTCATTCTATTCAGAGGTTGAGGGTATACAAAACAGACACACAGACAGATGAGAGAGAGATTATTGTACCAAGCTAATTTAAACTAATAACAGGCAAGGTATGTGTGTGTGTGTGTGTGTGTGTGTGTGTGTGTGTGTGTGTGTGTGTGTGTGTGTGTGTGTGTGTGTGTGTGTGTGTGTGTGTGTGTGTGCGTCCTCCATAACTTCAAAACTTTAAAACCTAGCAGCCTAAAACTTTGCAGCATACTAACAATACTCCAAGAAAGTGCAAGAGTGAAAATTGGGTGTTTGGGTTAATTAAAACACCCCTTTTGAACATAATTAATGGCCTTATTTAATTTTCTTCATCAGGCGATCCTCGGCCATCCGCGTTAAAGGCGTTGGAATCCTTACATGATGGTTGTAGGAATGACTTGGTGCTGGAAGTTTGGCATTTGGTTAATATTGCGAAGTGGAGGGGTCTGGTGGTCGACCTGTGCTGGATCCCTGCTCATGTCGGCGTTGGTGGAAATGAGGCCTGTGATCTAGCCGCGAAGCATGCCCTTAAACTGGAAAATGTCACCCAAATCCCCCTCGGACCATCGGAAGTTATTAGTCCGGCCAAGGACCAGATCGAGAAAAAATGGCAATTTCAGTGGGACTCCAGCATGAAGGGAAGATTTTGTTACACGGTGCATCCGGATGTGTTACCTCTAGTTAAACTTCCGATGCTTCCTGGAGAGACCAGGTAGCTCTTGGTAGGCTGAGACTCGGGCACTGCCTCCTAAATTCATATCTGTATAAAATTGGGTGCCACCCTATGGGGTTTTGTGAGACGTGCAGGAAACCCGAAGATCTAAATCATTTATTCCTAAATTGCCCTCTTTATGAGGGACCCAGGCGGCATCTTGTGCAGAAAGTAGGAGTAATGGGGATCAAGGTGTTGGATCTATTGGGAGTATTGAGGCTGATGAACCAGAAGCACCCTCAACTATGTAAGCTGGTACTAAAATTCCTGAAGTAATGTAGGAAATCCATTTAAATTTCTTTATACTCGATGGGATCTCTCTCTATTAGTACAGCGGAAAAGCACAATAATTGTGTGTTTTATCAGAAAAACATGAATTTTCTGACGTACTTAGTGAATACCATAAGGTTTATTTTCAGATGTGGAGGGAAGTCAGATTTGACCTCTGAGGACCGTGAGAGGTCAAATCCAAGATGGCCACCAGTCCACCGGGTCTAATGTTAATTTTGGAACTAAACAGTGTAAAAAAATTTAAGGTGTCATTTCCAACTAAGTTTGGAATGGCCATTCGTTTGGTGATACTTTTGGGATCACCAGGAGCCAAGGAAATGCATTTCGATCAAAGTCAATGTCAAATTACGTTAAAAAATTTTGGACATTCTTTTGGTAAAGAAAATGGATTGGACCTATGCAATATAGTGAAACTTCACTTCGATTTTGACACTATAGGGATAATAATACAAAAAAATGAACAGAATAGTCCCATGCTGCTAGTCTATTTAATACTTTATTAATAGCAATGGTGATGATGGTAATGGTAGTGATCAAAATCTAACAGCCTCCAGAACAGAAGCACAGTGCAGTGCACTTGAGTGCAGCTTTGGCACACTTGCACCGTCCAGTGCATCCTTTCTCACAGCGACAGCGGATCAATTCATGGCACGATTTTGATGCTTCGGGGAGAGTGGTCCAAAGTGGCTGCCACCCAGTTGTTTCCTTTGTCCAGCCCCAGTCAGATGGCTCTGGCATCTCTGGATCCAGGACCAATGCCTGGTTCCAACAGTTGGCCTGGTAGCAAGTGTGCTTGATGTGCTGTTTGAGTGCTGCCTGGGTTGGAGGAATGTTCTCTCGAGTTCTAGACTTCTGTATGAAGAGCTGTTTCCTGGCATGATTCACTTCCGTGCTCTCACTGGTTCGGTCGTACATTAGCACCACAAATCGCTCTAGCAGTAACATTGATCCTTCACTGACCTCACTTGGCATGCATAGGAGTTCATTGAAAGCATCATTCACCTCTGGGAAAGACTTCCAAGTTTCCCAGGCAGTCTTCTTTCCTCTGCCAGTGAATGCAGATACAGTGTCACACCCGGTGAAAGCGTGAAGGACTGGGAGAGTCAGACAGTGTGTTGGATTCATTGTGGCAACCATTTCATGAACAGCTATGTAACAAAAGCTTGACCCGACACCAAAGGCAACCCACAGCTCATAAGGAGCTGTCTTGCTGAATGAAGCTACATCCAGTACTACCACATCAGTATCAACGGTACGTATGGTCACCTTCTTATACCCCTTTTGCACAGCATCTGCCACATGCAGAAGTAGACGGGTGTCGGCCTCCTCCTGCGAACATGGGGCAAGGCAGGCCAAGTATGACTCAGCCAGAGAGCAAAGGACTCCACTTCCATCTGTTGCATACAGTTCCTTGCGCTCTGCTCGAGGAAGATGAACAACTACGCGTGGCAGGAAAGCAAATAATTAGGTTTTGTTATCATCGCATCGAAGGAAGTCCTTCCAGTTCTTTGGCATCACAGTAGAAGGAGCCACTCTTTTCCTGGTGCCCTTTCCCCACTTCTGTCTTTTTGAGGCTGGCCGGTAGGTATACATCCCAGACAAGGTCGATGCGGCTGCTTTTCTCAAGTTGAGCAGAGATGTATGGTGCAAACACTCTTTCTCCATACTCTTGAAATCTTCTTGATGTTCCTGGATTTAGCATTTGAACCACAGCTGCACCATCAAGAATTGTTGCATCAGCCATAAGCGCACTATTCTTTTCGAGCAGATATGATTCCAGGTAGCGAAGTGGATCTGATTTAACCCCAATCCGAATTTTTCCCTCCAGTTGACAGAGCTGGCGGGGCTGCCTGGTTTTCATGGGAGAAGAAATTGTTCATGTCTCCGTCTCGTGTTTGACAGATGTACAGCCTCGAAAAGAGACCACAGTCACTCTTCAGTGTTGCGAGCTGTGCCTTCTGTTTTGACTTAATCTTGACCGGTGGCCTAGATATACATATACACAATACATAACTGCGCCACATACGCCTCAAGCACACCCTCTGCGGGGCTAAATAATTAAATTCGCCACAATGACACCACTCGGTATTCATTTGCAAATTTCAACTGATTGCTTATTTTTTGATTAATTTTTACCTTGACCTTGACCTAAATTCATTTCCTTAAATTCTGACATTCTCAAAGGTATCACCAAATGAATGGGCATCCCCAATTTAGTTGGAAATGACACCGTAAATGTTTTTCTGCACAGTCTGGTTCCAAAATTAAGGACGTTTGAACATGAGACCGGGGTGACTAGCGGCCATCTTGGATTTGACTTCTCACTGTCCCCTCAGAGGTCAAATCTGACTTCCCTCCACATCCGAAAATAAACATTATGGTATGACCTAACTATGCTAGAAATTTCAAGCTTTTCTCATAAAATGCACAATTTGTTAAAATATGAGAGCTTATCCGCTGTACTGTATCGAGTGCAGCCTGTGGCTGCTGGCTGCATCATTGGTTGGGACGCGACTATGCCACTGATGCAGTGTCCCCCTTACCAGTGCACTGGTTCTCATTTGCCGAGCTCGGAAGGATGACAGGCTGAGTCAACCCCCTGGTGTATTAATTCAGCGGCCCAACGAGGCTTGAACTCAGGACCCGAGGATCCCAAGCTGCCACCCGAACCACCAAGCCAACAGCAGGCTTACTCGATGGGATGAACAACGATTTTGATCGCGTTCAGGTGCGTGGCGTGTATTGAGCCTCCCGGCTCTGAAAGCGCCATTAAAATTAACAAGGACAAATGTGTCCAAGAGCCACGTCCTAAAGGCAATAACAACAACAACTTCCGATATTTTGTCACGTGCCTTGATGGAGCCAATAGCGAGACCCGTCATGGAGGCTCCTGTTCATGACGAGAAAATCGTGTATTTACGAAATTACAACACATTAAATGGAATAATCTTTAAATAGTAACGTGAACTTTTCGAAACTTTAAAGCAAATGTCCGAATATATTTAAAAGTTGATGATAGACGCTCTCAAAAGGCACCGTCAATGTGAGGATGTGTAGAGGTATTTAGTATTCAAGGAGATCCGGATCCTGGATATAAAAGAGCTGAGTCCTAAGGGTTTTGTTAGAAGAAGTAGAAGTAGAAGTAGAAGTAGAAGTAGAAGAAGCAGAAGCAGAAGAAGCAGAAGAAGCAGAAGAAGCAGAAGAAGCAGAAGAAGCAGAAGAAGCAGAAGAAGCAGAAGAAGCAGAAGAAGCAGAAGATCATCCTGCATCGTTTGGGCCATTTCCTGGGTAACCTCGCTGGAGTCTGAAGCCACCATGTTTTTTTGGCCTGCGCAAACTTACCTTGACTTGGAACAGGCCGCAATCATTTCTTAATGAAAAAGTTTATTTTTTCACGATCCTCTCTCATTATTATCGAATGCCTGTTCATCATAGCTACGAATCGTTGTGTACATCGCATTTGTAAGTACTATAAGTTTACAAATTAGGAGCTTGGGGCGATTTAATGTATTATATGATACGATTTTCCACGATCTCCTCTCACGGACTAATTATCGTATATCAGTGAAATAATATTTTGCTTTTTTGGATTGGATATATCGTCCGGACTCAATAAGTGTCGAAATCTGTTGTGAAATCTGATAATGTAAAGAAATAACGAGTCTTATAACTAAGCCGATATACCTATTTACTTTAAGCAAGCAAGACTATGTTCCCTCCTTCTCTATACCTACACAAGAAAATGTGTGATTTCCAAAGCATTAAACTTATCTTTTTCACCTGTTTGGAGAATTATATTGAGTGAACAAATCAACTAGCTTCATTGAGCTGTATGATTTAATGCGTTCACTGCGAGTCCTCACACCCTGTCCCCCAGAGGGACTGCTTATCCATAGCGTCTGCCAGATCTTTGTCTATATTTTCAGATGTTTCGTGAGGTGCTCTTCAGGGAATGAAAGCAAATCTGGTAAACAAAAAAAAAAGATGTTAAAAAAAAAGTTATCACGTTTGTATGGACCGCAAACAATGTACCACGTGACATGTGCACAGATGAGCAGGCAAAATGGCGGATTTTCTGCAAGGTTTATTTCATGGCCAATTAAACTCTGCGATGTCTCCAGGGTTGTTCTGCATTAAGCTCCAACTCTTTTGTGGATAAAGTCATTTTATTTTGCACATTAATTCATTTTATTTCATAAACTGCTGTGTGTGAGGTGAAGACGGGCTTTAAAGTTAAAGGGATCCTCTATGGTATGCAGCGACAGCCTGGCCAACCATTCCTCATCAACCAATTATTTGAAGTGCTTGCTTGAGTGCTTAAGCCACTTGCTGAGTGCCCAGTGTTGATAGCACTATGTCATTCTGAGCAAATAGTTCACTCTGCGGATGCTTTTGCCACGCCACGTCATTCAGAGCGAGTGGTTCATGCTTTGTCACCTTGAGTGAGTGGCCCGTGCTCCGTCACCCTGAGCGAGTGGTTCTCTGAAATAACACCCGATTTCCGAGCCGTTTGCCGTATTAACGTATTTTCTAAATTACTCAGCCAAATTTTTTTTCCACCCGTCACACGCACCTGTAAATAAAGAACAATGTTTGTGAACATCTCCCTGGTGGTGGTGGTCGTATGGCAGCTTAGCTGCTGGGGTAGCTATCATTTCTTGAAGCGCGACTGTGTCGCTGATGCAGTGCTCCTCTACCAGAACACACTGGAACTGGTACTCATTTCGCCGACCTCAGAAGGATGACAGGCTGAGTCAACCCCCTGGTGTATTAATTCAGCAGCCGACGGGGCTTGAACTCAGGACCCTAGGATCCAAAGCCGCCACCCCAACCACTGAGCCAACACCAGGCTAACATCTCCCTGAAACATCCATATAAATGCAAAGTTGTTTTTTCAGTGAAAGCTACTCAAGGTTTCTGGGTTGGAAACAGTATATGCTGTAGTTGGTAATCAAACTGACTCCAACCTGCCGATTCCCCAAAAATTGCCGGTCGGCCAAGTGTGTGTGTGTGTGTGTGTGTGTGTGTGTGTGTGTGTGTGTGTGTGTGTGTGTGTGTGTGTGTGTGTGTGTGTGTGTGTGTGTGTGTGTGTGTGTGTGTGTGTGTGTGTGTGTGTGTGTGTGTGTGTTTTGTTCATTAAGCATAACATTATTTCTGCGAACTCCCTTCCCCCCATCTCTCTCTCCCATCCTTGCTCTACCCCCTCCGAATACAGTGCAGTACCCTCCTCTCTCTCTCTCTCTCTCTCTCTCTCTCTCTCTCTCTCTCTCTCTCTCTCTCTCTCTCTCTCTCTCTCTCTCTCTCTCTCTCTCTCTCTCTCTCTCTCTCTCTCTCTCTCTCTCTCTCTCTCTCTCTCTCTCTCTCTCTCTCTCTCTCTCTCTCTCTCTCTCTCTCTCTCTCTCTCTCTCTCTCTCTCTCTCTCTCCCTCTCCCTCTCCCTCTCCCTCTCCCTCTCTCTCCCTCTCTCTCTCTCTCTCTCTCTCTCTCTCTCTCTCTCTCTCTCTCTCTCTCTCTCTCTCTCTCTCTCTCTCTCTCTCTCTCTCTCTCTCTCTCTCTCTCTCTCTCTCTCTCTCTCTCTCTCTCTCTCTCTCTCTCTCTCTCTCTCTCTCTCTCTCTCTCTCTCTCTCTCTCTCTCTATCTCTCTCTCTCTCTCTCTCTCTCTCTCTCTCTCTCTCTCTCTCCCTCCCTCCCTCCCTCCCTCCCTCCCTCCCTCTCCGTGTCTCTGTCTCCGGACGCCTCTGGGTGGTACATATGTCTGGACGGGAGTTTGTCTCCGGGATGTGTTTATAGTTTGACTGGTAGAAAATGGATTTCAGACATTATTTTGTTTCCATCTTCAGTGTTATTCTATGCAGAATCCTTTTGATGAAATGGTATGAATCGTAATTAATGCTCCATCACACATCTGCCTTCCCTTCCTCTCACCTCACAGTCATCTCTTCCCCCACCCTCCTCGCTCCCCCTTCCTCCTCTCTCCTTTCCCCTCCACCTCTTCACTCTCCCTACTTTCTCTCTCCCTCTTCCCCACCCCCCTCTCCCTCTTCCCCACCCACCTCTCCCTCTTCCCCCCTCTTTTTCTCCCTCCTCCCTTTAGTATTCCAGTCAGCGAAGCAACAGGTGATATTTGCTACTAAGATATGTTATAGTTTTATTGTAGAGAACTGACATTTTTATTTTTCATGACTCTTAACACCCACTCCAAGAAAGAATGTTTGCGCTACGCTGTATACATTTACAGAGAGAATTTGCTTCGCCACTTATGCCCAAACGGGGCTATGATTATTATTTTTTAACCACCAGAAACATTCCCAGGTACACCCCAAGTACAACCCCCAAGTTTCAATTCATTCCATCCAGCACATTAGAAATGTATACATGTCAGACAGACAGTCAGATAGAGGTGGCTGGCTTTATATAGTGTGTGTGTGTTTTTGCGTGTGTGCACGCGTGTGCTTTGGCATCAGACCCCATCATTGTAGTGGGTACCAGATAGCAAGTGGATCACTAGCTCTTGCTGCAACAGGGATTGCCCTCCACACATTAACCTGTCTGTGGTACACAAAACAATTCTAGAAGAAACAAGGAAGAATTTTTTTTTAAGGCTCTTCTCGCAAAACAGTTGCATAGGCTCTGCCTATTACGCATGAGCTTAACAGAGCTACAGCGCCTACATCTCCACAGGATAAAACTGCAGCCAATATCAGGAGGATCATTTTTAATTCCTGGTATCCACTACACTGATGTCTGATCTCAACTTAATATCTTGTAGGGTTTGATCAGTTCACTCTGGGGAGGCACTTCTGCTCCTCGCTCTCATGGGGGCCTACCCCGATCGAGGAGTGTTCTAATTGTATGACCATGCCTTCTGACCCTTGGGGGTTGGAGTGTATGTGTTTGATTGACAATGTACTTCAGCCTTCGGGCTGAAGAGCATTTGTACGCTCATGGGACAGTCTTGTTGGACTGTGTACTTTGGCCATGGGATTAAAGTACATGCCCCAAGCTCTGTTTAACTGGTTAGATTCTTTTTTTTAAAACCTTTTTTGTAAAAAGAAGGCCTCCCTCATGAGTTGGGTCAACAAGTTCAAAACACGTGTCCGTGGATGTTCCCTCTCTGGGGTGGACTGGTCTATAAAATTGAGAATTACGTTCTCTTCCCAGTATTGAAAAAGTACTCTGGCTGGTAAATGCAAGGTCTCTTGTGTGAGTTTTACCTCCTTTTGAGTTGAATACCTCACATTGAATCAAGTTTTCTTTGGTTGAGTTAACCATGTCTTTTTTGTGTGTGCAGGACTTGCACACTGATTCGATACTGCCAACATCCACTACACCCTTGGACATGTCCCGGCGCCGTTTTTCCGGCAGTTTGCATCTGCCTCCTTTGTCATGGCGTTTGGCTCAGAGTGAAGAACCCCATACACCCGAACGTTTTGGTGCCATGCCTTCGTTCATCCGTCTTTCCCAACGCATGTCCGATGCACACGTCGTTCGGCCAAGCACTCTACAGCTGCCCCCACATATTGCTGTCACATTTGCAGATCCTGAGAGGTGAGATGCAGCAGTGTAGTTTGGAGGGAAATGCTGGAGTTTTATGTGCTGAGGATGGAATTGGGCATGCCTATGGAAATATGATGTTGTTGTATGCAGTCATTTTGGTGCTACATTTAGTCTGGCGAAATAATTCTCTCACGTCCTTTGCTGGGCTGTTGCACAAACACTTAATGTGAGTTTTAAGTCTCTTTGATACCACTGCATGCAGTTATGGAAACTTGTTTCTTCATATGGTTAAGCTGTCCGATTTACTTGTTGGTAGGATGCAGATTTTTTTGTTTATCACTGGTTTCTCTTTCAAATTTCACCAAAGTGCATTTTTGAAGAATGGCCAATGTTTCATAACGGCCTGAATCATCTTCTTAACCACATGGTCAAGCTTCACATTATGTTTCATTCTGACAATGTCCTTATCCTTTCTACAATCTATTTTTTTGAACTTCCATGAAACTTTGTCAGTTAAGTGGAAGAAAGATGCCACTATTACATTCCTGACTACATTTGCCAGTCATTTTCCTGTTTGGTACATATGGTATGTCTGCAGGTTGTCACTCTTCGGTTATTGCACCTGTTGAACTTGGTTATCTTTAGAACATTCAGGGGAAGTGATCATGTTCGCCAAAACTGGGTTCTCTCTGATCCTTATTCTGCAAACCCTTTAGCCTTGACCCAGTTCCCATTGTGAGCTGCTTACAGAAAGTGATCAATAAATTATATTGTGATTTAAAACATGTTACACATATCATGGTCTACAGTTAAATGCCTTAAGTGGTTTAGTTATACAGTTGCAAAGTAATGTAGGTGAAAGAGAGAATTGTGAGAGGTCTGTAAATTTTCCCATATGGACTCGTGGCTTGTGATGCTGCAGACCCAGATTGGGATTCGATAAACCACAGAAACACAGAGTGAGATTCCATAAATGACGGACACCCAGGTTGAGATTCCATAAACAATGGAGATTCAGATTGAGATTCCATAAATGATGGAGACCCAGATTGAGATTCCATAAACCATGCAGACCCAGATTGAGATTCTATAAACCATGGAGACCCAGATTGAGATTCTGTAAATGACGGAGACCCAGATTGAGATTCCAAAACCACGGAGACACAGATTGAGATTCTATAAACCATATACTGTATGTGTTTGTCTATTGTCCACTGCTATCCTTATGATTCACATCTAAGTACACTGACTTCTACTCGTGTCTTTGCTCCAAATGTGATATATGTACATGAGCCTTGGATCGATATGAAAAGATGTTTGAGTTTATTTTGTCGTCTTTTGTACTCCTCGTGAATGGATTTGCCATGCAACGGATGGTTGACCAGCTTGCCCACATCAAGTCCTTCATGCTATATGGATCTTTGGCTTGGTGATGTTCATTCTTTTGCTTATGATGGCCATGTTTGTAAAAGAACTTTCAACACAGGGAGTTTATTGCTATTATCTGATGGACATTCATTGAAGTACATTCTTGCACTCTGTCTATTTCGATAAATGGACACCAGTTGTTCTGATTGAAAAGCATGTTCCATCACATAAAATGGAGATACAGCATACATGCTTCACCATACTGTAAGAGCAACTTGAGCAGACATTCCTACTGGACTCATAAAAATAGTAAAAAAAAATACACTAACAATTGAAATTTGCTTGCATGATATGCTTGAAGGTCTTGACTTCAATCTGTGACTGCTGGCTTTTGTTAAGCTACCTTTTTGTCATAATATTGCACAGTCGTTTTGATGACTTCATGAGCGAGCTGTTGTCATCGAGCATTTTGGCACCAACGGTGGTTCAGTTTGAACGCATTGTTTGAGAAATCGTTTGACTGTAAATTCCTGAGGATTCTATTGACCTCCCTTTTCGTACGCATGTCATTTAGTTTTATTACAGTCTTCTGAATCCGAAAATCACATCACCTGATACCACCCTCACTGACCCCACCCAACCTTCTTTTTTTTTTAATCACACTGAAAATGGTATTACAGTTATCTATATTAATATTTCGGCATGCCCCTTTCTTTGTTCCACCATCAGATTTTTGTTACTGCATGAAATGAAACAAGCTTTGACATATATAGTAATGATAGTATTGTCTTCCTTAATAGGCTCCTCAAAATTCGTTTTCATGATTATGGTAGTTATCTATATTAATATTTCGGCACGCCCCTTTCTTTGTTCCTCCATCAGATTTTTGTTACTGCATGAAATGAAACAAGCTTTGACATATATAGTAATGATATTATTGTCTTCCTAAAGAGGCTCCTCAAAATTCGTTTTCATGATTATGGTAATTATCTATATTAACATTTCGGCACGCCCCTTTCTTTGTTCCACCATCAGATTTTTGTGACTGCATGAAATGAAACAAGCTTTGACATATATATATATATATATATATATATATATATATATATATATATATATATATATATATATATATATATATATATATATATATATATAGTAATGATATTATTGTCTTCCTTAATAGGCTCCTCAAAATTCGTTTTCATGATTATGGTAGTTATCTATATTAATATTTCGGCACACCCCTTTCTTTGTTCCTCCATCAGATTTTTGTTACTGCATGAAATGAAACAAGCTTTGACATATATAGTAATGATATTATTGTCTTCCTTAAGAGGCCCCTCAAAATTCGTTTTCATGATTATGGTAGTTATCTATATTAATATTTCGGCACGCCCCTTTCTTTGTTCCTCCATCAGATTTTTGTTACTGCATGAAATGAAACAAGCTTTGACATATATAGTAATGATATTATTGTCTTCCAAAAGAGGCTCCTCAAAATTCGTTTTCATGATTATGATAGTTATCTATATTAATATTTCGGCACGCCCCTTTCTTTGTTCCACCATCAGATTTTTGTGACTGCATGAAATGAAACAAGCTTTGACATATATAGTAATGATATTATTGTCTTTCTTAAGAGGCTCCTCAAAATTCGTTTTGATGATTATGGTAGTTAATCTATATTCATATTTCGGTACGCCCCTTTCTTTGTTCCACCATCAGATTTTTGTTACTGCATGAAATGAAACAAGCTTTGACATATATAGTAATGATATTATTGTCTTCCTTAAGAGGCCCCTCAAAATTCGTTTTCATGATTATGGTAGTTATCTATATTAATATTTCGGCACGCCCCTTTCTTTGTTCCACCATCAGATTTTTGTTACTGCATGAAATGAAACAAGCTTTGACATGTATAGTAATGATATTATTGTCTTCCTGAAGAGGCCCCTCAAAATTCGTTTTGATGATTATGGTAGTTAAACAGTTCATGTTCTCCATTTGCAAAATGGGAGGAATTATTGCACAAAAAGAAATAAAAATGTTTCCCATTTTTTAGAGGACCACTAAGATGAGTTCAGCTCATAGAATCACGCTCCATTTGGGGAGAAAACAGTTGAGTTCATACCTGACTAATTTGCACTTTCCATGTGCCGTAGTTTCTTCACAAAACCATGACTTTCTGACCAGCTAAAATCTACAAGATATTAATATGTAGACGAAACTGATCCGGCCTTTTGGATCACTTTAAAGTAGGGTGCCCTGTAATTTTAATGCGCTCTATGGATCCTCCGGAACTCACGAATGGTACACGTTGTGTAGTCACTAAACTACGTGGTAATGTCATCGAAGTGGAAAACTTGAATGATAATCAATGGATAAAAATGATATAATATATTGTTTAAAATACATTCATGCTATCTGTCTTTTACCATATGTTGCCAGTGATGCCCGTCGAAGACGGGCACCTTTACTAGTACGATTATATATTAAAATACAGCCAAGGCAAGGGAACATTCTTGTTTGCCCTCCTCTGCAACCGTGCAATGGATTCAGTGTGCCCAGGCATAGCCAAGACAGGTTTCATGATGCTATCGACAGTGGATTGAACGCCTGCAAGGTGTACAGCACATATGGAGCAGAAAACTTGGCCATTACGGAGCTTTCTCGCATGGGGTACTCGGAAGTGTTTGCAGATCATATTTTATACGTGAGGTTAAGCATGGCGTCTGTTATATAGCCTTGCGGGTAAGTTATTTTTCCTCCATGCTACCAGTCACGCGTTGCTGTGGGAGTGCGATGGGATTCATATGTTAAAATACTTTCCCAAGGAATATGTAGCCTGGAGAAAACAACACACAAGGTGTTCAGGGTTAAAAATCAATCGGGTCGCAGGTGGAGAAGGTAATGTCGCACAAATGTCAGGGTTCCTGAAAATTCAGTTGAATAATGACAAATGGAAGTAAGTAGAGTGATGAGACGTATAGGGTCAGAGATATTAATATGGGTCATTGGCACACAATTTTTTTTTTACTGAATTGGATCCATTTTTATGCATTTCCTTGAGCAATGTTTCTGAATTCTGATTGGTCACATGTTGTTACGTCATTAGATCAATGGACGGAACAACAATTGCTGTTCAGTCGTGAATGCCATTTGGTTGACGACATGGGTAAGCAGAAGCAAATAAGAGTAACTTGAAAAGGTGCACAATATTGAAGAGTATGTGCGTTTCAGCTTTTGTTCGAAGGAGTTGGTAAACCGATACATTCTGTCTGGAATGTTAATTTTTTTTTCACATATGTTGTTTACCCCTGATCCCACATCATATTGCTCTGCTGTAAGTAATTTAGGTCATTGGGGTTCAACGCACTTGTCCATTTTTTTTAAACTACTGGCTGAATATGAATCTTAGTATCCTTGACATATGCAAAACTTCTGCCAATTGCTAGACTTCCAAAAAAATAATTTCCTCATAATTTGTGTGAATCCATTTATCTGTACAGAGTGTCGGTTCTGCCGAAGCAGTTTCTTTGGCCAGGGGTTGCAATCCTGGAAATCCTGGACTGGTCACCGTTGTAATGTAGGTTACTGTAATTATAAATAATTATTTGTTTGCTTTTCGATATGTCTGTCTGCGATCCATCCATCCACTGGGACCATACTTGGTGCAGGGCGTTGGTGCTGCCTAAGCAGTCTCCTTGGCTCTTGGGCGCAATCCTGGACGGGTCGCCACTCCGACACAGGATACTAGCAAGCTGGAATTCATTTTGCCGACCTCGGAAGGATGACAGGCCGAGTCAACCCCACCTGGTATTAATTCAACAGCTGAGCAGAATTTGAACTCAGGACCCGAGGATCTCAAGCCTGCCACCCTAACCATTAAGCCAACACCAGGCATGTCTGCAATAGTCTGCCCAAAGTGCTGCCAAAGCAAGTATTGCACTAGATGGTTTGCCTTTGCCTTCCCTGTGGTACAGTCAGGGCAGGAATGTGTAAGTTTGTTCAGGGTGCCGGCGATAACTCGCATGCTCTTTGTGAAGGGCACCATGGGATCTTTAATGTCCACTAAGTAATGCCACCAGGTGGGACAACCAGTTTAACATCCATCCGAGGGACGGCACACACATTGTTGAACATCCTTCCCGTGAAACACCAAAATGACAGTTTATAGCTGGGTCGGGATTCCAACCCAGGCTAGACATCTCAGAGACTCATGCTTTTCAAGACATGTTCATTTCAATTTTTATGCTCATCTGAAATCCACCTTTATTTAAATTTTTAATGAATTCCTCAATTGTTTTTGTTGCTTTTTATTGACATACTAATTACTGTTGTATGAAAAAACCCTCAGTAAGCCTGCTGTGTCCTATGAATAGAAGAGTGCCATTTTATACTCTCTTTTTCTCATCATGATTCACCTCTAATTCGATTTTCAGCAAGTGCTGTGTATTCTGCACAAGCCAATTTGGTGCTATCTCTTTATTATGTATTCACACGGAGTGGAAATTTAACCCTTGCTCCTCCACCAATCAATCAGATGTACCACACCTTTGATCGAGTGCCAGTATCGCTGAAGCAGTTCCTGTGCAAAGGTTATTCTCGGTGGTTTCCCTCGCAGTCAGTTCGGGTATGAATTTGGAATTTGTTTAGGGTACCGGCGATAACTCACCTACTCTTTGGAAAATACATCATGGGATTTTTTTAATTCCCCAAAGGACCAGTGCTAGTAGATGGGTCCTCTGGTTTAATGTCGTTCCGATGGACGGCACGCACATTGATCAGTCGTCCTGCATGCCAAACACCTGCAGGAGGACTGGTTAAATCGAATCCAGGCTCGATAGCTTAAAGACAAGTCTTCCGGATCAAGAACCATGTCATCACTTTTCCATTTTCCGACCCACCTCTTCCCTGCCACCCCCCTCCCCACCCCTGCCCCCACCTCACCCCATCACCACTCCTATTGAATGCTTGCATTGGATCTTGAATCTTTAATTTAATGCCACACTCTCAGGACAGTCAGTCATATGCAATTTTCAAACATTAGGCCAACAAGTAAGTATTTGTTCCCATTAAAAGAGGTACAAGGTCGGTTTGGAATCCTATGAAAATTTTTTTTATGAACATTCTATGTAATGAAACAAATCCTTCAGTTAACCAATAATCTGTCTAATTTAACAATCTGACATGCACTGTGTGCAAATGTTGATGATAAGATATGTTATTCTCTGTTTCGGAGAGTCGGTGCTGCCGAAGCAGTTTCTTGGCACGAGTATTCTATTTTAAATTGAAGTTTGCCCTAAACAAGGCTGAGAGCCACTAACTGTGTCAGGCTACACAGAAGCTATACGGCAAAAGAAGAGGAAAAGAAAGAGGTTGTATCGGGTGCTTTGTCGTTAACTTTCCAGGAGGTCAGGGCAGAAATTTGGGATTTGTTCATGGTGCCAGCAATGGCTCGCCCACTCTTCACAAAGGACACCGTGAGGTCTTAAACGTCCACCAACTAATGCCAGCAGATAGGACGTCCCGTTTGATATCCATCTGAGCGATGGCACATACGTTGATGAATCGTCCCGCCTGTGAAACACCAGGATGACAGTTTATAGCTGGGTCAGGATTCAAACCCAGGCTTGACAGTTGAAAGGTGAGTGTGCATACCTCCAGACCATCCTCCCAGCACTCTGCAAATGTTAACCATGCGAAAACACACTTGAGATAGAATCATGCGAAAACAAACAATAAGCTTATTTAAAATGGTTTAAAATTTGCTTTAAAAATACCCCCCAACCCCCCACCCCCACCTCCCAAAACAACACTGCACTCCATCCGTACACGATGCACATCATCCTTTGAAGCAATTTATTTCTTCTCCGAAGTAGAAGTTCAAATGTAAACTTCATCAGTGCAAGATTCGGCCGTGAAGGAAGTGTGAAACGGTTTGTGACCACCCCTTGTAATTAACCTTGTGAGATGAGGGGCCAATACAAGATGGGGTATGCTTTTTATACAGTTAAAACAAGTGCAATACAGTACAAGTAAAAGATGCAGGAAACGTGATGCCTTCTTAAATATTAGAACCGACATTGAAATGAAAATATTACTCTCAAATTCAGGAAAATGATTACATATTTAAAATGTTAAATGCTTACATATATGAAACACAATACGTGTATGCACATGTATGATTCACTCAAACACGTCACCCTCCTGCCTCCTCCCCTCCCGCCCTGCCAAACAGGTACACCAGCCCAGCACCTTCACATAAACAATAAATAGATGGCACATTTTTGTCTGTTTTAATACCAGTGTACACACACACACACACACACACACACACACACACACCACACACACACACACACACACACACACACACACACACACACACACACACACACACACACACACACACCGAAAATATAATTCATTTTCTTCTTTTGCCGTTTGAGCTGGGAACCGTATTGGGGACCCGTTGAAGGATTGCCTGAATGTGGTTTCTGTCGAGGAGAAATCAAAAAGGGCAGAGAGGTCAAGGTGATGCTCGGCTCACAGAACGAATATGGACTTTGTTTTGGGTTCGGTGCACCGGGCTTGAGACAATATATTAATTTCCCCTCTGAAAAACCCCCATACGACTCGATGGTTTAGTGAAGGTAGGATCTTCACCACAACGACTGTATTATTTGCCAAGGTTGTTGACATGATCGTTTCTTGTTCTCTTCTCAATTATATTCCGATTCGACGCACTTGTGTATGTTTCATCAAAATGGTATTTGAAGGTTACAGTAAGTTGTAAAAACAACTGGTTCGATTGAACACATTTTATTTTCAAACAATACATGAATATTAGAGCATTTTCGCAGCCGATCACCGATTCTCACTGCACACACAAGATGCAAGATGTGATTTAGTTTTTTTTTCCAAAAAAACGATTTTTCGATAATATAGTAGGTTTACTTTAGAGTAAGATGGAGGCAACATGTTGCCCTGAAGTTTTTACATTCTCCCTGGTTCTTTTGTCCAGTAGGTTGAACCAATTTCGTTTGAAATTGTCAGTTATGGCATCAGCCAGGATGACCTATAGTGCGGACATTTCGAGAGAGGGGTGGGTGGTTGCTTTTTCAATTGGCCAAAACACTGGAGTGTTGTATGCTGGCTGGCAGGTTAGCCTCGAGGTATGCACACTCACTTTTGATCTGTCTGACCTTGGTTTGGAATATAGACCGAGCTATCAACTGTCATCCATGTGTTTCCCAGGCAGGGTGATGAATCAATGTGTGTGTGTGCCGTCCCTCGGATGGCCATCAAGCTGGCGTCCCATTTGCCGGTTCATCGTTGGTAGACATTAAGGAGACCCACGGTGTTCTTCGCAAAGAGTGGTGGAGTTATCGCCGGCACCATGAACAAATTACAAATTCCTTCCTGAACTGTGCGCAGCAACTGGTCTCATCTTCTTGAAGGTCTTCACGACACAAGGGTACACTGCTTGTTATCTCATGTTTCATGCCAAAGGCCTTCTTTGGATACAAAGGGCAATCAATTACTCTTATCAATATAACATATTTATAAAATAATATATTTTATCCTATATTTATTACGTTTAAATTACTACAGTGCTTTTCCATCAAGGATGGTCTGTGGTTGATAAAGTATCGATGGACAAATGTTTGCCCCCTCTAAAAAAAGCTGGCAGAATATTTTCTGATGGAGGTTTACCTTTTGCTCCCAAATACCCTCATCTGAAATTTGTATAGACTGCCCCCATGGGACATGTAGTTGCTAACGAATTGAAGATTCGCAATGTTTGGGATATTTTTTTTGAAGTATCAACAAAATCTTGGTGATGGAGCCAAACACCCTCGCATGTCCGTCCTTTTCACCTGGTAGCCCAATTTTAGTGACGCAGTAACAAAATAACGCCCGCACAGACGAATTTGTGAATTTGAAGAAGAAGCAAGAGGATCAGGGAGGCTCGGAGTGGGCAGGGGGGGGGGGAGGAGGAGTCGTCAGGTTTCGCGATCTAACGTGCGTGTGGTGAATTCTTGGTTTCCAAACCCAGACGGCGATCCCTCCTCCAGAGCTCCTACTCAGGAATCTCAACCTGCGAACTGTACGCAAGTTTGTCTTTCCTTAATTTCCACCTGTATATTTCAAGATTTAACATTGCCGAGCTCCTTAGGTTTATTCATTTCTGTCTTGCTCGGAAAGTACTTCGAGTGCGTCCCTACCTCCACCAGCCCCTGCATGCTCCTGCCGGTCCACCGGTCTGTCACACACCCTTTGGCAGTTCGAAGTCTGGCGCTGTTCACCACAGCAGACACAGAGGACAGAGGAAATTAGGACAGGTAACCGTGCCACACGTGAGCATGGATCAGGTGCGACCCCCCAAGACCTTGCCCATCATCGTGCTGGAGCCCGCGGGAGATGGTAACGGGGACTCGAAGACACCGAAGCACCTGTGGCGTCAGCCACGCGTACCTGTGCGGATCCAGCACCGTGGGTACTCGGACACTGAACGCGACAAACGAGCACAGCAGGCGCGCCGTGGGTTCGTCTCGGAACGCTCGCATGCAGTGGAGGCGCAGGACCGGCCCGAACTGCAGAAGTCCCGCATGTCTTGGCCAACATCGCTGCAGGGGACCTCGCGCCGGTACGGGCAGGATGGGCTGGGGTGTGGGCAGTGAGTGATGCGTGTTGGTGAGGGGGTGGGGTTGTTTCTGGGGAAGGGGGAGTGAGTGGGCTGGTAGGATGAGGAATCTGTGAAGTGAAGTGTGGTGAAGCATGGGTTCGATGATCTTTGTGTGTCCCCCCATACCTCGGTCGTTATTATTTTTAAGAGCTGATATTTTTTCTTAAAATATTATTTATTTTTTATTATTTTCTTGGGTTGAGCTGCTCATCTACGGTGTTGTTTTCACAATCAATGAAGACATTTATTTCTCATATGTTGATCTTTCTTCTCAACCTTTTCATCTCGGATGAGGGAGACAAGACACACTCCTCCATCCTAAGGGACGGAGCTGATTCCACACGATGAGATTTCATACATACCATTCATTTATTTCATTTATAATTGCTGCACACACCTTCTCGTTTCATGGAGTCTGCCATAGTGTTGATACAATCCCAGCCAAATCACGATTCCATTGTAATTATAAAATTACCATGACATGGATCCCTTACAAGGAACTTCAACGTAGGAGTACACCATTAGTCCCATCAAAGCTTGCGTGAGTATTGACAACTTCTGGTTGCTTGTCCGTGCTCTATCCTTTTGAATGATGAATGTCAAATAAGGAAGCAGCATGTGGCATTTAAAAAAATCTTTGATATGACTCGGCTGGGGTTTGAACCACCGACCTACCGTACTCGGGGCGAACGCTCTAACCATCACACCACCAAATGTTGTTGAAATTGATAAAAGTATTACAATGAGGTGAACGGCATGATATGTATTTTTCTATCGAAGCACTGGAATAATGAAATAAATAATTAAGCAAACAAATGAATAAAACAATTCCATCCACTGGAGTACATTTTTTGTTTCAAATTGACATGGTAATCCAGATTATCATTCAATGTCTGCCTAATGATGATGTATACGAGCAGCGTGCAGAAAATTCTCAGACTGAGAAACTCACAATTATATAATCCAAGAAAAGCCACCAATTTATATTTTCCTACCAAGAAAAGCCAAAATATAGTTTGGAATGATTGGTAAAGAAATCATTTTTTGTTTCTTCGATTATTTATTATATGTAGCTTATGTTGAGAAACAACTGAAATCGATGGTGTTTCTTGGAATATATTGTGAGTACTGCGTTATGAGAATTTAAAGAATGCCCCTCGTAGATATCTGTTTATGTTTCTGCAGTCTCTCTTTAAATGTCCCCCAAGTGTCCTCTCAAATCATTGCAGTTTGATCATCAGTATTTATTTTTCTCTCTCTCTCTCTCTCTCTCTCTCTCTCTCTCTCTCTCTCTCTCTCTCTCTCTCTCTCTCTCTCTCTCTCTCTCTCTCTAAAAGTCCTAGAATAAAGACGTGTTTGTTGGTTTCGATGGCACAAGCTGCAAGTCTTTTGAAACAGACCCACAAGATGCTGTGAGCATCTTACGAGTCAGGTTCAAACGATTTGGCGCTCACATACTGTTCGCTGTAAGTCTTGAACGAGAAACAACGGCTCCAGATCCCACTGCTGTTTCTTGTTCGAGACTACAGTACTGCGATTGAAGATGGTTTTATGTAATATGAAGACAACTTTAGAGGATTCTCGTTAGGTGTGCAGCTTATGTCTCTCTTTAGCTTTTGCCTTTTGTATGTTTTGCACATGACCCATTCACTTGAGGGTTATGAAACAGCTTCAGCTTCAGCCTTTCAGTTTGATTTTCCTGCGGTACATATTCATAGCGCCCGTATGAAGAGCCAAAACGACTATAGGATGAAATGCGTGTGTGTGTGAGCGCGCGCACAATCTTATGGCTGTAGAAGGAATTAGATTTTAAATGCTTCTCAGAAGGAGGTTGCGTGAAAGCACTTCAACTATCCATCTCAAAATATTTCTGTCAGCATTTCATTGTTCTGGGTAGGCCTGGACTACATAGTAATGAAAGCGTTTACGAAGCCAATTTGCTGCCTTTGAGCATGCTGCTAACCCGAATTACCCGCAAAGGCTCCGATGAGTCACTCACAATGACAGGGTTCGAGTCGGAAAAACGATGCAAAGGTCGGTTGCCAAAAAGTGTTCATTTTTCTTTGGTCTCTGCATCTATTATGATACGTGTGTTTGCTTTTTGTGGGTGTTTTCTTTATGGTGTTATACGATTTGATCCTCCTGGTTTGTATGATCCTTGGGCCACTGGATTGGTGTACCTGTTGTATTGCTTATCACGCTGAGCCTTCAAATTGGAAATAGATGGCAATGGTGGCGATGAACAGGAGAGAGATGGACAGTGCAAAGAGACGATGCAAGGGATAGAAGGGTGTAGAAGGAAAACTCTTGTGGTGGACCCCATAACAAGGTGGGATTAATTGGGGCCGTGAATAATTTTCAAATATAATAAGATTTAAGTTCATTGAGATTTTATTTTTGAAAATGTAAAAAGACGAAATTCATCTTCCCAGTCATTATGTGCAGTAAATGGGCAATAAATAAATAAATAAATAATGAGCAATAAATGCAATCCATGTGGCAATTGAATAGCTTGAATTATAGCACTTACATCCACCTCTGTAACCCATTCAAGAAATCCTTTGCAAAACCATCGGTCATATAAAATACTAGAACGGCACTCGGTAGAGAGCATATTCCTCCGCCAAGCTGAACAGTTTATGTTTTGTAACCCACTGATAGGCCGGATCTGCATCCTTATCTGAACCAAAATCTAATCGGCTTGTTCTTATCACCCACCCAACTCATCCACCAAGTTTTATCATAATCTGCCCTCAACTTTTTGAGGTATCATGCTATATATCGTTTTTGGCCCTATCTCTCAATGGTGAAGAAATTAAAAAAAAATTCTTGAGAAATCTCAGAGAAACTTAGAATTTTTTTTTAAATTCTGGTATCCGAGTCTGAATCTTCAAAATCGAATCAGTTCGTCCTTGTCACACACTCAACCTGTGCACCAGGTTTCATCCGAATCCATCCATAACCTTTGGAGATATCCTACACACACACAGACAGACATTGGCGAAAACATAACCTCTCTCCACCTTTGGTGACAGACGTAAATATCAACTTCAACATTAAATCACGAATCACTGCTCACCTTCACTCTTTCATTCCTCTCTTTTCTGGCCTTTGGAATAAACTCCCTCACTCTATTCAATCCCATTCTTCCCTCCAGACCTTCAAAACAGCTGTTCACCACCACCTCTCATCATCCCCCATCCAAATCCTCGATCTTTTCTACCCCCGATAATCCACCCAAGCCCACCTCCTTCAAATTCCCTGCTTTCCTTCCTGGAAGTCCCTGTAATGTCCATCTTGTATTCCCCATGTTCCCTGCCCCGTCCCTCTCCCTTCCATGTCCCTCTCCCTTCCACAGATCTCCTAATGTCTCTGTTCCCCAATGTTTTGTCCTTCCCACTCCCGCCCCTCTTGTCACATGCCCCCCTTGCTGTGCGTTGTGTGTTAGCTCTCACACGAGCCTCGACAAGGTATACCAAAAAAAACAAAAAAAAAACATCATAAAAGCAACAGAGGCAGATACATACTTGTGAGGACAAAGAACCATCAGGCATAGATGGCACTGTGCCAGAATTTTATAGTTTCACAAAAGCTTACAACAGACAGCTGTTTCATATTTTGTGGGCACATGGGGAAAGTGAAGTGGAGAAATACTCTTCTACTCTTGAGAGTAAGTACACCTGCAGATCCGAATTAAAATTCCAGTTGAATCATGGCTCGACTCCCTTTTCACTAATTTTTAACTTCTGTACCCTGGTTGTGCAACATTTCTCCTGATGCAAAAAGCTTCACCATTCTGCCTCGCATCTCCTGGTACTGATGGGCAGTGGGGACCAAGGTGACAGTGGTCATGTTCTTTCACTCTTTGACCCCGTCCAGCTTCGTCCGCACTTGCCCGCTCATTTGCCGAGGTGATCAATGACCCAGAAGGAACTGCATGATTTATCAAGAGGCTTTCCTGGCTCAAAAAATGACTGCACTATACTCACTGCATCGTTTTCTCCAAACACAGCACACCACAATGATTTGGTTGTAATGTCTGTGAGCGTCCATGAAATTAAAACCCCCCATTGTAACTTCTAAACATGTGACTGTGTTACTGATATGAAATAGACAGACAGAAAACCAATTTATTGAATGCATTTATTACTTGAATTAATCATTCATTCATCCTCCATTGGAGGCTAATTGCAGGGGCCTCACAGGTCTGTCAGTGGTTCAAGTAGTGCAGAATGGAAAGGCTCATTAGGGAGTTGAGCAGTAAACCAGTTGGTTGACCTATAACCGTAACCATTTCTATTTTGCTCACGATACTGGAATAAATGTCTACTTCCATTCAAAGGATCCCATGGAATGTTTAACATTCACAACAGAATGTATGTAAATAGTATTTCATTTGGTAGTTCATAACTTTTAATATTTCGCATCCCAATTTTTTTTGGTCATTATTGTTCGCACAAATGCCCATTCTAAATCTTCTTCTTCTTCTTCCTCTTCTTCTTCTTCCGTATGGCAGCTTTGGATGCTGGGTAGCTATCACTTTGTTGGGGCGTGACTATGCCACTGATGCTTTTCATTTATTTTTTTAAAATTCATAAATTTATTTAATTTCGGGATACTTTCAAATGGTTCTGATTATTTTTTTTCCTGGTGTATCGGCTTCGATATCTGTCAGCACACAAAATTACCATGCTTCCCCATTGTCTCAGGTCACTCACCTCCATTTATTTTTTCATTTATTTATTTTAATTTATTTTCATTTTTAGGTCATCTCTGTAGAGATGACCTAATAAAGCCGGACCAAATGTCCATCCGTACGTCCGTCAACAATTTTTCTTTCCGATCTTGATGAAACTTAGCATGTGGGTAGAGGTCGATGAGTGTTGCACAACGATATAACTTTTGTCCGGGTTCAAGGTCAGGGTCAAGGTCACGAGGTCACGTAAGTTATAAAAATCGCCATTTTCAAAACCTATCGAGTCTGCCATTCTACAAGATATTTGGCAACTATTTATTGATTATGATAGTAAAAAATATTATCTTGTATCTAACTGGACAGATTTTTGAATTTCCGTCCCGTTTGATCGTCACGTGATCTGGAAAATGGCCAAAAACGCCGATGCGATTCGCAAAGAAGGAAGGAAGGAGAAATGAAATATAAATAATATCGAATATGCAAAGCCTAGAAGCGAACGTAGAATTCTTCTTACATTCACTTCTGACTTTACATAAAACTTGTTCACAACTGTATACTTGCCAACTATACCGTGGTACGTGTAAGCGCCGCACAGCTGATGATTTTGACGCAATTTCCGGTTACTTCGGCCTGGATTCGGGATCAGCGAACAAATAATGTAAATCACGATTAAAAAATATTTTTGATGATGCGGTAGATATCTTTATTAAAATTAACTTTGGGAAAAAAATAATTGAATAAATAAACGATCACTTCTAGTCAAGAATAAAAGAAACTAGAACGGGCACTCGGTAGAGCGCATACCTTCACCGCCGCAACTTTGTTCCGGGCACATTTGAAAAACGTCATTTTAACACGTCCATGACGTCACAACCGTCAGTCCGATTGACGTCAAATTTGGTGTGTAACCTCCTTGAAGGCAGTCCAACAAAATGGAATGATAAACACTGAAAAATTAAAAAGTTGAAAAATGACGTCATCTTTTGACGTCATTTTGACGCACTTCCAGGGACGTCACGTCCAATCGGGGACTACCATTCTGAAAGCTCGTAGTTCACTGAACGTTTTAACGTTGGTTTCATGTCAATAGCTCTATTAGATCTGAAGCTATGCCTACAAGTATATTTTGACCTTGAGTGTGACCTTGACCTTGACTACAGAGTTAATTGGCAAAACCTGTACATCAATAAACAGATATTTTGGTACTGATCCTAATGCCTGGATTTGGGAGACTTTGCTTTATAAATTATGTAGATATTTGAATGTAAAATATCAGGACATTTTAGCCACAATTGAAAAACGTCATGTTCAAACGTCAATAACGTCATAACGGTCAGTCCGATCGAAGTCAAATTTGGTGTGTGACGTCCTTAAGGTAAGTCCTACAAAACGGTATGATCAAAACTGATGAGATCGAAAATTTAAAATTTACGTCATCTTGTGACGTCATTTAGACGCACTTCCGATGACGTTACGTCAAATCCGACACTACATATTCGAAAGGTATCTCTTCATGCAACAATATGGCGGTGGTTGCATGTCGATAGCTGTATTATGAAGGAAGTTATGCTCAAAAGAGTGTTTTTGACCTTTTCTTGACCTTGACCTTGACCTTTGACCCGATCGCTCCCAAAATCTAATCAAATCGTCCTTGGATACTCACGAATCATCCCACCAAATTCCATGCAATTCGGTTTAATACTTTCTGAGTTATGCGAATAACAAACAAACACACATATTCACAAATAAATAAATACACAGCGACCAAAACATAACCTTTCGCAGAATGCGAAGGAAATTAAAAGTTCCGGAAAGAGTTTCAAAATCACTCCTGGTAATGTTAAATACTAAATATACACTTCCTGTCATGAAAAAAATCACCTTCAGAAGTATAAAATTAACTTTGGGAAAAAAATAATTGAATAAATAAATAAACACTTCCGGTCATGATCTCCCGGCATGCATCATTCCCCATGACAAAAACCGGAAACAAAAAAAAAAAACCAGCAACAAAACAAAAAACGGAAGGAAAATGGTCATAGCCAACAACACGGATTCACAATTGCCAAGGTATTGTGTTGTTTTTGTTGTTTCCTATTCTCTCATGTGCACGCGTTAAGTAATATTCACAAGATAGAATTAAAACCCAATCGTGTTTATACACCGCACAGCGTTTAACAACAACCGGAAGCAAAAAGTCATAGCGAACACACGGATTCCAAATAGCCAGGGCTATTGTGTTGTTGTTATTTCCTATTCTCTCACGTGCACGCGTTAAGTATTAAGCTCACTTCGTTCGCTATTATCTTGTATCTAACCAGACAGATTTTTGAATTTCCGTCCCGTTTGGCCGCCACGTATGGAAGATGGTCAAAAACACCTCCCGGTATAAAGAAAACTTTTTACTTAAGTAATAAGTCACATTTCTTGATGAAATTTGTTATGTGGGTAGAGGTCGATGAGTGATACCCAACAACATATTTTTTTCCCGGATTCGAGGTCAGGGTCAAGGTCACGAGGTCACGAAAGTTGTGAAAGTCGCCATTTTCAAAACCTATCTAGTCTGTCATTTTAGGAGATATCTGGCAACAGTTCATCGATTATGACAGTAAAAAACATTATAGAGATGACCGTCACCCCCACACGGGGGGAATTTTTTTTATTTTGAAATATGTTTTCATTTATTTATATTTTTATTTATGGACGCTTTCCAATGGTTCTGTGATTTTTTTTTTCCGGTGTATCGGCTTCGATATCTGTCATCACAACCAACGAAAATGTGACTTCACATCCTCAATCCCCTTCTTCTTCAAGTCCTCAAACCCCCACCCCCAAATCCTCAACCCCCGTTTCCCAACTATGTCCCTCTCTGCCCTCCTCCAACTCTATCTTCCACTTCCCTTTCTTGTTGAAGTCCTCAACTCCCCTCCCCCCGACCAACCCTAAGTGCGCAACCTCTCGCTCTCAACTCTCATCCTGCATAAGACTCACAAACTGTTAAGACTGCTGAGGTTTCTCATCGATCTATAATTCCAGCAATGTGTGTGTGTGCGTGTGCGCGCGCGTGTGTCCGTGCTCCACTACGAGCCTTAGATCCTGTAAAAATAATCTCTATGTGTCTGTCTATCTGTCTGTCTGTCTGTGACCGCTGTTTCTCGACAACCACTGGTCCAATCTAATTGAAACTTGCCAGCTATATTGCTGGGGACCTGAGGATGTGCCTTTTCAAGGTTTGATATTAATTGGACAAGTGGTTCCCAAGTTATGGCCATTTATTTACCAAACCAATGACAGGACACGGTGCTCCGACGTCAAGATTGACAATGCAATTTTTTTTTGTACGCACATACGGGCACGCACTAGTTTAAGTAAATGGATTAAAAGTTAATTGTACATTGGATGAAATTCACTGAATAGTGTGTGGTTAGATTTATTATTATTATTTTACTTCCGATAAGGGTGCAAGCCAGCGACTCTGAGCCTCTACACCGCCTGTGTGCGCTTAGCACAAAAACGCACAAAACCTAAAATGGCATGAATATTGGTATTTGTAAACCTCCACATGCACTGAGTTGAGATTTCAAGTGTAACAAGTTAATTGTAAAAGTGATGTATCTTGACAGTGTCAATGTAGTATATGTATGTATGTTCCATGATTGGGAACTCCTTGGTGATACGTGAGATCTTTGCGCATCCGCAATAAAATGGGGTCTTGTAGTTTACCCCGTATTGGAATATGGCATGTTGTCAGACTCTGTGTTACCACGTGAGCAATCCAGCCGATATGTATGCACATTACGGCCATCGAGGTACGACACTGTCCACATCCAAAAGCTCTTAAATGAGGTTTCATTCAGCAGTATACATACTGTGGTTACGACATTTACCCCGTCAGACACAAACATGCAACTTGCACTTACATAGGTATATGATCAGAAGCCCGTGGTAAAAATACCACAATAAAAAATCAGGAAGCTTTTCATTCTTATGATGGTTGAAAGAGCTCAAAAATGGGAGGTTCAATAAGGAATGTCTTGAGTTGTTGTATGCACCTGGCACTTAAAGAAAATAATATATTAAAATTAGTTTAACAACATTGATTTATCCAAGTAATAATCCACTTCAATCAACATGTTGGCCAACATATATCCCTCCTCACACTGCTGATGCAATTGGTTATCTTTGCACAAAGTCTTTCAATGTCAGCAACAGAGGTTTGAAAAACAATCTTTGACATAAGGGCATTACACTGGAGACCATGGAGGCCAGGGCATTGCCCCCACCATGTCCAATCCATCTACCGTGGAAGTTGTCGTTTCTCAAGGTTACACTATCTGCACTTTATATGCGTGAGAATGCAATCTCATGTGTTTAAGTTTGTTTTTTATATTATAATTTTCCTGTAGGTTTGGACTGATTTGAAGCAACTTTTACTTAAATGTTTCTCTCTGAGGAGCATTTTCGGGAGAGGGAGCAGACAGAGAGCATTTCCCTATTATATACTGTATACTGAACTTGCAGGGGTACCCGACGTTGCCGTGCAGTGTCGGATTCCTCCTCCCACCCCATCCACTCTCTCCTCCCACCCGTTTCCCTCCATCCTTCCACAAATGAATTTTTACAGCGTTTTTAACCACGTTTGGGAAAAAATAAACAATTGAAATAAAACGCTTTCAATTCTCACCAACCTCTAACTTGCCACATGTTATGTCAATATCTGCCCCCCCCCCACCTCTCTCCCCCTAAGGGACAAATTTGTAGATACAGCCAAAATAAGTCATTGTATAGATGTTTATCCTCATCACCATGTAATGAATCTGGGGTGTGTTTAGTTACCAAGTTTCTTGTGAAGCACCCGCACTCAAGCAAGCACTCCATTCAAAACTGTTGATAAGGAATGACCGGCTTGGTAACCGAACACACCCATGGACATTTCGACAGCATACATTACAAACAAAACACCGACAAAAGGATATTTTAAAAAAATTAAACATTTCACATGTTAATCATTACAATTTTTGTTGAAATGAAAACTTATCTTGTTCAGTTTTCAACGTGTTGTTTTACTTTTTAAAATGTACATAAACTTAAAGGTGATGTTGAGTGTTTGGAAGTGGATGTGTACATTTAATATAACATTAAAGTATACGTGTGCACACATAATTTCTTTAAATTACACATGTCAGCAAAAGAGGTTTGAAAAACAATCCTAGACATAAGGGCATCACACTGGAGACCGTGGAGGCCAATAAATATCTCAGGAATTTCCCTGTCCTCTCGAATAATTAATTCCGGATGCAGGCATTTCACGACCAAGCCGATTTGAATGTTTATTTAATTCACATAACATGTGAATTACATGTCCATCAATTTGTTTATAAGCCTTGAAAAGTGTGGCAAAAACCCAAAGTATTATTTTTTATTTTTTTGTCTGATTAACAAAAAAAATCATAATTTCCTGTAGGTTTCGATTAATTTGAAGCAACTTTTATTTATTTATTTTTTTCTCTCCAAGGATTCCATGTTTCAGGGTGAGACAAACAGACAGACAGAAAGACAGACAGACAGCATTAGCCTATTGTAGTTTTACATTGATCTGGGTGTGTAGGTGGTGATTGGATGACTGTTGCATCAAGCTGCAAAACAATTAGATTTGATTTGCGTTCACGTTGGTCAATGTTTTAGGTAATTTTTTTACTTGTAATGCAATAACAATATGAAACAGGGTTTAGGTGATCTGCAATGAATGGTGAATCCAACATTTTAAAAACAATTTTTGCACGTAGATAGATTTGATTATTTTCCGCTTTTTTTCTTCAAACCCCATTGTCTTGTCTGATATACAAATATCATTGTCCTGCAATATTACTTTCACTACGGTTTGTGTTCTCCTGTGTTTTCTTGGTGCTTTTGCATCCTAGAAAGGGCTAGAATGCGAAATACGTATTGGGTTTTATTTATGACTACAATGATGTGAACATATCAGTTTTGTCTTTCATTTCACCAACTGAAAACTTTTCAGCATCATTTTTTTTGAGGATGGGGGTATTATGTGAGCAGTTTTGTGTGAAACATGAGGAGCAACTGAGAAACTGAGAAACTGAGAAACAGTTACTGCACGTGATTTATTTGTCTTGCTGTGCATTAGCTGCAATACCATTCCACTCCTTTACTCTTTTACAGCATGGAAATCAAAGCCTGAATTCTTCATGTTTTATGTAGATTCCTTTGTCCTCATCTCTTTTCCATTTGTAACTCTCTCTTTCTCGCTCTTCCTCTCAATTTCTTCCCCTCCCTCTCTACATATCTTTTTAAAACTGGTCACAATTATGCCGCTCATTGGAGCAAGTCATGCTATTTTTGTCATGCAGCTTCAGAACACCTGCCTTATTAACAAAGCACAAATTGATGCCTTGGTAGTAGGATTGGCCATTTTCCTCAAGATGCCAGACATCCTTGCATGTTTACAACATTCGCTATAGAGGCAACCGGCTGCTTGATTCCAACTGTGTGGCGTAGAGCCGACTTTACTTTCATGTAACACCATCCTGCTCCATATCCTTTAAACTATGTTCTGCAAAATATGCCCAATGAAGAAAATAATAGATCCAAAAAGCTTGTGAAAGCTCTTTGTAAACTGTGTGTGAACATGTGGTTCAATATTTATCTCCAACTCTTTTCTGGAACTCTTCTTTGAGAACAATTTGTACAATATGTACTCCCTCATAATCAGGTTTCTACAGGTAATTTTGTCAGAGTAAAGTGACATTTCATTCAATCTAAACATTTGTCTGTCATCTAAACAGCTCATTGCTGCATATATATATTACGAAGAGAAACCCCTTACTTTGGGACTCAGGATACAAGAGAGGATTATCCAATTACAAACTGGAAAAACAATATTTGTTTACACGTCGGTTCATCTCTCAAATGTGATTCCATGCACACTCGCACAGGAATGGCTCACCGCGTATGCGAGAGTTCAGTGGGTTCCAGGAGAGATTATGGGAATTTCAGGATTGGCCTTCAATGGTGAGAATAAGAAATTTGAAAAGGACACCGAATAAATGTCAATTCCTTGAATTTTTGCAAAAATTGTGTTTGTAGTTCAGAATTTCATAATAATTTGGGATAGTCTATGGAAATTGTGAAATTCATAAGAAAGATGCATTGACCATCGAACCAGTTTTATCACAGGTGGGTTCTTCGAAGATGGCTTTTTTCTGCATAACAGCGATAACTTTCAGCCCATAAAACCTGCGGAGACAGTTATTTTGTGCATAAATTATGCTGTTAGACCGAAATTACTTTGACCAACATTTGCACGAAAAGATTTTTTAACAAGAAATATGCAAACACTGATGATACAGCTCACTAAATACAGCACCCGCAAAGAGAGAAATTAATATTTGATTTAGCTCAACGGCCCTTTTCATAAATTTATTGGTGGATGATGAGGGAAGTAATGTTTGGCAAAGTCAGAGGGGAAGGGTTGGGAGGGGTTGAGAAAAGGTGATTAGGATCGGTGAAGCTAATGTGAAATGAGTGTTGGGATGGGTTGGTTGGACGAAGAGAGCGATTGGATTGAGGTTAGACAGAGAAAAGGAAAGTAAATAAAATGTTTGACCAAACAGAAGTGACTGGGTTGTTATTTAGCCATGCTTAACACAGAATTTCAATAAGGTTGAATGCCCCTTGAAAGAGCTCGAATGGGTATGGCTGACAAATTGTTCTGAGGAAATCTATGGGTTTTCAAGGGGTGATATTTGGTCATGGCAAGGCAAGGTAGCAGTTACACTTCAAGTAGCATCTTCTCCTTCAATCAGACAGGAGATATCCGTTGGGTTGTGATGCATGAAAGAGGTCTTGGGTGATTTTTCGTTAATGTAAACAGCCTGGAAAAAATATGGCGGCACTATCTGAAAATCTGGATGAATTGGTAACTTGTTCATTTAAGATGTTTTCTTTGTTTGAAATGAGCAGTTTATTAAAGCAACCTTGTCACACAGTCTGTTTATCTTATCTTATGGGCATGGCTGGCCATTGAGGTCACAAGCCTGTTGGTATGGAGACCAAAGTGATACCAATTAATGGCTATGGGGTACTTTTTGGTGCTGTGATGTTGATTATTTTATGATAAGATGCAGTTCAATAAATCTGAGCATGAGCACATTGATTTAACTCACCTAGCCCACAGCTCATTAATGACCTTCGTGGAGGGGCACTGCTTTGTCTGATGCACATGTGAGGCTCGGCTACATCGCGTGGTTGACTTATTGCTATCAGTGTAACTTGAGATGTGCATTGAAATATAATCTATGAAAAAAAACCAAAGTACAACCAAAAACTCCTTAAATATTTTTATTGTGAAAATTTTTCATTATTTTCCACTTCCTCCCTCTCCCCCCTCCCTGATCTGCAGTGGTATGAGGCAATGCTAAGAGTACTTGGCTTTGATGGGTGGGCAGGTACGAGCATTTATATTGTGGTCTTTACATTCAGCTTTTGGATGGATGGATGGGTTTATCTACCTGCATTGCTTTGCATGTCTACCTGGCTTATCTCAACAAAAAAGATAAAATGTAATTCTAGATATGAAATATTAAGTTTACCTAGAATTACACTTTGGTGATGTTGCTGGCAGCTACCATTATCCCAACAGTCCCTTTCGTGCACCTAAATGAATGAGGATTAATTGAGGCTGAAGCACCCTGTGATTAATATGATGTGACAAAAGACTCTGAGCTGATGGGGACTTGATGTAATGGACTTTCTTTGTACTTGTTTTCTTATTATTATTGATTTTTTTTTGTAATAAAATGTAACATGAATCTGGACTTTTCTTTGAAGATCTATGATATTGATCCTTGGAAAAAGAATCTGTTTGTCTCTTTTCAATCCCTTCCACTTGAGCTGCTTTGTTGATGTCTGATGTTCTTGTCTACAAATCTTTGCATTCCATCAACACAAAATCTCAGAAGTCAGGTGGTGAAACGTAAAAATGATGTTTTCCTGAATTTAAAAAGCATTGGGATGAAGTGAAAAAATTTTAGAAAGTGTTGAATGTTTTTACAAATCATTTGGGTTATGAAGGGACCAATGTCATGGCATCACGAGTACAATGGGCTGAAAATACATCACGGAAATAGCATACTCGTCTTCGAGCTGCCTCATCTGGGTTTGATTCATGAACCGACTCTACACTGCCATTGTGATGCTTCACAGGTAGCGTTGCATCAAAAAATGTGCCATCCTTTAGAGCTGGCTGTCCAATCAGCCAGCACTTTTTGGTGGATTGTTAAAGATGCTGTGGTGAATTTTGAAAAGGGTAGGCTGCTGTGTGCTGGTACAACAGCAACATTCTAGATTCCTGCTCTGATCTGTAGGGGCATTGCATTGGTGGCACAGTCCCACCTTGGTAATGATGCAACCAGCAAAACAAATTCATGATTGAATTCATGTCACGAAGCAGTTGATAAAATACAATGTAACTACTGCAAGGTTATCCCAACAAGGCAATTGTTCAACAATAACCCAACCTCCAGGATTGGGCATCCGTTCTCAGCATTTAATTATATACAATGTGGTAATTCACAGTCCAGTGAAGTATGGCCCTCCTCACTGGTGTGGTAAGCCTGGTGTTGGCTTAGTGGTTCGGGTGACGGCTTGGAATCCCAGTGTCCTGAGTTCAAGCCCGGTTGGCCGCTGAATTAAAATACACCAGGAGGTTGACTCAGCCTGTCATCCTTCCGAGGTCGGCAAAATGAGTACCAGTGTACTGGTAAGGGGGACACTGCATCAGTGGCATAGCTGCGTTCCAACCAATGATGCAACCAGCAGCCACAGGCTGCACTCAATAGAGAGAGACTGGTGTGGTTCTGCAGCATTACATCTCAACCCCTTGGAGGATGTGAAAGTCCAAAGCACTTCTGAGGGATAGTCGAAAATCTAGGCATGAGTCTGGGGCACAATATCTCTCCACAAGCAATATGTTGGCTTCATGGGTCTCTAATACCTTATATCTAATACGCCACCATCCTCAATGCTTCTGTGTCCTTCTCCAAACCTTCTGCTAAAACACAAACCTCCAGCAACCCATATCTGGTTTCCCATTTCATATACAAGCTGACAGCTCACCTCAGCTCCCTTGTCCCCCTCTTGTCTCTTCTGTGGAACTGCCTCCCCAAGTCTGTTCTCTCATATACTTCCCTCAAGTCCCTTAAAATGGTGGCCCACTGTCTTCTCATGGCACCCCTTATCTCCACCCATGACCGATTACACGCTCACTGACTTTTTCCTTCCCCCTTCTTCTTAAGCACCTGAAATCAGAACTACATTTTTATATTTTTGTCCTATTTTATCCCTGTCAGGCTAGTCTTCCCTTGCTGTGTGTGTGTGTGTGTGTGTGTGTTTTATGTACAAACAGTTTTTTTCACCAATCAAATGAATTATATGAGGAATGATCAATAAGTGTGGGTGTTGTTGTCTAAGAGAATATAGGATACTCATTCGGTAACATGATCACCTCCGAACTGCATTGTCCTGGATATGTTCCTCCAACTCAGCCAACTCTGGTGAAAGCAACTATCAGGCATGCCTGCCTCTTCACGGTCGTTGTACTCCCCAACGCAAGTCGGGGACCAAATCATCCCCACTCTTTCCTGCTGCCCAGATTATTCAGGGCAGCGTGGCCACGGTCAGAGCACTGATTGCGTTGGGGGGTACCTTGCACTCGCAACACACACAAGATGATGTCCAGAGTGTCTGGTCTCTACGTACTGGCCCATTTCTTCCTCTCTCTCTCTCTCTCTCTCTCTCTCTCTCTCTCTCTCTCTCTCTCTCTCTCTCTCTCTCTCTCTCTCTCTCTCTCTCTCTCTCTCTCTCTCTCCCTCTCTCTCTCTCGTGGCCCAGCTTCATGAAACACAGTGGTACACAATCTATTTGCTCCTGGGAGTTCGATTAGCTGTCTCCATACAGTGGGCCTATCCGAGAGAATTGCGATACAACAGCAACAATTCTGGTGAAAATTGTCTTCATGATGTGGTACCAGCTTGGGGGTGCTGCACCTCAGAACACCGCATCCTTCAGGTGCATGCAAAGCTGGCTGCCCGATCCACATTTAGATTGAGGAGGTTAAAGATCCCACGTGCAATGTCTCTTGATGAAAAGACTAACTGGCTCTTGTGGGGAAGTACCTCTGCTAGATTGTCAAGATTGAATAGGAAATGTAAGTTATAAAGAAATGCATGCTCAATTAAATAAAATGAATGCTAAAATGGGGTTGCACATAGAAGATAAGTAAATTGACAGATTAAGTTAATGGTGTAAAGATACTAAACATGAATGATGGACTAAATGGCCTCCTCATACATCTTAAGTAACTCATTTTTTCTCCATAGTCTTTTTACAGCCTTAACATAACTGCTTCTCTGATTTGTAAAACTGCCTTGTGAAATAGGCTCAATGGTGCAGTTCGCTTACGCAGGATGGATTCCTCAGTAGGAAATGAACAATTTGTTTTTGAAGGTTTTTATTGCATTTATTATTTTATTACTAGGGTTGCCAAGCCTACAAGGCTGGGTAACCTATTGTTTTTCTTCTGTTTATTATTATTTTTATTCCGCCGGCGATTTTCGGGGTTTTGTTGCTTTAAAATTCATTTTCTCGGGAACCGTAAGTCCGATCGACATGGAATTTTCGCCATAGTATGTATCTTTTTTGAGAGCATTCTGAATTGATAATTATGACATCACAGGTCACGTGGTACGGGCGCCATCTTTGGGAAACCGAAAAGCTTTGGACCTCTGTGTCTCTGAAACTATGCAATGGAAAAAATTGAAACTTGGTACATGTTAAGAACTCCCCATGGTGAACTTTTGAGATTTTCGTGACGTCATTGGTGAAGTGGTATCCCAGTGAAAATTCGACAGGTAGAACGCTGCATCGGAAAAATTTGAAATTTCTTGCGCGTCATCGACACAACAATTCATTATCGAAAAAAAATATTATGATGTCATGGGTCACTTTATTCAGCAGCTATATTGTTTTGAAAAAACAATTTAAAAAAATCTTCTCCAGAGCGGCGAGACAGATTGAGGCGAAACCTTACACACACATTCCCCATGAGATCCTTTTACAAGTTTGCTAATTTCTTATTGATAGGCTACATGGTTTGGTGGCCATGTTGAATTTGCCCTAAAACCTTCAAACACCTTCTCCAGAGCGGCTGGTCAGATCAAGGGGAAACTTAACAAACTAATTCTTCTTGGGTAGGGAATATAAGTTTTTTTTTAATGAATAATTGAGAGGTCACATGGTTTGGCCGCCATATTGGATTGAATTATAAGATTAAATAATGTTTTCTCTGGAACCACTTAACCTATCGAAGGATAACTTTGCAACTATTATGTAACGCCATTGCTGCATACATGTTAAAATTATGACGTCACAAGTTGCATGGTTTGGCGGCCATCTTGGATAGAAAAACGCACCTTATCCGATCAACACGAAATTTGACAAGCTTGATCCCCTACCCAATTTGAGGCAGAATATAAATTTATGATGTCGTAGGTGACATGGTTCGACAGCCATATTGGATTGAAAATTAATAAATTTTGAAAATCTTCTTCTCCAGAACCGCTGGTCAGATCAAGGGGAAACTTCACATTCATATTTTTCAATGCAAGGGGATATAATTTTGTTGAAGAATAATTGATAGATCACATGGTTTGGCAGCCATATTGGATTTTAGAAAAATATTAAATAATGTTTTCTCTGGAACCACTTACCCTGTCGAAGCAAAACTTTGCAACTATCATCTAACCACATGGCTGCATATACAGTAAAAACTATGATGTCACAAGTCACATGGTTTGGTGGCCATCTTGGATAGAAGGAAAAATATTAAATAATATTTACTCTGGAACTGCTGCATCAATAAATGTGAATCTTCACAGTTATAATCGAGCCAACATGGGGAATGCAGTTTTTAAATTTCAACCTGATCGGCCACAAGGTCTGGCAACCAGAATGATTTAATTATTTAAATCTGAGAACTTTTTTGTTTTTTTGCATAAGTCTCACTTAGCTGCACCTGCATGCGTTTGTGTGTGCAGCAGTAGCAATTCAATTGATACCAATGATGGCCCCAGGAAAAATGGTTATCTGTGTACATAAATGTATGGAACATGGCCTGTTTCTCAGTGCATAACTTGTGAATCTCGTGTCGTAGAGAAATGTGTGGGGCCTCCTTCCTCATTCAGTGGAATCCCGCTGATAGTATCCACATTTATTACTTTGTGTTCAGGTTATTTAAACACCAATTCAATTGCTATCAACTATGCATTCAGAAAAAAGGGCTAACTGCTTAGGTAATAAATAGATTGAATGCAGCATGTTACTGGGTCCATAACTCATCAATCCCGCGTAGTAGAGAGACGTATGGGGGGGGGGGGTTCGTATTACAAGGGAGAGTTCCAGTTTACCCTGTGGACCCACGGTGACATTTTCCACAAATTTATTGCTTCGTGTTCAAGTAATTTAAACGCCAATTCAATTGATACCAACAATGTCCCCAGGAAAGAGGGCTAACTGCAGACACAATACATCGATTGAACACTTCGTGCTACTTGGTCTGTAATTCGTCAGTCCCGTGTTGTATCAAAGCAGGGTTGTGACGAAGCCAGACGTTTTGGTACCCGGTCATCACTGTCAGCAGTTACAAAGTGGCAGTTCTAGTAATTATTATTTTTCTTCAATCCCCATTAATTAGCTCACGGTTTCTCCTTATCTATAGAATGTGAAACATCAGCTTCGTATCATTTTCTCGCACTTTGAAATGGTGATGCATAGCCAGAAGAAAGGTTTGGGTTGGGTGGGGTAGAGAGAGAGAGAGAGAGAGAGAGAGAGAGAGAGAGAGAGAGAGAGAGAGAGAGAGAGAGAGAGAGAGAGAGAGAGAGAGAGAGAGAGAGAGAGAGAGAGAGAGAGAGAGAGAGAGAGAGAGAGAGAGAGAGAGAGAGAGAGAGAGAGAGAGAGAGAGAGAGAGAGACGCAGTGGGACGCAGTGGGACGCAGTGGGACACTTTGTAACCTTTGCACTCCATCGGGTAAATTGCGATTGTTTCGTGCGCAAAACGTGGATGCCATAATAATTATTTCACTCCACCAGTGCAAACTGAAAAGGTTTGTGTGGTAGAAAGTTGGTACAAACATGGACCAGATTTTAATTGTATACGAGACGACCCGTGAATCCGTTGGGTTTCCGTTGTGACAGCGGTTGATTAAAAAAAAATAATTTCAAAAAAAAGAAAGAAAAAAAGATAGCTCCAGCGAACTATACCGTTGAGGTTGTTTGCATTGATCAAATTCTCCCAAAGAGTACTTGACTGAATCGGGAATTGATTTTTTAATATTTTTTTCTGTTGCCCGATTTGAATGAAGCTTGATACTGCACACCGCAGGAGAATGGTGAGTAAGGTGGCCCTAAAGTTTTTGCGCTATCGTGTACCGTTTTGGCTGTATTTCGGGAACATACATACATACATACATGATGAGAGTTTTAGTAATATATAGATTGAATCTGCTATTTTTAATGCAAGACCATGTAATTTATACGATATATAAAGGAACTCGTAATGTTTTGCTTAACTCTCATAAAATATATTCAAAATGTCCTTCTCTAAGTTCTGCACACTTATGGATATGTATGGAATAGAAATAACCCTTGTTGCAGCATATTTGAGTCCAGGAAAAACATTTTCTCTTGGAAAACATTTTCCTTTACAAATCCCCACATAGAAAAAAAAATCTAAAGGTCCTGGTCCTTGAACTAATCCAACTCAGAAAATCTTGGAGGCCAAGAAAATCCAGATTGGTGGGAAATTGATCTGCCAGGAAAGTGATTATTGAGATGGACAAGCGAGCTGTACGTGCAGTTGCTCCATCATGTTGAAACCAAGCACCAGGAATGTTTCTCATGTACTCCGGAAAAATGTGTTCAACATGTGTACATCACGTTCCACATTCACAGCCACCCTTTCCTCAGTATCCTGATCTTAAAAAAGCATGAACTGTGAATCCAATGACTCCTGAGACCACACCATATCATTATTTTTGGGAAATGGAGAGGGATATCAAAAAAGTGGGCTGGTTTCATCATGCCCCAAAACTGACTTTTCTGTTTGTTTGCCATTGAAGCAAACATGACATTCGTCACTCAAAATTATGTCTTCTATGTTGATTCCTGCTTGATGAATAATCCCACTGAATCACACACAAAATTAATTTCGTTGATTCTCGTCATCTGTGGATAACTGCGACATCAATTGAATTTTGAAAGGGAAATTAAGCCTTCAGATCAGACTTTAACATTCCAATGAAACTGCTTTGAGACACTCCAATGTGATGAATAAACCTTGTTGATTTTCTCGGGCAATGCAGAATCACTTCGTTAATTCTGTTTACGGTCTCTTGAGTTTGAATATTCCTCGGATGTCCAGAATGTCTGAGTCTGAGCATTATTGTTCTTCATGAAGCCCATCCCTCTCCATTTTGAAACTATACGATATCGTCTTCAAGGTTGGTGCATTACATTTCGGGAATTGTCCTCTGAATGCATGCTGCACCCCCATCACTGATTTCAGCTCCACGTTAGTCTCGACAATGAAGATTTGCTCCTCTGTTGTTATTTGCACCATGGGTTACCTGCAACAAGTAATTAATGAATTAATTAATAGAAATGTCAAAATCCATTGCTGCAAATAATTTGAATGCTTACCCAATGTTATTCTCTACATTTGACATTTCTACTTCCTAAGATTTTTAAAATAAAAAAATTCAAATCGGACATATTTTTGTGACTCACTCTTTTTATAAATATCATTTCATTTCCATTTAATTTGCCACAAATTCATTTTCCATCTCATTCATTATAATCTTCTTTCATGGCTATCAAAATGTGGAACAAAGCCCCACTGAGTAGCCATCTTCATTTTTTTCATTCATGCATTTTGAAACCATTAGCATGAGTGTTTCATTTGTTCCTTACCAAGGCATCTTTACTCCAAGGTCTATTTTGAGGATTGTCACCAAACCTTGGACAGCTTTCAGTTGCACCTCATTTGTTGTGATAGTATTGCTATCCTTTTCATAATAATTTTTTTAAATACTGGCATATAACTAAGTTGCGCTTCACAGTGTGATTGACTGCATTTGTCCAACTGGGGGACGCTTAATATAATGACACGGTGATCCACAGCAAATTGGGAAATCCTCATTTTCAAGCGAAAACTATTCTAATGAAAGCTCTCAACGGAAACAGATAATTTTTATGGTGAAAAAAATATAACATAACAATCTAGTTGGTAGTTCATTTCAAAAATATTCCAAGCAAAAGCCTTTTTTGAATTGCCAAAAACAGCTGCCCCCTGTTCAGTAGGTGTATGCAAACCACTGGCCACTGACTTTAATGGAGAACACCACTTGTTCTTGCTGATGTCTATCAAAGTGAGATAATGATGCCAGTCTGGGCTGGCTTTCTTTTTGTTCATATACAAGTTCTATCCAATGACTTGGCGAGTTGTACATACACAGTCAATCCGAGAATTGTTTTTTTTGGTCCACTTGATTCAACTTCATAAGGCCGCCTGCTCTTTCATGTCTCGACCAAGAAGAATATTGGAATGCACTGCTTTTTTTTGTCAAACATTTTTGGAATTGTCAGCAGTTTTCTTGGTTTAGTGTCCAGTTTGTTCATTTCTTCTTGCAACCATTGTACTGTACCACAACTGTATTGAAATACTTGTACTGTGAGCTCGTTGATGGCTTTTGTTTTGTTTCTTGGAGAGAGGTGTGTTTTCAGGATTTGCTATATTCCTTGCAGATATTCCTTGACTATTCCTTAATTTGCACATTTGTTTTTGACAAATTCGGTGGACCCTCCTTTACCTCTGTCACTTCTCTGACATTTTGATTTTGAGCCTTGTTATAGTTCTTTGATGTTGTTCTTGATCTCACCTTGCAAGTTGATTTCCATTGTTCAGGAGGTTGTTGTTTTGTCTGCGCTTTCGTGCATTTGTCAAGTCCAAATTGCATTTCAACGTTGTTTCTTCCTCATAATTTGTATGCAATACAAGGCTGCAGGGTAGCATCATTGGCTGAGGGTATGGCTGTGCCACCGATGCAATGCCCTCTACTGGTTCGGGCAGGAATTTGCAATTTGTTCATGGTGCTGGCGATAGCTCGCCTACTCTTCACTCAGGACACCATGGGATCTTTAACGCCCCCCAACTAATGCCGGCAGATGGCATGCCAGTTTAACGTCTGTCTGAAGGACGGCACACACATTGATGAATCACCCTACCTGTGGAACACCGGGATGGCCGTTTATAGCTGGGTCAGGATTCTACCCCAGGTGAGACAGCTTCAAGGCAAGTATGCATACCTTAGGTATCGGCCATCCTGCCAGCCCCTTTCAATGTTGTAAGAGTATCCTTTTGCCAGCCTTAGTTGTTAGTTTTTCCCCATTCGGCATGGAAATTTTCATCTTATCCATGTCCAAATTGTGTGTGAATTTATTTGTTCCTTTACCTTTTCTTTCCTTGATGGTCAGATTACATTTATGTTTGTGGTCTCTGAATATTTTGCTCCAGAGATCGAAATCTAAGCTTTGCAATGGAGGGGAGAGACGATCTCTTTGGAGAATATCCTGCTGCACTCTCGCATCTGGAATGGGAATATTTTTTCCAAGTGATATTTTATCTTTTTTGCTCACTGGTTTCATTGTATCTTACTTTAAATCAATTACATAAATGTTGATGTTGTAAGGTTTCATGCATTGGCTGTATGATCCACGGATATGGGATGCTATTGAATGCTTTCATATGGTAAATCCACGCTCTTGACAGTTTGCTTCCTTTTGTTAAATTTTTTTTTTACAGTTGTCTAGTATGGTTTTGTTGAGGAAGAGGTGATCCTTAGATTCATGACAATTTCTTCTATAATGCTTTGTTGTTCTGGTTCAAGGAATTTTTGTTCAGTAAAATGGTTACGTAGTCCGACAGGATTGTGCAGAGGTGGTGCACTTGCCTTTAAGCTGTCAAAACCGGGTTCAATTCTTGACACAATTACACACTGTCAGATTGGTTATCCTCAGGCATGACATTTTATCGATGAGTGTGCCATTCCTTAGATTGGCTTTAAGCTGTGGACCATTCTCCCAGCAATGATTGTTGGTAGACATTAAGGGTCCCTGAGTGTCTTTCACCATAGGAGAGGTGAGTTATAGTCTGCATCTTGGCCAATTTCCAAATTCCTGCCACATGTTGACCTGGAGAGAAGATAGGAACCACTGGGTTTATTTGCTCAAGGAATTGGTCGTCTAGCAATCTAATCTGTGAGGTCATGGGATCAGTGATGATGTCGAATTGGGTATATACTGTGTGTATATATTTGCAATGATTCCTGTTCAACATCATCTAATCCTGAAGTTGTATCTGGTGTCCCTGTGAATGCAACACAAAGTACACATGTGACTCTCCAAATTATTATTCCTAAAGCAGAATGATGTGAAGATGAATGAATATATTTTAAACATGGTTTATGTGCATTTATATAGCTTTTTGCTTGGGCCCATATTTTTAAACACGCATATGCTGTATATAGCAGATTATTTGAACATCCTTCCCCACCCTCCCCAAATATGAGAGGCTTGGTCGTGGGATTAGTAAAACTGAGCTGCATTACACTCACTGCTGTGGGTTCTAGTCCAATGGCTTTGTTAGATGAAAGTTCCACACTTTGAGACGGAATGATGACCTGTTCAGGATTGGTTCGTAGCCACAGAGACGTTCATGACTTGCTGTGATCAGCCCGATGCTCGATCAAGAGTGCAGACTTCCAACACCAACACCACACCGATATGCTGCACTCATGACCTTCCTTATTTTCTGTCCCTCCTTATGCTCTGATCTCCTGGCAAACTGCTTTTTCTTTTCTTTTCAATCCTCCCTCACTTCTCTATCCTTCTGTCTTTTTCATATCATCCTCCTTTCTATAGCCTATTAATCAATTTTTGTTCTTTCCTTTTGTCTTTGCCCCCTCTTTCCCCTCCCATGGTGTGTATGTGTGTGTGTGTGTGTGTGTGTGTGTGTGTGTGTGTGTGTGTGTGTGTGTGTGTGTGTCTCCTGCCCTCTCACTTCAAAAAGATCTATTTTTTGCCGCATTCCGAACAGTCGTCTCTCTGCCTTGTTGGTAACCTTTAATGGCACAGTGCTTTCAGTGATGCAATTTTGTAGTCACAACACAATGACAAATAATATAATGCAGTATATTATTGTTTCATTAGATCCTATCAATAATTAATCATCGCAGCAATTTATGTCACTAATTGTGTTTTGAAAGCAACCAAGCCCATGGCTTGAGATATCCTAAAATTAAATAATGACATCATGCTGAAGTTTGTGAAAGGAAGAAAATAATTTGTTGCAATGCATTCTTCTTGGAAACAGATTGGGAAATATGTATAAAAGACAGGAATTTGGAAATAATGCATTGTGCACGTGACGGGTCAATCCCTAATGCGTTTTTCCATTATCTCGACAATCGCCGTATATTCTGAGATTGGATCGTTCATGTCACATATCAATTTGGGGATTATATGTCGAACTGAGCCCATAGAATCTTCTTGCTTGACAAAATATTATTTTCCAGCTTGGGCAGAGAGATGATCAAACATGGTTCTGTTGATTTAATCTTTAACACAATATAATAAAGTAATTAAACTGTACAATCAAATTTTAAGGTTAACATGATATTTCTGAGATAGTGTACTCACTTTCGACCTGTCTTGTCGATGTTTGATTCCTGGCATGCTTTTGTTTCATCTGCTTGGATTTGCTTGTGGATATGGTAAATATCCTATGGTACCTTTCACAAAGAGGACGTCATGGAAGGCTGGCTAAATTATTGTGCTAATGTATGGGGAAAGGAAATAACGGCATTGCATCAGCAGAATACCTGTGCCCCCTTCAACTATGCAAATGCCAGCAGCCAGATGCTGTGTGCATGAAAGGATATATTAATATCAAATTTGTTCATGCCAGCATTTATTAGGGTATCGGACGAACGTCAGGCTTGGCTAGCCAGTTTGTGACAAAGTTCGACGACATGGTATCCAGACCCAAAATGAATACGACATGGCATATTATGATGACGATCATGATGATGATGATGATGATGATGATGATGATTGATATTTACCTCTGCCACCAAAGGTGGACGGAGGTTATGCTTTCACCGCTATCTGTTTGTCTGTCTGTTTGTCTATGTTTTTCTGTCTGCGAGCAGTATATCGAAAAAAAAAGTTACGGACAGATTTGGATGAAATTTGGTGGACAGGTTGGATGTGTGACAAGGATGAATTTGATTAGATTTTGATGAAGATCGGGATCTGGATCAGAATACTAGAAATTAAATCGTGATTCTTCACCATTGAGTGATAGGGCCAAACACGATATGTAGCATGACATTTCAAAAAGTTGTGGACTGATTATGACAAATCTTAGTAGCTGAGTTGGGGTAGGTGACAAGAACAAGTCAATGAGATTTTGGTTAAGATCTGGATGCATATCCAGCCCATCAGTGGGATACAAAATGTAAACTGTTTTGCCTGGCGGAGGTATGTGCCCTACCGAGTGCCATTCTAGTTCCTCCATGCACGGAAAGCGAAAAGTGAGGTTAAGCAATTGGTTCAAGCAGTCTGTCCGTCAGTCTGTCTCATCAGTTTATGATGGTCAGTTTTTGATTGAGGAACAACTTTCTGTATTTACATTGAATGTTATATTCTGAACATGAATCGGAACATGAATAAAATGACAAGTTTGCCATTTTATGGTACCTTGGCTTAAAATTTGACCCAATTTTTGTTTCAAGAGGGCGTCACAATTCAAGAGAGGGGGAGAGAGGAGGGGGCGAGAGAGGGGGGTGAGAGTGGGGGCGAGAGAGAGGGGCGAGAGAGGAGGGGGGAGAGAGGGGGGCGAGAGGAAGGGGAGCGAGGGGGGATGAGAGAGAGGGGCGTCACAATTCTTCTTCATTTGATATGATGTCACAATTGATGCTGGGGACCTGAATATGTTTCCCAGGTGTTTCCCAAGTTATGGCCATTTATGATACGGTTGGTCCGATCAAATTGAAATAATTCCCAATCCAGTCATCATTTACGCACCTTCAGGCCCGCCCCTATGGGCCCGTACTAGTTATTTAAAAGCACTACATGTACAAATGTTAGCCTACTTTCTTTATCTTCTGGGACCTTAAATTTTCAGGGTACAGTCTCGTGAGCATGCCAAAGCCTGATGCCTCGGCATAGCATCAGGTGTGCGTTTTTTTTTAAGGGCGTTATAAGGGACACAAACAACAGGCATGAATCACTAATGTCACGTATTAGATCGGGTGTTGTAATAGCCGCTGGGACAATGGTGGTAAAACTTGGAACTTTTTTATTTATATTCCTTTCAACTTCTTTAATCTTTGATTTAAATTTAATTATATACTTGACGACTGTGCCTTCATAATATTTTCCAGAACCTTGCAATATATTGATACATAGCATGAGAGTGCATTGCATGTGCTTTGGGTTGAAGAAGATTCCACCATAATGTGTACATACCGTCATCTCCATCATCTTGTCTTTATCATCGCCATCATCAACATCGCCATCACATTATTGGATCAAGTTTATCATAATTATTATTTCACGTAAATTTCATGATCTTAAAACTCAAGAAAGTAAACTCTATTTTATGTTCTTCATGTAGGAAAGAAAGCCTGGTGTTGGCTTAATGGTTAAGGTAGCTGGCTTATGATCTTAGGGTCTTGAGGTTGAGCCCCTATTGTGCTGTTAAATAACACCAGGTGAGTTGACTCAGCCTGTCATCCTTCCAAGGTTGGCAGAATGATACCAGCTTATTGGAAATGGGGCACTGCATCAGTGGCACAACTGCACTCCCAGCAATGATGCAACCAGCAGTCACAGGCTGCATACATAATCTTACCATATCAAATACGATGTGTGTTTGTGTATTTGTGTAATGTCTGTCCCCCTTCAATAGGATGATTTAAGAAGGGGTTTAAAGGCCAATCTTTTAACATGGCTGTGTTCACTAAGGTTTATTTTTTCAGGATAAAAAACAACTTCAAAAACATTTTCCATTCAAGAGTAATTATGTCTCTTCTCTTGGAAATGTAGATGGTGACTTGCAACCGGGCCTCAATGGTGATGTACAGAGGCGTTAAAAAACAACAACAAGGTGTAGGGAGGTGAAATTTACTGCACGTGATGTGTAACACATGCACAGAGTAAAACAAGTGTTCATTTACATATGGGTAATTCCAGCGTAACGGACGTAACATTGAGACAAAAATTGCATCACTAATGTTGAAATTTTGAAAAGGTTGGCCATATAACAGAGTTTCTTTATTACATATCATAATTAGTCTCTATGGCTTTCTGATATTGGTACAAACCCCACTGTGTAGTCTACTACTCAAGCAAAAATCAACATTTAAGAGGCGTAACGGACGTAACATCGAAATGGACACAACTAAAACTGGCCATAGCATAATTCTTAAATCCTGCGAAATAACGAATTTGTAGTATACCTTTCATTCACAGTAAGCAAACGAAGCATTAGTAGCATACTTTCTATATTCCAACGATACGATCTGTCTGTTGTTTGTTAAAATATTTTGAAAAGTTCACTGTAACGGACGCAACATTTTTTACAAAATGATAACAGACAGAATGACTTCCCGTTGGAAGACGTTGAGGCAGTTCTTTAAAGATGGCCGCCAAATCACGTGACATCACCATGGAGTAAATATCGCATAAATTATGAAAATTCAGACCGAACTAAACACCGTCCAACAGGAATCCTTTTGAAAAATACATTTTCAAATTTTAAGCTTCATGTCCATTATTACGTGGAATTACCCTAATGTGCGATGTCTAAAAAATAAAGAAGATTATCAGCACACCTGAATCGAGGCCGAGGCATCAGGCTTTGGCATGCTCACGAGGCTGTACCCTTAAAATTTAAGATCTCAGAAGATAAAGAAAGTAGGCTAACAATTTGTACATGTCATGTTTTAAAATAATGCTTTTTCTTGCAACAAAACATCGTATCTTCCAGTCTGAATATTTCAAATAGAATAATTCCAACCCGTCATTTTTGACGGGCTTTTATACCAGTAATGATAATAATAATACTAACTCAAGAAAATAAACTTTATTTTATGTTCTTAATGCAGGAAAATAAACTATTTTACATTCCCAATTACTCTTTTATTCATGAATATAAATAGCACAAAAGCAATGAACAAACATGTTAATTTAGGGTACAGTTTGGACAAATTTTAAAGTTGAAGTCCTAACCCTATTTTCCCCATTTCCTCATAAGTTTGCAAATTTGTGATTCATGGGGATTTTCAAGAATGTAACCCCTGCAAATGACAAGGCTCTCCTGTATAACCTTGAACATTTTGCGGGGTATCGTGTTCCATGAATTCTCTTTATTTAGGTATTACCTGGGTATTATTTTATTGCTAAAAGTTATTGAGGCATTACCTGAGTATTATTTTATTGATAAAAGTTATTTAGGTGTTACTGAAAGGTGAAAGCATTTGTGACTGAGATGGCAGATAAATGGTTTGGGGAAATTCTGCACAAATGGTTTGTATGTACAACAAGACAGAATTTGTACATAACTTAAAATTATTTCCGTTTTTATTTTTTAATTCCCATGATATATATTTTTCTCTATATTTCCATCATTGTGTCATGGAGCACATGGGTTGAACTGGCAAGTAATTTTTGATTAATCCTCATCAAAACATCAGGGGATTGTTTTGTCTGCCATTTTGGTGCATGTTACTGTTTTATAATCCATTATTGAGTATTATACAAATTCATGTCATGTTTCACCTCTTCTCTAAAGATAATATAATATAATTAAGTACTTTATTATCAACACACTGTAGTTGTAGATGACTCACAATTAGGAAATTCATTGCTGGGATTCATTTATACTCTCAACCCAAGTTTTAATTAATGCAGCGTCATTATTTTATTGACTTGAAAAACTTGCTCTCTCAGGGAGTGGCGTAGAGGAGAAGAAAGAAGAAGAATAATGATAGGAGGAGTAGGAGAAGGAAAGGAGGAAGTATAGAGGAAGGGGAGGGTGAGGTGTAGGAGGGGGAGGAGGAGGGGGGAAGAAGAATAAAAATACCCCCACACTTTAGTGTGGGAAGGGGGGGGTGGGGAGGGTGGTCAGTAAACAATGTGCATTGTGCCACATACAATGGCAAAAATCTTAAGTCGTCAAACCACCCTCTTGGGGAGCGTGAAGTGGGGTTTTGGTGGGGGGGGGTAATTAATTTTGCACTCATGGCCTGATCATGGGTAGCCGCAGAACATATATGAAATAATCTGGACTTTGGCCAAGCAATTTTTGAATCTATAAGCGAACAGACATGCAGTATTTTAACATGATGGCATTACATACATATTGTGAACTGTGTTGTAATCTTTAAAAGAAACATGAACATCTGGACTAAAAGTAGATTTTATACAGATCTTCATGGAGTAACACACAATAATTTAAAATATCTATATTTTGCCCTCTTTTAGACAACTCCAAACTCCACCACCCGATGTTGCACCACCAACTCATGGTGGGCAGTGTAAGTAGCACAGAGCTTTGGCTCTGAGTGATACCAAGATAACAACACAATTAACCTTTTCAATGTCCACAAAATAATTTAGATTGATTGATTAATTTAAACCTTTCCCATAAGTGGGGATGGGTACATTTGCCGGTATTCAATGTGTTGTAAAGTCTAGGGAAGGCTGTTGTCCACCACAAGGTTCTGTCTCTGGTCCAGGGAAATGAAACGCTGTTGCTCACCAATGCAATTGCATACATATTAACTGTGTGATATATATATATATATATATATATATATATATATATATATATATATATATATATATATATAAATATATATATATTAACTGTGTGATATATATATATATATATATATATATATATATATATATATATATATATATATATATGATCCGAGCCATCTGGGTGTAGTCAATTAGGTGAGAGCTGATTGGCTATTCCCTCCATTCACCTGTGAGAGATGTGGGTGGGTCTTTCTTTATATGTATTTGTATATTTGTATATACATGGACGTCGATTGATTTTGAAAAGTGGGGGGGACATTGCATGTCCAGACCACGAAGCCCACTTCGTGCCGGCATGGACACAGCAAGTCTACCCTTGCAAATTCTTGATTTTATATGCTCGTTGACATGCTGCCTTCTGATCACACAAATCCCTTAAATTAATCTGAACATCTATCGACCATCTTTTTATCAAATATAAGCAGATGGAGTGAAATTTATTAAACATTAACCATACACATTTCAAAGTTTCAAGCGTCATCAAAGAAATATATATATATATATATATATATATATATATATATATATATATATATATATATATATATATATATTTCTTTGATGATGCTTGAAACTTTGAAATGTGAATGATATATATATATATATATACATATATATATATATATATATATATATATATATATATATATATATATATATATATATATATATATATATATATATATATATATATATATATATATATATATATATATATATATATGAAGTTGTTTATCAAGCCTCATTCTCACGACCCTTGAACTGATTCACGAAACATAAACTGAAAACGAGACTGACATACAAATTGATATTACATGAGTACGGTCAACTTACCTTAAAACTTGCCAAAAATATGAACCCTCTTGTCTGCCAATCCAGTTAAAAACTTTGTAGCAATGTCTTGGGGGTCAAGTGCAGTCAGACGATCTCGGTGAACATGACAGATCATGCGATGGTTGAGGCGTTGTTGGGTCATTGTGGAACGTAACCAAGTCTTCATACGTCTGAGTGTGCTGAATGACCGTTCAGCTTCGCATGAGCTTGTTGGGGAAACCAATAGAAGCCTAAGCAAACGTTCTACCTGTGGGACCATTCGACGGTCTTCAAGCACCATGTCTACAAATATCTTATGGTAATCCTCAACAGATGAACCACTGAAGTGGTTGCGAAAGAAGCCAAGTTCTTGCTCTAGGGAATCCGACAGTTCGGGATATTTGCGGACTATTTGTGGTTTGAATGACCCAGACAGGAGCATTTCACCCAAGTTCCTATACGCCATTAGGTCGGTTGATGTGAAGTACTCGTTAAAGTTCTCGGATGCGCTGTCGATGACTTTGAAAAATTCAACTCTGTATACCTCCTCTGCAGAATTGGCAGTGTATTCCTGTGTGCCTCGAACAAGTCTCTTCGGAACCTTGCGCTTACGAGGGAGGGTCACTGGATGTAGTTGGCACTGCTGGAGCTTCTGTTGTGCTGCTTCGTAAACCTCCTTAAACGTCTGGTCGGTACGGAGAGATTGGAGATTCTGTGCAGTTACCTTTGCAGCAGTAAGCATACCAGAGACGGTAACTTGTGAACCCTGAAGTGTCTTATTGAGGTATTCAAAGGATTGGAGAATGGGCAATGATTCAAACAGACCGAGGACACACTTTCCTGATGAAAGACAGCTTTGAATACCGTTGGCTCACGATGCCATGTTCGTACCAAAGTCATCACTTGCTTGTTGAAGGACATCCAGAACCGCTTCATAGTTATCCAACATCGATTTCATGGCAGGAGAACGAGTTAACCAACACGTCGGGCAAATTGGCCTCAGGCGTGTTGGGCAAGGAGTGTCAGCATCGTCAGTGTGGATATTCAAGTACAGATGTTTGAATTTCCCAGAGTTGTTGTAGATGTTGGTGAGTACCTGGACATAATCAAGGGCGTCCCTTATGAACGGTGCAGTTTGTAGGGCTTTGGATGTAATGAGTTGGGTGACATTAGCTCCACAGTGAACATAATTGGCCAGCGGTTGGAGTTTGTTTAGCTGTGCTTGACAGCCCTTGTACTTTCCGGATATGTTGCTTGCCCCATCGTAAGTCTGCGCTCTAAGGTGTTCAATAGGGAGTTGACACCGAATTAGGACATCCTGAAGCATCTTACAAAGTGATACTCCTGTTGTTGACTATACTTGGTAGAGGCCGATGAGATCTTCTTGAACATCAAAGGAATCCGTCACATAGCGCACACACACCGACTCCTGCTCATTACTCTGAATATCTTGCGTTCCATCGTCCGAACTGAGTGGACATTTCATTCACGTTACTGCAGATATTTCTGAGGATGGCATGACTCATCAACTGTAGAATTTCGTTCTGAATTTCTCCACTTGTGAACGTCGTCTTCCTTGACAGCCATGACTTGAGGTTTACCTCATCCTTGGCCCGCAACTGTAAGAGCATTTTGAAATTCCCTTCAGAAGCATCCTTCCCACAAATTGCAAAACCTTGTCAGGCTAAATATTGCAATGAGGTGATAATCTTCAGAAGTGCTGACCGTGCAGATCTTTGCTCTTCTTGCAGTTTGCTGCTCAGCTGCACATGGACACCAGGTTGACTTCTGCGACATTTCAGATTTTCAGAGGCAAGCCTATGTGGGTTTGATCGTTCGTGTTGTCTGAATTTTTCTGTCGCCTTTTTCCAGTTCCGAAAGCCCTTTGAGACAAATGCGTCTTCTGCACAGCGGGCAAGTTCGGTAAGTTTTTCACGAGAAGCATCCATACAGGTGTGACAGAGTACACCGCCGATGCTCTGATCAAAATGAAGCCACAGAAAATCTTTGAACCACTGTTGTTGAAACTTCAACTTTCGGTTTGGCAGTATTTGGACTGGGATACAACTGACATCATGAGGTTGAAAAGGCTGATCTGGGAAATTAGGCCGAGTACTTGCACATGCACCCTTTTCTGCTATCTTCTCCTTTGAATCGTCCACCTCTTTCTGGGAACTTGATTGCTCCAGGAGAGTGGTCGGGGATGTACTACTTGATGCTGTCGCGAAAAACTTTCTGATATCCATATCCTCTATGAAACGAAAAGGGAATTACATTTCAGTTGAATAAATTTTGACTTGTGAATTATATGGGTTATTTTTGCCTAACAGGGCATCTTTAAGGTCAACATCCTTTTGGCAAGGTCACTATACCTCCAGGCACAATGTTGACATGTGATAAGCTTTGCGTAGCACATGTATTACTAAAAGAGCGCCGATACCAGTTCAGTTCTTAATTTAGCATCTGAGCTCCCAATTTAGCATTCCATTACTCGCTTAGTTCCGGCTACGTGCTTATTACTTTTATTACTTTTGGTTAGGGTCAGATACCCTGGTATTTTATTACCTGGGATTATTCATATTCATCATTTTATTTAATCTACATTTAATTAACCAATGAGCTAAAGTTGAGTGAGATGATTATGATGTTATTGGTTCATAGTTAGCGTCGTCGTTAAAGATTGTGTTCTTGATTTGCATGCCATCAAAGGGTTCACCAAAGGAATGAGCTAAAATCAGTTGTACTGTGAACATTGATGTAATTCTTTTCCTCTCACAAACCACGAGACCAGGAGACGTGGGATTAAGATCTGTTGCCATCCGGACGTGTACTCTCTTCTTTCCAATTATTGTACATAGTTTATTGATTTGTAAATACGTTCATCATTTCCACTAGTGCGTGCCCGTACGTGTGTGGCCGTACGTGCAAAAAAAAAACAACAAAAAAAAAACACAACAACTTTGAAACCGCGTGCCTTTGTTTAAGTATAGTGCGTGCCCGTACGTTTTGTTTAAGTATAGTGCGATATAAGTTAGAAAGGTGAAATAAACCATTTTGTTCGCTAAAGGGGCCCAGAACCGTTGCGGCGTCAACATGGTGAAGAAGAAGCTGACAATCCTCTTTATTTTATTTTCAACGCTGCATTTAAAATCTCTAATTTAATCATTCTAAATCACACAGTTTAATGAGACACCTTATTCTGTCAGTCTATCCTTCGTCTTTGTCCTCGTGCAAACGGAAAATTATTCGGATTATGGCGGAAGAGAAATTCCTTCCGGAACGTTATTTTTCCTCGTAAAAATTGCAAGCCGCGGCTAAGCTACTAAGCCTAAGCCTTTTTAATCGGATTTTCGAGGTAATCTCATTACTACCCTATAGATACTGTGTAATCCGGGAACACAATTAAAAAATAATTTTCCGTTCGTTTGTCCGAACCGCTTCGGTGAATTTTGCGTATTTTTCAACAGCTACCTTTTAAAATCTATAATTTAATCCTCATAAGTCCGACGACCGAATGATACCTCTCGTTTTGTAGGTCTATACCTCCCTAAGTCCAAGTACCGATGAAAACATTATTTACATTAACCGCCGCAAAAGCGAGTGAATCAGCGCATTTTATTTTTGTTTCCCGAGTATTCAAAGCTAATTTAGTCGCCAAAATACCCACTTTCCTTCGATTTTCACCCGGTTTTCAACGTTTGGATTTAGGCCACTGTTATCGACTGCGAAATATGAAAACAGAATTACCAAATATATTTCCATTCGTTCGTGCGAGCCGGTAGAGTGAAACCGCGTCATCCTGCACAAGATCCACCATCTCAATCAGCATGCCAGACCGCGAAATCTTTTATTGGCTGGAATGAAACTCGACGGTGCAAAGTCACAAAAATTAAACACACACATTATCGTGTAGGTAATAATATCAGGCATCCGCCGATATAAGTTAAAAAGGTGAAATGAACTATTTTGGTCGCTGAAGGGGCCCCCAGCCGTTGCGGCCTAACACTATCCGAGGCGTGCCGCTCCGGGCCATGAAGCCGCAATTTCTTTAAACACATAAAATGACGATACAAAGTCCGAAAATGTCCCAACATACCTCAAAATGTCCAGGTCACGTTCCCTGTTAGTGGGTGAACAATTCAACGCTTGGCGAATTCTGCTTCGCAATGATAGGAAGAGCCGACATCGAAGGATCAAAAAGCGCCGTCGCTATGGACGCTTGGCCGGTGGGAGACCATGGCTTGGGAAGCACGGATTCTCAATGTTGAATTGTTAACCTATCATCTTTAATAGAACTATAATAGACCAATAAAACTTTAATAGAGATTAAAAAATTTATTCTTGTATTTGAGGAGCATCTCGGCCTGGTTGTACTAGAGCAGCTTGTTTTGTGTTACGTAACTTGCGTTCAATGAAAGAAGTGGGGGGGGGGGACAATCGATATGTTGCCCCCCCTTGATAAAAAGTGGGGGGGGACATGTCCCCCCCCGTCCCCCACCAATTGACGCCCATATGTATATTTGTATGTATATATATATATATATATATATATATATGTATATGTATATGTATATGTATATGTATATGTATATGTATATGTATGTGTATATATATATATATATATATATATATATATATATATATATATATATATATCCATTGTATTGTTTGAATTGCTGAAGTTTACTTTTTTCCTATTGCATGTTGTTGTTCTTAATCATACACTGACTCCTATTATGTTTGTTACTGAGAAAAGGTCTTCACTTAGCTTATGACACACTCAGCATTCTATTCAGCCAAATGTCATGCATGAACATTTAATTTGCATGAAAGCTATTGCCAAAACAAAATAGAAGAGGAAATTAGCTTCATGTCCTTTATTCGTAATGCATCAACAGTTTCTGTTGTTTCCTTTCAGGGGTAATTACCCTGAAAGTTGTTCATGTAACATAGACTGAAGACCGATTCAGCAAAATGTAACAACTGCAACAGCGGCACTGTGCCAATGGAATAAACAAAAGCTGCCACCAGCTTGTGCGACTGGGGAAAAATCTTTGACCAAATCAGATTTTCAGCCTCCATCAAAAGGCACCGATTTCCAATTTTTGGGGAAAGAGGTGGGGAGGGGGAAAAATTATGAACATTGCTTAAGATAGAGCTACTGGAGTCAAGAGCTCCTGCAAAAATCCACTCTGAAACACCCAAGTAAAGTGCACAAGTGCCGTAAGGCATGACTTTCTTCAAAAACTGATTTGGAAATTCAATAAATGTCCATCTGTCACACGGGTTAGCATAACCTTGATGGAGAAAACTTGGGTTGTCTATATTTTTCTTGGTTGTGCAGTTTTGTCAGAAGTGTGGAGCCAATGATGGTAGAGTTGGTGAAGAAAAGGGGACTGTATGGAGGATATGGGTTTGGGGATTGGGAAGGAGATGATAATAATATACAATGAGGAAATTAGCCGAATTAAAGTTGAGGTGGAGAGAACAAAATGGTGAATTGTTGAATGCCAACATGATATTTTACAATACAAGATGGTTATACGGAGTCGAGCACACAATTTATTTTCCTGAAAATTCATGTTTGCACTTCATGCTTCAGATGTTCAAGCCCTTTAGAGTGCAATCAGTAGGCTATTACAATCGAACTGCTGTATTTAAAAGTTTTTGCATTCTGAAGGTCAAGAAACTTGTGCCAAACTTTTCTCTTTTATGGCTTTGACTGCAAGAGAGAGAGAGAGATGGAGGGGAGATGGGGAGGGGAGGAGGATGATGGGCGGTGGGGGGGGGGGCAGAAAAGGAGAGGAGAAAGCGAGGCATGGCAAAGGAGAGAAAGCGGGACAGACAGAAAAGGGGAGAGACAGAAGAGAGATCTGTAGGTTTGGATCTTTTTTGTTGTTGTTGTTGGGATATGGAAATGGGGATCATGTATCAGCCTCTCTTCAAGTTTTCTTTTTTCTTTGTGTCCATCTTTGAGGAACCCCTTTCATGTGATGATAAATTCATTTTAAACAATTTACACTCTCCAGCAAGAGACAGGCGAGCCATGAGAACATCGATTAATAGATGTCTACAGATGTTCTCCTTTTAATGTCACAATATTTTTGTGGCCTTTGGATTATTTGAAAGGTTATCATTGTTATTGCCTTTTCAGTGTTTCTTGAATATTTAATCATTCATCTCAAAGCACCATTCCCCTACATTGAAACATTATTTCAAACATAGTGAAATCTTACCTACATGAACATGGTGGAATCCTACATCCATAAACAAAATGGAATCCTACATACATCGATATAATGGAATCCTATCCACATAAACAAAATGGAATCCTACCGACATAAACATAGTGGAATCCTACCTAAACAAAATGGAATCCTACATACATAGACATAGTGGAATCCTACCTACATAAACAAAATGGAATCCAACATACATCAACAAAATGGAATCCGACATACATCAACAAAATGGAATCTTACCTACAAAAACAAAATGGAATCCTACATACATCAACAAAATGGAATCCTACCTACATAAACAAAATGGAATCCTACCTACATCAACAAAATGGAATCTTACATACCTCAACAAAATGGAATCCTACCTACATCAACAAAATGGAATCCTACATGCATCAATAAAATGGAATTCTACATACATAAACATAGTGGAATCCTACCTGCATAAACAAAATGGAATCCTACATGCATAGACATAGTGGAATCATTCATCCATAAACAAAATGGAATCCTACCGACTTAAACAAAATGGAATCCTACATATATAAACATAGTGGAATTCTACATCCAAAAACAAAATGGAATCCTACATAAACAAAATGGAATCCTACCTACATAAACAAAATTGAATCCTACATGCATAGACATAGTGGAATCCTACCGAAACAAAATGGAATCCTACATGCATAGACATAGTGGAATCCAACCTAAACAAAATGGAATCCTACATCCATAGACCTAGTGGAATCCTACCTAAACAAAATGGAATCCTTCCTACATAAACAAAATGGAATCTTACCAAAACAAAATGGAATCCTACATGCATAGACATAGTGGAATCCTACCGACATCAACAAAATGGAATCCGATATACATAAACATACTGGAATCCTCCATACATAAACATAGTGGAATCCTCCAGACATAAACATAGTGGAATCCTCCATACATAAACATAGTGCAATCCTCCATACATAAACATCGTGCAATCCTCCATACATAAACATAGTGGAATCCTCCATACATAAACATAGGGGAATCCTCCATACATAAACAGAGTGGAATCCTTGCTGTATTGTCAGGATTCAACTCTGGGCCAGTGCCTCACTGACACAGCATGATTTCTCATTGGCAAGTTCGACCCTCGACGCATAAGAACGAACTCGGTCGACTCTGGTCGACTTGACAGCCCACATTTTCATCCATCAATTTTTTGTGGTTTTCACACTGTGTACCAATATCTTTCCACGTGCTATTTTGTTTCCAACAAGAGTACCGCATGTCCACTTCACTCAGTAATCCATCTGTATTACCACCTGCTCAAAAGTCCTCACCATCCCATGTAACTTTGTTTTTGCTGACAAAGCTGTGTGGATGTCAGGCATTCACCGTGGGCAGCTGGACAAGCTTGCAGGCGTTTAGAGATATCGATCATGATGAGCACTGAAAGCTCATACCCCTGACTGCTTATCGGAGAGAGCAGCCGCCTGTGTCTGATTTGGGCCCTTTGCCTGTTGGTTACCAGTTTGCACATGGCTTCGTCAGTACAAATTCTCACAGAGATTCAGTACCTCTGATATCCCGAAGGACAAAATTAAATTTTGCATTTTTGATGTCGCTACAATCTTGCATTGTTCTTAATTCCAGGCTGATTGTATATCACAGCCTATTCGTACTGGATGCTGGTTAATTGCATTATTCTTGTATCATTTGGTTTGTCTTGCTGAAGAGCAGTTATGTGTGACTCATAAATGTGTTTTGGAATGCAATGGTTCTTTGACTCTCATCAGTTAATATTATGGGGCTGACAGGATGGCTTAGAGGAATGCACATTTCCCTCGAAGCTGTCTCGCCTGGGTTTGAATCCCAACCCAGCCGTTAACCATCATCCTGGTGTTTCACAGGCAGGGTAATTCATCAATGTGTGTGCCGTCTCTCGGATGGATGTTAAACGGGTGTTCATCTGCTAGAATTTGATGATGGACGCTAAAGATCCCATGAGTGTCCCTTGTGAAGAGTAGGCGAGCTATTGCCCGCACAATGAATAAATTCCAAATTCCTGCCCTCACCGGTACAGCCACACCTTCAGCCACAATGATGCTACCCTGCAGCCTTGTGCTGCATATGAACAAAGAAGACTTTAATATTATGTGCACCAAGGCTTTAACAATTACACTGTATCAACTTGAATTTGACCTTTTTATCTTGGCACATGTATACTCTCTTTGAAGCACGAATACAGCATACAGTATTACAAAATGGAGATTGGATCATTCGCTTATTTTGGTCATGCAAACCTTGTTACCGTTCTTTTGAGATCAAGCAACATTTGGGTTGCTTCTCTTCTCTAGCCTTGGTGCTGATGTAACACAGGACTCGGGACAGCGTCAGCTTGGAAACCCTTGTCTGAGATACAGCCCTGCACTTGTATAAATTCACTGCCATGCTTGACTGTATTTATTGTTGATTGTGTATTTGTTGTACACGAACTGTCATCCTGCTCCCCTATCCCTTTTCGAACAAACTGTAGTTGACAGTTCAAACTTGGACTCATCTTTAAAGAGTGCCTTATATCAGGTTTGGTCATCCTACTGTTTCATTTCTGCTGCCAATTTCAGCCATTTCATTTGGTTTCCTTTCAGTAAAGTTTTCCAGGCAGCTACATTGTTCGACCCCGCTATTCATAGATTTTGCTATTCGTGGAACCTGTGTATTCGCAGTTTATAAAATGTGACCTGCTTCAACATTCATGGCCATGTGCTTTGCGTATTCACACTTTTTCCGTGTATTTGTGGGGGGGTTTTTTGAGGACGTGTTCGCAGTTTTTCCATGTTCTTTCGCGGATGTATTCATGTTTTTTTTTGTGGGCATATTCGCGGTTTTTCATGGGATTTTTGATTTTCCCTCATGAATCACTAACCGCTGGGAACCTATCCCCCATTTTTCCATTGAAACAATGCCCCACTATTTGCGGATTCGATATTTGCGGCATTTTCCAGGAACGTATCCCCCCGAATAGCGGGGTCCAACAGTATATCCATTAAGACCACTTTGCACTCACATGCATCTTTCTTACTTGTCTTGAAGAAACATTAACACCTGTACTTTCAGCTTGGTCATTCACAGGATCTCTTCTGGATTGTCATAGATCAAACAGAGAATATCACCCTGAGGTATGTTGCCTCACTTTTGGAGACCCGGGGCTTTCTTTCTCAACTACTTCGATTTCCAACAGTACCAGTTTCATGTATCCTCCTCAGAAAATTGCATAAAACTCTTTCTGGAACATGAAGTCAAGCTGCAATCTTCGGCATGGCCTAGTCCTCACTAGCGAAGACTTTAATTGATGTGATTGTCATCTTGTCATCTTGTTTTTTGGAATACATGGTCGAGGCTCAAGGGGAGAGCTGGAGCAAAATGGAAGGAAGGAAATGCCAACAGCAGAATAGAAGTGGGAGTGAGATAAAGGGGAGGGGGAGAAGGACACATGGATGGAGTGAACTAGCTGCACACGAGCTGAATGAAACACAGCAAGAAGAAGAAGCAGAACAAGAAGAAGAGGAGGAAATCGGGAATGAAACAGAAAAGGAACAAACCAACCAAGAACTAAAGTACATGAACACTGCCTTTGGGCAGGCCAGTCTTGACAAGGAGAGGAGGTGAGAGGATCACGTTAAGAGCTACAATGCTGACTGTGGGAGTAGAGGAGTTGGCTGTGGATGGCATAAGCAAAAATTTTGGAGATCAAGGCAGGGTGCTAGATTGTATAAAATACTTGAGATATGTCCATGGAGATGGCCCTAATCTCATGTCCGAGATTGAGGGCTTCCATCCATTGTTGGAAGAGTAATGAAATCAGCATGTCAAAGGTGGAGTGACCGGGTCTGAAACAAAATTGATGATCTGAGATCGGGCCATTGGAGAAAAAGAAGGATTTTGATGTCCACGGCAATGATAGATTCCATAACCTTGCTTATAATTAGCAGTAAGCTAAAAGGCCGTGGTTAAGAGGATCCATTTTTGCATCATGTTTATGTATTGCAGTGATGTTGGCTAATTTCCAGGCAGACGGAAACTGAACCAGAGAGAATGATCGGGTGAGCAAAGCAGATAGAGAATGAGGTGGAGACTTAAGAAGAAAAAAAAACACCCAACAATACTTGACTGGTGATGGAGCTATTTGTGACGTCAAACAACTGAATGTCTCATGACACTCACCTCGTTACAAAGACATCACAGGAATAAAGAAGTGGACGTGGGAAAAGAGGATGGAGAGTGGTGGAGGGGAAAATGACGTGTTACATAAATTTATTGAATTCCACATCACGTCTGAGTACAACTAATGGATTGAACATTATCTTGCCAGAGTTTATTTTATAACTTGTAAAGCATAGGAAGAGGCAAAAGGCCTTCGAAGTAGCATAGCTAAAGCAAAGATCAGAATGAGAAATTATGTTGAAAAAGTTACTGGAATACATTGGCCTCAAATTGCATTGAATGTAACAGAATGAACCATGTTCAGGGAGGCCTTCATCCTCCAGTAGACGAAATATGCTAACAAAGTCAAGTCAATGCACAAATCCTAATATCCAATATGTGTGGGGTGCATGGGATGTGTATGTTTGTATATTTATGCCTGTGTGTATCTAAGTGCAGGGGTGACCCAAAAAAGTGGGCCCCAGGAAGAGTTTAATAAATTTATTATCCAAACAAATTTAACAAAATTTTGAGATCATATTATACACTCCTAGTCAATAGATCACTGAAAATTTCAGTTTTCTACAAAGAAATTTGACAATTTTACAATGGAATTACTGACGACGTCAATGTTTGATGGTATGCTCCAAATGGGCACCATTTCGCTCATTGCAGAGGGCCATACGTCGAGCAAATTTATTGATGACTTGCATGCACTGTTATCAGAATCCTCCTGAAGCTTTCTTTGCTGATGTTGACCTCTTGACAGCGGTGCCATAAGAGATTTCTTGGGACTGTGGGTGACTGAGTCAGCAATGGAAGCAATATTCTGGGGGTTACCTTCCTGATTTTGGTCGGTCAGAGTGGCCTCCTCTGTTTGGTGAATTCAGATTCAAGAATGTGACATGTTGTCAAAAGATTTATTTTCACAAACCTCTGAATTTGGGACTTACTCGGTGCTTTACTTGTTGCTAAATATGTGCAGAACAGGTGCCTTGTCTGTCAGAATAAATTTGTCCGCAGATAGTTTTCTACAGATCATGACTTTTCTTCAGGCATCCACGACATGGCGTGTGAATGTCACAGATTCAAGAAACTTGGCAGATGCACTCTCCCTTAACTCGTTTCAGACCTCCTGGAAAATGAAAGCGATTGAATGAAAACTGTGAAATTCATTAAACTTTTCCTGAGGCCCACTTTTTATGTGCACCTGTGGACAAGATGGACACTACAGAGACTTTCAGGAAAGAAAGCAGGGAATTTGAAGGAGGTGGGTTTGGGGTAGATTAACGGGGGTAGGAAAGATCATGGTTTTGGATGGGAGAAGATAAGAGGTGGTGCAGAACGGCTGTTTTGAAGGCCTGGAGGGAAGAATGGGATTGAAGAGAGTGTGGGAGTTTATTCCAAAGGGGGGAAAAAAGAGGAATGAAAGAGTGAATGTGAACAGTGATTCTTGATTTTGGTTGTTTTACCAGAAGGGGGTTGCTGGCGGACCTTGAGCGTCCTGTGGAAATATGGGGGGGGGGACATATCACAGACAGAGCAAGGTGGGGGGGGTGGCGAGAACGGAGGGAGACTGTAGAAGACAAAAAGACCACCGACCTGCTTACGGTGAAAAGTGAGAGACCCAAAGACTCAGTCTCACCGCAGGAGATACCAATGATCCTAAATGCCTTGGTTTCCACAGCGTGAAGCCGAGAAATTGAGAGCAGGAGCACCAACCCAGAGGGGAGAGCAGTACTCCATCAGGCAGCGGACAAAAGTTTTGTATGTGGTCAGGATCAGGTGGGCCGAGGAAGGACTTTGCATGACGGAGGATTCCCAGTCGGTGACTACTGGCTTTGGAGAGGCCAGGTTGGCAATTTGGCTTTCCCAGAAAAGCTCATGGCAGTTAGTGAGACCCAGAAGCTTGAATGAAAGGACTTCTTCCAGAGGTTTATTGATAAAATAGATGGGTGGGGTTCCAAACAGTCCTTTTGGAGAGACATAGTGAGAGTTTGAGATGTGTCAGGATGGAAAGACGTGTTCCACGTGTTGGACCAGTTTGTGATTTTATCCAGATCTGCAGAGAGTGAAGAAGCTGCTGCTTGCCAGTCTGAGGGATGACAGATGGTACAGCAGAGGGTGGAGTCATCAGCAAAGAGATTTTTCCAAAGCTTCTGACCTGAATCAATCTTGTGAAAGGTATCTGCAGATAGGGCACTAACAGATGTACCAGTATCGACTTCAAAACCAGCGTCTTGTCCATCCAATGTTATCAGAACCTCACATTCTCTCTTTGTTTTCTCACTGAGAATATGTCAGACACAGTTACATCACCAAGTCAGTTGATGAATTGCCAACAATATAAACCTTGACCTCTGGCACCCCTAGCAACCATACATTTGCAGATCATTGACGGACATCCTTTCTTCCCACATGTATAATGCTCAGAATGCTTTCACAGAAAGGCACAGCAATCATGCTCGTTGAGAAAATGGTATGAGGTTTTGGTTTACTTCTGTTGAATTGATGGGATCTAATGCTAATGCACTAATAATACTGTATTTGGTTTGGTGTATTTTACCCATGAACCTGAAAAATGTAGATCTTGGTGAGGTTGTCAGAGCTTACTTATGGCTGCATTGTGCTGAAGATCCTGAGCACCACATGTAGTCAATTCAATACCACAAGGGATGTTGAGTGCTTTGTTGAAATCCATCGTCTTCTGGTCACTAATAAGCAGACATTTTTGGACTAATACCAGCAACTGAATGGTTCTTCATTATTTCCGACAGTTAGGCTGAAGTCAGTGTTAGTTAACTTTGCAAAGTTTAGCAACATAGCTGGAGAAAGGTTGACCTTGTTTACGAGTGCCCATGTTTAACTCGCAGCATTGCACGAAGGGATATGGTTTGGGGTTATAGTTATTGTTGTTTATAGTTGTGCTGTTTGGTGCATGAGGCTGCCAAGGCAGTTTCATGGGCTACTGGTTACAATCCTGGACAGGTCACCACTCCACCACAGGTTACTCGACTGGCTAACCCCCAGCAAGCTGGTACTGATTTTGCCAACCATGAAAGCTTGACAGGTTGAATCGACCCATCTGGTGTTATTTTGGAATGCCTGGGATTTGAATTCAGGACCTTAAGATGCACTGCTCTTCCACCTGCTCCCATACCTGACCTGACTTTAAGATCCTAAGTCAATCACCTTAACTGTTAAGTGACCATAAAGCTTCATGTTGTTATTGTTGTGCTCTTCCAGAATTTGAACAAGTTTGTTGAAGTCTTCTCCAATGGCTTAGTGTAATGTTGCACAAGGTAAGATACTTTGAGGTTATAGACCTGGTCTGTAAGTTAAAGGAATTTATTCAACATCTGTGTTGATGTCATGGAAGATGCAACCAAACTGTGTGTGAGTGAGTAAGCCTTTGCACCAACTATACTGAACAGTATGACTTGACATGAACTGTTGTCATCAATGTCACCTGTCTCAAAATCTTATGGAGTGCATAGTCCACTCTTTCTCCTCTTTTTGAAATTATTCTATCCTCCCATAGGTGCTTATCCTTGATGAAGGAATTTATCATATATTCTCTTTGCTAAATATGTCGTGTCCCTGCAGCAGAAAAATAAGAGTGCTGCCAGCAGTATTTAACTCGATCTACTTTTGTGGCACGGATGGAGAAGAGGAGGGAGGTTAAGAGCAGCTGGTGGAAGATTATTTGGTGGTAGAAGTGTAGGCGCAACATCGTCATCGAGTCCAAGGAGAGGATGAGGGCCAGGTATAAGCAACTTAGCGAATAAGCGGAAAGTTTGGAGAGGAAGTGGAAGAAATACAGAGAGGCATTTAGGGGAAATGCAGAAGTTTTGTGTGGAAGGACGTCAGGAAAAGGTGCATCGTCGAGGGATATTAACCAGGTATGGTGGACAGAGGAGGTGGCGAAGGCAGTTGGTGAAGAGAAAGAGGTTTAGAAGAAGATAGAGAACATCAAGGATGGAGGGAGGTAACCGGATGCAGGGTTTATGCACCTGTATGGACAAAATAAGAAAGCAGCAATGAGAGCTGTGGGTAAGGGAGGGAATGATATTGAAGAGGAGGTGTACAACAAGTTGGAAGAGGATGGTGGGAGGAAAATTATATACAATTTGGCTTGTGACAGCGATGGGGATAGTAAGAAGCGGGGGGGGGGGGAGCTGTGATAAAGGATGGTGGTGGAAGGCTAGTGACAGAGGGAGGTAGTATTGAAGGTGTGGGAAGGATATTTAGAGAAGTTGTTCGACGGAGGAGGAGGAGGTGTAGACAGCATTGAAGAGGATGAAGAAGGGTTCTCCTTTTTGGGAATACCAATCTGTGCATAATTGCTAAATAAATAAAACGGTTGTTGTTAATGGGAAAAAATAAAATTAGGTAGTGGATAAATACTGGCCGAGCTTATCCACTCAGGAAGCAAGGAGGGAGAGAGTGTTTTTGGGTATTCATCACAGCCTTCTTAGATGTTGAATTCTGAATAATATACAACACACCAAGAGGAAGATCAAAATAAATAAAATTCTCACCCTCCCCCTCCTCTCTTCCTTCTTTTTATCAAACTGTCTGGGGTACGTATTAGGCATGGGTCATGCGTATGTGCAGCATGTTATATGCTGTGTGTACGTATATGTGTGTATGCTTGTATTGCTATGCTGCTTGATTCGTGGTATCTCCTAAACTCCAACAGGACGATTGTTGGTGGATGGACACAGGCACTATGAGACTGAGCTCCATTTATATATTAGATGTATGAAAGACGGTTAAATTCTGGAGGATTGGAGGACAGGGTTAATTGTGCTGATATGGAAGGGGATGTGCGATGTTCAAGATCGGAGGAAGTACAAGGGCATGATGCTCCGAAGTCATGTCATGAAGGTGCTGGAGAGGATTCCAGATGGAGATATTATTGAGTGTGGAGATAGAGATTGGAGAAGATCAGCAGGGGTTTAGAAAAGATAGGGGGACGACGGATGGGATGTTCATGCTGAGACAGTTGGTGGAGAAGAGGTTGAGGTGCAAGGTGAGATGGCATTGGGATTTGCGGACCTGGAGAAGGCCTACGACACTGTCCTGAGAGAGATGGTGATGGCGATACTGAGATGGATGGGAGTTCTGGAAGCAGAAGTTTGGTTGGTGGAAGGGATATGTAATATAAGGGAACGAAGGGAAGAGTTTTCGTTTGTCCTCAGATGTCTGAGTTCAGCGTGAACATCGGTTTGAGGCAGGGAGGCACTCTCAGCACATTTGTGTTTATCATGGTGATGGAGCTGGTAAGCATGAGGGGTATTCTGTGTGTGAACATTTTGGCAGTTGTGGTGGAGAGTGGGTGGGAGAAGCAGGAAGTAATGGGGGAGTGGAAGGAGGCATTTGGGAAGCATGGGCTGAAGATGAGTTTGGAGTAGACTGAGGTGATGTGGGTCAAGCAGCAGAGAAAATATACAAATATCAGGTTAAAGGGGAAGGAGATCAGACAAGGAAATAGGTTTGAGTATCTGGGAGGAACAGTGACCAGGGATGGTAAGTCTGAGGCAGAGGTGCAGAGGAAGATTCAGGTGGTTGTGAATGTGTGGAGGAGGATGGAGGGAGTAATGGCAAACAGAAAGATATCAAGGAAATTGAAAGGGAAGGTTCTGATGTCGTGTGTAATGCCGGCCTACCTTTATGGTCTGGAAACGGTGGCACTAACAGAGAGACAACAACAGGGGCTGCACGTTTGTGAGAACAACTGGGTTAGGAGGACTGTGGGAGTCAAGAGGGTGGATAGAAGGATGATGGATGAACTGAGGGAAGAGATTGGTGTGAAGATGAGCTTGATGGTAAGATTGGTGAAATGCCGGCTGAGATGGGCTGGACACTTGGTGTGGATAGGGGAAGAGAGAATGGCAAAGAGAGCGGATAAGTTGAGGGAGCAAGGTCGGAGGAAGAGAGGTGGACCACACTTGAGATGGGAGGATTGTGTGAGGAGGGATATCCATAAGGTGGGGGTGGGTGAAGAGGGGAGAAAGTTGGTTGAGGCCAGAAGGAAGTGGAGAAGTTGTGGTCAAGACATGGCAGAAGCTTGGTGCCATCAGACCTCACCCCTTATAAAGGGAAGAGTAGGAGAAGAAGAATAAGCAACTTGTTCAAGAAAGAGCAACAACAAACATGAGCAACATAGGCCTAGTCACATCAGAAAAACACCCTCTCTCAGTTGTGCCTTCCCAGGAAGTGACATCACAGCAACTAACATAATATACCACAGGGTTTGCAAGCCATCACAGCTCTTAACATAACTGATTCAGAATATGTGCATTTTTTGCCTTTGAAGAAATTTGGCATTGGCTTGGCAGTTCGGGTGGTGAGCTTGGGGTCCTTGGGTCCTGAGTTCAAGCCTCGTTCGGCTGCTGAATTAATACCAGGTGGGGTTGACTCAGCCTGACATCCTTCTGAGGTCAGTAAAATGAGCACTAGTGTACCAGTAATAGGGACACTACATCAACGGCACAGCTGTGTCCTGAACCAATTATGCAACCAGCAGTCACAAGGCTGCATATGTGAGAAAGAGAGGCAGAGACGAGACAGAGAGAGACAAACAGACAGACAGACAGACAGACAGAGACGGACTGTGCGTGTGTATAGCCTTTGAAATTTGTCACATCTGGCTTTACCCTGTGGGTGCTTGCAATCCACGAGCAAGCAATTACATGTATGTACATGTCTCCAGGCCGGTGGAGCCAGTGCTACTGGTCCGGTCACACCAGACCAATTTTTACCCACCAAAAACCCATGCATAGCACGAGGATCCTGACCAGCATACATTGCCCGTCGTGTGCAGCCACATGTGTAGATTGACGTTGTGCCAGCTTTGTTGCTGCTCACTGTCAACTACCTGATAGTCCTGAGAAGCCTAACCAGCCAAATGCTATTTATTTTCTCATTTTCACAGCACGAGTTTGGTGAGAAGGTTGTCCTTTCATTGTACTCGTAGTTCTTCATTTTTATAATTACAATTACCAATGATATCTACATCAATCTGTCAATGTGATGTGTAATCACAGTTCTAAAAAAAAATCACGTTTTCTCGGTTGGCCTTCATGGGGAGGAGGAAATGCCCTGCTCAGGGCTGTGAGAAGGATGGCACCATCGTTGTGATGTCGCTGGTACCCAGAGTGCCCCGTGAAGTGACAGAACTTCCCCCGAGCTCAGTAGCTGTGTTTGTCTCGTCGAACAGTCTTGGGTTGTGTCTCGTTTATTCGTCTGTATGTCCATGTGTGAGATGTATGCAGCAGCTCCACTTCGAACCTTAGTTTCTGTATGAAAAACATTAATTTGACATATTCTTATTTTCTCTTATTGGAATATAAAGTAGCACTCCACCATCTGTGTGGTACATTTTTCTGGCATGTGAAATGGTTCCAAGGATTCCTGAAATTGCAAGATATTGCGTTTCAGGATTGATAATTTCGAAAACCTTGGAGGGTAAGAGGAGGGGAGAGTGGGTTCGGCCCGAGACCGCCTGGCCGGACCATTTTCCGGCCGGTTCTGCCGACGCTAGATGTGTATGTATGTGTAAATACATCATAAGAAATTCTCAACTACACAAAGAGCCGTGTACTCACAAGTTCCTCACCATTTCCCACCCAACTCGGGTGGTTCGATTGCAAAAACATTGACACTTGGCGCAATTTCCGGCAACTCCAAAACTGTGCAACCAACCATTCAACATTAGCGACAGTGTTGAATAAACCATGCAATGTCGAAGTTACAAGCAGGCTGCCATATGCAATGCCAGAAGCAAGACAGCCTTCCATGTTATAAATCTTCAATATAAAAATCGAATTTGCAGTTCATTTTTTTTCCTTGGCAGTCAGAACTTCATGGTATGAGAACACAAGCATGTTTATTTTGTTTTTATATGCAAGGGTCTGGGGCCTCTCGGCTCATGGAGGAACTAAATGACAAAGGGCAGTGGGTTTGCAGACGATACCAATGGGAATGGATAGGTTGCGGTGGCGTGATGGACATACAAAAGGAGGAATAACACAAAAATGATTAACAATGGCCCGGGGAGGAATAGAATGGGAAATGATCAGCGTGTGTAAAAGATATTGTGGATGTGCATGGGTGACTTGCATGAGGTAGTGATGGGCAGCACATTTGAAGGATTGAAGTGGAAGATGAGACAACGAACATGGGGAGACGATTCCTCAACAGGGTGAGTAAGGGGATAAATTAATGCAGGTGGACAACGAGTCTGGACTTTGGGCAGGTGTACAGGTGAGGGTATCTCGATCTCGAGGAATGTATGTAACATGGGGAGGGTAGAGGTAAGAGAGACAGGAGTCAGGCCACACTAATGTCCAATAATTATAATGTACCAGTATTTAATGCCGAGTACCTGGATGTATTTATTCTCCATGCACTACATAAGCTTTCACACTTTATTCTACATGTAATAAAGTTACACGTATCCTCCTTGAGCATTATTGACAGGGAAAAACAACGTATTTCAATTGGTGATTTGAAAAACTACATGAAAAATACCCCTTATACCATATAGTTCTTTGTTTGTATGCAGCACAAGGCTGTGGGATAGCCTCATTGGCAGGGGGCACAGCTGTGCCCTGAGACAATGCCCTTTGCTGGTTAGTGCAGGAATTTGGAATTTGTTCAGGGTACCAGGACAGCTCACCTACTCTTCATGAAGAATATCATGGGATCTTTAATGTCCACCAACGAATCCTGACAGATGGGATGCCCGTTTTAACGTCAATGCAAGGGACGGCACACACAATGATGAATCACCCAGTCTATGAAACACCTGAATGACCGTTTATAGCTAGGTCGGGATTCAAACCCAGGCTGGACAGCTTAGAGGCAAACGTGCATACCTCGAGGCCATCCTTTCAGCCCTATACCATTTACAAGATTCTTATTACCTGAGAAATAGTCACATTCACTCCGTGGTTTATAAGGTGTCCAATAACTTTACCCCTTTTTCTTGATAAAATTTTGTACTCCAGATTATCGGAAATGTTGTTATAACATAAAACTTGCCCAACGATTCACTGTACAAGTCAAATGGATGGTAGTTAATTAGGGTGGAGAGTAATAAGAGAGGAGGAGGACTGAAAGAGGGAGAGTACACAATAACCCCTGGGGGCCAGTATTCTATACCTTGTCTTACATACGCATACATAAACAAGTTTCAAAATTCAGCGTTTGTTTTGGCTGCCCCTGCATACTATTTGACTTCACATTGCATTGCTTTTATTATGTTTTTCCACCATCTAAGGCTCAGAGAGGATGTTTTGCATATAATGGCATGAAAGACGAGGACATGTGGACACTTTATTTTCCTTTAACAGGAATAACTAGAGGGGGAGCACTCGGTAGAGTGCAAAACCTCCGCCGCCAATACTGCTGGGTCACTTAAGTGAACCTGATATCCTATTCATTGTAGGTCAAAACAGATCAGACTCTACTGAACTACGATTGAATAAACGAAACTAGATCGACGCGCATGTAGAAATGCCAAAAAAAAAAAAATCGAAATTTTTTTGAAACAAAAGTTGCAAAATTTCTGGGTTTTTTTTTCTCTAACAAATTTTTTTGGGGGTTGGAAATCACTTAAAACATGTAGAAATGTAAAAAAAAATTCAAATATTTTTCAAATAAAATCCAACCTTTTTTGAAAAAAAGTTGCAAAATTGTTTTTTTTTCTCTAACAAATTTATTTATTTTTGGTTGGAAATCACTTAAAACATGCAGAAATGCAAAAACAAAAATTCAAATATTTTTTCAAAATGGCCACCATAGCGGCCATATTGGACTTTGGACCAAGTCCAAAATCTAATGGCATGATCCTTGGACCATACCTAATCCCCCCACCAAGTTTCGTCGAAATCCGTCCAGGAGTTTTTCCATAATACTGTTCACAAACAAACAAACAAACAGACAGGGGTGAAAACAGTAACCTCCATCGATCTTCGATGGCGGAGGTTAACAAGAACGTAAGTAGGGAATGGATAATTATTTCAGTTTCTAGATTCATGACATAATGTGAACCAAATGTTTTGGAGGACCACCAATTTCAGGAACACCAATTTCAGCACTGCCACAGTGCCTTCAGAAAGTGTTCACACCCCTCGACTTTTGTCACATTTGTTGTGTTAAAGCCTGAATTTAAAATGGATTAAGCTAAAAAAAATTGTCACCAATCCACACAAAACGCCACATAATGACAAAGTGAAAACATGTTTTCAGAAATGTTTACAAATTAATTTAAAATGAAATATAGAAATGTCTTGCGTAAATAAATATTCAACCCCTTTGCTATGACACTCCGAATTGAGCTCAGGTGCATCCAATTTCCTTTGATCATCATTGAGATGTTTCTACAACCTGATTGGAGTCCACCTGTGGCCAATTCATTTGATTAGACATGATTTCGAAGGAAACGCATCTTTCTGTATAAGGTCCCACAGTTGACAATGCATGTCAGAGCAGAAACTCTACCAAGATGTCAAAGAAACTGTCCATATAACTCTGAGATGGAGGAGGAAGCAAAGATCTGGGGAAGGGTATAAAACAATTTCTGGAGTGTTGAGAGTTCCCAAGAGCACAATGAGCTCCATCATTAGGAAATGGAAAGAATATGGAACTACCCAGACTTTTCCTTGAGCTGGCCGTCCAACCAAACTGAGCAACTGGGCAAGAAGGACCTTGGCCAGGGAGGTGACCAAGAACCGAATGACCACTCTGACAGAACTACAGAGATCCTTGGCTGAGATGGGAGAACCTGCCATCAGGACAACAATCTTTGCAGCATTTCACAAATCTAGGCTTTATGGGAGAGTAGCCAGATGGAAGCCACTCCTGAAAAATAGGCACATGACAGCACGCCTGGAGTTTGCAAAAAGGAACATGAAAGACTCTGAGAGCATGAGGCCAAAGATTCTGTGGTCTGATGAGATGAAAATTGAACTCTTTGGCCTGAATGTAAAGCAGTATGTCTGGCAGAAACTGAGCCATTCAATATTAGCGTTGTCACCCATCTAACATGATATATATATATATATATATATATATATATATATATATATATATATATGTATGTATATATATATATATATATATATATATATATATATATATATATATATATATGTATGTATATGTATATATGTATGTATGTATATATATATATATATATATATATGTATGTATATATATATATGTATGTATATGTATATATATATATGTATGTATATATATATATATGTATGTATATGTATATATATATATATATATATATATATATATACATATACATACATATATATATATACATACATATATATGTATCTTCTTCTTCCTCTTTCGGCTTGCTCCCGTTAGGGGTCGCCACAGCGGACCAACCATCTCCATTTCGCTCTATCCTCCACATCTTCCATTGACACTCCAACCACCCGCATGTCCGCCCTCACCGCATCCATGAACCTCTTCTTTGGCCTTCCTCTTCTCCTCCTGCCTGGCGGCTCCATCTTCAACATCCTTCTCCCGATATACTCCGTTTCCCTCCTGTGCACATGTCCAAACCATCTCAATCTCGCCTCTCTCACTTTGTCTCCAAACCGTCCTACCTGCGCTGTCCCTCTAATACACTCATTTCTTATCCTATCCATCCTCGTCACTCCCAACGAGAATCGCAGCATCTTTAACTCTGCCACCTCCAGCTCTGCTTCCTGTCTTTTTGTTAGTGCCACCGCCTCCAAACCATACAACATCGCTGGTCTCACTACCGTCTTGTATACTTTCCCCTTCACTCTTGCAGCTACCCTTCTGTCACAAATCACTCCTGCAACTCTTCTCCACCCACTCCATCCTGCCTGCACTCTCTTTTTCACTTCTCTCCCACACTCTCCGTTACTTTGGACAGTTGATCCCAAGTATTTAAACCAATCCACCTTCCCAACCTCAACTCCTTACAACTGCACCATACCACCACCCTCCCTCTCATTTACGCACATGTACTCCGTCTTACTCCTACTGACTAACATTCCCCTTCTCACCAGTGCGTACCTCCACCTCTCAAGGCTCGATTCAGCCTGCTCCCTACTCTCCCTACAGATCATGATGTCATCCGCGAACATCATGGTCCATGGGGACTCCAGTCTGATCTCGTCCGTCAACCTGTCCATCACCATTGCAAACAGGAAAGGGCTCAGAGTCGATCCTTGGTGCAATCCCACTTTAACCTTAAACCGGTCCGTCATTCCTACCGCACACCTCACCGCTGGCACACTGTCCTCATACATATCCTGCACGATCCTCACATACTTCTCCAACACTCCCGACTTCCTCATACAATACCACAACTCCTCTCTTGGCACCCTATCATAAGCTTTCTCTAAATCCACAAACACACAATGTAACTCTTTCTGGCCTTCCCTATACTTCTCCATCAACATTCTCAAAGCAAACATCGCATCAGTGGTGCTCTTTCCTGGCATAAACCCATATTGCTGCTCACAGATCATCACATCTCCTCTCAACCTAGCTTCCACTACTCTTTCCCACAACTTCATGGTGTGGCTTAACAACTTTATCCCTCTGTAATTTCCACAGCTCTGCACATCACCCTTATTCTTGAAAATCGGAACCAGTACACTAAATCTCCACTCCTCCGGCATCCTCTCACTATCCAAGACTTTATTAAACAATCTGGTTAACAACCCCACTGCCATCTCTCCTAAGCACTTCCATGCCTCCACTGGTATACCATCTGGGCCAACCGCCTTTCCACTTTTCATCTTCTTCATAGCAGTCCTCACTTCATCCTTACTGATCCACCACACTTCCAGATTCACTATCTCCACCTCTTCCAACCTTCTCTCTCTCTCATTTTCTTCATTCATCAGCTCCTCAAAGTACTCCATCCACCTTCTCAACACACTCTCCTCGCTCGTCAGCACATTCCCATTTGCGTCCTTTATCACCCTAACCTGCAGCACATCCTTCCCAGCTCGGTCCCTCTGTCTTGCCAATCGGTATAAATCCTTTTCCCCTTCTTTTGTATCCAACTTCTCATACAGCTCGTCATATGCCTTTTCCTTGGCCTTAGCCACCTCTCTTTTTGCTTTTCGACGCCACTCCTTGTACTCCTGCCGACTTTCTTCATCCCTCTGACTATCCCACTTCTTTTTCACCAACCCCTTCTTCCTTATACTTTCCTGTACTTCCTCATTCCACCACCAAGTCTCCTTATCTTCCTTCCTCTGTCCAGATGTCACACCAAGTACCTTCCTAGCTATCTCCCTCACAACTTCTGCTGTCGTTGCCCAATCATCCCACCCATCTTTACCACCATCCAACGCCTGTCTCACCTCCTCCCTAAATTTCACGCAACAGTCTTCCTCCTTCAGCTTCCACCATCTGGTCCTTGGTTCAGCCCTCACTCTCTTCCTCAACCTCACCTCTAAAGTCATCCTACAGACCACCAATCGATGCTGTCGAGCTACACTCTCCCCTGCCACAACCTTACAGTCACTAATCTCTTTCAGGTTGCATCTCCTACTTAAGATGTAATCCACCTATGTGCACTTTCCTCCACTCTTGTATGTCACCCTGTGTTCCTCCTTCTTCTTGAAATACGTGTTTACCACTGCCATTTCCATTCTTTTTGCAAACTCTACCACCATTTGCCCTTCCACATTTCTCTTGTTGAGACCGTAGAATATATATATATATATATATATATATATATATATATATATATATATATATATATATGTATATATATATATATATATATATATATATATATGTATGTTGTTGAGATATATATATATATATATATATATATGTATATATATATATATATATATAAATATATATATATATATATATATATATATATATATATATATATCTGTCTCTCTCTCTCTCTCTCTCTCTCTCTCTCTCTCTCTCTCTCTCTCTCTCTCTCTCTCTCTCTCTCTCTCTCTCTCTCTGTGTCTCTCTCTCTCTCTCTCTGTGTCTCTCTCTCTCTCTCTCTCTCTGTCTCTCTCTCTCTCTCTCTCTCTCTCTCTGTGTCTCTCTCTCTCTCTCTCTGTATCTCTCTCTCTGTATCTCTCTCTCTCTCTCTCTCTCTCTCTCTCTCTCTCTCTCTCTCTCTCTCTCTCTCTCTCTCTCTCTCTCTATCTCTATCTCTATCTCTATCTCTATCTCTATCTCTATCTCTATCTCTATCTCTATCTCTATCTCTATCTCTATCTCTATCTCTATCTCTATCTCTCTCTCTCTCCAGAGCTCATCACCCATCTAACTCCATCCCTATCGAGAAGCATGGTGGTGGCAGCATCATGCTATGGGGAAGCTTTTCAGCAGCAGGAACCTGGAGACTTGTAAGGATAGAGGGAACAATGAATCAAACACAGTTAAATCCTTGAGAAGAACCTTCTTCGTAGTGCAAAAGATCTGAGACTGTGGTGAACATTTACATTCTAACAGGACAATGACCCCAAGCATCCAGCCAATGCAACACTGGGATGGCTTCAGAAGAAGAACGTGAAAGTCCTTGAGTGGCCCAGCCAAAGCCCAAACATGAATCCCATTGCAAATAAGTGGAAATACGTGACGACTGCTATTCACCGACGCTCTCGATCCATCTTGACAGATCTTGAGCAAATATGCAAGGAAGAATGGGAGAAAATCCCCAAATCCAGATGTGCAAAGCTGATACAGACATACCCTTGAAGACTGCAAGCTGTAATCACTACCAAATGCGCTTCTACAAAGTATTGACTCAGGGGGTTGGATAGTTATTGATGGAAAACATTCCAGCTTTTCATTTTTTAGCTCACCTGGACTTTAGTCAGGCGAGCTTATGCGATTTGACCCCCCAAAATAGGTATTTGCTCTTTTCTCCAAAACTACACGCATGATTGTGATAAATCTTGACCGCAAGATTCTTCATCCATGATGTACAACATGTATCGATGGCATCAAAATATGCGATCATTAAGGGGATTTATGGGGTTTTTTTGACCCCCCCCCCCAAAAAAAAATAGGTATTGCTCTCTTCTTTGAAACTACACACACAGTTTCAATGAAACTTGACCACAACCTTCATCATGTGTGTTCTACCAAAGTTTATCGACCGCATCAAGATCTGCCTGCCTGGTGTTGGCTTCATGGTTTGGGTGGTGGGCTTGGGATCCCAGCATCTTGAGTTCAAATCCCACTCGGTTGTTTAATTAATGTCAGGTCGGATTGACTTTGCCTGTCACCCTTCCGAGGTCGGCAAAATGAGTGCCAGCTTGCTGGTATCCTATGTCGGAGTGGCGACCCGTCCAGGATTATGTCCAGTAGCCAAGGAGACCGCTTAGGGAGCACCAACGCTCTGCACAGAGTATCGTACCAATGGATGGATGGATCAACATCTGTGCTCATTTAGAGGGTCTTTAGGAGTTGGGGTGGGGGGTTGTTCCCACAAAATCAGTATTTGTTCTCTTCTCCAACATCACAGATATAATTTCGATGAAAGTTGACCAAAACCTTCATTACTCATGACATACCAAAGTTTATTGACCGCATCAAAATCTGTGCTCATTAAGGGGGTCTATGGGTGGGGTTTGACCCCAAAAATAGGTATTTGTTCTCCTCTGAAATTACACGCACGATTTTGATGAAGCATGAACACAATCTTCATCAGCTGTGAAGTACCAAAGTTTGTTTATGGCACTAATAAAAAAATCAGGGTCAAAGGGTATTGGGGAGGGGGGGGGGGTTGAGTGACTGTTGCTCCTGATCCAGGTGAGCTTCAGGACAGGTAGTTCTATTTTAATTAATTTATAACAATTTCTCAAGGCATGTTTTCACTTTGTTATTATGGTGTATTTGGTGTCGATCTTTGGCAAAACATTTAAATTCAATCCATTTTAAATTCAGGCTGTAACACAACAAAATGTGGCAAAAGTCGAGGGGTGTTAATACTTTCTGAAAGCACTGTAGTTTCAGGACTGCCAATTTCAGGACCGATCATTTTAGGACCGATCATTTCAGTACTACTAATTTGACATGGCATTCTTATTTTCACTTCTCTTATTGGAATTTCAAGTTAC
>NC_140962.1:112617169-112634669 GCF_056783735.1 Eptatretus burgeri
GCACCACATCAACACCAGACCAAAACAAGAAAAAATGCGATTTTTTTTTCTTTCCAGGGAAGGGGGCATGGGCGAAGATGGTTCTTGGGTAAAAAAAACCACACATTAACCGCACAACCCCCCTTGACAAGACCCCCACCAACAGCACTCCTGACACATGCACACAATCACCCATCAATGCTCAAGCTACTTAAAAGTTCTATCAACATCCCTTTACCCCTCTATCTCCATTACTTCCAGGTACCGATCTAATTCTACTTTTTCTGCTGCCACTACCTTTCCAGGGAGATCATTCCATGCATGAACTACTCTCCAGGTGAAAGTCCCCTGCCTTACTTCCGTCTTAACTCTCCTCTTCATTGCTCTCAGGCTATGGCCCCTGTTGCTGACACTGTCGACAATGTCGACTAATTCATCTGCACTTATTTTATCTCTACTTTTCATTATCTTAAACATCTCTATCATATCTCCTCGTAACCACCTCTTTTGTAGTTTATAAAGCCCTATCTTCTTCAGCCGCTACTCATAGCTGAGTCTAGCTCGGCCCAGAATCAATGTAGTCGCCCTGCGCTGAACCCTCTCTGGCATCTATGTCCTTCCGGAACTGTGGTGACCAAAACTGCACTCAATATTCTAGATGTGGCCCTACCTAAATTCCTGTACAATGTTAACACCACCTCTTTTGATTTTTGAATGACCCCCCTCCGAATACAACCTAAACCCCTATTTGCTTTACCTATAGCTGCCTGTCACTGTGCTGCCTGCTTACCTCCCGTATCTATTACCACCCCCAGATCCATCTCCTGTGTGACACACTCCAAAATTTCCCCTTGCATCCTGTAATCTCTATTTTCATTATTCTTTTCCATCCCCAACACCTTACACCTGTTCTGGTTAAATTCCATCTGCCAATCTTTTGCCCAATCTATACAAGTATCAATACTTTCCTGTATCTGATCACCACCCCCTCTGATATCCACCTCACCTCCAAGCTTTGTGTCATCTGCAAATTTGGAAAGCTTACTCTTTACCCCACCATCCAAATCATTGATGTAAATAACGAATAGTAATGGTCCGATTCCTGATCCCTGAGGTACCCCGCTACTTACATCCTCCCAGCAAGACATCCTCCCACTCACAGCCACTCTTTGCTTCCTACCACGAAGTCAGTTTGCAATCCAATTTTAACAATCTTACCAGCCACTCCACAAGCCCTCACTTTGTCTAACAATCTCCGATGTGGTGCCTTATAAAATACCTTCTTAAAGTCTTGATATACGATATCCACTGCTTTTCTCTCATCCTCATCCACCCATCAGACACTGCTTCATAGAACTCTAAAAAAAATTGTTGCACAGGAACTACCTTTGGTAAACCCATGCTGACTATATTTAATTAGTTTGTATTTGCTATAAATGGTTTCTCATCTGGTCCCTAATTCATTTCTCCAACAACTTTCTCACAACTTGTTCATGGTCATTATTGGTTAAACATCAAATGGAGCCGTCTATCTGGATTTCGGGAGGTACAACTGGACTTTGTACTTTGATCATCATTGGGTTGATGTTTATATGGTATGCTATCCTGACGAGGGTAAATAAGCTCGAAATCCGGATAGGTATCTTTGTTTGATGTTTATCCAAGTGTCCATAAAATCTCTATCTTTTAACATGAGTGGCCAGGCTGATGCCTCCGGGTCGGGGGTGACGCTTTGGTGCGCGCATGTGCAGGGCTCACGTCCATTGGAGATCGGTGGAGCGCTCGTCACGCCCCACACATGTTGATTTCCTCACCCATCGCACCACGTGCCTTCTGGTCGTTTGGTTTGCATTAACGGGAACAATTGTCTGATTGGCAGGCAGACTGTTGTTGTTTGCGGATTCTGCGGTTTTGCCGTGCGAGACATAATCCATGGCTGATTCTCACCATTAATGCCAAGAGGTACGACTGGAATTTAAATATACATCCATACATTACTGTGCAAAAGTTTGGGTTATTCCAATGAATATTCATACTTAAGTGTAAACTTTTCAAATTATCAGTGATAACAGTCAAGTGTGTTTATTATTGTAAATTGACAGCCTTCACAAACGCAAGTGAATATTAAATGCGTGCGAGACTTACAGGAATATTGTGAGAAATACCCTGTAGTACCTTCCACAGTTATGTAAGGTTAGTTTGGTTCTTCTTATTCTTCTTGGTTTCCAGGTAATCCCATATGGCCTCGGTGGGCCTCATGGCCAGACTCTGTTGTGGCCACATTCTAACACTTGGAGTACACTCACTGTAAACACCTGTTTTCCAAATACTGTTTTACGAAACTGCAAGTGTGTTTTGGATCATTATCTTGTTGGAAAATGAATCTTCTTCCGATTAAACGATTTCCACTAGGAACTGCAGGGTGCTTCCCAGTATCTTCTTGTATTTCTCTTTTGTTTGCGTCTCATTCATTGAAACAAGTTTTGCGACACCAAAGGCTGAGACACAACCCCAGATCGTCACACAACTTCCCATGTGTTTAACAGAAGGCTGCAAACATTGTGTGTGTCATGACATTTGATGTCTTCGGTGTATGAACTGGCATCTCTTCGATCCAAAATGTTCAAACGTGTTTCATTAGAGCATTTTAGCCTGGCGTTTGCTTAGCAGTTAGGGTAGCTGGGTTGGGATCCCAGGATCCTGAGTTTGAGCCCCGTCGTCCGCTGAATTAACACCAGGTGAGGTCGACTTAGCCTGTCATCCTTCCAAGGTCGGAAAAATGAGCACCATTGTACTGGTAATAGGGGCCATAGCATCAGGGGCATAGCCGCACCCTTTAACCAATGATGCAACCAGCAGCCACAAGGCTGCACAAGAGAGTGTGTATGAGAACATTATTGGGTACTCTGCTCTGTGTTTCCTTGCAAATTCCAGTGTTTTCGCCTTATTCTGTGGTTTCAGCAATGGTTTCTTTGCTGCAACTCTGCCATCGAGACCTGCTGCAATCAGCCTTGTGCACACAGTGCTAGATAAGATGTTAATATTCAGACCTGCACTCATTTAATTTATCAGCTGTTGAGTTGATTTTCTTCTATCGTGTAAGCTGAGTAACTTCAAGTGCTTGTCTTTCCTCGGGGAGGTTCATCTAAATCTTCCTGTGCTTTTTATCTCCCTTCCCATCAACACTACAGTCCATGGAATCGTAATCAATTCCTTGATGTTAGGTGACGAGAAACACATGCTCCCTTTGGAAGCATTGGCATGTTGTCTTCCTTGGGTATGACCAACACGAATGCAAAATTTGGTGGAGATGGGGCCAGCCCTGTTGTTGTTTTTTTGTTTTTGTTTTTAATGATTTTCAGATGTGCATACACACACATGTAGAGAATTGCCTTATTTAATGTAGTAGGATGATTAGAGGCGAGAGTGCGGCAATACTGGCCAGACATTATGGCATTAACGAGTCCTCTATCTGCCAAATAAATAAATGCACAGAAAACACAAGGGGTAGTGAATGCTCTGAGTTTACACTGCGCACGAGGGGGACTAACGTAAACTGCTGTTTGGCAAAAAGACTGAGCCTGGAACCTAATCCCCTTTTTCTCACAGACCCTTGTTCTTATTTTTGTGGTTTGGTCTATGTGGTTGGGGGGGGGGGGGTGAGTGGCTGAGGGTATTCCAGAAATGTAACCCATGTATGTGTGCATATATACATATGTATATCCTGTCATCCACCCGTGCAGGGAGATAGGGTATTGCAATAGTGTGTGTGTGTGTGTGTGTGTGTGTGTGTGTGTGTGTGTGTGTGTGTGTGTGTGTGTGTGTGTGTGTGTGTGTGTCCGTCCAGGCCATAATTTTTTTTTATTAACCATCTGAACTTTTGTCATCAAATTTTCAACATATAGTTATGATGAGAAGATGGAGAAGATGAGTTAATAATTGGGTTAACATGTCAAGTCAAAGAGCAAGTCACAGTAAGTACAAATCAGCCTTATTAGCCCTTCTGCCACGTAGCATGAGACGGCTGAGTTTGTAATCACATCTGTGCTTATTTTCCATCTGCGCTTTGATATCACATTTTCAACAAACCTTTATTTTGAGAATATGGAGAACGTGAAATAATAAATTTAACCTTTTTTTTACCTCCACCACTGAAGTTGAACGAGGTTATGTTTTCACCCCTCTCTCTCTCTCTGTCTGTTTGCTACTTGCAAGATCGAAGATTTTTCAAGTATATTTGTCAGTCGATTTTGTTATTCTGTGTCTGTCTGTCTGTCTGTCTGTCTGTCTGTCTGTCTGTCTGTCGCCTACAGGTCACAATTTTAAACCGATCTTCACGAAACTTCACCACACGGTAGAATTTGTCATTAGGAAGAAGCCTATTGTTTTTGAGGCCAAAAGGTGAAAAATTCAACATAGTTCCAAGGTCAAACAACGAAGGTGGGACTTCTAAAATCCTTAATTTTCATCCGATTGACTTGAAATTTGAAGAGGATTTATATTGCAGGTCAATGAATTCAAACAACCAATTATTTTTGAGGTCAACATAGGCCAGAAGGTCAACAACTTAGGTTAGATTTCTAAAATCCTCAATTTTCATCCGATTGACTTGTAATTTGAAGAGGATTTATATTTCAGGTCACTGAATTAAACCACTAATTATTTTTTGAGGTCAACATAGGCCGAATTGCTAAAATTGTCAATTTTCACCCGATTCACTTGAAATTTGAAGAGTTGCATATTTGGTCGTTGATTTCAGCCACCAATAATTTTTGACGTCAAATTTGTTTTATGGATTTTGCAAGTACCGTACTCTGCAAAAAGTAAATGGACGGATCTGGATGAAATTTTGTGGACAGGTTGGGTTTGTGACAAGGAGGAACTGATTGGACTTTGGTGAAGATTCAAATCCGGATCCGGATCCAATAAGTTTTTTTGAGTGATTCTTCACCATTGAGAGATAGAGCTAAACTAATATATGGCATAATATCTCAAAATGTTGTGGACGGCCTATGTGTCCGATTCTTGAATAAGAATACTCCAGGCAGTTTAACCAACACTTGCAGAGGTTTAAATCGTCGGTAAAAACCGTGCCTTGCCCACAACAACCACATGTCCAGCCAGACAGGGCAGCACCACTCTTGCCCACTTGCAGTGGAAATCATGCGACACTTGGGGGGAGCATAAATATGCATGAGGCAAAAGATGAATATGCATGAGGCATGACTTATGTGGAACATAACATATATTTTACATTCAAACTTAGTTACATCACATACATACATCATATGTGTAGCCCTTTGTCATACAGATCATGACTGACAAGTTGATGAATATTGGTGTGCACTCACTAAGCAATGCGATGAAACCTAGTTATTTCCAAAAAGAAGAAAGATGGGTTAAACTACTTCTTCGAAAGTAAGCATCATGTTTTTGTTTTAATGTTTTTATTTTGATGTTGTAGAAATGCGAGTACATTTGCTGTGGTCTTGCAAAGAGTTGCCTCATGTGTTTCCAAAAGGAATGATGACAATTATGAATTGTTGAATCGCAGGGTGTATCAAACTTTTGTTCTGTTTACACTGTCACCCCCCACTCTCTGGGTGTGGAGTATGCTTCTCGGGCCACCTTCGGTGGGCAATGTCCTGCGGCATAGTCTTGGAAATTCACTTTACAATTTTTGTCATTTTTGAAAGAAGTTTTATTGATCACTACATATACTCCATATCATAGGCTAAAGGAAGATGATTTGCAATACCATCTACCACCGAAGGTGACGCTATTTCCACCGCATGTCAATTTTTATCCCCCGCCGCGTGGCGGAAGGGGGATATTGTTGTCACCCAGGGCGTCCGGCTGTCCGTCCGGCTGGCTGGGCGTCAACATTTATAGCTGTGAGTGCGATAACTCATAAACTGTTCGCCATATCGATTTGAAATTTGGGTCACACATGTACCACCTGAAAAGGAAGAACCCTATTGATTTTGGGCGTGGCCGGATCCAAGATGGCCGACTGGGGCGTCCATCTTGAAAAAAATGTTTTTTGTAATATATGGAAAAACGCTTATCTGATTTCAATTATTTTTGGTGACTACGTTCCTCACCCCTGGGGAACTTTTTCGAGATGATGACCAAATGGTGTCTTGTTTCCAATTCACCTCCCTCATTATCTGGAACATGTATGACTTTTTTCATTCAATGGCGAGGGATTCCCCATCTCTGATGGTATATATATATTTTTCTTTTTTTGTGTGGAAGAATGTGCAGTATGTCCCTGTTTCATGCTCCCCCATCTGAGCACTTTTATACCAATGCAGGGATCACAGCATCAAATCCCATAAAACTCTTTGGCTCATCCACCGTTTCTGAATGTCTATGTTATCCATCTCTAAAAGTAAACCGTCTCCCAATTATCTTTTTCTTCATGTGCTAGACTCTGCGCAATGCCATCCATGAGTAATAAACAATTTTCATGAAAAATTTCTGTGTTGATGAAGAATTAAATTATTTATATATTTCATGCATTCTGCTGCAAAAAAGTTGATCATTGGCTATTGAATACTTTTTCAAGAATGGGGAAAATACAAATGTAGCATCTATACACTTCACTTTGGAGTGGCCGATATGAGCATCGCTTGTGTGTTCAACGGCGTGGGAATTCACTGAAAGGCAGTTTTCTTTCATGCTAATGAAATCAGGGACGATTTATCTTCTTCACAACTTGCATCGCTCTGAGTCGGAGAGTTGGCTCTTGCCCGGGGTTTGAGACGTATGAAAGCAAGATTCCTTTTCCTTCAAGATCTACATTTTACTGCCAGTTATTAGTTGTGCCTCAGTTATTCAGCTTCTTCCGATATAATGAACAGGGCTCTCATGGAGCATTATAGATTCATGACTGCATGGTAATTATGCACATCCATGGTAATTAGATATGATTTTTCTGTTTTTAATTACTTCAATGAAGAGGTCATTGTATATGATGGTGGTAGCTGGTTCCAATCACCGATGTTCCAGGGAAAGAAAGATTGTCTGAGTGCTGGGTGGTCGATCTTCTCTTGGGAAAAGTTGGAAATACTTGGACTTGTTGATCTCCACCAAGCCATTGTTGATCTTGTACAGCATATTAAGCTTGTTAGCCTTCCTTCTGTCCTCCAGGCTTCTCCATCTGATGTTACTCAGCATTTTCTCCACACATCCCGGCATCCTATCACCAGAGTTACCACAGACTAATCTCGCAGCCTTTGGCTGGGCTTGTTGTAGTTGCTGTATTTCCTTATGGAGATATGGATCCCATGTTTCTGATGTGTACTCTAATCCAGATCTGACCATAGTGTTATCAGCAACCACCTTTACCTTCGGAATGTCGTGAAAATCCCAAACGAAGCACAAGATATGCTAACAGATAGAAGCAGAGCTGCCGTCCTGCCAGGGGTGGAAGAAACCGTCATGTCAGCAAAAGCAGGTTGAGAGGTATGCTTTGGGAAGTTACAACAATGGGAACTCTGTGAATGAAGTGTCTGGGTATTTTACCAAAGGTGATGATGACAGCTACAAAAGCGACACTGAGGCACGTGAACACACCAAGCCATTTCATGTGATCAGGGTATCTGCATTGTGTATGTGGGAGATGAGGGACGAAGTGTACACATTGTTGAACATTGTATGCCCCGATATGACAGGTGTGGATGCCCCAAAGTGGATGTGGATGGGCTTTGCATTTTGAGATGCTTTCTTGTTTTCAATTTTGTTAAGACTTAGAACAATAACTGCAGAGCCCATCTATGCGTGGTTCATGTGACATCTGGTTTTGTTTATTCTTTAGATTTCGGTGGTATTGTTTTGTTGCATACAACCATACTAATTTCAATGAAAGGGAGTTGTTGTGATTGGCACCACTTACTGCATCGTGACAGCTGGGGGCAGAGCTTGGGTGTCAGTTGCTTGAAGCCCTGATGTTCTGTCCTGTGATAGCCCAGCATCGTCTCGAATAAAGAACTTGATTCAAGCTGTGTGCTGACCTTACTACAAGGATTGCAGTATCCTAATTCCTTCTGATAAAGCCTATACTTCTGTTGACCTTGCCGGTGAATATGTCAATGTGCTTATACCACGTCAGGTTATTTGTGAAAGTGACACCAAGGTATTTAGAGTTTTCAGTGTTCCGAAGGGTCTGGTTCAGCATGGAGTATTCTGTTCGATGAGTGTGCCTGGTCCTGATTGGAATGATCCTCACGACAGTGCACTTCGACGGTTTAAATTCCATCTGCCATCTTTTCTCCCACTGCTCACTGAAAACCAATATCATAGGTGTGATTTTCAATTTTTACGGCCTGTTTATTTTGTGTTCAAATTATTTTCCTGCCATACTGAGGCTACTGCATGTGAGGGGGAATTTGCATGATACAAAAGCTTTAATATTGGCATTTTTTGTTGAAAAACAAACTTTGACTGCAGAGCCACGGTCGATTGACCGAAAGGCAAGACCCATTAACTCCAACGTGACTGGTTGCCTAAGAAAAATAAATGATTGGTTCTCGCATATGTGCACAGCTTAGATTCCTGAGAATATTGTGCATATTTTCTCGATGGAGTTTTCTTTATGGCCAAAACTTTTTTGGGGGACCATATATATTATTTAATCCCAAGGTTTTCATTTCAATGATTGGCGTTCCGTCAACAAACCTTAATTTTGATCCATAGATTTAAATATAATGGTCGTTCATTCTGATAATGATCATAATAATAATGATATTATAATAGAATGAACAAGATTTTCTTCTGCATTTCTTAATGATGTTATTATTTATACAATATTATAATATCTTCGAGGTAAGCATTACTCTTGGGACATTGCCATTTTGGTTCAAATGCTAAATCGGTTCCAATTCATTACATCTGCCATCAATCGTGGACGGATGTTATGTTTTCACCTCTGTTTGTCTGGCTGTTTGTTTGTCTGTGAGTGAGCAGGATATCTCAAAAAGTTATTAATGGATTCAGACGAAACTTGGTGGACAGGTTGGTTGTGTGACAAAGCCAAATTGGTTCGATTTTGGTGAAGACATGGATCCGGATATGAGAATTAAAAAAAAAAAAATTGGTGATTCGTCACCATTGAAATATATATAAAAAATATATATATATAAAATATATAAAAAATATATATATATATTATATATATATATTTTTTTATATATATTTCAAACAGTTATGGACAGATTTTGACTAAACTTGGTGGATAAGTTTCGTAAGTGACAATAACAAGACGATTATATTTTGTTTCAAGTACGAATACAGATCTGGTTTATCAGTGGGATACAAAACGTAAAATGTTCAGCGTGGCAAAGGTATGCGTTCTACTGAGTTCTGTTTTAGTTTGTTGTCGTCCAAGCAACGGTACCCGGCGTTGCCTGGCAATGCTGGGACCCTCCTCCCACCCCTTCCCCCCTTCCTCCCTCCCAACCCTCCCTACTCCCACCTATTCCCCTCCCTCATCCCACCCCACCCCATGCTTCCGGACTCCCACCCCACCCCTTCACCTCCCCTCCTCCCACCTCCTCCTACCCCCTACTAACCCACGCCCCTTCCTCTCCCACAAAGGAATTTTTGTAGGGTGTATATTAAAGTATACGTGTACATAATAACTTCTAAAAAAAGGTTAAAAACCCTCTCTCAGCAGTTTCCCCCGGCATCCTCCTGACATCCTCCTGATTATTATATAGATAGCAGAGTACCCACCCTCTGGGTGGGTCGAGTTTGTGCATTACTTGCTCAAAAATATAGTCCGTGTTTTGTAAGACGATGGAGGATACATGTTTGTGTGGTGTGTGCTTAAAAGGTTTGAGATGGCCTAAAGGGTGCGTTCCAATTGTAGTTTAAGGCAGTGATCTAAGGCAGTGTAGTCTAAAATGGTGATCTTCACGATTGTTTTAAAGGGGGGCCACATTTGCCAATCAGACATCAGTGTGAGAGCTGCCACACCGCCTGCAGGACTCGGTAATGGCTGCTATTAGGCCCCGCTCCCACATACCCTTCTTCTTTGTAGTTAACTGGGCTGCAAAGCATCCTTGTTTGTATACTGCAACCATCTTCTGATGTTGTCGTGTTACTTTTATGCTTGGCGTTGTAACACTCATTTGAAACCATTGTGTCAATTTGATATCATTTACGGCAGATTATGATGGGGTGTTTTCACATTTGTGTATTATTGGCCGCATGCCAGAGACTGCACTTTAGGCCACCAGGAGCCGCTAGTGGCTGATGGGCCATGCAATGAAGAACAGTGGTCTTAGGGGTTGAAAGAGTCTAACTAAACTCTCAAGCATGTAATAAGGGTCTAAAAAGTCCCCAAGTGGTCAAAAGCTCGAAATGGTCAAGGTTCCAAGCTGCCTTGTCTGTCTGAAAGTTGTACGGGCTCTTTAAAGGGTCTTACAGGTCTTTGGGGTCATAGGAGTCGAAAGAGTCTTCATGGTTTTCAGAATCTTAGGGGTCTTAAGAGTCTTTGAGGTCTAAAAGGGTCTTTGGCTCTTACAGGTCTTATGGGTCTTATAGGGTCTTAAACGATTTTAGGTGTCTTTGGGGTCCACACACGAAGGTGGATACTTTGAAACCTGGGAGGACTCCCTTCCATCTTCTGAAACCCGCATCTGGAGAAAACGAATAACACGCACGCACGCACACACACACACACACACACACACACACACACACACACACACACACACACACACACACACACACACACACACACACACACACACACACACACACACACACACACACACACACACACACACACACACACACACACGTGCCTGGTGTTGGCTTAATGGTTAGGGTGGCAGGCTTAGGATCCTGGGGTCCTGAGTTCAAATCTCGCTCAGCTGTTGAATTAATACCAAGTGTGGTTGACTCAGCCTGTCATCCTTCCGAGGTCAGCAAAATGAGTACGAGCTTGCTGGGATGATTGAGCCATTCAAGTATCGTGCATTGACCCATGCAGGATTGTGTCCAATAGCCCAGCAGACTGCTTAGGCAACACCAACGCTCTGCACAGAGTCTGGTCCCAATGGATTGATGGATGGGGTCTTTGGAGTCTTTAAGGTTCTTCAGGGTCTTAGATGGTCTTTGGGGTCTGAAGGGTCTTCGGAGTCTTTAAAGGCTGAGGTGTTGGATAAAAAAAATACCCTTCCGACTATCCCCGCGTCGGACTCGTTCTGTGTGCCAAATGTGGTGTTTGTCGGCCAGGCAGTCTTTACACAAAACGCGAACAGACATACAGACAGACAGACAGACAGACAGACAGACAGATGACAAATTTTATTTACTATAGAATTGTTCATGGCCTTTGTTCATTAATCTCTGTAGCTCTCTACCCTTCAGCAATTTATAAAATTAACATTTTAATTTCACCATCATGAAAGGCGCTAAATAGATCATCCTCTTGAATTCTCTCAATTGCTGAATAACTCGGCCAAATAAATTTTTTTCATGCAAAATAATACTGTATCATGTATTTTATTAATATTCGTTATTAGGTGATTGTTGCTTTGTTTTTGTGGTATTTTCTCGAATGGTGTAAAATAGGCAAGGCTCGCGATTACATTAATGGCATCAGTCGTTAAGGGACATCTGTCACTACATGGTTGATTAGACAGGCATAAGGATGTAGTGATGTGCCGAACGTAGTTTTCCATCCCGTCCATACAGGCTGAAAAGGCAGAATAGCAACTTGCGGCGTCAAATTCCACCAGCAATTAATTGGCAAACCTGTATCATAGAACAGCAATGGCTTTTCTGGGAACAGCATTTCATCAGCTCCGTCAAAGAGCAAGCGCATCACGTTTCATGTGCATTTATTAAGGCTCTCAGTTTGTGAGCCAAACAAATTACCTTTTATTTATACTTTCTCAAATGGCTTTGCATCTCGGTGGATTCTCGGCTTCTCGGGATATGTGGCAGTGTGTCAATTGGAGTCGATTTCTGTTTCCCCCCTTTAGAACCTATTCTCATGGAATGTGTATTTTTGCGATGCCATTGCCACAGTAAGGTCAGTGTATGCCTGGGCAACCGATGATGCAGGTGCCTGTCCTTTCGATTTGCCAGGTGGCCATCTTATTTCAGGTGGATGACGAGGATATTGTGCCTTCTTATTGTAGTACAGTATTTATTTTCTGTTCACTGAGAAAACATTCCAGAATCAAAACACAAACGAGGGTTGGTGAACACGCCAATGTACTTCAACCTGTAACTCTTTTCCCAAGTGCTCTCGACTCAAATTATTCCAGCATCTCATACCTGCTTCCCCTGCCTAAGCATACATTGCTTTGAATCCATGTTTCAAAAACGTTTTCTGAGTTTAATTTCAGGGTCTTTGAGCTTTCTTAAGCCGAATCCTGACCCTGTCTTTCGGCGCTCTCTCCTCGATGAGAAACCCATTGAGCTTTCTCCAGCAAGTTTTCCCCGACGATTTTTCTAATGGACTTTAGCACCTGTCACAGCTGCCACGAGGCTGAGGCCGAGCAATGTGAGTGGGAGTGGGAAAGGTTGGCGAGATGAGTTTGCGAGGGATGGTGGTTTGGGAAAGCATGATTATTTCGCTATAGCTTGGAGAAGAACATTTTACTGCATTATTAATTGTTTCATTTTGGGATTGTATTGAAAGTGTTTCAGCAATTTTCGGGACAAAAAGTAGTTTTGGAAAAGTGTGCTCCATGCTCAGTGTTTTGCAATGTTCCTTTTGTGACACAATTGAGGCATCCAGGGAATTGGTTATGAATCGATTTGGATTTAGATATGTAACGGTCAGTTAGCTTTTGCTTGATGTGAAGAAAACAAACAACATGGAGGGGAAAGGCACGAGACGAAAGAAACGTCAGACCACAGGTCAGACAGGAATCGTGCCATACTTGGGTTGTTGTGCCATATTGCTTACATTCAACATTCAGGTCAAGCGTCCACTCATTGTGTCAAATTATATTTTGCCTCATCACCTTTAATGATTTCATGAAATACATTGTTAAGTTTATGTAACATGTCAAATTACCTTGCCTTCAATGCTGCATTATTTTCCATTGGTTAGAATAAAGACCAGATACGTTGATGAAGTACTGCTTCTCCGTTTCCCAATGATGAAATGAGCAAAGGTGAAACTGGGTGTTGCATAACTACCTCCATGATCCTGACACACTCTTGATTTCTGCCACTAGAATCCATCAGGGAAGGAACACTATACAAAACCATCACACTTGTTCCAAAATGTTCCAAGTTCTTTCACAGTGTGTTGACAAGCAAGTTTTGTGTTGTTTTTTGACATTCTGGTTTGAACAAGGAACAAAAAAAAAAGAAAAATAAAGAGCAAACATACAAATTGCAGGCAAGAAATTGGTTTCAAATATAGCTTAAGGGGCTGGAAGTCTCTTGCTCAGCTGATGACTCGTGATGTGCATCCTTCTTCCAAATCACACAGAGCCTGAAGCAATATAATGAAACGTTTGTTTGGCTACCAGACCAATTAGCTCGTCTGTCACACACACACACACACACACACACACACACACACACACACACACACACACACACACACACACACACACACACACACACACACACACACACACACACACACACACACACACACACACACACACACACACAAACACACACACTTGCTGTAGCACACCGAACATTGATAAGTGGTGCCATTGGCCATTTTGCACCATCGATCTATTGTAGTTGTGACCTATCTTTCTTGTTTTGTGTGCTTTAACCAAATAACTAAATTTTAAATGGTCATTGTTTGAAACCGATTGATGCTCTGGATTAATCTGCTTGGCCTGAAAATGGCCACGGAGTTTTTTTTTTTTTGAGAGACCCAGGATATTTTACATCCCTCAGAAATGAAATGGTATGCTTACTGAGTTATAGACTGGGAGATTCTGTCATACATGCCATGGGGTGAGATGCATCTACATTCTACATCATCGGGTTTCACTCTAATGCTGAATGCCCCCTGTGGCTACCTTTTTCAGCACTTAAGAAGCATGGCTCCCATGTAAAAATGATTTTCTTGTACAGCTGGCTACTGGCGTTCTCATGTAATGCTTGGTTGAGTTTCCAAGGGAAGTTGGAAGAACTACTATCTGTGGAAAAAAATATACCTCTTGCTGTATGGCTCAGGGTGGCAGCGGACAGCCAGCAGATTGATTGCTGCCTTATTGTTATGCCAATCGAGCAAATTGCCTTTCTGTGAGTAATCCAACCGTCATGTCTTTCCTCATAAGAGATTGCCCGGACAAGTCAAGTCACGGACAATTTGGACAGGGTCAGCAATCATGGCTTGCCGTTTCTTTTTCTTTTTTTGCTCCTTGAGGGTAGAATTCCTAACAGCTTTTTGCTAAACAGCTTGCTGACATATTACCCACTCACAGCTACACTTCCTTGAAAAGTACAAAAAGAATTGTCTCGGCCTGTAATTAAGATTGTCTGCTTCCCCAAGAGGCTAAGTCTCTGACATCATTAGGAAAGCACTCGAGACCAGAAGTCGGCATATGTTTCACCATTCTCAGCCCTAAATTTGCATCTTGTTGCACAGTATAGTATATCTTGTTGCATAGTAAATTCATCATAATACCATTACGAGGGTTATTCTCTTCTATTTTTAATGAACCTTTTTTTACAAAGTCATCGAAACTCTAACACACTTTAAATGATCACCTCTTTCTGAGTCCTACCCCTTCATCCATCTACACCTTCCTCTTAAATCTAACCTTTCAAAGAAACATCTTCCTTGAAATTTTAACGATTTTACAATGCATTTCGTTAGAAAAACTTGTAAACATAAAATGCTTCATCAATGCACATGAAGGTTTTTGGGTTATCCACCAAGTTGAATGACAAAAAAAAAAAAAATCGTTTCAAAAGATCCTTGAAGGGCTCGAAAGGTGCAGTGCTCAACATCGTGCTTTTAGAGGAACTGACCATTGTCAAACTGGCAGGAATTGAGCATGGCTCACAATCTTCAAATTGAGTTTAGTGGAGTTGGTCGGCCAAATGTGAAGTGGAAAAGCAGAGTAAAATGGGAAAATCAGAAGTGCAAAGTCATTACAGATTGCCCCTGCCATTGAGACTGGGGATATGAGCTCTTGTGCTCCCAAAACAATGTTGAGGAAACACTTGAGCTTCGATCATTGAGAATTTTTACCCTCGCCAGAGGAGACTGCATTTGTCGGATTGTGATTGAATTTGGGGCCGTTTGTCTGTTTGGTTGTTGTTTGTTTTTCCACACAGTACATGAGTGATTTTTCTCTGCAACCGCTTGTCAGATTGGGATGGAAATTTTCACCATAGGAGTGACAACTCATGCAGAATGTTTTAATGATAATTATGATGTCAAAGGTCACGTGGTGTGGCAGCTGTGTTGGATTTACCCTAAAACATATTTTTAAAAAACTTCTTCTCCAGAACAGTTTGACAGATCGAGGGGAAACTTCGCACACATGTTCCCAAAGCCTTGGGGATACCAGAGTATTCACAAATAATTGATGTCGCATGATCTGGCAGCCATATTGGAATAAACGAAAATCTTTAAAAACTTCTTTCTCTTGGACCGCTTCATCAATCGACGTGAAACATCACAATTATGTTCTAGTAGTGATGGGGAATACATGTTTTAAATTTCAACCTGATCTGACGCATGGTCTTGTGGCCAGAACTATTTGATTTTTTTTTGATCTGGGTTCTTTTTTTTCTTCTTTTTTTAATGAGGCTCACTTGGCTGTGCCTCGGTGGGTTTGAGGGTAGAGGAGTAGCAGCTGAAATGTGAATCCTATGCAGGTTCTTCCTGATGACTTCATCTTTTCGTTTGCTTGTTTGGGTTCCTTCTGATGATTCCAATGCAGCACTGCAACTATTTGGTGTTTCATTTGAGTTGATTTGAATTGAATTCATTTTATCCCCATTCTAAATTCAATTGAATAATAATAAACATCATGGGTCAGGGTCAGGTGTCCAATCAAAGCGGGACGTCTTGGTACCCTGTCATCAATGCCAGCAGTTATAAAGTGACAGTTTTAGTTATGTCTCTTGTTATTATGAAACACACCAGTACACAAACACCACACAAAACAAGTTCTGGCAATGTTCTGCAATCTCTGATTGCTCTTTTTCTTGTTTTGTTTGGGATTGGGAAGTTGATTTGTTCGAGCTTCTTCTTGACGAATTTATATGTTATGTCAATATGTCATTTTAATCGGTTTTTAATGCAAGCATTGAGGCTTGTGGAAGAGAAGAACGGATCAATAGGGAAAATTGAGCAGAGAGAGAATAGTGGGAACATGACAAACAGATGTACAAGGAGGGGAAATTATAGGAGAAAGGTGAGAAAAGGGTCTTGGGACGTAGTAAAGCTCAGTCGTGGAAGTTGAACAGGCCATGAGGTGGAAATGGGCAGCAGATTGCATTCTGGTCGGGAAGAGCATGAGACATGGACACAGGAAGACAGTTTCACAGGTGATAAATTGGGGTGTGAAAGACTAGGTGATCATTCACTTTAGACTTGAGGAGGGGAACAAGAAGAAGGGTTCTGTCAGAATGGGCTTGACCCGGAGGAGCTTTGGCTGGGCAGAAAGGTGAGATGTCAGGATGAGCAAGACCAGACTAGAGTTGGTAAAATGTTGCAGGTCCATCAACTTGCCGATGGTGAGTAAGAAACAAACCTTGAAACTCAGCCTCCTGACATGAGATTCCAAGTGATAATGAGGCTCTTTGATGTTATGGCCTCAAGGGGATTGAAATATTGAAAGCAGCAGCACCAGTCAATGGTGGAGAGCCATTTTCTATGATTTGAAAGTGAGCTTGAAGATATGATCTGCTCAAGACAAGTTATAACTCTTAGTGAGGTCTAAAGAAGAAAATAAACTGAGAAATTGCGTAACAATGCATTAACTCCATGAAGTGGTTTATGTCTCATTCACTTCACACATTTTTACTTCTTACTCCGCACTACTTGTAAAACTCACACCCACGCTCCGTTTGACTCACAATCCACTTCCACCTCTCATCTTTCGAGTCGTGCATCAGTCATACCATCCGCTAGATAGCTTTCATTGTTTTTGGAGGTTCTATTTTATTTTTAACAGTTGACAGAACATACCAGGCTTCATCACCATCTCATTTTACTTGTATGCTGAGAACCGCTGTTCATCATTTCAGATCAACCAAAATCATGATATATTTTATCCTGTCAACCCCCTACCCTCAGCTCATGTCCTTCCCACATTGCTTCTGTGTTCATCTTGTCCACCCCATGTGTCATCCCCTACCCTTCATTGTTACCCACATCCCTTGTTTGTCCATCTGTCTATTTTGCCTGCTCGGCACTGCTGTTGGTGTTCCCCCCTCTCTTTCTGCTGTTCGTTTTGTTATGTTCCAGCCTGATCTGTTCTGTGTTCAAGATCTTCCACAAGTCTTGACTTTATATACCAAAAAAACCCCACCTTTTCACATCGGTTCTTAATATCAT
>NC_140962.1:112639669-112729669 GCF_056783735.1 Eptatretus burgeri
ACATCAATAATTGAGCACTGGCTATGCCATGAACAGGGTTAATAGCCAAAATGATTGTTGATGAAAAATGGAATGGTAAAGGTCATCCTTGCCAAATTTAATTGCAACCAGCAGGTATGTGGTGGTTTGCTGCAATCATTGGAAAGAGGCTCGATGCCTTCAAAACTAGATGGTGCTTTGTTCACTTTAATGAAGCAATAACCTTCACTTTGGGACCAAAATTAAGTGTTAAAATGAGCCAGTCTCCAGTCATTAACGGCTGGTGAAATCCCTTGGCAATCTAACAAATTGTATTTCAGCACAGACCACGTGTTTGTACATACGGAAGCCCATATTAATTCAAAAAATATTCATCACACAACCCGCAAGGGTATAGCTCTGGTCACTGTGAAGAAGATGAGTGATCTCACCATGTGTAATGCAGTCTAGGACATGCAGAAATCTGTCACAACACACCAAAAATGCATCTGACTGTGTAACCATCAGGGGATATTTTAGAGATAATCTCAACTCTTCTGCTCACTCATCTTTTGGCAAGGAAGTATGCATTGGTTTTTAGCATCTGAACCTGAGTGGTTTTCAGCATCAAAACAGATCATGGCTTCACTCATTGACCTTTTGCGAAAGGCTTATTGAGCATACAAAAGGCCAACCAAAATCCGGACACCTGTGATGAACAGGCTGGCAAGACAAGCTGTCCAGAAGAAGTCCTGCCGATGTGTCAAAAAAGTTGGGTTGAGCTTTGTCAACTAGTACAACATTGTGTGAACTCTAACTCTTGCATGGTAAGTCCAAAGCCATCCATAAGGCACTCAGCCCATCAAACAAAAGATCAGCTCCCATGCATGCATCAGATGCTTCCATGACCACACAATTAAACCAAGCTAATTGAATGCTGGATTGAGCACTTTTAATAACCCGACTCTCAAGAAACATTGGTGAATATGGACGAACCTTAATACATACTAAGGCTGCAAACTATGCATTAACTTGATGAGGAACAACTATGGTAGAGCTTATTTGTGTGGTCTGGGCACTCTCAGGTTCAGCTGCAAGATGAGAATAAATTATTCCTGGTTGATCTTGGCATGCATCTACCTCAAGTTGAACAAATCACCATCTGATATGGTTGCATATTGGTGGAAAATCAGGAGCTTCTTCATGCTGATATCATAGCCTTGATTGCTAATAGTGAGGCTGAACTCCAACTATTGCGTAACAACTTTTCATTACTTTGCAGTGATTTCAGGGTTACCATCTGCCTAAAAAAGTAAAAAAAAAACAATCAATGGCACAAGGATCTGACTAGCCTCTTGAGATTCAAATTAGTGATTCCCACTTTACATTCACAGAGAAATTTGTTATCTGGTATCAAAAGTGACCAGCAGTTTGGACCTTGATGCAAAGCTAGACATCTATATTGGAAAGGCAGATACTAGTTTTAGTCATTTGACTGATTGTGTTTGGTCAAACAGCAGATTGACAGTTGCTACCAAGATGACTGTCTCCCATACCTGCATCCTAAACACTCTCCTATATGGCACTGAAAGCTGGAAATGCCATACTCTTCTGTATATGACAAGCTAGACAACTGAATTCCTATCACAGGCGTTGCCTCTATAAGATCATTGTCATGGAGTGGAAGGATAACATCACCAACTAGAGGGGGAGCACTCGGTAGAGTGCAAAACCTCTGCCGCCAATACAGCTCGGTCACTCAAGTGAACCTGATATGCTATTCATTTAATTTGACATGAACAGTGCTCACAGAGTTATAGTTTGCAACTTTCCCTTTTACTTTTAACTTTTACATACTCAATTCATTCGTCATAACTAGATTCCTTGAGACAGAAATTGATTTTACGTGGGTATATCCACCTGAAGTTCCAAAATCAGCCGCAATTATAATTTTGGCATGTTTTTTGTTGGAAATCACTGATAACATGTAGAAATGCAAAAAAAAAAATCGAAACTTTGTTGAAAAAAAGTTGCAAAATTTTTTTTTCTCTAACAATTTTGGGGGGGGCTTGGAAATCACTTAAAACATGTAGAAATGCCCAAAAAATCGAAATTTTGTTGAAAAAAAAGTTGCAAAAATTTTTTTTTTCTCTAACAATTTTTTTTTGGGGGGGGGGGTTGAAAATCACTTAAAATATGTAGAAATGCAAAAAAAATATATCTATTTTTTCAAAATGGCTGCCATAGCGGCCATATTGGATTTTGGACCAAGTCCAAAATCTCATGGCATGATCCTTGGACCATACCTACCCCCCCCCCCCACCAAGTTTCGTCAAAATCCGTCGAGGAGTTTTTCCGTAATACTGTTCACAAACAAACAAACAAATAAACCAATGTCATCTTGCCAAAAGGTGACCACGTGTGACTTTTTTAAGGTCACACTGAGGTGAACAGAGCTGCTATCCACCAGGAGCGACTCCTTGAGGAATATCTGCCTATGAGAGATTCCGATGAGAATCGTTCTACAGAGTAACCATGAAAAATATGCGTTTGCCTCATAACGTCACCAAATGACGTCATAATATCTCAAGCTTGACATATCTAGAAAGCACTCATCGAGGTGTTCAATTTGAGGTACTACACGATATGGTTCCTAAAACTTGAAAATTTGACCTTGGGGTCAAATATGTTTGACCTGAGGCGCTAACCATGAAGGTCAAGGCCAATCGCCACCAAAAATTAATCAGCTGAGCGCCAGACCATGAACTATATTCCCATGAAGTTTGAAGACGATCCGATCAAAATTACTCAAAAAAATAAGGGTTTCGTCGACTCCCCTGATTTGCGACAGTGACCTTGACCTTTGACCTTGACCTTCAAAATTTTATGCGCTGAAAGGGACCTCTATAGGCCTCTGATATGCGAAGTTACAAAAATTTCCAATGATAACTGTGCTCTGCAGAATTTTTTCATACGTGATTACAGACAAACAAAAAAAAAACATACAAGCTGACTAACATATCTTGCAAAAACTTCGTTTTGGCAAGATAACAAACAGAAAGGGGTGAAAACAGTAACCTCCGATCTTCGATGGCGGAGGTTAATAATGAAGTGCTGAAATGGGCCAAGATGCAAACATTGTTCACAATTCTTGATGAAAGAAGTCTGCAATGGCTTGGTCATGTGAACCACATCATTGATTGGATACCAAAATATGTGCAGTATGCTCATTTGCAGATGCTCCTTGAACAGTTGGAAAGCCAAAGTTGTGGTTCAAATATCTCTGAAAAAGCCAACCTGCAGTTCTTTGGAATATCCACAACAAGCTGGGAGGAAACTATGTCAAAACATGCTGTCTGAAGAAGAGTATCAAGAATAGGTCCATTACATAAAGCAGCAGAGAGTTCAAAAGGTTTGTCCACCATTAACCAGAGCACATTGATGATGTTTCTCATCAACATACTATCAATGCTCATCATTGCAGAGCTCACATCCATTTAACGAGCCTCATATGGCAATCGAGAAATCTCAACCCAAACTGAGGCATGTACCAACATCCTGTGAGATGAATGGATGGCTCAGTATTCGCAATTTTGAACTGCTGATGGGGGTTACATTCATTTGCAAAAGGGCAATCATTCGTTTTGTGCTTCAACTCGTTGTCTTCCAGAGGAAATATTTCAGAAGGGAAAAGCGGGCAAGTATGGTTTCTTGAGAATACATGTGGAGAAACCAGAATGCCAATGAAAAAGATGCACTACTATACCTTTTCTGAATCACTGCCTCGTTGCATTAAAAACTACGATGGCAATCGGTAGAGCGCATATCTCCGCAAGGCTGAACAGTTTGCCTTTTGTATTCCACTGATAGGGCAGATCTTGATCGGGACCTGAACCAAAATCGAATCGGCTTGTTATTGTCACTTAATCAACTCATCCCCCTGGTTTGGTCATAACTCGTTCACTGTTTTTTTTTTGAGATAACATCCCATACATAGTTTTTTGCCCCATCTCTCAATAGTGAAGAATGACTTTAAAAATTCTAATACCTGGATTCGGATCTCAACCAAAATAAAGCGTTGCTGTCCTTGGTCAGTCACCTACATCCACAAAAAAATTTCAGAACGATTGCTTAAAAACTGCGGCCAAAAATCGTGTGACAGACAGACAGGGGTGAAAATATGACCTCCATCCACCTTCAATGGTGGAGGTAAATATGGCTACAAACGTGTTATGGCTGCTGTGCTGTTCAAACAATGACAACTGTCTGCTAGCAACTGTTCTTTTCTTCCCAAATGAGAATAAATTATCTTTGACAACCTTTCACCCTTAATTATGAAATTCTCATGCGAGTGACTCCGAATGCTGGCAATGCATAACCACCAAACTTCACAGCAATTTTGGTTGTTGAATCGAGACTTAATAGACAGCTTGTATTAATCATTGCCGAAAAGGTAAATGAATTGAGAAGGTAATCAAACCAGATATAATGTGTCAGGTGTTACGAAACATTAAAAAAAACATCCACAAATAATCAAAGCGACAGAAGAAGAAGAACAATCACACTCTTTTGACATCTTCAGACCCATCAGCTGCTGAGGTAGTTTTTCCTTGGCAAGGGGACACAATCCTGGACAGGTCAACTCTCTGGCACAAGAAACTCAAATAGCTCATTCTTTCCAGTTATATGGTACTCATTTTGCTGACCTGGGAAGAATGACACGGTAAGTCAACCCACCTGGTGTTATTTTAGCAGCATGAAGAGAGGCGCCAACTCAGGACCATAGGATGTTAAGGCAGCCACCTTAACCAGTAAGCCAACACCAGGCTTCAAAGCTATATAGAGCAGAATGGTAACTGACACCATACTCGAAAAATGGGAGGTGAAGGGCATTGTGAGTCAAACGGAGTGTGGGTGTGAGTTTTACAAGTACAGGAGTGTGAGTAAGAAGTAAAAACTAAAAAAGAAGAAGTATGAAGCGACTCAGACATAAACAATTTCCAAGTGTGCGTTCTTTATGAGAATGTGCAGTACCTTTTGGTCACTTCATCTTTCCCCCATGATCAAATAACAAGAAATGCCGAGAATGATTGCTTCTCCTCAAGCTAAGAATAACAATGATGGGGAACGTACAACTAAACTCAAAGCATATATCTCTGTGGGAAAGCTGGCCAGCTCTGTAAAAATGCCATTTCATGTGAGATGGGGCACCCACTTAATATTTACATTTCTACAGAATATTTCACTGATTTGTATTTCACTATTTCACTGGAAATTTTTTCACAAAAAAATTGCAAGATATTTGCTGAAAAATCAGAGGCACGCACGTGCTCCATCAAAATCCTATGATGGATGGCGTGTTGTATGTTTTCCCACAACACATAATAGGTTGAGATTAACGGCCTAACTTTGTCAACTCGAAACACCCGCCCCATATTGGAGCAGCCAGGGGACGGTCATGTGCATATCATGTGTGCATCATTCTACATACATGAGTTCTATTTGTATTCAGTCCTTTTCGCTTTAATTACACATTTTGAGGGATTATTTTCACACTCGCTTAGCCTGTGATACTTTAGCCTCGGCCCGGAGGTGGTTCGGGGTTGGGGAGTGTTTATATATATATATATATATATATATATATATATATATATATATATATATATATATATATATATATATATATATATATATATATATACACATATATAGTTGTGGAGCCGAGTTTTGGTGGCGAGCACGACCGCTAGGTGGAGCAGTAGAGTCGGCTCCACCGATCACCCGGAATTTATAGGTCGTCACCCCAGATAACTCCGGAGCCGATGGGTCCCTTATCGGACCGAAGATCGCCAATAGTTCGACCGCGTGGGATAGGATCGATTGCCAATTTCAATTTACCTAAATACCCAAGTCGTCCAAAAACTACCCGGGAAATTCACCCTCTGCGGAGCTCGAGCTGAACGAGCTGTTAGCGTGGTCAAACCGTGCGTAACCCGAGCAGATGGTTACCGTGGTCCGTCGGTCCAAATGCACAATTTACCCTCGCTATTTCTCAACACACACCGTGCTAAACCAATGAAAGAAACACAAAAACGAGCTGAAACATACAACAGGGGATTTATTTATAATGGGGGTGGGGGGAAGGGAACACAAAGAGCAGAGTTAAACCGACTAAAAGCAATGCAGGTATGTACAAGGCACTTAAACAATTCTACTTGAAGACGGGCCTATAGACACACACACGCACACACAAATACCCAAAAGAAGTGATGGCCACGGCCTTTATTGAAGGTTTCCAGCTCGAGGGAAGATATGCTGGAAACCAGAGCTATCTTGGACCTTCCCGCCTCGTGCGGTCTTCGACGTCTTCGATGCCGCTGCAAGCACCGGATACGGAGGGTAGCATCGGGCTCCAGCAAGTTTCTCTGGCATGCGACGATACCAGAAGCCAGCGACGAGACGAGACCAGAATCCAGCGACGAGACGAGACCAGAAGCCAGCGACGAGATGAGACCAGAAGCCAGCGACGAGACGAGACCAGAAGCCAGCGACGAGACGAGACCAGAAACCCAGATGACCGCGCTGTCCTGTCTATTTCTTCCCTCTCTTGCGTCGGGAGCGGAGGGGAATGTGTCACCTCTCCGCACCCCTCATTTGTCAAGGGAAATCGGTCGTCTCTCCATGATTGGTCTGGGGGAGTGTCGGGGCGTCTCGATCCCCCGCCCCCCGAAGAGGCTCTGCTTCTCTTGGAGCTCGCTCTGCGCCCATTGGCTGAAAAATGACGCATACCCTTATTTGGCACCAGGCCAGAGTGAAACTCCTCGTGAGCGCGCGAAGAGCGCGGACAATGCCATGAGCAGTGTCAGGATGGAGCGAAGGTGTTGTTGTAGTTGTTGGTGATGTAAAAATGTAAAGGAAACCCTGATTATCAAAATAACTCCGCAGCGCATGAACATTTAATTTCCATTAGACTAGGGACAGGACCCTAACTATAAACGCACACTTACCGATATAACTGTTCTATAAGGACCTGAATGTTGAGTGCTCATGGTTCCAGATTCGTAACAATATATCCTTCTTATTATTGCTATTATATCGATGTAATAATACAGTTGTTTGTGTGTGTGTGTGCGTGTTTCTGTAACAATCCTTCCCACCGATTGGTTGGACAGCTGGCCTGACTCCACCCATCCACAATTTCATCCTGATGAAAAAAATCTTACGACCACCATTTTGGTTCTCACTGCTCTGTGAAGCCAAAGACACCTCGGAGCTGTCACATTCACAATCACTTTGCACTCCCTATACATTTTCCCTTTTTTGTAAAATTACCAAAGCAGCAGTCAATCAGATTTGGAGCCGACGGGTATCACTTGCCTTGTGAAGATCGGCCTCAGCGATTGAGACAGCGGCCTGGTAACGTATGTACAGCACAAATAACTATGTGGCATTATCTCAAGCAGAGATGAAACCCATGTTATTAGGAATTTGTCGAGAGATTTATTTTCTGAATTTTCAATCCGAAACATTGAATTTTTGCAAGTGTTTTACTAAGCATACCTCACATCAAAAACTTTAGTGGTGCAGTTAGACGTTATTAAAATCCATGACCGTGGTGAAAGAACACAAATTGGACGTATATATGGAATCGCTGCATGGACTGTGCATTTGATTGTGAAAAGTTTTCCAGACATGAAGCTCCCACTGTACCACTCGGAAAACCCACGAGCACTAAAGGGCTACCTCAAGTCACAGCTTCCTGTCATACGGAGGTACCGGATGAACCTAATGCTTGGATGAACAGGGACATTGTCAACAACACTGTTCTTCATTGCACGGCCCGTGAGCCACTGGCAACCCCTGGTGGCCTAAAGTGCGGCCCCTGACATGCTGCCGATAATACAAAAAAGTGAAAACACCCCGTCATAATACGCAAAAAATACAGTCAAATTGACCTAATCGTTTCAAATGAGTGTTACGACGTGAAGCATAAATGTAACATAACTACATCAGGATATGGTTGTGGGATACAAACAATTACACTTGCAGCCCAGTTAACCACAACAAATAAGAGTATGTGTAGGCAAGGCCTAATAGTAGCCATTATGGAGTTTTGCAGGTGGTAGCAGCTCTCGCACTGATGTCTTATTGGCAAAAGTCGCCCCCCTCTCAAACAATCGTGAAGATCCATCCATCCATACATTGGGCCCATACTCTATGCAGAGCGTTGGTGCTATCTAAGCAATCTCCTTGGCTATTGGGTACAATCCTGGACAGGTCACCACTCCGACACAGTATACCAGCAAGCTGGTACTCATTTTGCTGACCTCGGAAGGATGACAGGCAGAGTCAACTCCACCTGGTATTAATTTAACAGCCAAGGTGGATTTGAACTCAGGATCCTCGGATCCCAAGGCCAGCACCCTAACCATTAAGCCAACATCAGGCATATCATGAATATCAATGGTCTACAAGGAGCTTCCTTTCATATGGAGGTCAAATCCGAAGGCAAGGATGAGCAGGGACATATCGGGAGTACTCTTACAAGAACTCTGTGTTTTGATTGAAACATCCTTTGATCGATATTTCTCAATGTCATTATGGGTTTTCCAAAGAGAGTTCCACTGTGCTTTAATCACACCAAGTTAAATCACATCAGGGCTAAAATGATGTTGCTTTTGCACCTTCTTGCCAGGTGGTGATTGTAACTACCAAGTTTGGTGAATTTCTGCCCATCCGTATATGACGAGATTGAGTGATGGACAGACGGAGCCTGTTACAATATCATCCCCCCCACCCCCCTTTTTTTTTTTGGTCTGTCATGCACTTAGGAATAGTCTGTCATGTTAAAAAGTAAAATGGGGACACGTCATGAGCATAAATTATGCCAACACATCACATCCAAACTAGGATGGCAATGTGACACTTGCTTCCTGGTACCCACTACAGTGATGGGGTCTGATCTTGACTAAATGCCATGCAGAGATTGGCCTGTTCACTCTGGGGAGGACCTACTCCTCCTCACTCAGACTCAGACGTTGTCCAATTGTAGTGACCATGTATTCTGACCCTTCGGGGTTAGGATGTGTGTGTTTGATTGGCCATGTACTTTAGCTTTTGGGCTTAGGTGAATGTGTATGCTCATGGGACAGTCTTGTTGGACCGGGTACTTTGGCCATTTGGTTTAGGTGCACGTCCCAAGCTGTTTAAATGTTTTTGTTTTTTCTTTTTTCACCTTTTGTTGCATAAAAAAGGCTTCCCTCATAAGGTGAGGGCCAACAAGCACAAAACACATGTCTGTGGATGTTCCCATCTCCAGGGTGGACTGGTCCATAAAATTGAGAATTGAACTCTCTTCCCAGTATTGGCTGCAGTGCAATCCCATGAAGATAATCCGTCAACTCCTAAAATTCGGCACAATTGAAAGTAAATTGATTTTTAAAGAGGAATATTTGTATCTTTCCTGTTTTCAAAAATCAGGCTCTTCCCAAACCCGGGACTACGCGTTTCTAGAACTTAACGCTATGTTGTATGTACTGTACAGCACAGCACTTCGTAGCCCATGAACCAAGCTCAAACATAATATTGGGATTATGTCATGGATTTTGAATTTGGGGGGAGGAGTAGGTTATAATAATAAAAGGAAGGGTGGTACATGGTTAACCACAGGCTGATGAGTCTCCACTCACTGATAACTAATTGGTTGGCATGTGGCACACTCTCATGTGCACCCTTGTGGTTACTGGGTGCATCATTGGTTAGGGACATGGCTATGCCACTGATGCAGTGCCCCTATTACCAGTACACTGGTGCTGATTTTGCTGATCTTGCAAGGATGACAGGCTGAGTCAACCACACCTGGTGTTAATTCAGTGGTCAACAGGGCTCAAACTCAGGACTCTAGGATCCCAAGCCAGCCACCCTAAAGGCCCAGTCACACCTTGAAGTTTTAGCCAGGAAAGGCAACGTATAAAAATGCACGTAAAACGTTGGCGTACGCTGAAGTTTTGAGTTTTTTTTTTTAAGTTTTGGTCGTATTCATAACGTGTTGGTCGTATGCATAACGTATTAGTTACGGGCACAGTACGTTTCGTTGTGTTAAAGATAACTTATACCAACGAATGCTTAGCCTGTTGTCGGTGTTCACAACCTATGCCCAACAGATAGTTTAACTTAGTCATAGTGCGCTGCTCGTATCGCCGACGAACTCGTGGCGTTCTCTGTTAAAAACCTGCCGCACGCCGATTTAAATCATAACCGCCTGAAAATTGGAAGTGTCAACATCGCAGTCACACCTTGACGATTTCACCAGCGTATGCCGACCTATGAAAAATGTGTCTAAAACGCTGGGACACGTCGAATACGGTATGGGTAAGTTGTGTATACGTTAAGGCCCGGTCACACCTTGACGTTTTAGCTAGCGATGGCAACGTATTAAAATGTATGTAAAACGCTGGCTGACGTTGAACTTTTGATGTTTTTTTTAAGATTCGGACGTATTCATAACGAGTTGGTCGTATGCATAACATATTAGTAATGGACACAGAACGTTTCGTTGTGTTATAGATAACTTATACCAACGAATGCTGAACCTGTTGTCGGCCTACACAACCTATGCCCAACGATAGTCTAACTTAGGCATAGCGCGTTGCACGCATCGCCGACGATGTCGTGACGTAGCCTATTAAAAGGCTGACGCACAACGATTCGAATCATAACTGCCGTAGAAATGGAAGTGTCAACATCGCGGTCACACCTTGGCGATCTTGCCAGCGTATGCCGACCTAAGAAAAATGTGTCTAAAACGTTGGGGGCACGTCAAATACGGTATGAGTAAGTTTGGTATACGTGAGTAGAACGCTAAAGTACGCTATCATACGTCGTAGTAAGTAGAGTACGTCAATAAATTTTTAACATGTTCAAAATTTTACGACGTACTCGGCGTATGACACACGTTCCACATGCGATGGGGATAAGTTTTACACACGATATGTGGACGCTTACACACGTCCAAAAACGCTACTTATAAGCTATTCATAAGTCGAAACACGTCGCGGTAATGTCTTTTTTACGCGAAACTTATTTCTAACTTATGTTTGACGTGCTTTGAACCAATTCTTTACGTAGTCCCAACACACATCGACGTATGTAGACGTATTCCAATGACGTCTTCCGGTCGACAAAAAAAATAAATGAATGTGTTTCTAGCTTACAACTGCCATATAAAGACGTGTTCCCAGCGGTTTTGGGAATTGGTATATAAAAGGGGAACCCAACAGTGTTTTCGAGTCCTTTTTGAGTCAATGTCCATGTCAGCAGTAACAGTAACAGTATCAGTATCAGTATTAGTATTAGTATTAGTATTAGTATTAGTATTAGTAGTAGTTTGTTCATGTTGGCAGTAGTAGGTGAGTGTGAGGGGGAGGGTGTGGGTTATGATGGATCGTCCTTGCGTCCGCGTGTCCACGGGTAGGTTCATAAGCTGCCACTCAACGATTTAAATGGCTGCATCTCCACTATTGAAAGTAGACACTTGCGCTCAACATTTGTATTTTTTTTTACACTCAACGACTTTTAAACGGTACCACTCAGCCATTTTCATTGTTTACAATGAACGATTTAAATTGCTGTCACTCGCCTTTGTTTTTTGACGCTGGCGCTTGGAAATTTTAATCGTTTCTATTGAACGTGCTAAATCGCTCAAACCCCACTATTGAAAGTAGACGCTTGCGCTCAACAATTGGATTTTTTTACACTCAACGACTTTTAAACGGTACCACTCAGCTATTTTCATTGTTTACAATGAACGATTTAAATTGCTGTCACTCGCCTTTGTTTTTTGACGCTGGGGTTTGGAAATTTGAAGCGTTTCTTCTGAACGTGTTAAAACGCTCAAACTCGACTATTTTAAATAGACGCTGCCGATGGACAATTGGAATCATAGCCAAGCTAGACACCGAAGTGTGAACATCCTCGTCATGCCGAAGAAAAGTTTGAAGAATGCTGCAAATAAGTGTCCTGGCCGTGGCCGTGGACGCTGACGCAAGGACGATCCATGATACCGACGTCTTTCAGCCTATGAGTAACTTAAAAGTAACGTCTGTCGATGTGTGGCAACGATCGCGTAACGTGCCAACAACACGTTAATCATAGATAGGAAATAAGTTTCGGGTACTCTAAACATTACCTCGGCGTGTCTCAACTTATGATTAACTTACAAGTAGCATGTGTTGACGTCTGTCAACGATCGCAAACCGTGCATACAACTTGTGGCCAGCGTAGCGGAACGTGTGAGTCATACGCCGGCATACGTCGTGAAATTTCAAGCATGCAAAAATTTGAGGACAACCGAAAAGTACGTTTAAAGCCAATGTACAACGACGTATGGCAGTGTTTTTCAGCGTGCTCTCAATGTTATCAAAACTTACCCATAACGTATTCAACGTGTGCCAGCGTTTTAGAAAAAAAATTCAAAAATCGGCATACGTTGGCTAAAACGTCAAGGTGTGACCGGGCCTTTAGGAGCACGATGAAAAACAATGAAGTACGCTGGCATATTACGTGGTACGTCTAGTACGTCGTGAAATTTCAAGCATGCTGAAAATTTTACGACGTACTCGACGTATGGCTCACAAGTTCCGCATACGCTGGCATAAGTTCTCGGCACGCTCCGCAATCGTTTACACACGTCAGCCACACGTTACTTGTAAGTTACTCAAAAGTCGAAACACGTCGAGGTAATGTTTAGCATACCCGAAACTTAATTATTAACCTTCGAGTAACGTGCTTTGAACCTATTAGTAGCGTGCTTTGAACCTATATGTAACGTATCTCAAACGCACATTGTCGTATGTAGACGAATTTGATTGACGTCTTCTGGATGACCACAGAACTTACTGAACGTGTTTCTAACTTACATCTACCGTATAATGGCGTATTGGCAGCGTTTAGGGGAATTGGTATATACAAATGGGCTTCACAAGCGGAACCCGTCAGTGTTCCAGACTCCATGTTGAGTAGATATCAATGTCAGTAGCAGTGGCAGTAGCAGTAGTAGTAGTAGTAGTAGTTCGAGAGAATTTAGTGATGTCGATGTTATTAGTAGTAGTAGTAGTAGTAGTTCGAGAACATTTAGTGATGTCGATGTTAGTAGTAGTAGTAGTAGTAGTAGTAGTAGTAGTATCAGCAGCAGCAGCAGCAGCAGCAGCAGTAGTAGTTAGGGTTAGAGAGAATTTAGTGATGTCGATGTTATTAGTAGTAGTTCAAGAGAATTTAGTGATGTCGATGTTGGTAGTAGTAGTAGTAGTAGTAGTAGTAGTAGTAGTAGTAGTAGTAGTACTTTCAAGTAACGTGTTGCAAAGTGTGAACAACGTTCGTGTAGCGTGCTTACAAAACGTTACTCATAGGTTAGAAATAAGTTTCGGGTACGCTAAACATTACCTCGACGTGTTTCGACTTATGAGTAACTTACAAGTAACGTGTTTCAACGTGTGTCAACGATCGCATAACGTGCCTACAACTTATGGCCAGCGTAGCGGAACGTGTGAGTCATACGCCGGCATACGTCGTAAAATTTCAAGCATGAAAAAATTTGAGGAAAACCCAAAAGTTCAACGTTTAAAGCCAGCGTACTACCACTTATGGCAGTGTTTTTCAGCGTGGTCTTAACATATACAAAACGTACCCATAACGTATTCGACGTGTACCAGCGTTTTACACAAATGTTGGTAGTAGTAGTAGTAGTAGTAGTAGTAGTAGTAGTAGTAGTAGTAGTACTTTCAAGTAACGTGTTGCAAAGTGTGAACAACGTTCGTGTAGCGTGCTTACAAAACGTGTACCAGCGTTTTACACAAATTTTCCAAAAATCGGCATAAGCTGGCTAAAACGTCAAGGTGTGACTGGGCCTTAACCGCGAAGCCAACACCAGGCTTGGTATGTGGCATTGCGTTTGTCGTCACAAACCTCTGAACGCATTGGCGTTTTCCATAACATTCATATCCCGTCACACTGCCGCCCAACCTCCCCCATCTCCCACCCAACCTACCGCACACCACTTTTCCTGTGCAGGCAACAATACAAAGGTAAACATAATTTATATATTGCTACACCTATTTTACATAAATCAGACACTTGTGAAAAAACAATGACAATATTCCACTCAACGTTATCTTCACATTCATACTTGGAAAGTAAAACAACATGGAATGATTACTTTTTTTCCCAACATTCAAAATGTACTTGGCTCACGTCACAATTCCCAGATGAGGTAGAATGAACCAACATTGTACAACCTAGTCCCTCATTGGTCAAATTACTCAACAATTAACATGACCTTTTAAAGTGTCAAATGAGTCCAATTTAAAGCATGGTGATGCTCATGAAAAGTTCAAAACTGCAAATTGTTGCGGCATGTGCACTTGTGACAAAATGGCATTAGTGTCACCATGGTTCTTTCTTCATCCAGACTTAATTAATCATTAAAGTAGAAGTTTTATTTCAAAAAAATTTAATTCATGAGTAATTTATACTTGGGAGTTATTTTGTTGAACACAATTTTTTTTATAAATGTGAATCCAAAGGGTTTTACCAATTATTTTTTAATAATCTTGTTATGAGTAATTTGTGGATGCTTCCGGTAGTTCGAACAATGCATATCTGAACATGTTCGGGAAGATTGTGAGAAAGCCATGTTCGATGGACTTGAGCTTGTGTCAGGATCAAACCACATAACGGACAATGCAATGGTCAAGCAAATATATTCAGGTAAAGGACATAAGTGCCATAAATGTTTTGGTATTGCCATGTGGTTGAAGGTGGGTGGTAACGTACAAGAGGTTACAGCAGTCGAAAAATATTAGCCATTTATGACTTTTTTTGAATGGGACAAAGGCTCGGAGACGGCATAAGACACTACAACCCGGTCTTTAAGGACAACAGCCAAATTTTCTTCCATGCTTTCAACCAAAAACATTCTCACCGCCACCCCACCCAGGGAATTTATCGCAGTTTATCCAGTCTGAGAATCCTTAGGCAATTGTGCAAAGGCTGTGTGCACACGCCAAAAATTTCCCCTTCACGTCCGAATGGTGTCAAACCCTTCCATGTCAGTACCATTCCCCTCTCCACCCCCAATCTACTCCTCCCTCATCCTGCCCCCTCTCAACTTCCACATCATCCTGCCCCCTCTCAGAAATCTGGAACCACTGCTCACCTCCACTCATTTACTCCTCTGTTTTTCCTGCCTGTGGAACCTCCTTCCACACACTCGTCAATCTTATTCTTCCCTCCAGGTCTTCAAGAAAGCTGTTCACCACCATCTCAAGTCATCCCCCATCCAAAACCATATTTTCTAAACCCATCAAACCGCCCCCACCACTCCAAAAATTTTGTTTTTGTATCCATCTTGTCCACCTCATTCATTCTCCCCCATCCCTCATCGTTACCTGCATCTCTTATGTTTGTCCGTCTCTATCTATTTCTCCCTCCGCCTTGCTGTTGGCGTTTCCTCTTTCTCCTGCTGTCTTCTTCGTTATGTTGTGTCCTGATCTGTTATGTGTCCAAGCTCTTCCACGAGCCTCGACCATGTATTAAAAAAGGGATGCCTTAGTCAAAGGTGTGCTGTGCAGCACCATTGGCAAAGGATGTTGTAGATTGTTCTGAAGCTAATGGAATGGGCTGGGTCTGTCTCCCATCAAACTTAATATTGCTGACAGAAATCCAACCTCCTGCAGTGTGGCTCTTATTTTATGCCTATTTATGAGGCATCACTTGTCAGGAAGTTCCTCGATTAATGCGTAGACAAGCTATTAAAAGCTACATTCGGTGGGAGCAGAGAATTATTTGTCGAGCATTGTGTCTTGAGCAAACTTCTTTCTTTGCTACCAATGGTCCAGCCAGTTGTTTTTCTGGCCACCGTGTGATCATTCATAAAGCTTCTGCATTGCATCAATTGCTACCAATTCATAATTGAGCTGCAAACACACGGATTTCCAATGCACGGATCGAGATTGTAGGTGTGGGAATGTTGGAGATTACCCTCCGCCGTTTGAGCTGAAAGTGCCTATAATACTCTTGTCGGAGTATTTTTTTATTGAGCAACCAGTGAGGGCAGCGTTAGAGCATACAGGAAGGCAAGTAAGTAAAATATGGAATTTAAGAGAAGAGATGAGAGGCAGGGAATGAAACATTTTAAATTGAAGTGTGACCAGGTGAAGCTACTGTGCTAAATTAGAACGGCACTCGGTCGAGCGCATACCTCCCCAAGGCTGAACAGTTTACATTTTGTATCCCAATGATAGGCCAGATCGCAATCCGGATCTTCACCAAAATCGAATCGATTCATCCTTGTTACACACAAGTGTCCACCAAGTTTTGCCCAAATCCATTCATAATGTTTTCAAATATCACACGACATGTAGTTTTTAGTCCTATCTCTCAATAATCACTTAAGATATGAAAAAAAATTCGAGTAGTCGGATTCGAATCTTCACCAAAATCGAATCAATTTGTCTTTGTCTCACACCCAACCTGTCCAAGTTTTGTCTGAATCTGAAAAACATTTTGAGATGTCGTGTTTGGCCCCTATCTCTTAATGCTGAAGAAGCATTTAATAAAAATTCTCGTATCCGGATTCGGATAATCACCAAAATCTAATTGATTCGTCCTTGTCACACACCCAACTTGTCCACCAAGTTTCATGGAAATCTGTCCATAACGTTTTGAGATATCCTGCTCACAGACAGACAGACAGACAGACAAACATGGGTGAATACATACGAGCATTGGGGGAGAGGGAGTGGGGGTAGGAAGAAAGGGTTATTTTAATATAAATATTTTATTCATGTTTAATAGTTGCACAAGAAAGAATAGGAGAGAAGAAGGTTAGCACAGAGCAGATGGAGATGTATATGGAATAGAGAGCCAATTTACTTGCCCATCCAAAAGACTCTCATCTTGGCCTACACACCAGACCGACGTACAGATGGGAGCTGTGGCATAGAGATTAGCGGTATCTTCCATGACTCTCTCAACAGGATGCCTACAGCTGATGACGATAAGAGAATGAAATAAGGACCTTAAAATCAAGCTGCTGCAGAATGTCCTCATTTGAGCGACATCTTCATGTAGGTGTGCCGGGAAAAATCCTGGGCATCCTTCTCTGGTTGTCTTCACATTCTTCATATGAATTTGGCTTGGAACTATCTGTCAGCTTTTCCGGATGGGTCTGTGAACGGTATATTAAAAAAAAAAAATTCCAATTGATTGTGAAGCAAAACATTTGGTAACTTCCAAAGTAAACAAAATGAATTTTATTTTTTGAAAAACACAATTTTCTCCTCAAAATAAACATTATCAATTTATTTTTATTTTCATGAATTTTTTTTGTGAACTCCTCAAATGGTGAAGGATTCATGAATGACTTATTTGGTTTTAGGACCACTGAGTGGTTTGCTTCTGAATAACCAAATCAAAACACTGGTTTCACATTCATGAAAAAGCGACCAAAATGGTAATGGTGACTGGAGTAAAGAATGCAGTGGAAGTGAAGACCAACCAATTTGTCTGACTTTATGAATACTCGTGAAACCAAGACTAAAGTACATGGTCAAACAAAGCCTGCCAAACTCATACACATGCATCTTAGCCATAAATCCAAAGCTCATTAAATATATATATATATATATATATATATATATATATATATATATATATATATATATATATATATATATATCCGAGTCCATTGACTGGGGAAACATGCATACTTATACTATAAACGTCTTTTGTTTGGCGACCACTGGTTGTCCACAGCTTGAAATGGATATTCTCAAGGACATTGGCTGGCAGGCCATCCCATGAGATGGTATATGGAAATGGTACCTCTTAATTGGAATTGTGACCATGAACCCCTGTGCCACACCAACACTCGCTGCAAGCAGGTCCGAAACAATAGGGGGTGCTGGTCACACATCCACCATGTTCAGGTACACATTTCAAAGTTAATTAGCATTTAATTTTGCTGTCTTTTTTTTTCTCAGTTGCAATTCAGAGATTTTGTTAACTGTTCAATGGAAAAAAATAGCAGACCCCCAATAATGATGGCGTGCCTTTATCCTGACGCTATAAAAATGCCATGTTTTGGCACCGAGCTGGGAATGAGTTGTGAATCGGACATGAAATGGTTGCCTCTTGCCGGATCTGGAGTGTTGGCTTGAGGAAGTCGGTGGACCACAAATGAAATGTCACCTGGGACTAGGTCTGCTCTTTCGTGTTGTTCTTTTTTCCAAATTGGTGGTGAAGATTTTATTCATACAAATTGATTGTTGGATGTTTTCCTTTCTGAATTATGAATAATCGCAACCACCTTAACCTAACGCTATCAGAGGGTGTGCAATTACTCTTTATGTGGGGATGGTGTGGAAAAAAAATGTCAGCCCCACCCACTACATCCAAAACGAAAGTTGGAGTATCTTCTCTCAAAAGTTGCTTCAGCTACATATGAGAGTCTACCTGGTCTGTTCAGCTGATTGTCTCGGAAGGGATCACTTTTCAGTACTCTAGACCATGCCAAAAAAAGTTTTTTTTAAAAATCGAGATTGGTCAAAACTAGCAAATCATCTTCTCGTTCACAAAAACTAATCATCTTCACATGGCGTATTTCCGAGCTGTCTCTCTCAATGGCAAAGACTGTTACCATCCGACAGAGTTTTACTTTGAGCAGTATCCTTTGCTATTGTAATTTTAATAGCTCGGAAGGATTCCACAAAATGTACTCACAACTGAATTCCTTTTTAAAGGAATAGGAAGGCATCTGAGGGGTTGGACGGACTATGGCTGTCAATCAACCTGATGGGAGTGGGGCCGCTGGATACATTTGCCCGTGTGGTTAACGGTGGAATATTGTCAGGAAATCGGTGACAGCAACAACCCACACATATTTCGACAAAGTTCTTACTATTTAGAATGTTAGATCGTCAATAAAGTACAGTATGTAAAGTACCATTACCATATGAGCTTATCTATAAAGTTTATACTACAACATTTGTAAATCAGTAGTAGAATATATATATATATATATATATCTATATATATATATATATATATATATATATATATATATATATATATATATCTATCTCTCTCTAAAAAAGTAAAGAGACACGTAATACAATTTTTTTTTAAATGAAAAAGGATGTATGGATAATATGCAAAAAGTATGCAAACAAGGTAGGGATGGTCACAAGAAATGATGGTGTGAAACCATCGCTACATCTTTCCTTGATGATTGTCCCAAGGAAACACAGTTATGTCAAACACACACACACACACACACACACACACACACACACACACACGCACGCACGCACGCACGCACGCACGCACGCACGCACACACACACACACACACACACACACACACACACACACACACACACGCACACACACGCACACTGGCTTTTCTAGGGACAACCATTATTCAAAGAAAGATGTTGGGATGGTTTCACACCATCATTTCTTGTGACCATCCCAACCTTGTTTACATACTTTTTGGAAGAGCATCCCAACATCCTTTTTCATTTCAAAAAATATTTTTATTACTTGTATATGATGAGATGAGAGGTACCCTTTACAGACTGTTGGTGCTAATGAAGCATTTTCTTGGCACAGATTATGTTGGGTGGTTTGCCATTGCCTTCCCAGCAGTCAGGGCAGAGACTTGTAATATTTTCATGCTGCCATTGATAGCTCGCCGAGTCTTGAGGACACCGGGAGAACTTTAATCTCCATCAATGAATGCCGGGAGATGGAATGCCCAGTTTGATTTTCATCCAACTTCCTTCATTACATACCACACGATGATGCCGCTGCCTGACACATAGGCACAGTGGTGACATGAAGCTTTGGACTTTCCTTTGAATATGTATGATGAATGCACATAACAGCACAGTGTCACAGGAACGGGACAGAGTTACACATAGCATTCTTTTATCCAAGACAGGCTTTTATCAACTGTATCTATCAGACTAACAGCAGGGATCCAGACATGGTGAAGGCAAGAATATTTATGGAGATTTTAGTGGATGAAGGCTGGGACATCCTAAATGCTTATGGCGCATCTTTGACATAGTTCCTGATACGTATTCCATTGCCGTCCTAATTTTCAACTTCTTTAGCTCACAAACCTTGAGCTAACTTAGAATTTAAAAGATCCGATCGTGTTTTTGTATACTGTAGTAACAGTTTTTCTCTTTGGCCCTCGATATGAGGAGAGGAAACCAAATGAAAGGCTGAAATGGGCAGCATTAATAAAATAGTGGGATGACCAAACCTGTAAGAATTAGGTGTTTTTTATCACCCCGTGCTCGTGAAGCAAAAACACAGGGTGAAGCAATTGGTTCACGTCTGTCTGTCGGTGTGTCCACAAACATCTGTATATGATCAAGGAACAATATAATTTCAATCGATTGTTGTATTTTAAACATGAATCAGAAAACGAACCAACAGTTTAGCCATACCTCGGCTCTGTGAATTTGTCCCGATCAAGCATGCACACAGAGGAATGAAATTTTAAAAAATGAGTCTGTCCGGCTATCTGGCAGTGAAACAAAATTGAAAATAATGCCAAACACAAAACCTACTGTTTTTAAGGATGTTATAAACAACACAAACAACAGGCACGAATAACTAATGTATCATGGTAAATAAGGTGGTGTAAAAGATTCTGCATCAACGACGATAAACTTACGAAAAAATTTTCTACAACCTTCAAAATCTTTTATTTTATTTCAATTGAATAAAATGGCAGACCAATAAGGAACCCGAAGAAGTACAGAACAAAGATGAAGTCATCAGGAGGAACTTGGATAGGATTCGGGTTTCAGCCGCTACTCAACAACCCTCAAACCCATCCAAGCGCAGCCAAGTAAGTTTTCCAGAGAAATTTCTGCAAGAATTCACTTTTCCTTCGAGAGATAAATATTCAAAGAGAGAAAGAGGGAGTAAAAGAGATGAACGAGAAGAAAAGCAAGAATTTTGAATGAATAAAGAGAATTGTATACTTGGAACACTGTAGAACACAAATCGCTTTTTTGGCATTTTCAAAAACCTTTCGTTTAGTAGTACTTGGACAAAATATTACGTCATTTTACATCATCCCGACCAATCAAACATGCTGCTCGCAGACTCCGACCATGTCCTTTTTTGTGAAGACTGCTTGGTGTAAGATGGATGAACTCTAGTTATTCCATTTTTCAAGTGATTACAGAGATTAAGCACGTTAAATTATATTTTGATTCTTGTTGGTATTCCTTGTAGTTTGTGCGCTAACACATGGTACCTTTTTGTGGATCACTCAATTGATAAGCCATTCAACAAACGGGAAGAAAACATGTGATCATTGTTGACATTAAGAGCATGACTTGTCCATGAAGAGAGAGACACTTTGGATGACTGAGAAAGAAAATAAAGGTGCTAAGACGTAGTTTGAGAGGCGTTGTATGGACCATCAATGCAATGTTACAACTCTACACCAACCATGGTGAATGTGTGGTGCTTGGAGGGTTCAGCCAATGCCGTATTACTCGAAAATTACTCGAAAACAGTAGATGTCACTTTCATCCTTTTGTTATTCCACAAAAGTGGGTATAAAAGCGAATCATTTCCTGAAAAGAGCATCAACGCTAAAACCAGGACTAAAATTATTTTGTTTTCATCCTATAAGGGGTAAACAAACTCGGTAGCAGACTCTGACCACACTTGGGGGCATAATGGTTGGACCGTCTGCTTTAAGTCTGGGAGGTTGGCGGCATGATTCTGCCCCTAGCGTGAGTCAAACTAATTTTCAAAATTATATGTACTGCTTCCTCGTTTGAAACTTGGCACTTAAACGATGGAGCATGGATAAACCCCACAGGTTGGCATCCATGTCGAGGAGGAAATTCCTTTATTAATTGCTCTGCTAAGAGCAACGTCATAAAGATGATGACAGTTTTATGTCGTCTGGTATCCAGTGTTCTGGAAAGTGATGGCACTTCATCCAAGGTGTGTGTGTGTGTGTGTGTGTGTGTGTGTGTGTGTGTGTGTGTGTGTGTGTGTGTGTGTGTGTGTGTGTGTGTGTGTGTGTGTGTGTGTGTGTGTGTGTGTTTGGAGAAATGGGGAATGAACAGGGGGCGTCCAGGTCTGAATTTATACACATAACAAGGGAACCGAGTTGGCTGAGTAGACAAAGAACATTCATAGACAGGAAAAGCTGATGAGTGTGGGAAATGTGAAAGGTGGCAAGTGGACAGGAGAAGAGAGTCGATGGGGACATGAAAGTTGGTGAATAGGAATAAGGGATAACTTGATATGACGATGGATATTACCATTTTGAAAGAGTGGAAAGAAGAACATAATTGGACAGAGGGAATTCCACAATCATCATCACATAGAATATTGCTTAATTACCAGAATATGTAGGATAGTTTGTGAAAACAAGACAACTGACTTGACTTCTTTGTTATACAGTACACTCCCAAGTCCCAACCATATTGTCCCATTTTTTTTTTGAAAACACTGTCGAGGCTCATATGAGAGCAAACACACAGAACGCACAACAAGGGAAGCAGGAGACAAGAGGGGCGGGAGAGGGAAGGAAAAAACAATGTAGAACAGAGACATGAGGAGATCTGTGGAAGGGAGAGAGATGGGGCGGGGTACACAGGGTAAACAAGATGGACACTATAGGGACTTACAGTCCTTACACGACAGGGACTTTCAGGAAGGAAAGCAGGGAATTTGAAGGAGGTGGGTTTGGGGTGGATTAACGGGGGTAGAAAATATCGTGGTTTTGGATGGAGGAAGGTAAGAGATGGTAGTGGTGAAGAGCTGTTTTGAAGACCTGGAGGGGAGAGTGGGATTGAAGAGAGTATGAGAGTTTGTTCTAAAGTTGAGAAAAAAGAGGAATGAAAGAGTGAATGTGAGCAGTGATTCTTCATTTTGGTAGTTTTTCCCAGAAGGGGGTTGCTGGCGGACCTTGAGTTCACTGCAGAAATATGGGGGTGGGGGGGGGGACATATCCCAGACAGAGCAGTGGAGGGGGGGGGCGCGGCCAGAGAGGAGACGTTAGAAGACAGACAGACCACAGACTTGCCGAGAGAGAGAGAGAGAGAGAGAGAGAGAGAGAGAGAGAGAGAGAGAGAGAGAGAGAGAGAGAGAGAGAGAGAGAGAGAGAGAGAGAGAGAGAGAGAGAGAGAGAGAGAGAGAGAGAGAGAGAGAGAGAGAGAGAGAGAGAGAGAGAGAGAGAGAGAGAGAGAGAGAGAGAGAGAGAGAGAGAGAGAGAGAGAGAGAGAGAGAGAGAGAGAGAGAGAGAGAGAGAGAGAGAGAGAGAGAGAGAGAGAGAGAAAGAAAAAGAAAAACAGACACTCAGCCTCATCGCAGGAGATTCCATTGATCCTAAATGCCTTGTTTTCAACAGCATGAAGGTGAGAGGCGGGAGCACAAGCCCAGAAGGGAGAGCAGTACTCCATCAGGCTGTGGACAAAAGCTTTGTTTGTGGTCAGGAGCTCACGTGTGTCAAGGAAGGACTTCACATGATAGAGGATGCCCAGTCAGCAACTGGCTTTGGATGCCAGCTTGGAAATGTGGCTTTCCCAGGATAGATAATGGCAGACAGTGAGACATAGAAGCATCAATGAAAGGACTTATTCAAGACGATTATTGAGAAAGTCGATGGGGGTGGTTTCCAGACGGTCCTTTCGGAGAGAGATGGTGAGAGGGCGAGATTTGTCAGGGTTGAAAGACATGTTCCAAGTGTTGGACCAGTTTGTGATTTTATCCAGATCTACAGACAGCTTAGCAGCTGGTGCTTGCTGATCAGAGGGATGACAGATTGTACGGCTGAGGGTGGAGTCATCAGCAAATAAATAAAGAGGATTTTCCAGAGATTCAGAGAGATCATTGATGAAAACCAGAAAAAGAACAGGGCCCAGAACGCTGCCTTGAGGAACTCCAGCCTGGACAGGAAAAGGGGATGAAAGAACTCCACTTAGTGCCACACGTTGACTGTGACAGGAGAGGAAGTCTGCGAGCCATGTTGCAGATATCCTTTGATACCAGAGGAAGAAGGTTTGGTGAGCAGGGCAGGGTGCCAGACCATATTGAAGGCACGCGATATGTCTAGGGATATGGCTCTGATTTCATGTCCGGCATTGAGGATCTCCATCCATTGTTGGGAGAACAGAATCAGCACATCCAGGGTAGAGTGACCTGGTCTGAAATCAAGCCATTGGAGAAGAGGAAGGATTTAATGTCTGAAGCGATGATCAATTCCATAACCTTAATGACTTGCCGAAACCCCGTCACAGACGGATTCCGTTCCATGAGCCCAATATGACAACCAGTGGTGACTCTTGTAAGAGCCGGATCCCGGTCGATGTACTCCATGGCCTTACCGAATGAGGTCTACAAAACGTCCTTGTACACGACATTTTTGGTGTACACTACTCCCTGTGAAGAAGTCTCCTGATTTGTGCACGTGTCTACTTTGACGTACAAACACCGTGTCAAAACTTCTCAAGTCACAGTACCGAGAAAAACGTGATGTGACCTCGAGGAGGAGCACAAAATTGGTCCTTCAGTATTAATATATAGATGATTGGGAGAAGGCTGATTGGTCTGTAGTTGCAGAGATCTGTTTTTGCACCTTTTTATGCAGGGTGGTAATGTTTGCTGATTTCCAAGCAGATGGCAGATGACCTTGAGCAAATGAGAGGGTGAATAGAACAGAGAGAGGGTGAGAAAGACAGCAGAGTAGGTTTTTAGGACACATGGGCTGATGCCGTCTGGACCGTTTGCAGAATCTCAGTTGAGATTTAACAGCAAGCTCTCCACCTTGTTAGGAGAAAAGGACACAAAGTCCAGGAACAGCTGGTTGTGACTGGGTAAGATGGGTACAGAAAGCGATGGGTTTCAGACACAAGATTTAGTTTGGAATACAAGGTTTGGGACCCAAGATTTGGGACACATTTAAAAGCAAGACTCCATTGTATGTGGAGGGGTTATCCCTGAAATCATTTCATTTCATCTATTTTTTGCCATGGTTAGGATATTTACCTCCTTTGTTGATTTCGTAAGTATATTGATGACTTCCGTCCTCTGTTTGTGTGTTTGTGTGTGTGTGGTTGTGTGTTTGTTTGTAGGCACGATAACTCAAGAACGGAAGAAGCTACCAATGTCAAATTACACCACGTGATTCAGGAGGGTGATGGCTAGCGCTGATTAGATTTTGGTCAAAATCGGTCAAAGGTCAAGGTCACAGTGAGGTCAAACATTCAATTTTTGATGGTTTGGTACAGAATCATCGTAGAAACTTCTGGTTTGCGTCGCTACCTTCTCAAGAGACAGCTTTTGTTAGACAAGGTCAGAGGTCAAGTTGACGATTTCGTAAGTACCAGTCTATGACTGCTTGTTTGTTTGTCTGTCTGTGAGCACAATATCTCAAAAGGTTATGGATGGATTCGGACGAAACTTGGTGCACAGGTTGGGTGTGTGCCAAGGACACATTGATTCGATTTTGGTTAAGGTCCGGATCCAGACACTAGATTTTTTAAATAAGTGATTCTTCACATTGAATGAGAGGGTTAAAACGATATGTAGCATGATATCTCAAAAAGTTGTGCACGAGTTAAGCCAAAACTAGGTGGATGATGTGGTTCGGTGACAAGAACAAGCTGATTCGATTTTGCTTCAGGTCGTGATGGCATTCTAGTTTTAGCCAATGCAACAGGGTGCTCATCAGTTTGTCTCATCCCTGTCTGTGCGTTAAAACATAACTTTTATGCAGTCATGTATCGGTATTTTATCAGTTTGGTGCAAGTATTTTATCTGCTTGGTGCAGGTATTTTATCAGTTTGGTACAAGTATTTCATCAGTTTGGTACAGGTATTTTATCAGTTTGGTGCAGGTATGTTATCAGTTTGGTACAGGTATTTTATGAGTTTTGTGCAGGTATTTTATGAGTTTTGTGCAGGTATTTTATCAGTTTGGTGCAGGTATTTTATCTGATTAGTGCAGGTATTTTACCTGCTTGGTGCAGATATTTTATTAGTTTGTTGCAGGTATTTTATGATTAGTGCAGGTCATTTATCTGTTTGGTGCAGGTATTTTATCTGTTTGGTGCAGGTATTTTATCTGTTTGGTGCAGGTATTTTATCTGTTTGGTGCAGGTATTTTATCAGTTTGGTGCAGGTATTTTATCTGTTTGGTGCAGGTATTTTATATGTTTGGTACAGGTATTTTATATGTTTGGTACAGGTATTTTATATGTTTGGTACAGGTATTTTATATGTTTGGTACAGGTATTTTATATGTTTGGTACAGGTATTTTATGTTTGGTGCAGGTATTTTATCTGATTAGTGCAGGTATTTTACCTGCTTGGTGCAGGTATTTTGTCAGTTTGGTGCAGGTATTTTATCTGTTTGGAGCAGGTATTTTATCTGTTTGGTACAGGTATTTTATCTGTTTAGTACAGGTATTTTATCAGTTTGGTGCAGGTATTTTATCTGTTTGGTGCAGGTATTTTATCTGATTAGTGCAGGTATTTTACCTGCTTGGTGCAGGTATTTTATCAGTTTGGTGCAGGTATTTTATCAGTTTGGTGCAGGTATTTTATCAGTTTGGTGCAGGTATTTTATCTGTTTGGAGCAGGTATTTTATCTGTTTGGTACAGGTATTTTATCTGTTTAGTACAGGTATTTTATCAGTTTGGTGCAGGTATTTTATCTGTTTGGTGCAGGTATTTTATCTGATTAGTGCAGGTATTTTATCAGTTTGGTGCAGGTATTTTATCAGTTTGGTGCAGGTATTTTATCTGTTTGGTGCAGGTATTTTATCAGTTTGGTGCAGGTATTTTATCAGTTTGGTGCAGGTATTTTATCAGTTTGGTGCAGGTATTTTATCAGTTTGGTGCAGGTATTTTATCTGTTTGGAGCAGGTATTTTATCTGTTTGGTGCAGGTATTTTATCTGTTTGGTGCAGGTATTTTATCTGTTTGGTACAGGTATTTTATCTGTTTGGTACAGGTATTTTATCTGTTTGGTACAGGTATTTTATCTGTTTGGTACAGGTATTTTATCTGTTTGGTACAGGTATTTTATCTGTTTGGTGCAGGTATTTTATCTGTTTGGTACAGGTATTTTATCTGTTTGGTACAGGTATTTTATCTGTTTGGTGCAGGTATTTTATCTGTTTGGTACAGGTATTTTATCTGTTTGGTACAGGTATTTTATCTGTTTGGTACAGGTGTTTTATCTGTTTGGTGCAGGTATTTTACTGCTAATTTTTGCTTTTCATCTCCGCCTCGGATTGTCTTCCATTGATGCCTGACCAGTCTATGACTGGTCCGTTCCATGAGCCCAATATGACAGATATGAGCCCACAGCCCACAGATATGAATTGCATAAAACCCTCAAATCCTATAACCAAGCGGGGTTGTAAGGAAACCAAAAACCTGAATGTGAGTTTAAGACTCATTGTACGCTATTTTGGTATACATGATCGAGGCTCATTGAAGAGCAAATGGATGAAGGGTGAAGAAGTGAACCACCATCCAGAAGGGCAGTGGAGAACCTACAAACATTGGCCATATATTTAAATGGGGTATGAAATGGGTGGTGTTGAGAAAGGAAGAGCAATGTGGGTATATATAGGAATTCTAAATTCATATCGTGGAATCGTTTGAAAGATGTTGAATATTCACTGCAAGAGCTTGGGGTGAACTCGTTGAATGAAACATAATTTAAGGCTTAAGGAATGAGCAATCAATGAATTACAGTGCACCAACACCACACCAAGGATGAGCATCATACCATTCTGAAGGTCTCCCAATCAGGCCACCAACGACCATTTATTTTGTTATTCTTTGCCAGAAGCTATTTTCTGAAGTGGCTGCGTTGATTCATTACTAATTTACCATTTCATTATAATCCCTTCGATCCTTTCTGCTCCTCGTGATGTGCCACACAAAATTACATCCAGTGTCCGCAGAACAGCATGTAATTGGCAATCGCTTGGAGGTGGTGCTCAGATTTGCCACACAGACTTTTGGGTAGGTTGGATGATCCATTGTGAGGTTGCAAGTGCTTCAGGATAACTTGTTTTCGGGTAATTACCTCCACCACCGCAGGCTGAAGGAGGTTATGTTTTCACCCCTCTCTGTCTGTCTGTCTGTCAGTTTGTTACTTGCAAAATCGAAGATTTTTCAAGCGTTTTGGTCAATCGATTTTTTGTTCTGTCTGTCTGCCTGTCCATCACCTACAGGTCACAATTTAAAGCCGATCTTCACGAAACTTCACCAAGTTGTGGAGGTCGTCTCAACTGAGAAGCCTCGTGATTTTGTGATCAAAAGGTCAAAGGTCAACTCAAGGTCAAACTTCTAAAATCATCAATTTTCAACTGAAAAATCATCAATTTACATCATATTAACTTGAGAGTTGAACAGGATTTGAATGGTACATCACAGAATTGAAAAAGCAACTCTATTTGAGGTTAAAAGGTCAACTCAAGGTCAAACTTCTAAAATCAGCAAATTTAATCTGAAAAATAATCAATTTTCATCTGATTGACCTGAGCTTTGATTCAGATTGTCAATTTTAATCTTAATGAAATGGACAATTTGATGTGTCCATGGCAACCTTTGTAGGGGGGGGTGGATTTTGCAAGTATTGTGCTCTTTACGACATATTTTTCTTGTTTGTGTGTTTGTTTTTTTGTCAATCGCCTACAGGTCACAATTTTAAACCGATCTTCATGAAAATTCACCACATGTTAGAGTTTGTCATCAGCAAGAAGCCTATTGTTTTGTTTTGTTTTGTTTTTTAGGTCAAAATGTCAACCGAGGCCAAAGGTCAATAAATTTGTCAGATTTCTAAAACCCTCAATTTTCATCCGATTCACAAGAAATTTGAACAGGATTTTCATATTACCTGACCAGCCAATTATTTTTTAACCAGCCAATTATTCAACCAGACAATTATTTTTTAATTCAAGCAGCCAATTATTTTTGAGGTCAACGTTGACCAAAAGGTCACCAAAGGCCAAAGGTCAACAACTTAGGTAAGGTTTCTAAAACCTTCAATTTTCATCCGATTGACTTCAAATTTGAAGAGGTTTATATTTCAGGTCACTGAATTCAACTAGACAATTATTTTTGAGGTCAACATCAACCAACAGGTCAACATAGACCCAAGGTTAACAACTAAGGTGGTATTTCTAAAATCCTCAATTTTTATCTAATATCCTAAAACAGGATATTCCTATCGCATCACTGAATTGGGAAACCAACTATTTGAGATCAAAGGTCAACTCAAGGTCAAACTTCTAAAATCATAAATTTTTATCTGAAAAACCATCAATTTTCATCCGATTGACTTGACAGTTGAATAGGATATGCATAGTCCTTCACTGAATTGGGAAAGCAACTTTTTTTGGGTCAAAAGGTTAAAGGTCAACTCAAGGTCAAACTTCTAAAATCATCAATTTTCATCCAATTGACCTGAACTTTGATCCAATTGACCTGAACCTGAACTTTGATCCAACCTTTGGAAAGGGGGTGGATTTTGCAATAATCGTGCCCTGCACGACGTCTTTTTCTTATTTGTTTGTTTGTTACTTGCGATTGGTTGAAAGTACAGTATATTGGTTGGTTGCGTGTATTATTCTGTTTGTCTGTTTTTATGATTATTGCCTAGAAGTCACAATTTTAAACCGATCCTCACAAAACTTCACCACATGATAAAGTTTGTCCTAAGCAAGAACCTATTGTTTTACAACTCAAAAGGTCAACATCAGCCAAAGGTCATCAAATGTGTCAAATTTCTAAAATCCTCAATTTTCATCCGATTGACTAAAACTTTGAACAGCATTTGCATATCAGCTTAATGAATTCAACCACCAATTCTTTTTTGGTCATCACATGCAAAAGGTTGACATTGGCCAAATTTCTAAAATTGTCAATTTTCATCCGATTTACTTGATAGTCGAAGAGGAGTTGCATATTTGGTCATTGAATGCAACTTCCAATTATTTTGGAGTTCAAATTCTGCCAATAGGTCAACATAGGCCAAAGGTCAACAACTTAAGTGGGATTTCTAAAATCCTCAATTTTCATCCATGACTTGAAATTTGAATAAGAGTTGCATATTTGGTCACTGACTTCAACCTACCAATTTTTTTTTTGGCCAAATTTGTTTTATGGATTTCACAAGTCTCGTGATATGCATGACATCTTTCTTGTTTATTATTTACGAAATCTAAAGATTTCGTAAGTATATTGATGACTTCCATCATCTGTTTGTGTGTTTGTTTGTGTGTGTTTGTTTGTTTGTAGGCACGATAACTTGAGAACGGAAGAAGCTACCAATGTCAAATTACACCACGTGATTCAGGAGGGTGATGGCTAGTGCTGATTAGATTTTGGTCAAAATCGGTCAAAGGTCAAGGTCACAGTGAGGTCAAACATTCGATTTTCGATGGTTTGGTACAGAATCATCGTAGAAACTTCTGCTTTGCGTCGCTACCTTCTCGAGAGACAGCTTTTATTAGACAAGGTCAGAGGTCAAGTTGACGATTTCGTAAGTACCAGTCTATGACTGCTTGTTTGTTTGTTCGTGAACAGGATATCTCAAAAAGTTGTGGACGGATTCAAACAAAATTTGGTGGACAAGTTGGCAGTGTAACAAGACATAAACTAATCAGCTTGGTGGAGGTATGTGCTCTACCGAGTGCCCTTCCAGGTATCTATGTGCCGAACCATAATTAGATGGTCACCTGCCTGCTGCACGTGCTGAGGGATATGATGACACAGTGAGGTGAGGTGAGGTGTGTGTATGATGGCACCGTGACTAATTGCATAACTTGATCAGTTCCTATCCCTGTGATTTTACATCGTTGGGATCACTTCCTCTGCCAGAACTGACTTTTGCACGTTTTGGTCGTCAGTCATCCTTTGCTTCCCTAAGTTCTGCCCTTCAAATAATCGTTTGTCTTGAATGGTTCGGATGTTTTTCTCAAGAGCTGGTGAACAATCAAAGTTAAAGGCCTTGTAAAACCTGTTCCACTCTACCTGTGTTCATACATTCTTCATTTTTCATTTGGCGAGCTTTGATAGCCACATTATCATCCCATTTTTCATTTGCAGCACTGACCCTTTCTCCTTGTATGCTTTCTCTATCGTTTCTTGTTATGTGCTTTTTCACTTTTGTTTTTATATCCCCTTATATTTCCGCCATTTTCTTTTCAGACACATCCTTGTCATTTCTCTCTTGTTTTTTTCGTCTCCTTCCTGTACCTCTGTAACTTTGCATCCACAACTTTCAGTGTAACAGTGTTCACCATGACGAGGTGGTGCTAGCCTTTTCCACGCATCTCTTGTGCCTGACCGAGTTTATTTTCCACAGATTAGCCTGCATGCTGAGTCAATATTTATGCTCGATGTTAAATCACACATCTTGGCTGCAGTGCAGACACTGTAGCCAATTATGGGCAGGGGAAAAAAATTGTCCTTCTTTTCCCTTCCTCATGGGCACTTTGCATTCCCACGTGAGCTTGACCCTAATCCTTGATCCTAAATTTTATCCACATGTGTATCATTTTTTTATATATTTTTAATTTTTACCAAAATCATAGGCAACCTGCATACCATATATGGGCTATTTATGTGAATACCATTAATTCTTTGCTAAGAGAAAGGTTTTAAATGAACTTGCCTCATTTGGTCAAACTGTTAACCTTACAAAACAGTCCACATAATGCAGGTGAATGAAAATCACACAACTGCCAATTTAATATGACATTTATTTATTAATATGCAGCCTGTGGCTGCTTGGCAACATCATTTTCTGGGGGCACAGCCATGCTACTGATGTCGTGCCCACTGTTATCAGCATGATGGTAATCATTTTGCCAACTACAGAAGGATCACAGGCTGAGTCAACCCACCTGGTGTTAATTCAGCAGCTCGGCAGGGGCTTGAACTCAAGGCTTTGTGATCTTAAGCCAGCCATCTTAACCATCAAGCTAACACCAGGCCGAAAATATGACATGGTATTGACAGCTGCATGATGCAGGAATTCTCGACATCCTGAGGTCATTTTCAAAGCTCGATGAAAGGGATACCCACAATAGTCCAAAACACATCAACATCATGGTATTTTCGAATATACAAGTGTAAGATTAATAAGAGCGGCTGGTAGAATGGCCTCAATGTATGTACACTTGCCTCTCAGCAATGTAACCTGGGTTCGAATCCCAATCCAGCTAGAAACTATCATCCTGGTGTTTCACAGGAAGGGTGATTCATCAGCATGTGTGCTCTCCCTCAGATGGGCATTAAATTGGGCTTTCCATCTACTGGCATTACCTGGAGGACATTCATTATCGCATGGTGTCCTTCACAAATTCCATGGTCAAATTTGAAATTCCTGCCCTAACCTTAGTCAAACATCAGGCTGGTACTCATTTTCTGGCTGGCCAGTTCAGGAAAGACTTGGGCCAAGTTTCCCCAAGCCAACTCCACAATAAACTGGGAATAATTCTGGCGACTAAAGAATAAGATATGATTTCGAAAAAAAATTCTTGCCAGTCATATATACTTGTATATTTAAAAATATATAAGTTGGAATGTCTTGGACAATATTGTAAGTACTGCATGTCGTTTCATGAATTCATATGTCCAGAAGGTTGAAATTACCAAAATATTGGATTGTGCAGCGAACTCCGATCATAATAGAACACCATTTAGGAGGTGAGAAACAATAAGTAGAATTTATCAGTGGTGGGGATGAATCTAGCCGATGCATATAATTCACTCCCACAGAGGGCTGGCCGATGCACACTTACCTTTGAACTATCCAGTTTGGGATGGATCCCACATCTGATGATAAACTGTCGAATCGGTGCTTCACAAACAAAGCGTTGCACCAATGATGTGTGATCCCGATCATGGACTTTAAGCTGAGTGTCCCATCAGCTGGCATTGCTGCTGGATGCTAAATATCCCACGGTGTCAATCGACATAGAGTAGGTGAGTTAATGCCGGCATCCTAGCCAAATTTTAATAATTCCTGTTCCATTCTGGAGGAGGCATCGCATTTGCAGTACAACTGCGCTCCCTTGCAGTGATGCTACCAGTCACTATGCACTGCTTACAGCAGAAGAAAACCTTTCCCTTATAAGGTGTTCCGAATGATGTTCCCTTTCAATTCCCAATGATGTGTAATCACATGAAAGACCAAATACTGCATTGGAGTTATTGGAGAGGATCCAAAATAAGAGCAAAGATGGAGTCATCAGAAGGAACCTGGATAGGATTCAGGCTTCAGCTGCTACTCCTCTACCCTCAAACCCATCCAGGTGCAGCCAAGTGAGCATACAATTTTTTTTCTCCGCAGACAGATAGATAAAGAACTAGAAGGGCACTCGGTGGTGTGCGCACCTCCACCAAGCTGATTAGTTTACAATTTGTATCTCACTGAAAGGCCGGATCTGGATTCAGACCTGAACTAAAATTTAATCGGCTTGCTCTTGTCTCGTGCAACCTAAACAACTCGTCCACCAAGTTTCATCCAAATCCATCCATATTTTTTTTGAAATATCATGCTATATATCTTTTAACCCAGATCACTCAATAGTGAAGAATCACTTTAAAAATTCTCGGATCGGGATCCGGATTGGGATGGGATGTTCACCAAGATTTTATCAATTTTTCCTTGTTGCATGCCCAACCCGCCCACCAAGTTTCATCCGAATACGTCTACAACTTTTTGACATTTCATGTTCACAAAGAAACAAACAGACAGATGGACATACGGATGAAAACATAACCTGCATCCATCTTCGGTGGTGGAGGTGAAGAGAGAAATTTTAGAGTAAAAGGGCGATAAAGGAGAGGAAAATGAACAAAAAGAAAAGAAAAAGCAAGATTTGTTTTGATTTGATTTGATACTCTTTAAAAAGTGTTGGTGCTGCCAAAGCAGATTCTTGGCAATGGTTAGGATGGGTGGTTTGCCATTACTTTCCCAGCATTGTTTGTCCATGCTGTATCCTTTTAAATGCTGAGCGTCAAGCAAGTAAGCAGCACGTACCATTTTTACAGTTTTTTTCTATGGCTCGGCGGTGGGTTTGACCTCCCAGACTCAGATCAAATGCTCTAAATATTACACAACAGAGTCTGGTATGAAAAAGCAAGAATTAGCACAAATAATGAGAAATGTGAAAAAGTATAAAGGAGTTTGAAAGATTGAAGAGAAGATGCGAAAGAATGAAACAAAAAACAAAGATGTTGCGAAGAACTCGGATGGATAGAGGCTCAAACGCAGTATCAGGAAGAAGCTACCAGAGATCCGTCAGCGGGGAAGCACAGTCCACACAGAATCACGATATGGTGCAAACATCATCAAATGAAAAACCAATTACTGCATTCAAGTCAGCAGGAGAAACCTGAAGAAGCAAAGAGCAAAGAGCAAAGATAGAGTCATCAGGAGGAACTTGAATAAAGCATCCCAATGCAGTATTTTGATTAACTTGTCACGTGGTACACAGCAAGATGTGCTGGTGAACGTGATGCAAAGACATTGGTAATGGGCTGCACAATTTCTCCAGTTTTATTAGTTCTCCATTGAGATGCTCATGCATCCAGAAAATGCTGCCAGTAAAGGAGTGAGAAGCTAGGATAACACCAGGCGAGCAACCGACACCACTAATGAGGCCTTTTATAGACAATGTCACCCTTGATGAAACAGTGGGGGTATGCCCCTTAAACGGTGAATTGAATATCCTTTGGGACAGACTAATTGTTGCAGAATGAAGTTTTATGCTGAGAGTAGGTGTCTGATGCTGCAGAAAGGAAATCATAAAGTTGCCATTTTTCCTGCTTGAGCAAACCATTCCATCGGTGAAGGAGCACAATGTTAAGGGCTTGGGAAGGTTGTTTGAAGTTTCTTTGTCAGACCAACAGTGGGGGTAAGAAGTTTAGATGATGGTATAAGAAGGCCTGAAAGCAATAACTGTGAAGTGGGCGACCAGGTAAATTCAAGTTGTTGTGCTGCAATCATGGATTATTACCGATGCTAATTCCGTTGGCCAATTACGATGTATGACGGATGTCTGGGCTGAGTGGAGAGAATGGAGAGGTAAGACTTGGTTGAAAAAAATGTCTTCAAATAAAGTACTTCCCTTCCTCACAACAGATATAGCCTTGGATGGAAAAAGCATCACATTGTGTCTCCAGCTGAGCGAATTATCAGAGGAATGTATTTAAATTTGCTAAAGTTAGATTTGTCACATTTTTCAGAATGCCCCTGAATCTGTCCAGAGGAAGGCAGAGTCCTAATCTCTCCTAAGTAACAAAAAAATTGGAATAAACTCCCTCACTCTGTTCAATCTCATTCTTCCCTCCAGGCCTTCAAAACAGCTATTCACAACCACCTCTTATCGTCCCCCATACAAATCCTCGATCTTTTCTACCCCCGTTAATCCACCCCAAACCCACCTCCTTCAATTTCCCTGCTTTCCTTCCTGAAAGTCCTGTAATCTCCATATTGTATTCCCCATGTTCCCCGCCCCATCCCTCTCCCTTCCACAGATCTCCTAATGTCTCTGTTCCCCACTGTTTTGTCCTTCCCACTCCCTCCCCTTTTGTCTCAAGCCCCCCTTGCTGTGCGTTGTTTGTTAGCTCTCATATGAGCCTCGACAAGGTATACAAAAAAAGGAAAAAAAAAAGGTATAATCCGATCAGGTAAGAAGTAGAGTGCCGCGTCGTCAGTAAATGTGATCAGTACAAAAAGGGTTCCGTGCAGACAATTCTTACAGTCCAAGGACCTTTTTGAAAAAAAAAAAAAGATTTCGGTCAAAACACACGAAAAATGAAAAGTGTATTTTAATCAAGGCTGAGGTGCGACAACTAGAGGAAGAAAACTAGATATCTTGTGCAATGTCGTAGAGACAGCAAGGTGCTTGGATCGATTGGGATTAACTGTTTGCGAGGAGGCTGTCTGATTGGATCTCTGGAGTGCTGAGAAGGAATGGACAAGTTTTGTGTTAAAGTTTTACAAACAATGTTTTGCCGTCACGAGTCAGCCTGTGTTTGGTGGGAATTCAAGGAAAGTGATACCTGCTTGAACACATTTTGTGCACATGTTTGAGCTGGCAGGATGGCCTCGAGGTCCCGGTCACTCGCCTCTGAGCTGTTTCACCTTGGCTCCCATCTCGGCCCAGCTACAAACCGTAATCCCCCGGTGTTTCACGGACTGGGTGATTCATCAGTTTGTGTGCCGTCCCTCGAATGGACGTTTAATTGGGTGTCCTGTCTGCCGGCATTAGTTGGTGGACGTCAAAGATCCCAGGGTGTTCTTCCCGTAGAGAAGACGATCACCGGCACCATGAACAAATTCCAAATTTCTTCCCAAACCTACATAGGGCACTGCTGAGCGTTTTTTGACCAATTTTACCAACCAAAATTTTTTGACCAATTGAGAAACCAATTTGACCACTGCATCAGTGGCACAGGCACGCCCTCAGCCATTGATGTTACTCACAGCCTTGTGCTGCAGACAAAAGAAGACGAAGTAGTGCGCATGTTCAATAGAATTGGCATGAGGATGTTCCACTTTGTGCCCTGATGGGGTTGGGGAAATCATTCAGAGTGATGTTGCCTGTGTTGTCGTGGAACAGGAAAGAAGTTTGTCACATCCCATAAAGATGTGTTTGGTGAAGTAGAGAGATAAGGCAGAGGAAAATGATCATTATTAGGTAAACAAACAGGCCTCTGGCCTAGAATGTGGAAGGCACAGACTGATTGATTTCGGATTCAAGTTGGGGATTTCCACCAGATGTAGCCACAACCAACCTTCGGCCTGATCTGTTGATAACGTCCACCTCCTGTAAAAAAAATTAAAAAGATCACTATGGTTCAGTTGATTTTATCTTGGGAAGAAGGGATGAAAGTGTTGGATGAAGTTATTAACCCATGAAAGAAAGAAACTGCCTTGCGAGACTTTTCGTGTAGAATGTGAACGGCAGGGTTTTTTTCCGTTGAACTTAATGCCGTGGAAGTTGGAGGCAGAGTTTTTGTTTCACAGTCCATGGTTCGATGAATTCCTGAAGGATGTTCTGTTTTCTGGTTGGGATGTGCAAAGGAGAATTGGCAGAAACATCAGCGCGTCTTCGATTGGATATGAGAGTTAAAGATTGGATGTTTATTAACTGTAATTCTTGTCCATGTCTTTGTCCTTAGGTTGCATTGTGTAATTGTTTCAATTGTTATCGACATCTTTTTTTTTGTAATAGTATAATTGTTATTTCCATATTCTTTTTTTTTTTCTTTCTTTCCAACACTTATCAAATTGCACGTCGTTCTCTCATCATCTGCTCCTTCAATCAGCCTGTACAGGGATGCATAGAATGACTTCTTGCATTCAAGTGGTTTTGGGGATTTCCTATGGGTCAAAGGTCAAATCCTGTCGCATTCCTGAAGCCTCCGTTTTTGCCTTGCCGTGCCTCTGTTTCAACTAATCTGGACAAGAGTTGGCAAATTGATGCCTTAACACAGTCCTTACAGACCAAAGCAGGCGGGCATTGGTCTCCTGTCTTCTTATAGATTTTACAGAGGTCAAAGTGTATGGAGGTGGAGGACCGTGCTCCATGGGATTATAGTTATATCCACACTTTTTGAAAACAACGGGGGATATTGTAATCGGCTCCGTCTATCTGTCCGTCCGTCATGCTATCTCCTCCTAAACGGTTGTGCAGAAATTCAGTAAACTTGGTAGTTGTTATCACTTGGTAGTTGGTAGATTTTGACCCCGGGTTCATGTCAAAACGGGGAAAAAAATTTAACTCAAAATTTGACATTAGGTCATTCTTGGTGGAACTTTTTGCTATCTTTCAAGTTTTCTTCAAGTGGGATGTGTTGTGATTTGCACTGGCACACCATGGACTTCACTCTCGTTCTCATTGTTCTCCGACGACATTTAATATTATCATTACTTCACTCAGCCTTATTACTGAATTTTTCATAACTTCACAAATTCACTGCATGTATTCGACTTTATCTTTAAGAAAACATCATTTTCTACTGGACCCTGTCATGTGACTTGCAACTGTAACTCAAACTACCACGTTGGGAAGAAGCTTGACAGCTAACATTGTGGCCCCCTGTTACTACATGGTGGGTGCCAGTTGGATATTGTGGCTTTTAGCCACTGCGGTCATTTTGTCCAAGCATCCTGGTGGCTGCACCATGCAGACAGCTAACTTCCTTATCTGGAAAGCATACATCATCAGATAATTAAATCTTTATGCCTTATATTACTTTATCATTTTCTGGCACTTGTAGTTTAAACACAATAAATAGACAAAAAGTTGAACCACAAGATCATGAACGCCCATGGTGAATATATACACACCACGGTGCTTTGGCGCCATCATGTGGAGGTTGGCAGTTTACTGACTTTGCCAGTGTCGTCCATACACGTGTGGAGTGCCGCCTCCTCCGCAGATTCGATGGTCAGGCCATGTTATGATCTTTTCGTTCTGATACCTTTCTATGATCTAGGCTGGAAGATTAAAGTCATTCCAGGAGTTTGTGATCCAAAAGAAAACTTCAAAATGACTGAAGAGAAGAAACACTTCAGACGAGTCGAAGAAAATTTTTTTTAAAACACTGAAGTTGTTTCATTTAATTTTGACCTTTTATAATGGAACCTGCTTGTGGAGGATTAATGAAGAAATTTTAACTTTGTTTGTTGGAACACTCTCCTCACTGTGACTATGAGAAGAGGTTTCTTCTTTTTTTTCTTTTTCCCCCACAGGACTATAGTGCATCAGCATGATGAGATGAAAATTGACAAAAAAAATTGAACGCTCTATTTTAATGTGGAAACACCAGGCCCGTAGCTTGTTATTAGTCCCCTACCGGTTAATAGGCTTGCTCTTCGTCTGTCCATCCATCCCACCTGTTGTTTTTCAGACTTTGTTTTTCTCCCAAACTCTTGAACACAAAGTATTCAATGGAATCTTGGTACACGACTCCATCATGATAAGTTACAGAACAAGATGGAGGTTCAGGGTGTTTCATCAATTTTTCACAGTAATGCACTTTTTAGACTTTAAAAAAAATCACATAAATTATATATGGGTCAGTGTTCAGCTAGCCTGACTCCAACCCACTACTTTACACCCATTGGCTGGACAGCTGGCCCGACCACTCCAATAAAATCATGCTCCACCATTGCGTGAAGCAGCATACATCGACAGGCCTCAGGCCCTCGGCCTCGATGTTCATCCATGGTGTTCGTGCAATTCGAATGATCCCAAGTATATAACCATGATGTATTATATATGCACATAAGCTCTATGCATGTTTTGCTTGATGTATGTGCATTGGGTTATTACCCTCGCCGCAGGAGAGGGTATGACATTTGGGTCCGTTTGTCTGTCTGTCTGTCTGTTTGTTTGTTTGTTTGTTTGTTTGTCTGCACAGAACTTTGGTGTTTTCCTCCGTAACCGTTTATTGGATTGAGACGAAATTTTCACCATAGGTGTGACTACTCATGTAGAATGTTTTAATCATAATGAAGACATCATAGGTCACGTGGTGTGGTAGCCATGTTGGGAAAACAGAAAAACTTTGGACCTCTCTATCTCTGAAACCGCACTGAGGAAAAAATTGAAACTTGGCAAACAGCAAGTACTCATCATGGGGAATGAGTGTTTTTTATGATGTCGTAGATGCCTTCGTTATGACGTCATAATTACATATGTAGAACGCCACATCTTAAAAGTATGAAAAATTTTGAGGGTCATCTAGGGATAAAAATGGTCCATAAAAAATATGGTGACGCTATCGGTTATGCGAATCAGCAGCCATATTGTTTAAAAAAAAAATCTCTGAAGTGGCTGAACAGATCGAGGCAAAACTTTACACGTATGACCGCCTATCCATGAGGAACAAAAGTCTCACACATATGATGTCATTGCTCATATAGTTTGGCAGCCATATTGGATTGAAGAAAATATTAAATAATGTTTTTTTCTGGAACTGCTTAATCAATTGACATGAAACTTCACATTTATGATCTAGTAGTGATGGGGAATACATGTATTAAATTTCAACTTGATTGGATACATGGTTTGGCAGCCAGAATTATTATTTTTTTTTTAATATGAATATTTGGGAAAAATACTCATCAGACCAGGAATCGAACCCAGGTCCTCTGGTGAACCATACCAGTGATCATGGGTCAGGGTCATTGTTAGGCCTCACTGGTATGGTTCATCAAGCACGAGAGCACTGGTGTGGTTCATCAGAGGACCTGGGTTGGATTCCTGGTCTGGGTGTGTATTTTTCCCACATATTCACATTCAGGTTGTTTCCTGGTTCACTTATAACTGTGTTTAATTTATTGATCTGGGTTCTCGATGGGTTTTTTTTGTTTGATTTTTGTTTTTTTGAGTAAGCCTCACTTGGCCTGGGTGGGTTTGAGGGTGGAGGATTAGCAGCTGAAATGCGAATCCGACCCAGGTTCCTCCTGATGACTTCATCTTTGCTTTTTGCCTGTACAGGTTCCTTCTGATGACTCCAAGGACTTGTACCTCTTTGGTCTTCCATTTGATTTTAATTGAATTTATTTTAATCCCGTTCCGAATTAAATTGAATAATGAATAATAATAAAAAAAAACGTCATGGGTCAGGGTCAGGTGTCCGATCAAAGCAGGACGTCTTTGTACCCGGTCATCACTGCCAGCGGTTATAAAGTGGCAGTTCTAATTATGTCGCTTATTAATTACGGAACACACCAGTACGTAAATATTACACAAAATACTCCACACAAAACCACTAAAACACCATACAAAAGAAGTCTTGGTGAGGGTCTGCAATACCTGATTGCTCTTTTTCTTGTTTTCAATATGAAATAGGCAAAGCCTAGAAACGAACTAAAAAAAAGGATGGGTTAGAGAGTTTGTTATTCATTTTGGTTATGGTATCGGTTCGAGTGTGCGTTGAAGCAAACGAATTTTTATCTCCGGTTTGTTATCCTAGTTGCCTTTATTGGTTTCTAATCTACAAAATGCTGTTATACCAGTAAATGAAAATTGTTTTTCCTTTTATTTTGTCGAATAGACCCAAACACGGTGGGTTAGAGAGTTTCGTCCTCTTCATTTTGGTTTGGGTATCGGCTCGAGCATGCATTAAATGCAAACTTTTTATTTTTTTAATATCTCCCGAACACTCATTGAGACGGGTAGGGGACATGTACTGCAAAGCAATTCTTCGTCTTATTTTTCATCATTTTCCTCCTCAAATTGTTTTCACGTTAATCTGTCATTGAACTAGAATTTTAAAGTTTACTAACTACTACTACTACTACTACTACTACTACTACTACTACTACTACTACTACTACTACTACTACTACTACTACTACTACTACTACTACTACTACTACTACTACTACTACTACTACTTTAATGGCTACAATTATTCCCACCAACTTGTGCAGTCGGCCTGGGAAAGTTTAAATTCATGTCTTTCACAAACGACCTGTAAAGTCCTGAGGCTTCTCTGACGGTGTCAGGAATTTCTAATTTTGTACATGGTGCTGGAGATAACTCGCCTTCAGTTTGCAAAGGACACCGATGTGTGCACCAGCCATCGCTGGTTGTTTGTTTGCATTAAAGATCCCACGGTGCCTTTTACAAAGGGTTAGGTGGGTTTTGGCTGACACAAATGACAAATTCCTGCCACGTCAGTCAAACATCAAGCCTGGCCAGCTAGTTCGTGAAAGACTTGAGCCAAAAAAACATCCACAGCTGATCCTCGTAAGAAGGTGAGTATAACTGAGGCTGTTAAAGAACTGGTATTGAGGAAGATTATTTTGTACATGAAAAGCAAATCTGTATGAACAAGGAACTTTTGAAGGTGTGTACTGAGAAACAGTGCTCAGTGAAAAGTATTCTCCGCATGGTGGTTTCGAAGGCACGGTGATGGTTTTTCAGTGTCGAGGAAAAGCAACTCCAGGCTGAATCGAGTCTGTTGGAACGACATGGCCTGATGGCCTGGCCTGGCCCAGCCTATTACTTTTTTTCTCTCTTGATTCCCTCTGAGAAAAGCAATGCTCATACAATTATTTTTTTTTGTGCAAAAGCAGATTTCTATTTTGGTAAACTGGAAAGCCATTGGATAGATGGACAGTCAAATGGATGATGAACGACCTCTTTAAAATAAAGTCTTCACTGACTTATGAACATCCACTGGAAGTTTGTTATCAAGAAAATGTTTTGTGACTCGAATCGAAGATCTAATCTTGATGATGTAAAATGAAACTGAGACTTGACTTGTGAGACTCAACTGCTGCAAGTAGGGTTTATCTCTTATCTTTTATACCGCTTTGACCAAGGCAGAGGAATTTTTCAACAAATCTCACAAAACCAGCTTCATCGGTTTGTTGCAGTACTGTATTGGCAAACAGGGTCAGGGAATGCTTGACAGGGAAAAGTTTATTTGTATGAAAAGGAAGACAGCTCTTTTTCATTAAAATGCTTCATTATTATTCATCTTGCTGTTTTCTTCTTTCGGTTACTTTTCACAGTGATACAATGCACTTTGTTGAAAGCAGTGTTGACATAGTTGAGAGCATTGTTTTAACAACATATAAGAGAAGGTATAAGATCATAAAAGCATGAATGCACAGTTTCCAGAAGAAGCATGGTTGTGGTGTGAATGCCCATACTATTGAAATATATCCAAGGGGTCGGAAAAGTTAGTGTGGCTAAGAAGTAATCCTGAACAGGTGGCTGCTCCAACAAAGGGTGCAGAAGTTTTTGCTGAGCAGCCATGTCAATGTAATCTACAGCAGTGAGGCCAATGCAACAAGGTTCTACACACGCAAACGACCAAACTACTCAAAAGCATGGCGGTGGCAAAAATTTGGACTTATTGCATTTCTACTGCTGCACCATTATCGGGAAACAAAATGCTGGCAAGAATGAAAGAAGATAAGTATTCAAAATGGGAATACAGTTTACAGAAGGGGGGAGTATGACTGTAGATTAGGTTCAATAAAAAATATCTGCATCATAGCAGAGAAAATCCACAAGTCGAGCTCCGACGACACAGCCTCGCTTCCACGAGGGGGCGCCTGACGACTTGCCCATCGGAGGCCTTGTCTGGAAATATTTAGTCTATTTTTTTGTAACACTGATCTAAAGTTCATGCAATGGCTTGTATGTGTTTATCACATGTAGAGCAAACATAATTACAAGTCATTGCTGTACTCTTACATGGACATCAGCAGACAATGGACAAACACGGATGGGAATTTCACCCTCCACCATGAGCTAGAAGTTTAAATCGGAGCACTCGGGCCAATAGTACAACAGGTCTTAAAAAGATTATGCATTTCATGTTAAAAGCATGAAATTTGGCACAGATGACTTGGTGTGGTGGCAGAGGCTATTACAGTTTCCAAATTTCTTTTGGCTACGAAATGTTAATTATTCACGTTTCTCTTCCCGCGCAACGCCGGGTAAATCTGCGAGTTGGTTATATGATTAAGCCATCAAATATATATTGATCATTGCATGTGTTGGCATTCTGCACAGTGAGCCGTGTAAGAATGATGGTCATCTATGGGAGCATATAGAGGGCTGCATAATTATTGTTGAGGAGGTGAGGACAGAGAACCAGGGAGGGTGTGGAGAGAGGGTTGAGGAAGTGAGTTTTCAACTTAATTAATATGAGTATAGTTTATAACTTGAGATATTCAGACTTGTATGGTGAGAGAGAGAGACAGACAGACAGATACACAGAGAGAGACAGAGACAGACACACAATATCACCACTTAATATCCATTTCACTTATTCTTATGATCCTTGTGAAGCTAAGGAGGGTTTAAGGATTTGGTTTACATTGCGTTTATGTCCCTACAATGTTTTTGCACGTCACTGTTTATGTTATTCTACAAGTAAAACCTCTGGGTCATCATATAGGTTTGGCAGAAGTTTTACTTGAAAAATTACTCAAATGTGTCTTGAATTCAATGTTGGGCCCTTCTTGTATCATATTCACAAGAGCCTGCAAGGATGCCGGTAGGGCTGCATGTTGGTCGCCTTGCTGGAGTGATCCATTAAAAAATGTATTTTTGATTGAACATATCGCTACGTACAACCTGGACTACTTTTATACATCACATCATTGTCCTGATCGCATGTGCTGTCCTCACTGCACTTCCAAGAAGAATGTCATGACCCTCTGAATTTGCTGTGAGATCAGGAAACACTGCCAGTAATGTGACTTTCCATCTCGTGCTGTGAACCCATTTGTCATTGCTGACACCCAACTGCACCAATCGAGTATAATATAGATTAGCTCGATCTACTAGCTTGGGAGGACAAATGTCTTTATCCTGATAGTCCTCCAGATGTGCCACTAATTCTTCACATGTGATGCCATGTCGACGAGTATTGGGCCCTTTACGAATACTGCTTTCATCAGCCATTGATGCCCTGTTGCGTAGGGTTGAGAGATAATTGGCATGATACTTTGTCTCTAGTGCTGTCATATCTCCTAGAGCCGAAGTGCACATTTACAGACATGCGAGTCCACATGAAATGTTGAAGTTTCGTGAAGTCGTGATTGTCTTGCTGGTTTTTCACAAAAGAACAAGTGGGTTCCATCAGTCCCCCTTGCCTTGGGCTTCTTGTGTGGACACTTCCCGTGTTCTACGTGGCTTTCGTTTTCATGGCTCATTGCAGCTTCATATTGGTGAATTTTAAACGACAAGATTCGTGCCAACAACCTCATTAGCCACGAGTGTCTGTTGAATGCCACCTCTTCAATCAAGCCTTTCAACGTCCACAGGCATGGGCACACATCCACGTGACTGGAATTTATAGAGATTATCCATGAAAGACTTGTACCCACTTTAAACATTTTTTTTTGGATTACTTTGCTGGACACTGCAAAGGCTCCCCAATGTCCTGGCACAGCAAAAAACGCTCCCATTTAGGAGAGGGAACTGTTGTGGGTTGTTTAGATGTACCTGGTTTGGAAAGATTCAGTATGAGCTTGAAACGTTTGGCCATTGTAATAGTCCAATATTTGATATCTGTAAAAAACTAGAAAGAAAGAAAACAATCTGCCAATCAAATTTTAACAATGGTCATCGGATATCCATTACACAGTGCTTTCAGAAACTATTCACACCCCTCGACTTTGTCACACTTTGTTGTGTTACAGCCTGAATTTAAAATAGATTAAATCTCAATTTTTTGTCACCAATCTAAAGAAAATAGCCAATAATGCCAAAGTGAAAACTTGTTTATAGAAATTTTCACAAATTAATACAAAATGAAAAGCTGAAATTTCTTGCATCAATAAGTATCCAACCCCCTGAGACAATACTTTAAAGAAAGCACCTTTGGCAGTGATTACAAATTTGAGTCTTCTTGGGTATGTCTGTATCAGCTTCGCACATCTGGATTTGGGGATTTTCTCCCATTCTTTCTTGCAGATTTGCTCAAGCTCCGTCAAGTTGGATGGGGAGCGTCGGTGAACAGCGATCTTCAAGTCTTTCCACAGGTTCTGAATGAGATTCATGTCTGCGCTTTGGCTAGGCCAATCAAGGGCTTTCACGGTCTTGTTCTGAAGCCATTCCAGCGTTGCTTTGGCTGGATGCTTGGGGTCATTGTCCTGTTGGAACATAAATCTTTGCTGCAGTCTCAAGTCTTTTGCATTCTGAAGAAGGTTCTCTTCAATGATCTACCTGTATTTGGCTCCATTCATTGTCCCTTCTATCTACACAATTCTCTCAGCCCCTGACACTGAAAAGAATCCCCATTGCATGATGCTGCCACCACCATGCTTGTCTGTTATATTTGTGATGAGCTGTGCTCAGTTTCTGCCAGACATAGTGTTTTGCATTCAGGCTAAAGAGTTCAATTTTCATCTCATCAGACCACAGAATCTTTCGCCTCGTATTCTCAGAGTCTTTCACGTTCCTTTTTGCAAACTCCAGGCATGCTGTCACGTGCCTTTTTCTCAGGAGTGGCTTCCATCTGTCATTTCTCCCATCATGCCAAGATTTGTGAAGTGCTGCAGAGACTGTTGTCCTTCTGGAAGATTCTCCCATCTCAGCCAAGGAACTCTGTAGTTCTGTCAGAGTTGTCATTTGGTTTGTCGGGGATGATACACACCTTGGGGTTTCCTTCCCTCTCGTGTGCGTATGTTGTTCATGGTGCTGAACCCAGCCCATTCTCTAATGACTCCAATCCAACGTTTGAGCTTCACGAGTATGAACAATCGTACTGGTTGGCTACCAATCAATTGGATCTTTGTCAGATGGTGTTTGTGCCTTCTGAGTGACGTTTCAGTGATCACATCAACAGCATAATGTTTTTGAAACTTGTATTTCAAATAAACATACACAAAGTCAAATGAGGAAGTTCACCATTACATGCAATGCCCAACTCCGATTCCTGTGTTGGGTTGTTTCTGCCCAGTGCCTCTGTTCTGCCAGCTCAACTTGTGCATGTTCACCTCATCCACCATGGCTGTTGAATGATTGAGTTGTTGCGGTGTCTTCTCTCCTATGCTGGCCTCTTCAGAATGATTCAAGAGCTCAAAGAAATTCTTTCCCGATACACAATTTTAATGAGTTTTAATGAACCTGATTATAATCGGCTCCACGCGTTAACAACCACTCTGGGCATTAACACCTCATTCATTCATCAGAGTTAAATCGAGCACAGGGACAATCAAAACACACGTCTCAACACATGTCACCCATCTCCCTACACCTCCCTCTCGTGGGTTTATATTGCATCATAGAACAATCCCGTGCCTTCCAGAAAATGTGATTATAGTCCAAACTTGGTAGTTTCATCTGAGAACGTTTCAGCACCTTCACAAATCTCACCAGGCAGTTTACAGTACAATACTGCCCTCTACAGTCAACATTAGCTTATTACATCAAGCAGTTGAAACTACAATTTACCGATCCGTGTTAAACAAAACTTATAACATATAACTGTCAATTTTACTCATTCACGTATAGACATTTACTAATGCTTACTCACACATACCACAATATCTAGCTTTTAAATGACAGGGTTCTTGGTCACCTCCCTGAGTGAGGTCCTTCTTCCCCAATTGCTTAGTTTGGTCAGATGGCCAGGTCTTGCAAGAGTCTGGGTAGTTCCATATTCTTTCCATTTCCTAATGATGGAGCTCACTGTGCTCTTGGGAACTTTCAACACTAGAAATTGTTTTATACCCTTCCCCAGATCTATGCCGCCTCACAATTTGATCTCAGAATTCTAAGGACAGTTCCTTGGACTTCATGATAGAGTTTCTGCTATGACATGCACTGTCAACTGTGGGACCCGTCAAGGGTGAATAATCATTTGTCACATTTTGTCACCTGTCAAGAAAGGTGTTTCTATATCATGTCAAATCAATTTAATTGGCCACAAGTGGACTTCACTTAAGTTGTAGAGACATCTCAAGGATGATCAAATTTATCATAATGGTCCAAAATGTATGTGCCAACGTTGGTGCTTTTAACACAAAATGCACAATTATTTCAAAATTAGCAGAGTACCGGCCCAACTGGCGATCTTGTTCCAAGCATGCAACACGTTCTTCTGACGCATACCTTTATTTGGACGGTGCAGAGACAACTGTTAGCTCTGTACAGGCAAAAAAACCCCAACAACCTGGGTTACGTGTATGAAGCAAAAACATACCGACTGTTTATAATTCAAAACACCTCACTGGACAGGAAAACGTGAGGACGAGAATACTGGACTGGAAATGGTGGAGACTTGTAATACCCTCCCCTACTTGGAGGTGGCGCTACAAAATATACATTTACATGGAGAATTTGCACCCGCTCCCTTCCCTCCCCAAGGCCACCAGCAAAGATAAAACACCCCGACACATTAATTGGGGTCGTGCTGATCCCATATCGCAAGTCTGGATGTAATCAGCTCAGAACTGTAGGAGTAGTAGTGTGACAAACAAATGAACACACACACACACACACACACACACAAACACAAACACCGTTTCATGAATTATAGTAAGGATTAGAGCTTAGCTCAAGGATTGCAACCTAAAAGTTTCGTTCAGCAATAATCACAACAGTACAGATGGAGGAAGCTGGAGTGAGATGAACAGCATGGAGAAGTTGTGCACAGATGATAACCATCTTTATTGAAATTGAAGATGAAGGAATAGACGGACGTACCTTACAGATGGCTTGTGGAAATGACTGACTTTATCTCATATTGGAAGCAATAAAACCCAGAAGTGTTTGCCATCTTTGTTTGGTGCAATTCAATGATTGCTCTGTGCTCATCTGTGGAAGCACAATCTCCATGGATTGCTTCACCTTTGGTGGAAATAGTTAAATTTAAGGCGGACCGCTAGTGGGCACTGCCGGGACACATTTTGATGGGATCGCTGAGTTGTTAAGGTTGCTGTGGTTTCACTTCAAGGTTGGAGAAGATTATTACAGATAAACAAAACCACTCTCCAGGCCTTGTGCCGTGTGTGTGTGTGTGTGTGTGTGTGTGTGTGTGTGTGCGTGCGTGTGTGTGTGTGTGTGTGTGTGTGTGTGTGCGTGCGTGCGTGTGTGTGTGTGTGTGTGTGTGTGTGTGTGTGTGTGTGTGTGTGTGTGTGTGTGTGTGTGTGTGTGTGTGTGTGTGTGTGTGTGTGTGTGTGTGTGTGTCTTTTTTGACAGCATATGCCCGGTTGTTTTAGAAATGGCTCACAAACTGTAACCTTCGATGTGGGACAGGAAACATTGCTTTGCTTGAACTGCATTCGACTCTCATTTCCAGTGTTTAATTTTCTTTGCCTTTTTTGGCAAAACATTGAAACTTGTGCCAGTACAACTTATTGTTAGAGTCAGAAATGGCCAACCTGCATTGCATGATGCTTGCATTTTGGAGGCTAAACTTTTTCATCATGCATGTTTTTACATCCTATTACTTCTATTATATGACCATCATTATGTGTTGAGATAACATATGTTGTTGTGGATGGAAGTTTAAACAAGCTCGAATGAGTTAAGATCCTCGTCCTCTTAATGATGACGTCATAAAAACGAATATGACGTCATTGTGATGTATCAGGTTTGCGATAAATTATCTGTGCTGATGCCCGGCTTGATTCCCGCAAACAAAATTCAAACAGCTTGCCTAGTTTCGGAGATAATGGTATTGGCGATTCCCATTAGCGGCGATATTATGACGTTAACTTTTTTCTAGGAAGAATTTCCAAAATCTGAGATGGTTACTGCCTTGCGTGGGCTTTCTGCATATACATGGCAAGTTTCACGAAGATCCGATGAAAACTCTGGGTTGTGAAAGAAAAAATGTCAAAAAATAGGAATGACGTCATAAAAATTGATATGACGTCATAGTGATGCATCATATGTGTGGTAATTAATCTCTGCTAATGCCTTGTTCGATTCCCGCAAACAGAATTCAAAAAGCTTGCCTAGTTTGAGATAATTTTTTAGGCGATTTCCATTAGCGGAGATATTTTGACGTCATAACTTTTTTTCTCGGAGGAATTTTCAAAATCGGAGATGGTTACTGCCTGCGCAGGGTATTTTTACATATATGCCAAGTTTCAGGAAGTTTCGATGAAAACTGTAGGCAGTGAAAAAAACTAGTTTCAGAGATAATGGTATAGTCGATTTCCATTAGCGGCGATATTATGATGTCAACTTTTTTTCTCGGAAGAATTTCCAAATCGGAGATGGTTACTGCCTGCGCGTGGACTTTCTGCATATACATGGCAAGTTTCACGAAGATCCAAATAAAACTCTGGGTTGTGAAACAAAAAATGTCAAACAATAAGAATGACGTCATAAAAATTGATATGACGTCATAGTGACGTCATGCATCATGTATGCGGTAATTCATCTCTGCTAATGCCCTGTTCGATTCCCGCAAACAGAATTCAAAAAGCTTGCCTAGTTTGAGATAATTTTCTTAGGCGATTTCCATTAGCGGCGATATTTTGACATCATAACTTTTTTTCTAGGAGGAATTTTCAAAATCGGAGATGGTTACTGTCTGCGCAGAGTATTTTTACATATATATATATGCCAAGTTTCAGGAAGTTTCGATGAAAACTGTAGGCTGTGAAACAAATGAAAGAAAAAACAAAAAATGTCAAAAAATAGGAATGACGTCATAAAAATTGATATGACGTCATAGTGATGTATCATATGTGCGGTAATTCATCTCTGCTAATGCCTTGTTCGATTCCCGCAAACAGAATTCAAAAAGCTTACCAAGTTTCGGAGATAATTTTTTAGGTGATTTCCATTTGCGGAGATATTTTGACGTCATAACTTTTTTTGTAGGAGGAATTTTCAAAATCGGAGATGGTTACTGTCTGTGCAGGGTATTTTTACATATATACGCCAAGTTTCAGGAAGTTTCGATGAAAACTGTAGGCTGTGAAACAAAAAAGTCCACAAGAACAACAACGTGAGTAAGACTTAGAGATCCTCCACGAGGATATAAAAACAGTTTTTGAAGTAATCCACTCCAAATATCCGCAGTCACTATCTTACAAGGTCATCCATTTTTTTTATTATCCAGCATTCTTCTTTTTAAATAGAGATGGAAGCTTGTTTTGGGGAGTCAAACAACATGGGGTGGAAGGTGCGGTGGGAAACAGCTGGATATGGGACATGATGGCAAACAAGACTTGTGAATGTAACTTCAACAACAACAAGACTTCAACAACAAAATGATTGTTGAAAAGCTTGGAAAACGAGGTTCACAAGAGCAGAAAATATTATGAGTAGGTACGGGTGACAACATGAGATTAAGGTGAGCTGGGACTTTGATTCCACAACTATGAACCATAATTAATTGCTCAGTGCCACAATTGATTTCTGCCACAGCTCATAAATTAATGGGGGATCTTGATGAAATTTGCAGGGCCGACAAAGTCCGATGACCCCTCCTCAATTTCATAGCCACCACTTTTTCAGGATCTTGAATCGATGTTCTACATCTTTATATACTCTTTAATGTTGATGTTTCCCTCCTAATTGAAAAGCGGATCTGAAGTTTTCTAAAGCTGCTCTGACTCGACCTGGTCATATTTTAACCACATTCGGTGGCGTAATGGTTCGAGCACGCGCTCTGAGTCTGGGAGGTCGGTGGTTTGAAACGACCCCAGCTGAGTCATTCCAAAGACTTTAAAATCATACATGCTGCTTCCTTGCTTGAAGGTCAGCATTAAAAAAAGGATAGAGCATGGACAAACAACCATAGGTTGCCAACCATTGCACAGGCCCGATGAGCCTAATGGCCACCATTTGCACAAGCCTGATGGGCCTTGAACGAGAAGTCATATTATTATATTACTCTTTCAGTCATGCAGCAAATGATTGGTTGGATCCTCAAAATAGCTGCAAAAGATGCAAATTAGAAGTTAATGTAGCTCTCATTTGATTGAAAGACCTTTTTACACTTACTATATGAATTTGCATTCAATAGATATGCATTTCAAGCAGGCACTGATTCCACTTCTCAACACAACGGAATGCAGTTTCGTCAATTCACTGGAAAGGATACATTTTAAAACTACAGAATCCTTACTATAATTAATGGACCGGTGTTTGTAGGTTTGTCTGTCATGGTACTCCTCCTACAGTTCTGTGCCAATTATATCCAGACTTGCTATGGAGGATCAGCATGACCCCAATTAATGTATAGGGGTGTTTTTATTTTTGCTGGTCATCTTGAGGGTGTGGGGGTGAAAAGGGGGGGGGGAGACGTAAATGATCTTTGTAAATGTGTCGTGTAGGGCCGCCTCCAGGTGGGGGAGGTTATTACAAGTCTCTACCATTTACAGTGCAGTTTTCCTGTCCCCACGTTTTCCAGTGCGGTGAGGTGTTTTGGATAATAATAAGCCGTCGGTATGTTTTTGCATCATGCATGTAACCTGGAGGGGGGGGGGGTTCCGATACAGAGCTATCAGTTGCCTATACACTGCCCAAATATAGGAATGCATCAGAAGTGTTGCATGCTTGGAACAACATCATCCATCGGGCGGGTACTCTGCTCGTGTATATAATGAAACAGGAGCATCTGTCTGTCTGTCTGTCCTCGGACTACTCCCTCAGTTTTGGAGTTAGCCCCACCAAACTTTCTGTGGAACATTTTGGGGTCCCAGTGGGTATCCTAAGTTGGGTGGGAGGCTTCATAAATTTCTCCATGCAATTATGATTTTGAGTTTCCGCTTGTACAAAATTGCTCCCTTTCCGCATGTAAACATGTTCACAGGTTCGGCAATTGCAGTTTTACCATTTATTGCATTTGCAAACATTTGCTGGTTTGGTAATCTTCTAATGAACAAGCAAAAAAGACATAAATGTCATCGACCCTGTTGTTTTAGTAATTTTACTTGATGGAGTTAAAGTGCTCGCCAATATTTATGTAGAAATAAAATGGCTGCCAGTCCACCAGTCGGCCATCTTTGATCTGATCTCAGGAAAAAACAAAACAAAAGGATGTGCTTATGTCTGCCATTATTCCTTATCTGTGTGGCAAGTTTGAACTAGATTGGAAAATGCATGTCCGATAAATGGTTGAGGATGTGTTCGACATCGAGTTGTTTTTTTATCAATGAAAATGGCCACCAGTGGGCCTTGTTGGACCTGATGACAAAAAAAAAATGACGTGCACATGTACACCATCATATGTTGTCTTTGTGCTAAGTACGAATAGAATCAGTCCATATATGTCCGAGATATGGTTGTGGAAGCACGCACGCACGCACGCACGCATGCACATGAAAATCGAGACCAAATCCATGTCTCCGTTTCGGACTAAGTCCAAAAGAGAGAAATAAAGGTCATTTTCTGTGTGTAACACCAATCATGCCAAAACTACTGGGCCAATTGCCACCAAACTTGGCACATGGACCAAGTTCGACCTCGTGGTGAACATGGGCTCTTTGGTGTCATCTGTAGTCGTGGGGGTTCGGGAGGGAATGTTGATGGAAATTCTTTATGTGAATGTGTATTGTGTAGTGCCACCCAGTGCTGGTGCCAGAGGATGTTACAAGTCAACTGTGGAGATAACTTGCATTGTCTGTTTGCTTCTGGCCTCCCTATTAGGTGTAGCACGTATACCTCGCTATTTTTTTTTTATAACACCGAAATATTCATCCTCCATAAAACTATGCACTGGTTGACTCATCTATTGGTTCCGCTTGAGGGTATGTATCCATGAGCATGATGCATTGGTATATGCATACCTGTATGAGCCAACACATGAAAAAAAATCTACAATAATGTATAAAGTGAAATTGGATTTGCATTCACACAAGCATGACGCACGAAGTTGCAAACGCGTCATCCGAGTAGGCCTACGTCTCTGATCACAAAGCAGAGTAATTGTCACGGAATTGTGTCGAGTTTACGTGTGCAGATGACATCATTTAGAGATTTCTTTGAAATGCAGAGCAGTCTGCAGTTAGTAATACAGCTGGGAAATAAGACATACATAAGAAACTAAAACCAATGCACAAGGTTTCATTGACTTGGTGCTACATTCTAGACCATGTATAACAGTTGCATGAGTGGAGGGTTATTTGATTTGATTTGATTTGATTTGATGTACCACACTCTTTACAAAGCGTTGGTGCAGCCGAAGAAGCAGTTTCTTGGCAAGGGTTATACTGGGTGGTTTGCCATTGCCTTCCCATGATTAGTTTGTCTGTGCTCTATCATTTCAAAGGCTGAGCGTCAAGCAAGGAAGCAGCACTTGTTACTTTTATAGTCTTTGTTATGACTCGGCCGGGATTTGAACCACCGACCTCCCAGATTCAGTGTATGCTCGAACAATTACGCCACCAAGTCTGGTGGAAGGTCGGGACATGATACATAACAATAACTTCATGAAATAATGTAAAAACAATATTGAACTGGAGAGTTCATAGAACACATTACCCCCAGCATGTCTTGAGAAATAAGGACGAGGATGGGGTCTACAAGCGGCAAATTTAATTGGTCGTGATGACGTAAAATGCTGTAATATTTTTTCCAAGTACTGCTAAGCGGAAGGGTTTTGAAGGTGCCAAAAAGGCGATTTGTGTTCTCCGGTGTTTTAGCATATAATTAAATTTAAACAAAAAAGGATTTTGAAGGTTGTAGGGAAAAAAAAAAAACATTCAGAAGTTTACTGCTATTGAGGCAGTGTCTTTGACACCACCTTATTTAACACGTTATATTAGTTCTTCGTGCCTGTTGTTTGTGTCCTTTATAACATCCTTAAAAACAGTAAGTTTGCTGTTTGGAATGATTTTAAATTTTGCTTGTTTGGCAAACAGGCAGACAGAGTAAAAATATTATCTCACTCCTCTCTGCACATGCATGATCGGTACGGATTCAGAGCTAAAGTACTGCACTGGTAAACTGCAGGTTCATTTTCTGATTCATGCTCCGATTAGTGTTCAAAACATAACATTCAATTAAAATTTAGTTGTTCCTCGATCAAAAATTGAGGTTTGTAGTCAGGACAGGGTGTGTTGCATCACAAAGTGCGCTGTCTATCAGATGCGTGTTGAGCTGGGTATCCTGTACTCCTGCATTAGTTGGTGTATGTTAAATCTCAAACGGCAGTTTTTGCAGAGTAAGTGAGTTATGGTTGGTACCCTGGCCAAATCCCAACCATCTTCAGTCGAACGTTTTGGCCTGTCTTGGTTCGTGAAAAACTTGAGCCAAAAGTCCCCCCCCCCCCACCCTCCAGATGACCCCACACAAAAGTGGGAAGATTTGGAGCCATTAAAGAAGTAGTGCATGCATAAATGTTTCAATTTTGTGTCGTGAAGAGTACCTTCCGATATTGATGCCATCCCATCGCTATAGCTACACCATGTGTTTCTGGTATGAGTTTGAGCCAAAATTATAAGCAGCAAAATTGCAAACAACACACACACACACACACACACACACACACACACACACACACACACACACACACACACACACACACACACACACACACACACACACACACACATATATATATATATATATATATATATATATATATATATATATTTAAAATTTGCAAAAAGTTTTCATGCTTATGAAATAGTAGATTACAAAAATAAATTTGAATCAAATATTCTTTCAAATGTAAATGAAAGAACCCTTCATGCACAGGCTGTATTCTCCATTAATCACTTGGACAAGGCATTTTGCGTACTCAGCACAGTAGGGGTATCAACTTGGAAAAAAACATCTCCACCTGATCAAGGTTTGGAGAAAGTAGTGATATTGTTGTTACGTACTTTTATTGGCGGACTCCATTACTGTGGCCCGTATATGATTTTTATGACAGGCCTCAATCTGGATGACCCATGGCGATATTAAACAGAAATTGCAGCTCTGATCAGGCTTGCCAGATGTATTCCCTTTTCCACAATCACATGGTTGTGACATGAATGAAATCTCCCTCAGTGGTTCTCCAGGAAAACTGTCCAAAACTGGCTCTGTGCTGCAAGTTACAAAGCCAGCAGAATGACAAGATGCCCTCTTCTCACCCCAGAACATAAAGCCAATCTCCCCTGCAGACACTGGCACAGTTGGAGGCTGCTTTGCACCAGGAATGGCAACAAATTCCTTTGGTTTTTTTATGGCTTCTTCAGGGAACGAGGAGGAGGGTTGCAGCAGTAATTCATTCTAATGGTGCTTTCACACATTATTGACCTTTTGAGACGTTTATTCCATTGTAACATCATTGGATGTCATTATTTACTGGTCTTGAGCCCTACATCGCAGGATGTATTGCCAGCAGGCGCATTCTAAAGTAATCATGTTTTTTTTTTTTTGGTGTTAAACGGTCATTGCAGACATCCTCATTTTGTGATTAAATAATCAACTAAACTTCTGAATTTTCTCATCATTTATCGGACATGCATATTTACCAATAAATGGTGAACTATTTTTATCCCCACGCTTTATCAGGGGGGATATGGTAATTGGCTCCATCTGTGTGTCTGTCTGCCCATCTGGCTATCTGCTCCTAAATTGTTGTGCAGAAATTCACCAAACTTGGTAGTTATGATCACCACATAGCACAAAGGTGCAAGAGCAGTATCATTTTCGGCCCTTTCCCCTAAGGTGGGGTCAAAAGATTAAATACCAAAAATTAAGGGCACATTTTAAAACATTTTAAAATTAAACTGTGTTTATGCAATCAACATTGGGGGATGCATGAAATATGTAATGATTTTTTTGATGTGACCCCCGGTTCATGCACCGGGGGTGTGGACTTGGGGGTCACAGGGTCTCAAAAGGGGAAGAAAATTAACTCAAAAAAGTGATATTATGTCAACCCTGGTGGAACTTTTTGTTCTCTTTCAACTTTGCTTTTGGTGGGAAGTATGGGGGCTTGCGATGGTGTACCATCGGCTTCGTTCCAGTTGATAATTGTTACGGTTTCTAAATAATTTTCTTGGTTCTTGGTATGATCCAGGAAAACACAGTCCGTGTTTAACTTGTCTTTTCCCCATATGTATTCATCAGTATGCATCATCTCTGCCGTTGATGATGTCTTGAGAATTATGATATCCTGATTTGATCACGTTTTGGTATCTACGTGATGGTTGGAAGGACACAAAAAAATATTTCGTGCACACAATAACCCTATCTTCCAATGGGTGTCACTTGAGAGTTACTTCGACTGGCTTTTATGGCTTTTCTGTTTTTTTTTGCAGGAAGACAAACAGGCCATCATTATCAGGATATTGGTGGAAGATAAGCAAAGCTCTGTTAATAATGTAATGGGTTTACAATGTGGTCTTCATACACTTTCATTTATGATGTGCATCCAGAATGTTTGTACATCACAGAGTTTCCACAGCTACAAGGTCTAATCCTACGTCATTTCTCAATACATGTTTATTACCCTTACACATTATTTTGTTTCAACAAATTGATCCTTTGGAATTGTGATTTTTATTTTTTTTGTTACTCCCCAAAAATATTTATTTCAACATTTTGACAGTCAAGTTCTCACATACAATGTTTTTGATGCCAACTTTTGCTTTCATAACATTGAGCTGTTTAAGAGCAGTAGTAAAGGCATCTGACAATTCTTTTTAACATATGTGTGATTGCCTTCAGACACACTTGATGGTTTCTTTATCAATGGCTTCACAATTATCCATGCCCGATTGTGTCAGAGAGCAAACTGAAGCAATCGGTAGAAGCCTCGGTTCATTAGGTTGACAATGGGGTGCCCTGATGAACAAACACTTCAGTACCTTGCAAAGAACAAAGTACACTAATAACTCTGGTAATTTGTAGTGCTTCAGCTTTGCATGTGTGCTGAAAAATTTGTTGATCAGTGAGTGATGATGGTCTGGGTATTATAATAGGACAACTTGAGAGACGACTGATGCTTTCTGCTTTGACTTTGCAGAATCTGCACTTGTCTGTTTCAACTCGGTTTTGCCATTTCTTTCAAACCCGAGTCGTACCATACCTATTTTACAACCTAATCTGACCAACTGGGGTCTTTTTGGACCCCAACTCAAAACCATTCAATTTCACTAAATCTGTCAAAGTTTCACATCAATGACTAAATATGGTGTTTTATTGATAAAGTCAAAAAACAAAAATAAGTATAAAATCTAAAATTAACCTTTTCCAAATGGGAACTTTTATGACCCAAACTCACGAGCACTAAATTTCATTCAATCTGCTAAAGTTTCACATCATTGAGGAAACATATTTTGATTGGATGATGTTTTAGTGATAAAGTAAACAAATAATAGCATAATTTTTTTTAAAGACTTTCTCGATACAAATGCCATGTGAAGTCATCATATATGCAAACAAATGAACGAAAACAATGGGGGTCTCTTTGGACCCCAGAAATAATTTGCTTGTACATCTCTGCAGCAAGGTGGGATCTTAAAACATCATATATATATAATATATAATATATAATATATAATATATAATATATAATATATATATATACACAAACATATACATACATATATATTACCAGCATATATAAGTAAATAAATTGATAAAACATGAAATACAACTTCCTTAAAATGTTCCAACTTCCTCTTTCACATGAGTGGTTCTCAGTGTTGTATCATAATTCACTACTTTTTTTCTTCTTCAAAAGACTGTTTTCAATTCGACCTTTCCTTCATCCCGTGTCTAAAATGTCCCATTGTTACAACGTTTCTTTTCTCCATTCTCTTAATTCACCTTAATTGCATCCCTCACATAATGTGTTTAATCACATTTCTGACTTAAAAAATTTTTAAAGCCCAGTTTGCAATGCATGTTCGTGTTCCATCAATCGTCCCTTTTTTTCCAACTTCAGTGCCAATTCATCCCACCTCCTTAAATCTACCTCCTCTGAAGCCCTCACCTGTCATCCCCTCTCATTACCCCTCCCATCTTGCCCCTCATCCTACCTCTGCTCTTGGCACCTCTTCACTATCTCCTGCTTCAGTATCAGCTCCTCCTCTGTTGTCCCAAAGTGTGTGGTGTTCTAACATCTGTGGGCTCCATTCTAACCTAACAGATATCTCACTCTCTCAATCAGTACTCTCATCATCAGCACAAACATGCTCCTTCCTTCCTCTCAGCATACCTCACCCTCTTCCCAACCACTCAAATCTTGTACCTCCTCCTGCCCACTCCCTTCTTCACCAAACCTCGATCAAGTTTCATTCTTCCCCTCTCCCCACATCTCCCATCGTCCTCCTGCACCTTGGCCTTGCCCACTCTCATCATCTCTTCTCTCTCAACCCTCCCTCGCAACACAACTTTCACACTCTTTCCCCCTCCAAGCTTCCCTCTCACTTTTCTAGAAAGCAACCCCCTCACCCTTCTCCCTCAACTCCCCCTCCCCATTCTCTCTCAATTCTCCCCCTCACCTTTCTCCCTCAACTCCCCTCCTCACCTTTCTCCCTCCAATCTTCCCCTCACTCACCCTTCCCAAAGTTGCTCCTCATTATATCCACAAAGCTGCCTCCTTCACGCACACTCTCTCTTCCAGCTCCTCACTCCACCTCCTCCAATCTTCAACTGCCATCTGCCCCCCCCTCTTATTACTCCCCACGGTACCTCAACCCATTACCACCGAACCTTTTCTCCTCCTCATCCGGTCCTCTCCCCAAGCTGCTCTGCAATGCCCCACACTCTTTCAAAAACTCTCCTTGCCTCCCCCCCGCCTCCTCCTTCGTCCTACACTCCTCCTCCCTCCCATCCCTCTTCTGCATGGAAAGACAGATCTTTCCATACAGGTTGCCACTGACAAACCAGACATAATCTGCTTCACAGAAACTTTCCTCCCCCAAGATGTCTCTGACTCCATGGTATCTCTCCCTGGTTACTCCCTCCTCCTGGATGACAGACCTGAGCCTCGACCTGGTGGAAGAGTTGCTCTCTTTATCAAAAACTCTATTCCTCTCCCTCTATGCACTGCCCTCACTCCCCCACCCCCAGGAATACCTCTGGCTATGGCTTCCCCTCCACTCTCACCTCATGTTTATATGTGTACTGTACCGTCCACCTAACAGTGATGACTCCATCTACACCTCACTATCTGAAAACATGGACCAACTTCGATCCTCTCATCCCAACTCTCTCTTCCTCATACGTGGTGACTTAAATTGTCATCATGCCAGTTGGCTGGGTTTGGGTACCTCTCTCTCACCTGCCATGGCACCTCAGAAAAAGACTTCTGTGACTCATTGGGACTGACACAATCTGTCAACTTCCTGACCAGGATCTCAACCAATGGTACTCCATCTCTTCTGGATCTGATTTTGACCAATTTCCCTGAAAATATCTGCTGTTCTTCCTCAGCACCAATTGGTTCATCTGACCATGTGCCTGTCAAAGTAGACATCTCTCTGGCTGTTATTAGAGAACCACCTCAGCACTGTAGAGTCTGGCATTTCACTCAGGCCAACTGGCATGGACTTCAACCAGCCATCAAACTTCTCGACTCTCTCTCAGTCACAGATTTATCCCATCTCGTCTTCAGTTGTCCGACCCTTCCACCCACCCATGGTACACCGAAACTTGTGGTGAGGCAGTTGTACTGAAACAACTTACCTTAGCCTCATGGAAGGCAAATCCAACTGAAGGCGATCTCAGTCTCTTCCACAAAGCTCGTAACAAGTGTGTGTCTACCCTCAGGAAAGCCAGAAAACAACATCTTTCTAATCTTGTCTGAACTCTGAAACCTCTCTCCCTCCTCCAAATCCTGGTGGCATCCACTTAAGTCTGTTTCTGATGTATGTTCCCCCTCCATCCCCTCCCTTACCTCAAATGGCTACACAGCTGACATGGCACGTGAAAAGGCTAAATGCTTAAACTCGGTTTTTGCTTCTAAATCTTATGTCCCAACCCAATCGCTTTCTGTACCCACCTTACCCAGTCACACCAAACTGTTACTGGACTCTGTGTCCTTTTTCTCCTGACAAGGTGGAGAGTTTGCTCTCAAACCTCATCTCACATTCTGCAACCGGTCCAGACGGCATCAGCTCACGTGTCCTCAAAGCCTGCTCTTCTGCTCTTGCTCACCCTCTCTCTGTTCTATTCACCCTCTCATTTGCCCAAGGTCATCTGCCATCTGCTTGGAAATCAGCAAACATCACTGCCCTGCATAAAAAAGGTGCAAAAACAGATCCCTGCAACTACAGACCAATCAGCCTTCTCCCAATCATCAGCAAGGTTATGGAATCCATCATCGCTTCAGAGAGTCAATCTTTCCTCTTCTCCAATGGCTTGATTTCCGATCATCAATTTGGATTCAGACCAGGTTACTCTACCCTGCATATGCTGCTTCTGCTCTCCCAACAATGGATGGATGTTCTCAATGCCAAAGCCATCTCCCGAGACATATCGCGTGCCTTCGATACGGTCAGCCACCTTGCCCTGCTCACCAAACTCTCTTCCTATGGTATCTCAGGATATCTTCACTCATGGCTCACAGACTTCCTCTCTTATTGTAGCCAATGTGTGGCCCTTAATGGAGTTCTCTCATCCCTTCTTCCTGTCCAGGCTGGAGTTCCTCAAGGCAGTGTTCTGGGTCCTGTTCTTTTTCTGATTTTCATCAATGATCTCTCCGACTCTCTGGAAAATCCTTCTTATGTATTGCTGATGACTCCACCATCTCCCGTACCATCTGTCATCCCTCAGATCGGAAAGTAGCAGCTTCTTCACTCTCTGCAGATCTGGATAAAATCACAAGCTCGTCTAACACGTTGAACATGTCCTTCAACTTTGACAAATCTCACACTCTCACGATGTCTCTCCGAAAGGACCGTCTGCCCCCCCCCCCCACCTCCCATTCACTTTCTCAACACTCGTCTTGAAGAAGACCTTTCATTCAAGCTTCTGGGTCTCACTGTCTGCCATGATCTTTCCTGGTAAAGCCACATTTCCATGCTGGCCTCCAAAGCCAGTCACCGACTGGGAATCCTCCGTTATGCAAAGTCCTTCATCAGCCCACCTGAGCTCCTGACCACATACTCAGCTTTCGTCTACAGCCTGATGGAGTACTGCTCTCCCCTCTGGGCTGGTGCTCCTGCCTCTCACCTTTCTTGGTTTCACGCTGTGGAAACCAAGGCATCCAGGATCATTTGTATCTCCCGCGATGTGGCTGAGTCTTTGGGTCTCTCACTCCCTCACCGCATGCAGGTTGGTGGTCTCTCTGTCTTCTACCATTTCCTCTCTGGCCTCACCCCTCCTGCTCTGTCTGAGATATGTCCCCCCCCCCCCCCATATTTCCATAGGGTTGTCAAGGTCCGCCAGCATCTCCCTTCTGGTAAAACTACCAAAATCAAGAATCACTGCTCACCTTCACTCCTTCATTCCTCTTTTTTTCCCAACTTTGGAACAAATTCCCACACTTTCTTCAATCCCACTCTTCCCTCCAAGTCTTCAAAACAGCTGTTCACCACCATCGCTTGTCTTCCCCCTTCCAAAACCATGATCTTTTCTTCCCCTGCTAATCCACCCCTCTTGTCTCCTGCCCCCCTTGTTGTGCATTTGTGTGTTTTAGCTCTCATACGAGCCTTGACAGTGTACACACACAAAAGAAAACATTTTCAAAGTAACATCGAAATAACACATCAAAATGTAGGCCTGGGGTCCAAAAAGACCCCTGTTGGAGGGATTAGCGTTAAATCTTTTCATGTGGTGTCCTTGTTCTTGGCCCATTTGTTGTTAGCTCGTTTTCAATCGCAATTCAGCTGCCCTTTTTGTAGTCATCCCACTGAAACATTTTAATCAATCTCCTGTCTTTCCAATTCTGCGAATTTTCCTGCATTCTCATGTTTGAATTTTCTTGTCTTTCGTTCTATCGTATATCTTTGCCCTCTGTGCGATTTTTGTTTTTTTAGACACTGTTCCTTGTTGCGACTCTTTCAGGTGTTACATTTTCAAATCATACTTCTTGGTAATACTAATGTAGATTCAGATTGATTTCTTCATGTTCACGTACAAAATCCTTTCAATGACGTGGTTAAGCTTGTACAGCCACGGCTTCCATCATGTTTTGACAGGCATCATCATGGGACTGACTATTTTTGGTAAAATATTTTGTGAATTCTATGCAGACTTCTTGTTTTGTTATCTAGTTCTGACAGGACGGTGCAGAGATCTCTTATCTTGGGTTTGATTCCCGACACAACTATAAACAGTCAGATTGGTTATTCGCAGGTAGGTGGTTGCATCACAAAGTGTGCCGTCCCTCAGGCGGACGTTATTTGGGTGTTTGATTTACTAGCATTAGCTATTGGACGTTAATGATCCAATGGTGGCTATCTAAAACAGTTGGCCAGTTATTGCTGGAACCCTGAACAAATTCCTTTCTAAAGCAGCTTCAGACGAATGTCAGGCCGAGCCAGCTGGTTCATGTAAGATGTTGCGCTGTTAAAAAGAAGTAGTAATAGTCCCTCTTTTGGAATCCAGTACAGTTCTGTAAAAGTGGAAATTTTCACGCCAAATCAATTTTCACACATTTTTGGGCTACAATGGAGAAGCGTTTATTTCACAACACGTGAATATATTTGCCTTTTCATTTTTTTTTAGAGATTACAGTGCCAGAACACACAAATAATTTGTGTGCCATACGTATACAAATACATACATGTACAGTTGCCATTTGCGTCATAGTGAGTAGCAAGCATGTGCTTGGCCAGCACATGTAGCGTAAGTCTACGTGGTTCACAACTACAGTTCTGTACTTCAGTGTCGGCAATCAAACATAAAACATGCTTCGTTATTTGAAGCTGATTTTTAAAAGCGGACAAACTTCAAAGTTTCTGAAACCTGCAGGCTTGGTGAAAAGCAGGGCTTGATGCACCGTCTGTCCGTGCCGCTTGAAGAGGAAATGTTGAAAGCTTGTATGGGCTTGCATGTTGCATGAAAGTCCTACACCCATCTTGTGGAGGCAGTCCTGCTGAGGTCAGAGATTGCAACGAATAAAAAATATCCAATGATCCAGGACACCATGAATTTACTAATCTCTGCATTCAATTAACTTTTGGTTTGATGCGCTTTGCTGTGCTTTCCCGATTTGATGAATTTTTTTTGTCGATTTTTAAGTCTATTTGATGTTTTTTGTTTCGTTTTTGATGGAAAAACACTTTTTTTTCTTTTGGTGTCCTGACTTATTTAATATGTTCCTAAATCTCAAATAACATTTGCAATTGCCTCCAAAGTGAACATTGTTTAGCCCAAGATTTATGCCTTGGATGTTGCATCATTTATAGTGTTTTTTTGTTGTTGGTTGTGACTCATTTCTGCCACATCCCTGCCTGAAACTGTGCTGAAAATCCTGTAAACTGAAAAACTCACTGCAATTTTAAAACACCGCTTTGGATTGTACATGTTCATGATTTCGGAGTCTCCCTGTCGAAAGAGAACAACATGCAAGAATGAGAAACACAGTGTATGTCGGAACAAATCCGAAGATCTATTGTGTTGAAGCTGAATCCTCCATCTGGCCCAGAGATTTTGAAATTTATTACTTTTTGTAAAAATGCTTTTCTTGAACTCTCACTCGAGGCTGTATCTCGATACGTTGATTATTTCATTTTTACGTCTCGATTTCTTCTGTGTACTTCCTGTTTTCTTTTTGGTTGTCATAAATTCCTTTCTGGCGATAACTCTTCTTATTTATCTTTTTATTCGAAGGAGGTGGGTGTGGGGTGGTGGAGGGTGGTGGAGGGTGGGGGGCTGGGGCGTTAGTCAGATATATATATATATATATATATATATATATATATATATATATATATATATATATATATATATATATATATATATATATATATATATATATATATATATAATTTCCCCTTGTTCTTGGTTGAACTTCTTCAGCTTGTTTTCAAAAAAATTATATTGCTTTAAAATTATATTGCTTTCTTCGATTGTTTGCTTCGTCATAGTTTTAGACTTTTTTGCACTTTCATTACCTCCCCCACCGAAGGTGGACGGAGGTTATGTTTTCACCCCTATTTGTCTGTCTGTCTATTTGTGTGTGTCTGGCTGTGAGCAGGATGTGTCATAAGGTTATGGACAGATTTGGATGAAACCTGATGGACAGGTGTGAAACCTGGTGCACAGGTGGAAAAAAAATCTGTGTGAAAAATATGAATTGTTCAGATTTTGGTGAAGATCCGGATCCGGATCCGGCTACTAGAATTTTTAAAGTGATTCTTCACCATTGAGAGATAGGGCCAAAAACGATATGTAGCACGATATCTCAAAAAGTTGTGGACGCGTTATGACAAAACTCGATGGACATGTTGGGTGTGTGACAAGAGCAAGCTGGTTAGATTTTGTTTCAGGTCTGGATGCAGATCAGGCCTATCAGGGGGATACAAAATGTAAACTGTTCAGCTTGGTGGAGGTATGCCCTTTACCATGTGTCATTCCAGTTCTAGTTGGTTCAGGCTCAAGCTGACGCCAGCACGTGATCGGTCAGATCTGGAATAAACGTGCAGACCACCACAACCAGAGTTATCAGATCTGGTGTCCTTTAATTGGTGTCATGTAACCTCATATTGCAACGATTTATGACTCTTAGGTGGCACGTATGAACTCATTGATCAGGATAATATCAGGCTCGTCAAGTGAAGCGTAGTGGATAAATTCATGGTTCCTACGTCGGTCTCAGATGTTTGTAAGTCATTTGATCTGATTATTTGATCGAGGTGATTAAATGGTTGCTGACGATGTTTCATCAACAACAGCACTGGTCAACTGGGCTGCTGTTGTGTTTCTTGGACAATGAGTGATGTGGCATGGAAACTGGATCAAGACCAAATACCTTGTTAAGAAGTGGTACAATGCATCTGCAATCGAGACAGTCAGGAATATGTGAACATTCCACTGCCGAGTCGAGGGAGCAAGGAATTCTGGGGTATTTGATGCATATGAGATATCTCGGCTTCAAAAAGACAAACTAATAGTCCGGGAGCCAACCGATCAAAATTAAAAAAAAATTGCCCGGTCTGCTATAAAATTTTTGTGTTGATTTTCATAAAGAGACACCCTTTGAGTATATGAAAACCAATGTTGGCAATGGTGAAACTCTTGCGCAACAACACAGTCAACACCTTTGCGAGCCCCCTCTGATAACACAATGTTGGCAAAAGCGAAGATGTAGGATGGGGGTAGGGGTAATTCATATTGTCCTAAAATCATAACCACTAAACCTATATACACAAATGACCCCTCTTATTAAAGAGGAGTTCATTTCCTATATCACAATTGGTGTAGATTTAACCTACCTACAATTGACAAGGTTATATGTCAAACAACAAAAGATTTATGCAACTCAGAAATGCTTGACTATCAATGGGGTCAGGAACAAGAACATACTTTTACATGCCATGGTTTTAAGGAAGATAAAATTAGAAATGGATTAACACAATATTGTGACATGAAACATCCTCTTCAGAGGAAGAGTCACTCTGAAACAACTCCACCACATGAACCTCTCTGACGAAGGCATATGCATGTCACTCAGCAAGGCACAGCAGCCTTTTTGCATGAACATCGTTTCAGACATTTGGATAATTTGCACATGCAAGACACCGTTTTGTCTATGTTTGGCTTGGCTGGCTTAGACATGAGAATTGGGACCAGTTTTCCATTGATAAGGGTTCTGCCAAATGTTGTGGCTGGGGGAAGTGCTCGGTCACTGAGATGTGCACGTCTATACAGAAGCAATTGATACAATGCTCTTAAAACAAGGAAGTAAAACGCATCTTCTGTTGCTGGCAGTGACCTAAGGTCTAATTTTGAAGAGACAAACATATGCTGCCTGAGGGTATCCAAACAGCTGAACCCTTTTTGGCCATGCAGAGCAGTCCAGTATACTCTGGCCTCATCAATGACACATTCTCTTGCTGCCATTTCACTATCTCTTCCAAAATCAACAAGGTGGGGAAGGTTTCCTATCAGTCCCAGAGAAACCTGTGCCGCTCTTCTTTTCACAGGAACACAGGCATCATCCCAACTGACTGGAAGAGGGGCCTTGTTGTCCCTCTCTGGAAAGGGAAGGGTGATCGCCAAGACTGCAACAACTACCGAGGGGTGACGCTGCTCTCAGTGCCGGGCAAGGTCTTTGCTCGGATAATTCTTGATAGGGTTCGCCACCATCTGCTTGAGCACCAGCGTCCAGAGCACTCAGGCTTTACACCAAAGAGGTCAATGATTGACCGTATCCTTGCCCTTCCTGTCCTCACCGAACGCAGACGAGAGTTTCGGCAGGGGCTGCTTGCAGCCTATGTTGATCTCTGTAAAGCGTTCGATTCAGTGAATCGGGATGTCCTCTGGAGGATTCTTGGTCTTCGTGGGGTGCCACCGAAACTGATCGATCTGATGTCTGAACTCTACTCTGGTACTGAGAGTGCTGTGAAGTGTGGTGGTACCATCTCTGACTTATTTCCAGTTGTTACTGGAGTTCGTCAGGGATGTGTACTTGCCCCCACACTTTTCAGCACTTGTATGGACTGGATTTTAGGGAGGATGTCGGAGAGATCAAGTTGCGGTGCATCGTTTGGCAATGTCAAGATCTCGGACCTTGATTTTGCAGATGATGCAGTCATCTTTGCGGAGACTTTAGACATCCTCTTGGGGGCCCTCGAGGTGCTGAATGAGGAGTCGGAGCCGTTGGGATTACGGATTTCTTGGGTCAAAACTAAGATCCAGGCTTTCGGTGACATCTTGGATGCTGCTGTCCTGTCTGTGTCTGTTTGTGGTGAGGATGTTGAGGTCGTGGATAGATTCACTTACCTTGGCAGTGATATTCATGTCTCCGCAGGTTGTGAGCCGGAGGTCAATAGACGTCTGGGTCGGGCCTGGGGAGTCATGGATTCACTGGATCATGGGGTGTGGCGCTGCCGGTACCTGTGCGGGAGGACGAAAGTCCGAGTCTTCAGGTCCTTGGTACTTCCAGTCTTGCTCTATGGGTGCGAGACTTGGACTTTGACCAAGGATCTGAGACAGAGACTTAATTCCTTTGGTACCAGGTCTCTTCGAAGAATCCTTGGCTATCGCTGGTCGGATTTTGTGTCCAACGAGCGGTTGCTGAGAGAGACTCGGATGAGATTTGTTACCTGCATAGTCCGTGAGCGTCAGCTGCGGCTGTATGGACATGTGGCTCGTTTTCCTGATGCTGATCCTGCTCACCAGATTCTCTCAGCGAGGGAGTCTCATGAGTGGAGGAGGCCAGTGGGCCGACCACGTGCCTCATGGTTGCAGCAGGTTGACCATCATCTCAAGGAGATGGGGATGGGCCTGGCATCTGCCTGGGGGATGGCCAGATGGAGGCCCCTGGAGTACCGGCGGAAAGTGGACGCAGCGACGCACTGTTCTGGCACATGCTCCCATACCTGACCTGACCTCTTCTTTTCCCCTTCTGAATGGGTAGCTCACTGTGTCACATCCACACAACACATATGTGCACAGAAGTGTAGCTGCGACATCAAGAGGATTTTCTGGTACTTCTTGCTCAACACTTCTACCAGCTCATGAATGGGTAGGTATTGATTCTGCTGTTGTATCCAGAGTTCTTGCAATGTGTTCAAGCAGCAGAAGTGATATATACACAGCATAATTATGTCTGTATCTGTTGCATGCACAACAGCTCGATGGTGATCAAGATATTCCACACAATATGCAAGATGAGCAATAATCCTTGTGTCTGCCTCTTCATGTTCTTCACAAGGTAAGTCCAGAACTGAACTTGATGCTGATGTGATGGAAAGAGTGTGACCTTTGTTTTCCATCATACCACCAAGAATGATGGTCACTCCATCCGGAATAGCTTCAGGACTCTCACAAAGGGAAGTGCCAATGAAGTTCTGAAGATTTCCTTTATTTCTTGGATTCTTCATGAGTAAATTCCAGTCCGGAATTTCTAGACTCTTGGATGGTGAGAATTGTCTTGCCTGGTCTGTCTGGTTTCTCCTCTGCTGCTCATCACCCTTCAAAGTATGGCTATCATCAAAATCATACTGATCACCAATGATGTTGACACAGTTGCACATTTCAGGTTTCAACTGCAGGAGCTTGCGAAGATACAGCTGGGGAAGTTCACCAAATGTTTTCACACCCATTTTTTGGTATTTATTTACAAATGCCATTGTGTCTACCAGATAAACTGTGTATAGGTCACTCTGTGGTAATGATGGCAGCTGTAAAACAACATCCTGCTCAGCTTCAGCAATTAGCACTGCCACGAAATCAGACTTGTTGCCTTTGCGCATTACAAACCCCTGTGCTAAGCGTGGATCAACCTCAAACAGGGATGATGGGTACTCTGTCCACTCATGGGAAAATGCAATCTGTCTTGTGACTGGGTCGGAATCTCGATAGAAACACAGCACACGTGTAGTTGCAGTCTCATCTTGATAGATCCTGATTAAACTCTGTTGCCTTGATGGGTTTGATTTCTTCTGTGAGGAGAAAGTTACCAGCTTCAGTGGTTCAATCTTAATAGAGACCACCTCTTCTGCTTTCATAATGGCTTCCATGCCCTTAGCTTGAGCATGGACCAAGTCTTTTGAAGCATCCTTCTCACCAGTTGCTCTATTGAGCAGATCCACTTGGTTGTTACACTGGAATGGGTTTATCATCTGCTGGCATATCACTTTCTTGATCTCCTCAACATGCATATGTTCTTCTGTTGCCTGCTTATGTGTTTCTCCATGATGAGTAGATTCCTGTTGGCCTAGATTAGCCATAGACTTTATGTTCTCTGATACAGCTGTGAGAAATGGTGCTGTCTTCACATATTTATCTCGAGCAGCTGGTGCCTGAGATATGCGTTTGAACAGAGATGTCTTCCCTTCATTGTTATATGTCTGCTCCAGGGCCATGTCACTCCAAACACCATTGAATTTTCCTTTGGAAGAGTGAACTGTGAAGTACCCAACCTGGATCCAGCAAACCTTAACCGAACTGTGTTCAATAGAGTAAGAGGATTTTGGGGGTAGGGGTAACTTTGGTTGACAAAAATGTTAATTTTCTCTTTAAAAATTGATAGAACTCAATCAAATTTGCTGTTTTAATTAGCCATGGATACCATGTTCATATCACATTAAGAGAAATTAGTATTCTAATGCAGCATCTGCCTATGATAAGAAAAGTTCTAAAGGCCATCTTCAAAAAACGTTATTTTTAAGGCATTTTTCACAAAATTATGTACTTTTACGAGGTTTACTTCCACAAAGGCAATTTTTTTTGTCATTTTACAATGCACTGATTGAATTCTTACATTTAGTTCACATTTATTTTTAATGAATGTGATTTTTAAATTTTTTTAGAAATTTTATTGACAATTACTGTTTTATCAAATTTTTCAAATCTTCCTCAAACAAAAACGTCCGCCAAAATTTTTCGCAAGAGCTTATGAATTGCCAACATTGGTTTTCATGAACTGCAAACATATATCTAAACATCCTGGGGGTGTAAAATTTTATAGCAGAGGCTGTAAGGTCCAACCCTAAAACAGCCTCGTACACAGGTTGGCTCCCGGACTATAAGGGTGGCTTGTCCCAGGTAACTTACTCTCGTCTTTACACTGCTTTGTTTTCATCAGAGGGCACCATCACAGCCTAACTCCTGATATATGTGTTCCTGAAAGACATTTGTTCTTCAAAGAACTTTGTTATTTTCTTATATTCTTGAATGTTGCTCACATCTTGCATTGAAAGGTAACTTTCAAGACTGGAAAAAGGGCGGCCTTTGCCAAAATAAATTTTAACACTTTTGACAAAATAACTAAAACAAATAATAGATATGTAATACAACACCAATAATCATGTTTCTGTACTCAACTTGTTTCTTTATGAAAACATCCTAAATTGTGCAGTTTCATTGTCCTACTGTATAAAATAAGGCACGCTGATGGTCTGGCCGAGCCCTAGAAGTACGCAGTATGCACACTCTCCTCCACCCTGCGTCTATATAATTGCGACCCAGCTATAAACTGTTATACCGAGCTTTCACAGGCAGGGTGATTCATCAATGTGAGTGCCGTCTCTCGGATGGACGTTAAACTGGCATTCCATTTGCCAGCATTAGCTTGTGGATGTTTAAGATGCCACTGTGTCCTTCGTGAAGACTAGGTGGGTCAGCTATCGCCACCACCCTGAATAACTTACAACTTCCTTTCCTAACTACTGTTGGGAGAGGGATAGAAAACCACCACGCATGACTCCTGGCCTAGAAACCACTTGAGCAGCACCAACGCTTTGTAACACAGAGTATGATACATCAGGGGGGGGGGAGGAGTGGGGGCAATATGGGAATTATGTTTGTGTGCATGTGTTTGTACATCTGATATTTGTGGAATTGAAAACAGCTGGGCCAATCTCCACCACATTTTACATGTGCTTGGCGGTATGCAGGATGACCATGTGTTCAAAGTAACTCCCTCCCCTCCATGAGGGTTGGGAGACAACTTACGATTTTCGTTTGTACACATTGCACAGTGCAAGTGGTTTACTGATTCCTGCTTGAGAGGGAGCAGGTGTTTCTCGTGTAATAAACTGTGCCTTGAGTTCTAGGTATGAAACTCAAGAACGGCAGAATTTCCAAACCACTTCCCACCACTCTGACCCCCATGCCCTTTCCTCCACCCCACGAAACATTTCAGTCTCATGTACCCCCTTCCCCTTCACTTTCGATACATAGTGATTATAAGGGCGCAGTGCTCACGTAACTGACATCATTGCCACCTTGCATGTTCTCTGTGCAGATGAATATTTGCATAAAGATGGAGTGGATTTCTGGCCACGTAGCTCAGCACTCAGAGTTACCAGTGGCATATCAGCTGTAGTTGGGAAATGCACCTGTTCAAGTGACCAACAACATTCACTTCAGGAGATACCCAGGGGCACGTTGCCATGTTGGATTGAACAGCATGGGGGACACCAGCATGGCAATGGTAAATAAGCATTTGGGAAAGCATGTAATGAAACGCATACAGGTAGTGGACAAAAAAAATGGAAACACCAACGTAAAGTCGCTGAATAAGGCATTGAGCCGCCACATGTGGCCAGTACGGCCTGTATGTGGCATTGAATCCATCAGCGTCTGACATTCTGCAGGAGGGATGCGGCACCATTCTTCCACGAGAAAGTCAATCAACTCACACCTGTTTGATGGAGGTGGAAAACGCTGTCTCTGGTGTCGTTCCAGACTATCCCATAAATGCTCGATTGGGTTCAGATATGGTGAATGAGAAGGCCATGACAGACGGGGATAACATCAGTGTCATGCTCATCAAACCATTGGGCGACCACACATGCTCTGTGGATTGGGGCATTGTCATCCTGGAAGACACCCCTCCGGACAGGAAAGAAATGCTGCAACATGGGGTGAACAAGCCTAGGAGGGAAGAGTGGGATATCGCAGCCTCTGGAAGGTGGCTCCACATGTAGGAGAAGTGAGGAATAAATGAGTTGAGGTTTGTGTGCTATTTTAAGTGAGCCTGGATTTTGGAAGTTTAACCAGGAGTGTGTTCCTGGAAGAACGTATCCCTCTGGGATGTGTTGTTGAGGGTTGGGGGATCGAGAAAGCAGAGGGAGTGAAACCATCGTGGAGACATTAAAATAAAAACAGAGGTCCACATACCTGCGTGCTATGTGAGAGCAACAAGCCTTGTGCTTTGTTGGTCTCATCATATGAGGTTCTGATAATGTTGAGAATTTTACATGAGATAATCATCACTCCATTGAGCTGCAAAGAAAGGTCTTGTAGGCTGTGAATAGTTTCTGATTTTTCAAGGATTAAGACTTTTAGAATGATGGAGGATACCCATTCTGCAGCTGGCTTTGGACACCAGCTTTGTTCTATGGGTGGCTCAGTAGAAGTCACAGCTGATGGACTTCTTCTCTTCTTCTCCTTCTTCTTCTTCTTGTTCTTTTGAATGGACCCAATTTTTCCCACCTCATTGTGGGGTTCGTCAGAGGGAGCAGTTCTGGCCTAAGTCTTTCTGGAACCAGGTGGCCAGGTTTAATGTTCAACTATCAGGAATTTGGAATTCAACCAGACTGACAATTATAATTCACCGACTCTTCGCAAGAGACACCGTGCAATGTGAGATGACTCACAAAGATTAGAAGCCATACCAGAGCCGATCTGTTAAAAAAACATGTTCCAGTTTCATTCTATCTAAAGATTCATGAAATATTGCACGTCAATGAAAAGCCGAATACAAGTGCTCTGTTTGCAGTAAGTCCTTCACAGCTTCATCTCAGTCAAAGATGTATGAGGAATTGGGTAGCGGTGAAGAGCTTCGATCTAAAGAGGCTTTGTATGATCTATACCAATGGGATTCCCTGCAAGTGTTCCTTTTTGCGTTCTTGATGGATGCTAAACTTGACTTCTTTGTTCATCTTTCGATGTCCATTGGTCTGAAGCTATGAAAAATAACGAGCTTTATTGTTATGTTCTTTTCCGACGCTGTCGGTTAAAATTAGATGTCTCAGGATTGCTGGGCACCGCTGCTGCCGCAAAAGCGAACCGGTTTCCGATGTTATATTCTGGACACCAAAACTTGTAAGGCCGACGCAGAGCAGACCAGTTCTCATCTACATCAACATCTTGAAGAAGGATATGGGCCTGGAGACAGAGGATCTCACGCAACAATGCTTGATCGAGAGGACTTGAAGTTGAGGATCAATGTCATCTGAGTTTGGCCTAAGAGGCAACTTCAAAAGAAGAAGTTCTTTTTGCAGAAAATTCTTTCGAACATCTTATCAATTATAGAGAGGTGAGATGATTTAAAAAATGGAGATTTGAGAAACCGGAATGAAATGTTCCATTTTGTAAAATTGATTTCAAAACTTTATCCGCTCTAAAAATGCATGAGAATAATTGGCCTGTTTGGGTGTTCGCATCTTATACCGTGGCTCATGATACTGGGAATCATTCAGTTCACTTAACAAATCTTGATTTGTCTCATTGTCAATGAATGTTCTTGGAATATGTTTGTCTATTCATATTATCTACTAATATCTTTGTCTTGCATTGAATTTATGCACCGACAAGCTTTGCCAATGTTCCTCGATCAATGTTTAAACAAATGCAGAGGCAGCCTTGTTCTGGGCTGAAGTGAATGTAAATTTGTGAAAATAGATGTTACCATGGCCCCTTGCGTTCCTCTTGGGCATTGGTCTGTTGTAATGATCTGCGGAGCTCTTTCTTTGAAAAGTCATCGATTAAACATGGCTTGGCGCATTCCCCTGCTATCGTGGATGCCGTGGTGTTTTTCACCACCAAAGCAGTGTAATTATCAAATTGTGTTGTGCTTCTGATGATGGGGGGTGGAGGGGGAGGGCTCTCTTATTTGAATTCAGGTATAGACCCTCGGGCCTTGAATGTGAATTGCATAATTTAGGATTATTTTACATGTATTAAGGATGTGTGTTGGAGATAAATGTCTGGCATATGGCCCATGCAACAGATGAGCCTTGTCCACTTTTGACAAGTGAGGTTAAGAATGTCCCTTCACATGTCTCATATTGAACCAGGTGGTTGCCAGGGGAGAGAGACTTTAGGTATTGTACACATCCACACCATGACGTGCCTTCCCCTACCCTCCCCTCACACCTTGGTGGAAGAGGAGGAAGTACTGCACCTCTGCATGCTCATTGGGGGAGGCACACCCTCGAGCATTGCTCCCCTCCTAGTAGTAGTGAGCAAGGCAGCCCATGATTGGACCACGCTGCTTGGCGGCACTGATCGGGTCAGATTCATCGTTGTGGATTGGGCGAGATGCTGTCATCGTGTATAGATGTTGCATGTTTTCTCCACATCCACATTGTCGCATTGTCTCCTAATGGTGTTGGCTTCATGGTTGGGGTGGCGGGCTTTGGATCTGAGGGTCCTGAGTTCAAATCCCACTCAGCTGTTGAATTAATACCATTTGGGGGTAACTCGGCCTGTCATCCTTCTGAGGTCGGCAAAATGAGTGCCAGCATGCTGGTGTACTGTGTCGGAGTGACGACCCGTCCAGGATTGTGTCCAATAGCCAAGGAGACTGCTTAAGCAGCACCAACACTCTGCACAGAGTATGGTCCCAATCTCCTCCTCTCCTCCTCATAATGGCCGTGTAATATGTGTAAAGGTAAACTGAGGTCTATAAAGAGAATTACACCTTGAAAGTTAAAGGCGATTGAGGGGGTGGTGGTGTCGGGTTCATAGGAATGAGGAATCAGAGCTCGTGCAGGCTCTTGAGCTGTTGATTGGTTTGCCTTTGGCATTATTCTTTAGCTTGGTCTGTATCTCTGCTGCCATGATTCTCTGCCCTCATGAGCTGCCTATATTTGCCTGGACTTCAGCCTGGGATTTAATCACTTGCCCAGTCTTGTGTGAACGTTTGTTTTATGTGTGGAGCCCTAGTTAGGGATTAGTTTCTTTTTTCAGTATCTTGATTTTAGCTGGGGCATTGGGTACATACCTGGTACATAGTTGGGTACATACCTGGTACATACATGAAAAAACCTGGTACATAGTTCAGGTGAGCTTTTGAGATGGCGGATCGTCCATTCGGCAGTCCGTCCTTCCATCGATCCATCCATCCCTCCATAAGCACTTGCAACTTCTCCAAAATTGCTGATGGGATTGTGACCAAACTTATCTAAAATCTTTGGTGTGGTCGAACTCAAGTTTGTTGATGACATCCTCCCTTTCTATCGATAAGTAGGTCGTCGAAAGGTTTATAGGTCCCATAAGTACTTGAATTTTGATCCAGTTTGGCCACCATTTTGGATTTCAGGAAAAACTTTAAGAATCATCTTCTCTCAAACTGCTTAAATTATATGCATCAGTGCGAAACTTTAAATTTGTGATTAACTACCCAATTGAAATATAGTTTGTTAACAATGACATCAGTCATGTGGTATGGCAGCCATATTGGATCACAAGAAAATCTTTAAAAACTTTCTTCTTTGAAACCACTTAACTGATCAATACAAAATTTAACATATGTGATCGACTTCCTCTGGGAACGTTCGACTAAAAGAAGCTTATCTGAAACATAATGTGGCCACCAGTGATTTCATAATACAGAAAGAAGGCATATCTTGAAAAATATTAATTATTTATGAATTACCTTGGAGTTGCACCTTATAAAATAGGACTACTTTTGACACAACAGGAAATGACATCATGCAGGAAGTAGGCAATTTCTAGAAAACGAGGTTTATAGACAGCAGGGAGATGCACCACTTTCAACCAGTGTGACCACTCCTTGGCTTTTTTCACAAGATCTTGGCTATTCGTTGTTCACCTTGGCGTCTTGGTTTTCTATAGGTTTTCTTGGCGTATAGGTTTTCTATTATCATCGCTTTTCCGAAACCTTGTGAATTCTTGGCTTTTTTCATTGGCTCACCTTGGCATTTATGAAAATGAGGAGTGGTCACACTGCTTTGAACATTGTCAATATGCCTGGTGTTAGCTTAATAGTTAGCCTGGTGTTGGCTTAATGGTTAGGGTGGTGGGTTTGGGATCCTTGGATCTTGAGTTCAAATCCCACTTGGCTGTGGAATTAATACCAGATGGGGTTGACTCTGCCTGTCATCCTTCTGAGGTCAGCAAAATGAGTGCCAGCTTGCTGGTATCCTGTGTCGGAGTGGCGACCCGTCCAGGATTGTGCCCAAGAGGCCAGGAGACTGGTGAGGCAGCACCAATGCTCTGCACAGAGTACGGTCCCAATGGATGGATGGAACATTGTCAATGACCTAAAATCGGTATTCCACATCCAGTTCTTATTTTTACCCTGATCCATCTGTCACTCCACGCTTTGGCAACCAGCCAGGTTTGCTCTAAGACAATTGGTCCTCTATTTTTTATTGCCTTCATCCAAGATTCCACATGAATTTGTTTCATGAATAAATTCTTATTTTTGTATTGATCTCTTAAGTTACGTGTGCGTGGCTCTGCCGTCTTTCCCGTGCTGATGATTCGGATTAGGGTGAACTCCTGGAGGGAAAGTAATTAAAGTAATCACCTATTTTGGCCAATCACATGTGTTAGAAACATGAAAGTTGACAAAGGCATGTCACCCAATCTTTTTAGGGAATGTGCTGTCTAAATTTGGCCTCATAGTTTGGATATTCATGGGATTAACTCATGGCATGTACAATTCCTGTCGAAGATTGCTTGTGGTGTTGGGCGGGAGCCATAAACGTGACAATACTTTCCTAATAATTATACTATAAACCAAATGAAAAGCCGAGCTATCTGCCTTCAAGGAACACTGATGCTCTTTATCTGCCTCATCTCAGCACATGAACAAAAGTCATTTAATAAGGTCATGCATGTCACCATTAACAGCTGCATTTCCTGAGCTGTATTTCACCCAAGCTACATTTCACATAAAAATCTTCAATAAAAAGGAAAATACATCATTGCTCTTCCTGCTTTCTGTCTGCTATGTCATCGCTATTTATGAGTTTTATATATTCATGGCTCTATGCTCTGTGGATGCATATGCATTGCCATTTCCAAAAAGTTTCACTGTGATCAAGAAGAGAAGTTTGATTGTGTTGTATTGGAAACATAACTCATATTTGTAGATTTTAACCATCAATAATTACAGAATTTAACATGGACTGTATGGAAGCTGTTTCATTGGATGTTGTGGGTTTTTGCATCACTAACAGGTTTATTCGCAGACAAATGTAATTCTCAAAGAGCTTTTTCACTGTGCGTAGTTTTATACAAGTACTCTGTCTAAATGGTGATGAATGAGCACCTCGACCATGGGAATATAGACTGTGAGCCTGAAATTTGAATTAAACCAAGACACTGGCACATTGGCCTGCTTTATGATAGAAGACCTCTCTGGCAGGTGATGTATTGTATGTTTCCCTTACGACTCTGCCATACACATGCAGTGTTATAGTGATACAGAAAATAATGTTGAGTTTTCAACCTCTCTATGTAGTATGTTTCCATAAGATGCAACGGGAAGTCTACTCATCAGCTGAGAAATATGTTACAAAATAATATTCCTTTCTTATATCTAAAGACTATAGTTTAATGTAAGTAGTGATGTTAAAAGAAAGTTGTTTTTTTATTACAGGGTGTTATAGTATAGTAGATAGTAGAAAAATCGTGCAAATTATGATACAAGCATCAAATTTGGCATTTCTGTTCTGCAGGGCTTTCTGATCAAATCTTCCTGATTGGCCATTTGAAAATCCAAATTTTGAAAAATTTGGATTTTCAAATGGCCAATCAGGCAGATTTGATTAGAGTCCCCTGGAGAACAAATGTGCCAAATTTGATGCTTGTATCATCGTTTGCACGATTCCTCTCAAAAATTGCTGTTATCTGCCCCACTATAAGGCTCATAGAGGAGAGACAACACAAATCACCCACTCATATGCAGAAAAAAAAAAACAAATACGGAACAACACCAGAGTTAACTTCATACAAACACAGCTGTTGAGCTTGGGGGAAGTACTCTGGTTACCGGCGACACAATCTTTATGAGTTTTCTTCTACACACCCAGCAAGGTAATTTAAGGAGCCTTCTTCTTTTCAAGTGGGCCCTCTTCAGCCTGCAAGAAGCCCAAGTGTGCAATGACTGATCACAACCACCCACAGCTCCAACACGACAAGCACATACTCGACGTCACCACTGACGACACCAGCAACCTCCAGCAGACCGCCGTACACTCATTATGGAAGACTGCGTGGTCCTGGCTCCACTTAGACAAGAGCACAACATCATAGATGTGAGGGGTCTCTGGGTCTCTCCTGGGAGATCGATTGGCCGTCTCCGTGCTGCAAGCCTGTTTGAGCAGAACTGACTGGGGAAACACAACAACACCAACACCAACAACAGGAGAGGTTTTTTGTTTTCTTGCTCAGGCAGGGAGATTATATACTCGGAAGAGAAAAAAGAATAGTGCCTGTTTGCATTTTTCTTTTAGTCGGAACTTAAAAGGTATTACTTATGTAAAGCTTTTGTTCAAACCCAACTGGACCAAAAATTACTAACGATGATCCTCACTCACGAATAGGACAATGTGGATTTCACCAACAAATCTTGAACATTTTGTTCCGGTCGATAGAATCACTAAGAACATATTATATGGGGATGGCAGTGGAGCTCATAGGTCATATACTCATCTTTGAGTCTCTTATGGGTCCAAATCTCAACCCGACCACAAACTGTCATGCTGGTGTTTTACAGACAGGGAGTTTTGCATCAGAGTCTGTCTCCCTCGGATGGTCCTTAAACTGGGCATCCCCTCTGCGAAATACGAAACGATGAATCACACCTTGATGAATCGCCCTGCCATCAAAAAAAAAAACAACAAAAAAACCACCAAGATAACAGTTTAGAGCTGGAATGAGATTTCATTCTAGGCTCGATACAACATTTTATGCCTTGTACAAAAACTGTAGATGCAAATTTTGTCACGAGGTAGGTGCAGGTGCAGGTGCAGGTGCAGGAGAAAGCCATGGAGGGTAATATAAAACCTTTTTGTGCCTTCATTGATTTTGAGAGGGCTTCTGATAGGGTTCCTTGAGAGGTTGTGTACTGCTGTTTGAGGGAAAAGGGAGTGCTGGAGAAGATGGTGAGGTTAATCCAGGCTTTGTACCAGGGAACTGTTACAACAGTGAGAACAGGGAGAGGTAAAATAGAAGAGTTTGAGGTCAAAGTGTGATAACGTCAAAGATCTGCTCTCTATTCTCTGATGTTTATTTCATGATCATGTATGTGGGAATGAAGGGAATGGGAACAAGGAATGAAGTGTGCGCGGTGTTTAAAAGACAGGAGAGAGAATGAAGAAGGCTGATGATTTTTAATATTTTGAGTCATTACTCAGTGAAGGGGGTAGTTGTGAACTGGGGATAAGGAATAGAGTGAAGGCAAGATGGCAAAAATGGTGGTGAGATTCTGGGGCGGTATGCAACAAAAGGATGCCACTAAAATTTAAAGTAAACGTATAAAAAAAAATCTGTTGACTTTGGTATGACTAGTAATTACCTCCGGCATCAAAGGTGGACGGCAATTATGTTTTCACCCCTGTTTGCTTGTTTGTCTGTCTGTCTGTGAACAGTATATCTCAAAAAGTTATGGACAGATTCAGATGAAACTTGGTGGTTGAGTTGGGTCGATGACGATTCCATGTTGGTTCAGGTCCAGATCCAGATCCAGGCCTATCAGTGGGAGACAAAATGTAAACGGTTCAGCTTGGCGGAGGTATGCTCTCTACCAAGTGCTGTTCTAATTGTGTGTATGCATCAGAGATGTAGGCTTTGTGAAAATTAGAAGAAAGAATATTGGAGAGAATGGAAATGAGGATATTTAGGTGGATGAACGGAGTGGCGACCCGTCCAGGATTGTGCGCAATGGCCAACGAGACTGCTTAAGCAGCACCAACGCTCTGCACAGAGTATGGTCCCAATCTCCTCCTCCTCCTGGTGTGTCAGTAAGGAAATTACAGTAAAAAGGGACGAGGATATAAAAAAAAGGAGTTGGTCTTTTTTTGTATACCTTGTCAAGGCTTGTATGAGAGCTAACACACAACGCACAGCAAGGGGGGCATGAGACAAAAGGGGCGGGAGTGGGAAGGACAAAACAGTGGGGAACAGAGACATTAGGAGATCTGTGGAAGGGAGAGGGATGGGGCGGGGAACATCGGGAATAGAATATGGACATTACAGGGACTTTCAGGAAGGAAAGCAGGGAATTTGAAGGAGGTTTGTTTTTGGGGTGGATTAACGGGGGCAGAAAAGATCAAGGATTTGGATGGTGGTGAATAGCTGTTTTGAAGGAATGGAGGGAAGAATGGGATTGAACAGAGTGAGGGAGTTTATTCCAAAGGTGGGGAAAAAGAGGAATGAAAGAGCGAAGGTGAGCAGTGATTCGTGATATTGGTAGTTTTACCAGAAGGGGGTTGTTGGTGGATCTTGAGCACCCTGCGGAAATATGGTGGGGACAAATCGCAGACACAGCAGAGGGGGGGGGGGGCGAGAGCAGAGAGGAGACGATAGAAGACAGAAAGACTACCAAACTGCCTGCGGTAAGAGAGTGAGAAGCCCAAAGACTCAGCCTCATCGCGGGAGATGCCAATGATCCAAAATGTCTTGGTTTCCACAGCGTGAAGCCAAGAAAGGTGGGAGGCAGGAGCACCAGCCCAGAGGGGAGAGCAGTACTCAATCAGGCTGTGGACGAAAGCTTTGTAAGTGGTCAGGAGTTCAGTTGGGCCAAGGAAGGACTTTGCATGATGGAGGATTCACAGTCGGCGACTACCTTTGCAGGTCAGGTTGGAAATGTGGCTTTCGCAGGAAAGGTCATGGCAGAGAGTGAGACCCAGAAGCTTGAAAGAAAGGACTTCTTCCAGAGGATTGTTGAGAAAGTGGATGGATGGAGGAGGGGCGGTTCGAAATGGTCCTATCGGAGAGACATAATGAAAGTGTGAGATTTGTCAACATTGAAAGCCATGTTCCATGTATTGGACCAGTTTGTGATTTTACCCAGATCTGCAGTGAGTGAAGAAGCTGCTGCTTGCCGGTCTGAGGGATGACAGATGGTACGGCAGAGGGTGGAGTCGTCAGCAAAGAGATGTAGAGGATTTTCCAGAGTCGGAGAGATCATTGATGAAACCAGAAAAAGAACAGGGCCCAGAACGCTACCTTGAGGAACTCCAGCCTGGACAGGAAGAGGGGATGAAAGAACTCCATTTAGGGCCACACGGTGACTGCGGCAGGAGAGGAAGTCTGCGAGCCATGAGTGGAGATGGCCTTGGATACCATAGGAAGAGAGTTTGGTTGAGCATGGCAGGGTACCAGACTGTGTCGAAAGCACGCGATATGTCTCGGGATATGGCTCTGATATGGTATGGTGTTCGGAAGATATCGGTGAAAATTAGACAATCAATGTTTAAGGGGAGATGAAGCACGTTGAGATTGATTGAGAGAGAGACCCAATAAGGACTGTATCAGATGAAGCCCTTGGATTGTAAAACGGAGCAGAGAGAGAGAGAGAGAGAGAGAGACAAAGGTTGTGATGGAGGGATATTATTTGAAAGTTAATGTAGCTGGTTGGTGTGAGGATGGAGACTGCAGCAGACAGAGCGACACGTCGAAGGAAAATCAGAGCAACTGACCTCGAAAGGGAGTAATGGTCCAAATAATTGGCTATGAAGGAGGATTTTTACTTTGAGAAATCTATTATCAAGTGTTTGTACACGTTTCTCTTTGCTACAACATGAACACTTGCCATCTTGCTTTCTTGTGGTGAAGTTCATGGTCCTTCAATCCACTTGGGAACCATTGAGACTATTTTAAATGTTCGGGCCCCAAACAATGCTCAGAATTTGCCCCGGGCTTTGTTGCCACAGTAACAGTGACAAGCCTGGCCCAAGAAGCAGCTGTTAGTGTATGAGAGGAAACACAATGGGGACAAAAGGAAAGCATTGTCATCTATTATAAAAATGTGAGTCGCATTTTGACCGGCCCGTAGCAGCTTCTTTCCATCGATATTCCTGATGAGAAACTTGGATATCACTGATATTTTAGGTGTTAAGAGATGAGTGCAAAGTATGCCCACTATCACCTTTATTACCTCCGCTACTAAAAGTGGATGGAGGTCATGTGTTTACCCCTGTTTGTCCGTTTGTCTGCCTGTGTGCAGGATATCTGAAAAAAGTTATGGAAGGATTCAGACGAAATTTGGTGGACGGGTTGAGTGTGTGACAAGGACAAATTGATTAGATTTTGCTGAAGATCTGTATCTGGATCCAGCCTATCAATGGGTTATAAAACATAAACTGTTCAGCCGGGTGGAGGTATTCGCTCGACTGAGCGCCGTTCCAGTTACGTATCGAATGCCTCAGTGGCATTGCATTTTGGCTGCTGTTGGTGAGAGAATGGTGCACAGGTAGCACGCTTACCTTTGAGCTGTTCTCGTCTGGGTTCGAATCTCGGCCCAGCTAAAAACTGTCATCCTGTGTTTTGCAAGCACGGCAAAGCATCAATGTGTGTGCTGTCCCTTGGATGTATGTTTAATGGGAATCCCTTCTGCCGGAATTAGTTGGTGGATGTTAAAGATCCCATGGTGTCCTTTGCGAAGAGTGGGCGAGCTATCGCCGGCACACTGAACAAATTCTAAATTCTTGCTCTAACTTACAGGAGGCATTATATCAGCAGCACAAATGTGCCCTTGCAAGAACTGATGGAACCCACAGCTACATGATGCATATGAACGATGATGAGTAATCTTGTTAGATGGGGCTGATCAATGTGACCCTTTTCTTTTTCACATCTTCATCAAGCAAATGTAATGGGAGTAAAAACAAAATATAAAGCAGTTAACAAGTACTATTTTTGCCATTTTTACTTTATCTCTTGAATGAGTCGGTCTGATTTTAATAGAGGGTGTCCCTAAAAAAACATGACATCATTTCGTAGTCTAATAACATAGCTAATTCTCATTCAAATGATCTCAAATTGTAACAAAATGTGTAAAAACTAACTAAGTTGAATGTTTAATTCTTATCTCAATGAGGATGTACCAGGAAGATGGATTGGGCGTGCCAGTGATAATGACAACGTGCTGTTGAAATGGCCACCACGTTCACCTGACTTGACACCTTGTGATTTTTTTTCTATGGGGCTATGTGAAAGGACTGGTCTGTATCCCCCCTCTTCCTACAAGCCTAGAGGAACTTAAGCAGGGAATCACTGAGGCGCTGGAGAACGTTACGCAAGACATGCTACAGCGTGTTTGGCAGGAGCTGGTCCACCGACTTGACGTGTGTCGTGGCACAGGCGGTGCGCATATTGAACATTTGTGAAGTTTTGAAAAAACGGTTATAAAATCTACATCCCTCTGAATCTCTTGTTCGAATTTTGATAAATAAATATTTTATTGTTCAACATGAAGCCCATTTACTTTCGTTTGCCTGGAACATGGAGTTACTTAGATATTCAAGTTTCAAATGATGTCATTTTTTTTAGGGACACCCTGTATTATGAGTTTGGACTGGTGTGGGGAAGCCACAAAGTTTGCACATACTGCATACATCTTGTGTGCAGCAGTCTAGTTTCCGTTCAATTCAATTCAATAAATTTGTGGAAATTGAAACTTTTCCTTGAGAGCCAAAATACGTGATTACATCACGCGTCAATTCTATTTTGCTCAGACGAAGAATTAAGGCCTGAAATGTTTCGTTTTCCTTGCTTTCCATGGAGGTTGGCCTCCCTCAATCAATATCCTGTTGATTTCATCCATTCTATCTGTCTGTGGATGCACATCGACACTTGAGCCTTCACCAGCAAGACCAGTTTTTCATTAAGCCATTAAATTTTGTCTCCTTTCTATGGACTATTTTGCAATTAGAAAAATAAGAATAGAGCAATCAGAGATTACAGACCCTTTCCAGGACTTGTTTTGCGTGGTGTATTTTGTGTGGTGTTTGTGTACTGGTGTGTTATGCAATTAATTATAGACATCATAACGATAACTACCACCTTATAACTGCTGGCAGAGATGACCGGGTACCAAGACGTCCCGCTTTGAAGCAACCCCGCTTTGAACGGACGCTTGATCCTAACTCATGGCATTATTATTCCATTGAATTTAGAATGGGAGAAAAATAAATTCAATTCAAATCAAATGGAAGACCAAATCGGTACAGTCCTGCATTAGAGTAATCATAAGGAACCCGAACAAGCAAAAATCATAGCTGGAGTCATCAGGAGGAACCTGGATAGGATTCGGGTTCCAGCTGCTACCCTCAAACCCATCACGTGAGCCTTCGTCAAAAAAAAAAAGCATCAAAAAGAACCCAGATCAAAATTACAAATAATTCTGGCTGCCAGACCATGTGTCCGATCAGTTTGAAATTTAAAATACTGTATATATTCCACATCATTACGAGATAATAATTGTGAAGTTTCACGTTGATCGATGAAGCGGTTCAAGAGAAGGAATTTTAAATAGATTTTCGCTCAATCCAATATTGCTTCCAGACCATGTGACCTATCAATTATATTTGTGAATACCCTGGTATCCCCAAACCTTGGGGAACATGAAGGTTTTTTCTTCTTCAACAATATGGCTTCCGAACCACATGACTGATGACATCATTAATTTTTATTCTGTGGATCAATTTATCCCTAGATGGATGATGCTCAAAAATTTCATCCAAATCAGATGTGGTGTTGTTTGTATGCAATTATGATGTCATAAAAAAAATCACACTCATTCCGCATGAGGACTACTTGCCATCTGCCAAGTTTCAATTTTTTCCTTGGTGCAGTTTCGGAGATACAGAAGTCCAGAGTATTTCCATTTTTCCATCATGGCTGCCACACCACGTGATCTATGACGTCATTTTTATCATTAAAACATTCTGCATGAGTAGTCGCTCCTATAGTGAAAATTTTCTCTCAATCCGACAAGCGGTTGCGGAGATAAACACTAAAGTTATTTGCAGACAAACAAACAAACAGGAAGACGTCGTGCAGAGCACGACACTTGCAAAATCCATAAAACAAATTTGACCTCAAAAAATAATTGGTGGTTGAATTAAATGACCAAATATGCAAATCCTCTTCAAATTTCAAGTGAATCGGATGAAAATTGACAATTTAAGAAATTCGGCCTATGTTGACCTTTTGATCGATGTTGACTTCAAAAATAACTGGTGGTTGAATTCAATGACCTGAACTGAAAATCCTCTTCAGATTTCAAGTCAATCGGATGAAAATTGAGGATTTTAGAAATACCACCGTAGTTATTGACCTTGGGCCTATTTTGACCTTTTGACCTCAAAAACAATACGCTTCATCAATTGCTTTGCAATGCATGTGCCCGACTGATGATATGTTCCAAGACCAAAAATGGTATAACTCTGTGAAAAATTGACGAAACTCCCTGAAACTCGAACTTCTTCTGTAACATATCATAATAAAGCCATGCACCAAGTTTAATTTGAATATGTTAAAGGGTATGGGGAAAGAGTCTGAAAACCCACAGATGGGCCGGACGGGTGGAGAGCAAACCTATAGTATAGTCCCCTCTAGTGAAACCGGCGGGTGACTTATTAGATGGAATAAAAACCTACCTCCTAACTATGCTTCTTAAACAAGCATTCTTTGTTCGTTCGTATGCCGGAGAAGACTGCATCATTGGTTGAGGGTGCGGCTGTGCTGCCGATGTGATACTTTCTTCTGGTTAGGGCAGAAATTTGTAATTTGTTCAGGATTTGCGATGGACACCGTGGCATCGTGAACATCCAGCAAATATTTCCGGCAGACAGACACCTGCCTGTGAAATCCCACGATGACAGTGTATAACTGGACCGAGACTCTAGTCCAGGCAAGACAGCTTGGAGGTCAATGTGCTTCCCTCAAGGCCATCCTTACCAGCCCTAAACAAGCATTCGGTGTGCTACATTGTTGTGACCTCACTGAGTTGAAATAGCCTTGTAAATGGCTGTCTTAATGTCTCTTGTGACGTTATATACGATCTCCTAATGTCATTGTCTCATGCAACATTATAGACGATCTCTTCGATCAGCCTTGTAGATAATGTAGAAAACCCTCGTGGAAAATCAATGTGTGAGGTTTTTATGGAAGTTAATCGATTGTTTTGCTCATGAAGTGCAGCAATGGGACAAACAGGAATAGACAAAGAAAGGGCGACTTGTTTTTCTTACCATTTGAGCTGCATTGTGTTAATATGATTTTAAGATATATATTTATTTATTTATTTATACACTCTACAGTAATAATAGCTTAATTCCATTATCCTGCCTTGTTGTTCAGCATTGATGAATGAATTATCACCCAAGCAATTTCCAGACACCGAGGTGTGAAGCACCAATATTTCACATGCTTTGCTCATATTATGGTGGATGCCAGTTATAGTCACAGCCAGTGAACATCATATTTGGAGTCCTTGTATTTCCCAGCACCGTCATATCAATCAAACATTTGGCCTCCTCATTTATTTGTACACTTTTCCTGTTAAAAAAAATCCCCAAGCCACCTCTCCGAGCAACCACAACTGCTTACTCTCACCACATACAGTATCATAACGTCCATCACCACTCCCAATCTTTTCCATGTGCAATCATCACCTTTGAACGATAAGCATATTGGACTAGTAACAAGACAGTCATCTTCCTCATGACCATCTTGTTTTTATTTGCGTGTACATTACAGAAACGTACGTATCCATGTGATTTCTGTTATTTCCCGGCATGTGAAAGACGGAAAGATCAGAATTTCTCTCTTAATATCTGCGGGCATTCACGCGGAGAACAATTGTTACATCAATTGCTTTGGGAATGATTTTCATCCAAAATGGTGGCCATCTAATGTAAATAGTCCAAGTCGTGAAACCGATTTTTCCAAACAAGAAAACCATTTCACATTACTGGACATTCACACAAGCACAGTATACTGTACCAAGATTGCAATTGTCAGTTGTGCTGGCTGCCACCATTAGTATGCAAAACAGGAATGTAGTGTTTGAAAGGAGCTATACTACATTTATGTTTATCAGTGTGTGTACGTGTGCACTTGCTTTTGCAGACACCCAATCAGAGTACCGGTACTCACAACAAAATTAATAAAAATGGGACACAATACAAATACAAATTGGCAATCCGTTGCGGGTATGAGCGTTGGTGTTGTCATTTTTAATATTCAATCAAAATACGCGAAACGATGCAAATCTGAATGCATACTCACAAATTATGCACACACGTTCGTGATGTCCTGCACGCCTCAATGATCATTCTTCTTACAATTGCAGCAACGTGCAAACCAACTCGCTTCATCCCTGTTAAATTTGTGTGAATATGTCTTCACCATGAACGCGCAGTAAATGGACTTCGTCCATTGTCATTAAAGTCACAACTGGGAGGGCACTCGGTGGAGAGCATACCCCCGCCACGCGATGCCTGGTCCACAAGAACATATCTGGCCCGATACATTTTTGAAATATCGTGCTATATATCGTTTGTGGGCCTTATCAATGATGAAGAATCACTTAAAAAAATTCTGGTAGCCAGATCCGGATTCGGATCTTCACCAAAATCTAAGCAGTTTTGTCCTTGTCACACACACAACCTGTCCACAAAATTTCATCCAAATGTGTCTCCAACTTTTTGAGATATCCTGCACAAAGACAGACAGACAGGGATGAAAACATAACCCCCTTCCAACTTTAGTGGTGGAGCTAAAAATGGTGCCTCCAAATGTTGACGTGAATGAAGTGCAAGGCACATGCTGTTCATTAGGGTGCATCACACTCTTCATGACTGTTACCGCTGCTGTTTTTGCTGGTGCTGTTGTTGTTACCTCCGCCACCAAAGGTGAGGTTGTTGTTTTTTTTGGGGGTAAACCTTGTCGAGGCTCATATGACAGCAAACACACAACACACAGCAAGGGGGGGGGTGGCATGAGACAAGAGGGGCGGGAGTGGGAAGGACAAAACAATGGGGAACACAGACATTAGATCAGTGGAAGGGAGTGGGATTGTGCAGGGAACATGGGGAATAGAAGATGGACATTACAGGGATCTTCAGGAAGGAAAGCAGGGAATTTGAAGGAAGTGTGTTTGGGTGGATTAACGGGGGTAGAAAAGATCGAGGATTTGGATGGGGGATGATAAGAGGAAGAGCTGTTTTGAAGGCCTGGAGGGAAGAATGGGATTGAATAGAGTGAGGGAGTTTATTCCAAAGGTGGGGAAAAAGAGGAATGAAAGAGTGAAGGTGAGCAGTGATTCATGATTTTTGTAGTTTTGCCAGAAGGGGGTTGTTGGTGGACCTTGAGCCCCTTGCGGAAATGTAGTGGGGATAAATCGCAGACACAGCAGGGGGAGGGGGCGAGACTGGAGAGGAGATGGTAGAAGAGAGAACGACCACCGACCAACCTGCGGTGAGAGGCCCAAAGACTCAGTCTCATCGCGGGAGATGCCAATGATCTGAAATGCCTTGGTTTCCACAGCGTGAAGCTGAGAAAGGTAGAAGGCAGGAGCACCAGCCCAGAGTGGAGAGCAGTACTCCATTAGGCTGCGGACAAAAGCTTTGTAAGTGGTCAGGAGCTCAGGTGGGCCGAGGAAGGACTTTGCACGACGGAGGATTCTCAGTCGGCGACTGGCTTTGGAGGTGAGGTTTGAAATGTGGCTTTCCCAGGAAAGATCATGGCAGATAGTGAGACCCAGAAACTTGAACGAAAGGACTTCTTTGAGAGGATTGTTGAGAAAGTGGATGGGGGGGGTTCTAAATGGTCCTTTTGGAGAGAGATAGTGAGAGTGTGAGATTTGTCCGGATTGAAAGACATGTTCCATGTGTTGAACCAGTTTGTTTTATTCAGATCTGCAGTGAGCGAAGAAGCTGCTGCATGCCAGTCTGAGGGATGACTGATGGTACGGCAGAGGATGGAGGCAGATAAGAGGGTTTCCACTCCTATCTGTCGTCTTTTTGTCTGTAAGCACGATAACTCAAAAAATTATGCACAGATTTGGACAAAACTCAGTGGACAGGTTGGTTGTTTCACAAGAACGAATTTGTTTTGATTTTAATGAAGATCTGGATGCGATAATTTTTTAATTTTGTTTTTTGCCTTTTTCTCCACCATTGAGAGATCAGGCCGAAAATGATATGTAGCAACATATTCCAAAATGTTGTGGATGGATTTTGACAAAACTTGGTGGTTGAGTTGGTTGGAAGGCCAATTAGTTTTTGGTTCAGGTCCAGATTCAGATCCGACCTATCGATGGGAAACAAAACAGACTGCTCAACCTGGCGGAGTGTGCGCTCCACCGAGTGCCATTCTAGTTGGTGGTGTTGCTGTCTTTTTTGGTATATAGTCGAGGCTCGTGGAAGGAACTAGAACCCAGAATGGATCAGGATGTAACAGAGAATAGGACCAGTAGAAAGTGTGTGTGTGTATGTGTGTGTGTGTGTGTGTGTGTGTGTGTGTGTGTGTGTGTGTGTGTGTGTGTGTGTGTGTGTGTGTGTGTGTGTGTGTGTGTGTCTGTCTGTGTGTGTCTGTCTGTCTGTGACCGCTGTTTCTTGACAACCACTGGTCCGATGTAATTGAAACTTGCCAGGTATATTGCTGGGGACCTGAGTATGTGCCTTTTCAAGGTTTGATATTAATTGGACAAGTGCTTCCCAAGTTATGGTCATTTATTTACCAACCAATGACAAGACACGTTGCTGTGGCCATTTATTTACCAACCAATGACAAGACACGTTGATGCGTAGGCGTGGCCGATGGGGAAGAGAACCTCAGCCGCGTTCCCCATTACGGGTTACAACGTACGGACTTCCGGATGGTAATGACTTACTGTATTATAATAATTTCTCGATTTCTTATGCGCATTTATAGATAAACACAATGCCCCAATCCAGTCGTCGTTTACGGGAGCGAAGGAACAGACTGTGTGGTTGTTTG
>NC_140962.1:112734669-112882169 GCF_056783735.1 Eptatretus burgeri
TAGCACCGTCCGGAAGTTCATGCAGCAGAGAAGCGGGAAGCCCGGTGTGATGCAAGCGTGCGATCGGCTAGACAACGAGATGCACGAGATCCGCCGAAAGAAGATGCGCCAGCCGACGATTCATGAAAGCTTTGTGTGTCGTGAATTTCTCGCCATGCCATATGTTAGTGTGTGAACTCTGTTAGTGTGTGTATGTTCTCCGTTCGCTTAGCTTATACAACAGTCGTGCCTTTTACTTGCTGGAATAAATTTTGTCTAAAGATTAACTACAGATGGGTAACTTGAGAAAATAAGGCCGTTTTTACAAAATCTCGTTACTATGCCACTCTCGCTACTATGCCACTTTTGCTCGGTCCCAACGGGTGGCATAGTAACAAGCTTTGACTGTATATATATACATATACATACACATATATATATACATATACATACACATATATATATATATATACATATACATATATATATATGTATATGTGTATATATATATATATGTATATGTGTATATATATATATGTATATATGTATATATATATATGTATATATGTATATATATATATATATATATGTATATATGTATATATATATATATATATATGTATATATGTATATATATATATATATATATATGTATATATGTATATATATATATATATATATATATATATATGTATATATGTATATATATATATATATATATATATATATATATGTGTATATATGTATATATGTATATATATGTATGTATGTATATATATATATGTATATATGTATGTATATATGTATATATGTATATATATATATATGTATATAGATATGTATATATATATATATATATATATATATATATATATATATATATATATATATATATATATATATATATATATATATATATATATGTATATATATATATGTATGTATGTATATATGTATGTATATATATATATATATGTATATAGATGTATATATGTATATATATATGTATATATATATATATATATATATATATATATATATATATATATGTATATATATATATATATATATATATATATGTATATATATATATATGTATATATATATATGTATATATATGTATATATATATATGTATATATATGTTTATATATATGTATATATATATATATATATATATATATGTATATATATGTATATATGTATATATATATATATATATATGCATATATATATACATATATATATATATATATATATATATATATATATATGTATATATGTATATATATATATATATATGTATATATATATGTATATATATATATGTATATATGTATATATATATATATATATATATATATATATATATATATATATATATATATATATATATATATATATGTATATATGTACAGTGGGGAGAACAAGTATTTGATACACTGCCGATTTTGCAGGTTTTCCCACTTGCAAAGCACGTAGAGGTCTGTAATTTTTATCATAGGTACACTTCAACTGTGAAAGACGGAATCTAAAACAAAAATCCTGAAAATCAAATTGTATGATTTTTAAATAATTAATTTGCATTTTATTGCATGAAATAAGTATTTGATACATCAGAAAAACAGAACTTAATATTTTGTACAGAAACCTTTGTTTGCAATTACAGAGATCAGATGTTTCCTATAGTTCTTAACCAGGTTTGCACAGACTGCAGCAGGGATTTTGGCCCACTCCTCCATACAGATCTTCTCCAGATCCTTCAGGTTTCGGGGCTGTCGCTGGGTAACACAGACTTTCAGCTCCCTCCAAATAATATCTATAGGGTTCAGGTCTGGAGACTGGCAAGGCCACTCCAGGACCTTGGGATGCTTCTGACGGAGCCACTCCTTAGTTGCCCTGGCTGTGTGTTTCGGGTCGTTGTCATACTGGAAGACCCAGCCACGCCCCATCTTCAATGCTCTTGTTGAGGGAAGGAGGTTGTTGGCCAAGATCTCGCAATACATGGCCCCATCCATCCTTCCTTCAATACGGTGCAGTCGTCCTGTCCCCTTTGCAGAAAAGCATCCCCAAAGAATGATGTTTCCACCTCCATGCTTCACGGTTGGGATGGTGTTCTTGGGTTTGTACTCATCCTTCTTCTTCCTCCAAACACGGCGAGTGGAGTTTAAACCAAAAAGCTCTATTTTGGTCTCATCAGCCCACATGACCTTCACCCATTCCTTCTCTGGATCATCCAGATGGTCATTGGCAAACTTCAGACGGGCCTGGATATGTGCTGGCTTGAGCAGAGGGACCTTGCGTGCGCTGCAGGATTTTAATCCATGACGGCGTAGTATGTTACTTATGCTTTTCTTTGATACTGTGGTCCCAGCTCTCTTCAGGTCATTGACCAGGTCCTGCCATGTAGTTCTGGGCTGATCCCTCACCTTTCTCATGATCATTGAGGCTCCACGAGGTGAGATCTTGCATGGAGCCCCAGACCGAGGGAGATTGACTGTTATCTTGAACTTATTCCATTTTCTAATAATTGCGCCAACAGTTGTTGCCTTCTCACCAAGCTGCTTGCATATTGTACTGTAGCCCATCCCAGCCTTGTGCAAGTCTACAATTTTGTCCCTGATGTTCTTAGACAGCTCTCTGGTCTTGCCCATTGTGGAAAGGTTGGAGTCTGATTGATTGAATGTGGACAGCTGTCTGTTATGTCGATAACGAGTTCAAACAGGTGCAGTTCATACAGGTAATGAGTGGAGAATGGGAGGGCTTCTTAAAGACAAAACTAACAGGTCTGTGAGAGTCGGAATTCTTACTGGTTGGTCGGTGATCAAATACTTATTTCATGCAATAAAATGCAAATTAATTATTTAAAAATCATACAATGTGATTTTCAGGATTTTTGTTTTTGATTCCATCTTTCACAGTTGAAGTGTACCTATGATAAAAATTACAGACCTCTACGTGCTTTCTAACTGGGAAAAACTGCAAAATCGGCAGTGTATCAAATACTTGTTCTCCGCACTGTATATATATATATATATATACTTTTTCAGCACCCAACGCACCATTATGCACTGCCCAAATGTGCAAACATTCATAGGGACTGGTAGGGGACGTGTATTTCAAAGCATTTCTCGCTCTAGTTCTGAATGCTTTCTTCAGCACGAGATGATTATCATTTTGTTACACACACCACTTACTTTTACTTGCCTCACTTGGACTTGCTACCTACCTGCCTTACTCAATCAAGTCTATTCTGATATTCTTTCCACTGCCTTTAAAAGCAATCACATGTGCATACTTCCACATTATATTCTTTCATGCATACGTCTATCAGTTACTCTTTGAGTAAAGAATCATTGACTTATTTGTATTGGAGCTCAGTTCTTCTTTCAAGTGATTTCTCCAAGTTCAACTCACATAATCTACTGGAATATCCTTTTTCAGCAGTCTTTAATATCTTCAATATTACTGTATAATTATTGTGTAACCTTTTTTTCAATAATCTAAAAAAAAAAGCCTAATATTTTTAATTATCCTTTTTCACAATCAAGCTCATCCAGGCATAACATGAAACTGGCTTGATGATATACCCTGAAGAGTTTTTATTACAGATTGTATATCCTACGGGTCAGGCAGCACGTCGCTGCGTCAGGTCAGGTATGGGAGCATGTCGTATATCCCACAATAACGTGTAGAGATAACTGGAACTGCGCAATGTTGTTATTGGTAATGAAATTAGTAAAATTCATGTGTCATATTCTCCTTATCTTTCATCCAACATACTCCAAACTAACCCACTGACCTTACACAATATACGAAATAAATAAATTATTTTGGATTCAATCTTGCATCCATAAAACTGTTATATAATTTAGATCATTTTTGGATGGCATGACAAGGTGGAGGCCATTCAAATGTAAGGGTGCAGGGCTGGGGTTTGGGACAGGGGGTGTTTGAATTGCAGAAAGGAGTGTACGTGGAGAACAATGAGAAATCGTACCAAGGAAAACGAAGGAATGCCATGGAATTTATACAGAAAAGGAGAGTGGCGAAGAAGAACGAAATAGATGACAGACCGGTTTGACTGACGAGGGCTTTGTGTGCTATGCAGAGCCTACTTGCTGAATTTCTGAGCTCTCCTTTTCATACCAATAATAGCCACAGCCAGTCGGTGAACGAAGCATCAGCGCAGGTCCGCATGGACATAAACAGCACCATTTCACAACAATGGCAGCTTGCCAGCACGTTTTTCTGCATGCACACCTGCCTCCCTTTACCATCCATATGTCTGTCTTTCTCTTTCCTTCTTATGTCTGCAGATGGAATATTCCCTCCCTCCGTCTCATTGTCACCCACCTTCCCGTCTCCCACAACCAATGGCCCGATGCACGGCATAAGACCCCTCCCCTTCTCCTGCTGCCCGGGCTGGCGCGGCGCCCTCCTCTCCAGCTATATTTCCTTTTACCACAGCGCTCGTCAGAGTTTGGCTCTGAACAACAGGCTGGAGGTGAGCTGGCTAGGCCGAGCAGAGTTTGGGAAGCTTTTCCTTAAGGAACATCGAAATCGTTTTAGGCTAGATCTCAAAATGACTTTTACGATATCCAGCCAGTGAATCTGACACGTCTGGGACGGTTCTTTGACTCGTGCCATATTCCTGGAGAAACTTTGATCGACCTCTTGAAAAGGCAATAAATAAGAAGAGGAGTTTGAAGATTATCTCTTTTGGCTTTCTGTCGCTCTTTGAATTTTTTCCCATGCGAAGTTTTTTTTGGGTGGACATTTGAGACAGGACAAAGAATCCTCCTGAAGGTGAACTAAGATGGCAAATTCAGTTTCCTCCTGAATTTCTGCTGAACAAGTCAAGTGGGAATGCCGTTTTAAGTTGATGAGTCTCGAGCACAAATAATAATCGTAGACAGATCTCCAAAAACAGCATACCGCCGAGGATCGACGGAATGGCGGACCATCATTCAACAGCAGAAAGGCGAGAAGTAGGTGAAGACTCTTGCCCAATAGCTGATCAACTTCCAGGAGATGATTTACTGTCCCCTGTGGGTACCGAGACTGGAAAGGTTGTCTCCAGCTGGCAAAATGGCCCGGGGCCTCAGGCTGGTTCTCCACGCACCTCACCCAGCAACTCTCCACGACCTTCACCTCGAAGCTCACCAAGCCTCTTCCGCAAGCTCATCATGAACCGCAACATCCACCAACGACGCCGCTTTACCGTGGCACAAACCTGGTACTTTATTTAATTAATTATTTATTTCCTTATTTCGCTTTTACAACATAATGTCCTGTATCATTCAGCTTGAATATCTTTATCTTCTTTTTGTTATTCCCTTTGTCCATGCTTTCTTTCTTCTGTCAAATCTTTATTCGCTCTTTCTCAATGTCCTCCACAATCTTTGTGTCCCACCTTCATCATTCATTTTTGTAAAATTTTGGACACCAATGCAGTTTTGTGACTTCAGGTACATCATCATCATCATCATTATGTACCTTGCCCGATGCAGAGCGTGTGTGCTGCCGAAGCAGTTACTAGGCCACAGTCCTGGTCGAGTCTCTACTCCGACTCAGGAAGTCAGAGCAGGAATGTTGAATTTAGCCATGCTGCTGGTGATAGCTTACTACTCTTTGCGGAGGACACCGTGGCGTCTTTAATGTCCACTAACTAATGCCGGCAGACGGAACGCCCCGCTTAATGTGAGGGACACACGTTGATGAATCACCCTGCCTGTGAAACACCAGGATGACAGTTTATATCTGGTTTCAGGATTTAAACCCGGGCCGGACATCTAAACAACAGCTTTCCAAGAGCAGAGAACTGGAAATTGCCATAAAACTTGATAAATCATGACATTTAGATTTTTTAATTTTCTTTTTTTACATGCAGTCTGATCATTGTCAAACTGAAGCTGGCGAATTAAAATGTCGAAAACTTTACAAAATCACTGCACTATCTTAGATTCATCCTTTTGGAGAGAGGCGAAGAGTTGTGTGCAAATGAGGATAAAGACCATTAGAGGGATTTGTGAATGGGTGAAGAGAGTGAAACGGCTGGATTTTGAATGAAATGTAAAGTGCTCGTTTCTTGCTGAGCAACCACTACAGGAAAATGAGAGAAATGTTTGTTTGTGGACGAACAAAAAAAAAGGCTGGGATGTTTCGAATATTTCGTTTTATTGAACTTTTTGAACACTCCTGTAACATAAGTAACTTCAAACATACATTTCAACTTCAGTCTAAGAGGAGTCTTGTGCAGAAATTATGTTGACACGATGTTGTTGTTGACGTAAGTAGTGACTGTGTTGTGAAAGAGGTGATTATTATGACAAAGCAGTGCAAGTTTTGAATGAGAACCTGTGGAATGTTTAATTGCATTTTTAAGATGTAGATTTGGGAATGCCAGGAAGGTGGTGGGCGGTTCATGAGTTGTGTAATTTTTGGTGCAGTTCCTCGCGTGATCACTCTACCTGCCGAATAGAGTCATTGGAAAACAAACAAAGGTGCACATAACCTCCCTGTTCCCACGAGGCTCGTTTTAGACATTTATAAGATCTATAAGGATGTGGAATCTTGAACTGCATCTGAAACTCTTGTTTATCATTCGCATTCGAAATGACGTCTCTTAAAACCAAAGATCAAATCGCATATACCTGTACAATTTGTATTTGTGCATTGTATGCTAATGTCCTTATAATTCATTTCACAGGACATTGATGTCCGCTGAACTCTTTGTCCTGCATATGTTGTATTGTATGTACAAACTCTTCCACGATCCTGAGATCAGTAGAATTGGTTAAAAAAAAAAAAACAATTGTTAGAACACGTTCCGGTTACATTTGTTTCGTTATCGGATTTGTTTTTTTATTGCATTTTCTGAAGGTTTTTCTGTTCAAACAGTGTTGTATTGGGCAGTGCCACTAATGGAACAACTGGCTGCATGTCCGCCGGACGGTGCAGATGTAGCACACTTGCCTCTGAGCGGTCTAGTCTGGGTTTGATTTCCTACCCGACTATAAACCGTTCGACTGGTGTTCCACAGGCAAGGGTCTCCTAGACGAGACGAGGTCGATATTCGGACAGACAAGAAGTAGGGGTCTCCTATACTGTGGTATCATTACCTGCTGGACATGAAATACCAAATACTGAGAAGAGTAGGTGAAGTATCGCGAGTACCCTGACAAAATTCCGAATTTCTGCTGTGACGCACACAGCCATGACACGATAATGATGCAATTACCGGGCAGATTCGTAATTGAATATCTTTCCAATATAGACTTACTCACACCTTTAGGCTGTTATCACAGAAAAATATTGTCAAGTAATTGGGGAGGCGAGGAGTTGAGCCTGTCCACGTGATGTGGAAGGCCAATCACATCTGAAGAGGAGTGGGTTTAAAGAAACTGTTCTTTGAGGTGGAAACTATATTTCCGAGGTGAAAATCAATTTGTCGCTTGGGGTGCAAGACTCGTGCCACGATGCTGATTATTTTTACAAAATGAACTGTTATTTATCAAATGAGTGGAGCAAGGAAGCGCGCTATAAAGAGTAACATTAGTCCTCATTCTTAACACTTAACTTGATGTGGAATTAGCTGTATGTGGGATACAAGCTCTCTCAACTAGTCCAGCCAGAGGGGGTCTTAGCCACATCAGTGAATCGTGTGGTAGCTGAAGCCACAGCTGGATGTAAAACTGGATGGTTCTTTTATGTTTTCACTGCATAAAGTATGGTGCAAGCAGTGTCACATGACGGATGGGCGAGCAACAGAGAAATTAATCGACAATACCAATTAGTTTTAAAAAATAGATTTGAACTTCCTTGCATTTCACACACAACATTATATAGAGTAAATAATACTTCTCCAAGAAATAAATATATATATATATATTTATATATATATATATATATATATATATATATACACAAATATAAATATCTATATATATATATATATATATATATATATATATATATATATATATATATATATATATATATATATATATCTATATATGCATATGAAAGCAGCAAGCAAACAACAACCACAACAGCAGCAACTACTACTAAATGTTATAAAAGATCCTTTTCTCGTGTGTTTCACTTCATTTAACATCCTCATTGAGATTCATCGAGGGATGTGCATTTTGTTTGTGAAGTACAACATGCTGTCCTTTCATTAAACCCATCAGCGAAGTTACGGGTCGGCATGGCTAGAATTTAACGAAATACAAGTCAGACCTATAATTCACTCATCCAAAATTATGCCGACAAAACAATAAATGTGCATTTACAAAAAAAATCACATACATTTTTAACTTAACTATTATAGCATCATTTCAATGTCAGATATGGTGATTATTAAACCACTGTAATAATCCTATTATCGTAAACATGTCATCATCACACTAATAAATTGTAAAATAAAATAAACACGAAAATTGCCATTTTGTAGCAATAATGGGAATTTTTTTATTTTCGTATTATGTGCCAGACACAGTAATAAAGTGGATTTCCAATTTTGTCTCTAAATCAGTCAATGCAAAGATAAACTACAAGGGCACTCTGTGGAGCGCATGCATCTGCCAGGCTGATTAGTTCTCGTTTTGTATCCTACCTTTGGGCTGGATCTGGTCTTGGACCTAAACTAAAATGTAATTGGCTTGTTCTTGTCACCGAACCAACTCATCCACCAAGTTTCGTCCGAATCTGTCCACAACTCTTTGAGATATAGTGCTTTTTGTAAAAATCGTTTGACCTCTATCACTCAATGGTGAAGAATCACTTTAATAATTGTAGTATCCGGATTCAGATCCGGATCTTCACCAAAATTGAATCGATTTGTCCTTGTTACATACCTAACCTGTCCACACAAAGTTTTGTCCGAACTCATCCCAAATTGTTTGAGATATCCTGCTCACAGACAGACTTCTTATTCTTCCTCTTTCGGCTTGCTCCCGTTAGGGGTCGCCACAGCGGACCAACCGTCTCCATTTCGCTCTATCCTCCACATCTTCCATTGACACTCCAACCACCCGCATGTCCGCCCTCACCGGATCCATGAACCTCTTCTTTGGCCTTCCTCTTCTCCTCCTGCCTGGCGGCTCCATCTTCAGCATCCTTCTCCCGATATACTCCGCTTCCCTCCTGTGCACATGTCCAAACCATCTCAATCTCGCCTCTCTCACTTTGTCTCCAAACCGTCCTACCTGCGCTGTCCCTCTAATATACTCATTTCTTATCCTATCCATCCTCATCACTCCCAACGAGAATCGCAGCATCTTTAACTCTGCCACCTCCAGCTCCGCTTCTTGTCTTTTTATTAGTGCCACCGCCTCCAAACCATACAACATAGCTGGTCTCACTGCCGTCTTATATACTTTCCCCTTCACTCTTGCAGCTACCCTTCTGTCACAAATCACTCCTGCAACTCTTCTCCACCCACTCCATCCTGCCTGCACTCTCATTTTCACTTCTCTCCCACACTCTCCATTACTTTGGACAGTTGATCCCAAGTATTTAAACCAATCCACCTTCCCCACCTCAACTCCTTACAACCACACCATACCACCACCCTCCCTCTCATTTACGCACATGTACTCCGTCTTACTCCGACTGACTATCATTCCCCTTCTCTCCAGTGCGTACCTCCACCGCTCGAGGCTCTCCTCAGCCTGCTGACTACTCTCCCTCCAGATCATGATGTCATCCGCGAACATCATAGTCCATGGGACTCCAGTCTGATCTCGTCCGTCAACCTGTCCATCACCATTGCAAACAGGAAAGGGCTCAGAGTCGATCCTTGGTGCAATCCCACTTTAACCTTAAACCGGTCCGTCATTCCTACCGCACACCTCACCGCTGGCACACTGTCCTCATACATATCCTGCACGATCCTCACATACTTCTCCACCACTCCCGACTTCCTCATACAATGCCACAACTCCTCTCTTGGCACCCTATCATAAGCTTTCTCTAAATCCACAAACACACAATGTAACTCCTTCTGGCCTTCCCTATACTTCTCCATCAACATTCTTAAAGCAAACATTGCATCAGTGGTGCTCTTTCCTGGCATAAACCCATATTGCTGCTCACAAATCATCACCTCTCCTCTCAACCTAGCTTCCACTACTCTTTCCCACAACTTCATGGTGTGGCTTAACAACTTTATCCCTCTGTAATTTCCACAGCTCTGCACATCACCCTTATTCTTGAAAATCGGAACCAGTACACTAAATCTCCACTCCTCCGGCATCCTCTCACTTTCCAAGACTTTATTAAACAATCTGGTTAACAACCCCACTGCCATCTCTCCTAAGCACTTCCATGCCTCCACTGGTATACCATCTGGGCCAACCGCCTTTCCACTTTTCATCTTCTTCATAGCAGTCCTCACTTCATCCTTACTGATCCACCACACTTCCAGATTCACTATCTCCACCTCTTCCAACCTTCTCTCTCTCTCATTTTCTTCATTCATCAGCTCCTCAAAGTACTCCATCCACCTTCTCAACAAACTCTCCTCGCTCGTCAGCACATTCCCATTTGCGTCCTTTATCACCCTAACCTGCAGCACATCCTTCCCAGCTCGGTCCCTCTGTCTTGCCAATCGGTATAAATCCTTTTCCCCTTCTTTTGTGTCCAACTTCTCATACAGTTCGCCATATGCCTTTTCCTTGGCCTTTGCCACCTCTCTTTTTGCCTTTCGCCGCCACTCCTTGTACTCCTGCCAACTTTCTTCATCTCTCTGACTATCCCACTTCTTTTTCGCCAACCCCTTCTTCCTTATACTTTCCTGTACTTCCTCATTCCACCACCAAGTCTCCTTATCTTCCTTCCTCTGTCCAGATGTCACACCAAGTACCTTCCTAGCTATCTCCCTCACAACATCTGCTGTCGTTGCCCAATCATCCCACCCATCTTTACCACCATCCAACGCCTGTCTCACCTCCTCCCTAAATTTCACGCAACAGTCTTCCTCCTTCAGCTTCCACCATCTGGTCCTTGGTTCAGCCCTCACTCTCTTCCTCAACCTCACCTCTAAAGTCATCCTACAGACCACCAATCGATGCTGTCGAGCTACACTCTCCCCTGCCACCACCTTACAGTCACTAATCTCTTTCAGGTTGCATCTCCTACTTAAGATGTAATCCACCTGTGTGCACTTTCCTCCACTCTTCTATGTCACCCTGTGTTCTTCCTTCTTCCTGAAATACGTATTTACCACTGCCATTTCCATTCTTTTTGCAAACTCTACCACCATTTGCCCTTCCACATTTCTCTTGTTGAGACCGTACCTACCCATCACCTCCTCATCCTCTTTATTCCCTTCCCCAACATGCCCATTGAAATCTGCTCCAATCACCACTCTTTCATCCTTGGATACACTCTCCACCACTTCATCTAACTCACTCCAGAAATCTTCTTTATATTCCATCTCACACCCCATATGTGGTGCATATGCACTGATGACATTCATCATCACCCCTTCAATTTCCAACTTCACACTCATCACTCCGTCAGACACTCTCCTCACCTCCAATACCCTCTTGACATCATCTTCCTTCGGGATTACCCCGACACCATTTCTCCTCCCATCCACACCATGGTAGAACAGTTTGAAACCACCTCCAATGCTCCTCGCCTTACTCCCCATCCACTTGCTCTCTTGTACACACAGTATGTCCACCTTTCTTCTCTCCATCATATCAGCCAACTCTCGCCCTTTGCCAGTCATCGTCCCAACATTCAGAGTTCCAACTCTCACCTCCACACTTCTACCCTTCCCCCTCTCCCACTGCCTCCGGACTCGCCTTCCCCGTCTCCTTCTCCTCCTTCGCCCAGCAGTAGCACAATTTCCACTGGTACCCTGCTGACCACCGGTACCGGTGGCGGTCGTTGGTAACCCGGGCCTCGACCGATCCGGTATGGAAATTCGTTTTGTTGTCCGCATGTTGTCCGCATCCTGCTCACAGACAGACAAATGGCGAAAACATCTCTGTCCACCTTTGGTGGCGGAGATAATAATGATGTTGAAGCTTTTCTTTTTCATCCCGGTATAGTATTAGACGTGGTGCAAACATGGAAAATGTTTGGCAAAGCCCTTGTTCAATTGGTCAACAATCCTTGTCCAGTTGGTCATCAGGCTCTTTCAATCATACATGTAGTGAGAAAAATCAAACTGTAAAGGGCCGTGTTGAAAAGCAGCACCTGGTCCAGAATTTGTTGATTTGGTTTTGTGCTTCACAAATCTGAAAGTGAAACAACACAACATCGTGCAGAATTATTTAATGTTTTTAATGCCTGAAAAATGTATATAAAGCGATAAAAAACAACAACATGTGAATCAGTGATGAGTTTGCAGCAACTGCTCCACCCAATGTTTCATGAAGGTTTTTGGGAACATGCAATGATGGCGAGTGCTGTTCGGGAGATGTTGATGATTTGGGATTCAGGAGAGAATGCACTATTCTATATGTACACTAACATTGTGCATCATTACACAGGGCTGTATCACTCTTCAGAAGGTCCTTGCGCTATCCAAAATGGACTTTTGATTTGCAATGTGATTACAAATACTCCATAAGTGCTTTCAAACATAATCTAAATTTTGTCATGTGCACAATATATTTCAGAACTGAAAAAGTTTTGAAGTAGCCTTGCGTGTTTATCAGTAGACCAATTTAGATGACGTCACATTACCTACAATCAACACTTCGAGTCTGCCATTGCTGAGGGCAAGCAATAGATGGAGTAGAGGACTTTGCGATACACACAACTGCTTCTAAAGGCAGTGCACGGTCTAATAAGTTGCAGAAAGTTCTGATTAAGTATGTTGATATACTCGAGCTGATTGATAAAACCAGATATTCATATATATATATATATATATATATATATATATATATATATATATATATATATATATATATATATATATATATATATATATATATATATATATATATATATATATATATCACTTGGTTGGGGGCAATGGTACCCATGAAGAGTCGGAGGAATACGGGTCATCGGACATGAACTCATGGCCTGAAGTTACTCACCACAAAATAGTAAACTAACTATCTCGTTATAAGCAGAGTATTTATACATGGGAGGAAATGGATGTCGTGGCATGTTTGGCTTCGTATAATCACGTCACATCTGGTTGGGTGAGAGATATCGGGAGCATCAAGCGTGACGGCCTGTGTCTAATGCCATCCGAAGTCTAATTTGGTTTTATCACTGGACCATATGAACATGATGAATACTGATCATGTTGATGCACATCAAGTAATTATTCCATGCAATGTTGCGATTTCATGGTATATTTCTTATCATAATAGTAATGCAGCCAGATTTTTAAATGCAAACGACACTTCAATGAATAGTATGTGCTTTCCTAAAATTAGATTTGTGATATAAGGAACTTTTTTCCTCAAATCAACATACAATTAATTTAATTTGGTTCTCTGTAAGTTGGAAAGCCACTGATATCGTCTTTTCTCCGACAGCTCTCGCTTTGTCCTCCTGATTTGTGATTTATGGTTGGGATTGAATGATGGTATTTCTTGTTTCTGTATGATCTGATTTTTAAAAAGTTTTGGCCCAGGTCTTTCACAAAGTTGCAGGCCAGGCCTGACGTTTCGACTAAGGCTATGGCAGGAATTTGGATTTTGGCCATGGTGCTGGCAATAGCTCGTCTACTCTTCACGAAGGACACCATGGAATCTTTAACATCCACCAACTAGTGTCGGGAGACAGGACACCATATAATATATATATATATATATATATATATATATATATATATATATATATATATATATATATATATATATATATATATATATATATATATATATATATATATATATAGATGAACCCCAATAACATACACCTCTTCTGAGGTCAGCTTGCTGGAGGTATATTGGTCCAAGCTCAGGATGGGCATATGGAAGAGGGGTGAGTGGAGCAAGACTATAAGAGAGTCAGTGGAGAACTTAAAAAAAGAACAACCATAAAACTGTCTCTGCTGCGTGAGACTCAGGCCCTGGAATGTGGGTAGCGTCCTGCCAAAAATATGCCAATAACTTGAAGAACCTTGGACACAAGCACCACCAGAGGAACAGGTTTGGAGGCAGCTGCACCAGTCCAGAGTCGATTTGGAATCTGTAAAGCATTTTGCATTTTGGATGAAGCGTTTGCACACCGAAATGAGCTGCGGACAGCTCAGAATGGTCTTCTCTCAGCTTATAATACCGAGGTGACATCCAGCTTGTAAATATGCTTATACGTATGGTCGCTATGACTGATCCTTATGGAGGGTCAGGATGACAGTACAAGACTTCTTTGTCTTGAAAAACATGTTCCAGTTTGCTGACGAGTGATTTTTTTTTTCTTCCTGCAAATCTGCAAACAGGGATGTCACCACAGCCTGCCTCTTGTACACTGTGCAAAACTGTACAGACAGTTTTCCAAAGAACAGGAAGGTCATTGATGTAGATTCAAAACAAAATTTGTCCTTGCATGTTGCCTTGTGAAATGCAAGCCTCAAGTGGTAGAGTACAAGACAGAATACCAGGCAGACCAGAGGCACCTGTTGTTTGTGCTCACGAAGAAAACTGGATAACCATTCCAGGAGGGGCAACATTTATTTCCTTATTTAATGTTTTCGGAAAGATTAAGCCGTGATCTTGGCGGTCCACATTGGCTGCCAAGTCCAGGCTGATACTCCCATAAGGAAACCTCTCTCTCACACTATCATGCTCTAACACTCGTACGGCTTGCAAGTTATCTAACCACAACCAAAATTTTAAAATATTTTAGGTTTACCTGCCTGGTAGATAATTATCATTGACCTTGTATTATCCAGACCTTATTATATTATCCATTGACCTTGTATAGTGTATCCACAGAGCCGCAATCATTTTGTATGTGCACAGCTGTGCGTCGGCAACGTTAAACGCCACAACCTGGCACAGTTACCTCATTACAGTGTCCGACCACACCTGTTAGTCGGAAAACTCCATCTTCATCCGAGACTCGGTGAAGGTTTATCCCGTGTAAACATCATTAAGTTATGCCATTTAAAAGTTCAAGCAAGGATCTCTATCTGTTGTTCCAACTGCAGAGAGTGTGTGGATTGCCTTTTCCATGCGACATCAATATAACGCGTGAGCAAAATGAGGCAAACAGAAACAATTGCAGCCAGTCCGAAATATATTGACATTTTCAAGTAATTAGATTGCGAGCAGTGAGGGTGGAACAGAGTTGGATGGGATGCTGCGTCGCCTGTTTACCATTAATTAATATTTATTTTGAATCCCGGGACAAACTTGCTACTAAAATGGTTCCTCCAGGTCACGTTAACCGCCTTACAAGTAACTCATGGCGATGATTTATTTTACTGTTCTCACATAGACATCTTATTTTGTTGTAAATGCATTAATGTGGGGCATGGTGAACTGCCTGAAGCCTGTACTAGGTTGTTTTGTTAAAAACATACTTAATGGACACCACGATGTTTGGCCTAATGCATTGTCATGGTCAAATATTGATAATCATCCAGTGATGTTTTGTGCGTACGTCTACTGCCTTTGTGGCTGTCATTTTATCACCGCTTGTGACGCACTGTTGCCATTTGAAATAAAGATCTCTCCGCTATTGTTCTATCCCTGCCGATGAATCGGGATTACTGTATGTGCAAGCCATTAGCCACTTTTCTCATCAAAAAACAGCCACTTTCTCTTCCCAAGATGCTTCACCCATAGATGGTCCGCAATCGGTTGGTTGCTCTGGGTTTTCACATACCAGGCTTTATTCTTCAGCTCTGGCAATGCACAACGCGTGCAGTGAACACTCAGGGTGACAGATGGCTTGCACGAAGACTGGCCTGTGCCTAATTGCTCGGTGTCTCTCACAGCTAGCTTCATGGTGTCAAAAACAGCGTTATAAAGTTGGAATTAACCACTTTATGCCACTCTCCCTGGCTCCCTAATTAGTTGGCTAATTGATACTCAGGCAGTTGTTGTGCAGCACTTTCACAGGAGCTTGCATGTTGCATCAGGCTAACCTTGCGAAGTTCACGAAACAAGCAAGTCACAGGTGGAGCGGTTAGTTCGGTACTCCGAAAAGTAACACTCTTGCAAAGGACAATATTCTGTTGGATTTAATTATCTTTAATTCCAACTTTCTACTGCTGTTTGCTATAATTTCGAGACAATATGAAGGAGTTTTTAACCCCTTGCTTGAATCATAAATTTGTGTGACTTTGTGAACGAGCAATCATTGACCTACTTTATGCTCCTTCGTTGAAATGCACTGACAGTGAATTTCAAAAGAGGAGGCCAATCTCGATTGGACCATTCGGCCCATCAAGCCCATGCAGTGGTTGTTGTCCATGCTCTATCCTTTTTAAGTGTTCTTCTTCTTTGTTCGGACGCCACACAAGGCTGCAGGGTAGCATCATTGACTGAGGGCACGGCTGTGCCACTGATGCAATGCCCTCTGCTCGTTAGGGGAGGAATTTGGAATTTGTTCACGGTGCCGGCGAAAGATCGCCGACTCTTCACGAAGGACACTGTGGGATCTTTAAAGTCCACCAACGAATGCTGGCAGAAGGAATGCCCGTTTCACGTCCATCCGAGGGACGGCACACACATTGCTGAATCACCCTGCCGGTGTAACATTAGGATGACAGTTTATAGCTGATCAGGATTCGAGCTTAAGCATTCGATCAGTGTCCATAGGGTTTGACCCCCCAAAATAGGTATATTTCCTCTCTTCTCCGAAACTACACACACAATTTCGATGAAACTTGACCACAACCTTCATTACCCATGATGTACCAAAGTATGTTGACTGCATCAAAATCTGCACTCAATAAGAGGGTCGACAGGGGTTTTTTTGACCCCCCCCCCCAAAAAATAGGTATTTGCTCTCTTCTCCAGAACTACAAACACAGTATTGATGAAACTTCACCACAACCTTCATCACCCATGATGTACCAAAGTATTCTTGTGAATTCGCGCCCCGCCGGCGTGCGAACGACCGCTTTTAACCAATAGCGGCCGCTTCGCCCACCAAATGTGCAATTCAGTCGTGACCCTCTTGGAACAACGCCGGGAGCTAGTCACGGGTGGAGGTTTAACCTCACCACAACTCAGTCCGCATTCTACCCGCGCGAAATAGGGTCCGATCGCCGAATGGTCGATTTACCTAAGTACCCGCGCGGATAGCATACCGAGGAGTTATACCACGCCACAGGTCGACTCCGGAACGAACCGCTTAAGCGGCTCGTTCCGTGCTTCAGGGATAACCGAGCGGAGTTATCGTCGACCTTGACGGTTCAGATTATTTACCGGGCATTTTAAACCCACGACCAATCCCTTACATAATGCAAAATGGAGATTCAATTAAAGGAAAAGATGAAGCAAAACGGGGAACAATCGGACAAGCACATTTATTCATGGAAGCACGGAAGGCACGTATATTACAGTAAAACAAAGGAACAAAAGCAATACACGTATACGTTTATGCAAAGAAAAACACAGGCAAAAAGAACCAACGCAGATCTACAACCGAATAAGGCAATTCACACGGCAACACTTAAAACAGTTCTACTTCTCAAGACCCACAGATATTTACACAAAACCCCAAAAGAAAAGGAAGTCGCGACTTCCCTGAGCGCGAGCGCGTCGTCCAGCCCTTGGCGACCGCAACTCCGAGTCCCTCCGGCGTGGTCCACTGGGCTCGTGCTTCGCGCCTGCACGTGTCGTCCGCCCGACAGCTCGGACGGGGTTTTTGGGGAAATGGGCCGGGTTTTCGCCGCTATCTCGGTGCGGACGGGGGGGGGGGAGGAATGGCAGGCGCTCCGTCCCACTAGCGGGATCTCGGGACTGCGCCGACTCCGATCGACCCTCCGACCAGAAACAATCACCAGGGACCAGGTTCGATGACCCGTGGCAATTCGACGACCTGCGCCAATTCGACGACCTTCACCCGACCACGACCAGACCCGAACGAACGAACAGAACCTCAACCTCTTCCTCCAAACGAACGAACCATAAGCAGGGACTCTCCAACAACTCTCGACAATTCTCATTCAGGGACAAGGGGCCAGGGACTCTCCACGCCCACCCTTTTGTAGGGTCGGGCTCCGCCCTTCGCTCCACCCTGCGCCCTGCCCCGTTCTTGGCTCCTCCTTCCTTCGAGATGCTTCCAGAAAATACCTCAAGGGGGTTGTTCCTCTCCCCCGGCTGCGTCACACCGCCCATCCGCCATTCGCGAGAGGACGCGCCATCCCCTCCACCTTTCTCACCAAGCGCGGGGTAAAATGGCGGGAAAACCCCGCAGGCGTTGTTGGTTTTCTTCTCCACGCGCCATACGACGAGGGAAGGAAGATTCGGGCGGTAGATATTTGCGCGGCGTTTTGGGTGGGAGATATTCAAGCGGGAGTTTTGGGCGGGAGATGCCCCTTTGCACCCTTGTTGCTGCTGCCACTCCGCTCCTTTCATACGTCCCGCGGAGATCGTGACCGCACGGTGCTCGTTGAATGGCGAGTGGCGAAGATGGTGGTAGCGTAGTTGTGGAAGGTAGCGTCGTGGTGTGAATGGCGTGATTGTTGGCGTCGTGTAGTGAATGGCGTGATCGTTGAGATGTTGGTTGTGGCGATGTTCATTGTTGTTCTTGCACCAAAATAACGACAGCAAAAGAAAAACGGCTAACTGAAGAATCGTAGCCCGAATGGATCACATATATTCCCTCCATACAAAGGGTTTGGGCTAACTACACATGGACTTACCGATATATCTCACCTGAGGACCCTTTATGGTGTATTGCGAATTTCCACAACCATAACAGTACGTTCATGCTATTTGGGGGATAGGTTTGGTGTGTAGCAGTTTTAATCTGCACTCTGGCAATGCTGTCTTTAATGGACACTGTCATTATATCTAATTTAATGGACACTAATGGACACTCTCCTTTGCATTTCCTCCGATTTAAAAAATCGGGGTCAAAGTGTATTTATGGGGGTGGGGGGGGGGTTGCCCCCCAAATAGGTATTTGTTATAACATTGGTTCATTGGTACATTTTGCTGATTCCATCCCACGTTGACTTCCTCCTCAGTATCATTATTCTACCAGGTGAGCACCAAGAGGTATTGCCCATATTTATTATTTTTTTTTTTAATCACAGCAGACTTCGTTTTTGAAAATAAAATTACAAATTGACATTTTAAACAATGTTGAGGTCAGAAGGTAAACAAAGTATTCTTTAACCCTTTTGTTGGAGTGCTTGCTTGAGTGCTTAAGCCACTTGGTGAGTATACAAGCTGCTTGGTTTGAACCACACCTGTTTTAAATTTCATCTGTATGTTCTGATATGACAAACTATAGATCTGCCGAATATTTTGGCCATTTGAAACAGAAGTATTTCCGACTCTGCAAAGCGGTTGTGAATTTTTTACCTCCCAACTCTGCAAGGCTCCTTCGTTCACCGCTGTTACATCTGGGCGCATGGCGTAGAAACAGCCTCGAGGCTCTGAAAACGGCATAAAACATTAAAAAGAAGAAGAAAAATCCCTCCTTCTCCATATTAAGCGAAGCGATGGGCATTGTGTTGAGAGACCTGCGATGCGGCCCCATGATGTTCACATATGTCTCTTTACGACACAGCAGTGCCAAGTGAACGATGTTGGAAGGTGAAGTGAATGACGAGGTATTACATACGCCATTCAGGCACATGTGCCACCCTGTGCTACATTGGTGTTAATTCACCGGCAAAAAATAACAATAAATGTGTGTGTGTGTGTGTGTGTGTGTGTGCATGTGTGTGTGTTTGTGTGTGTGTGTTTGTGTGTGTGTGTGTGTGTGTGTGTGTGTGTGTGTGTGTGTGTGTGTGTGTGTGTGTGTGTGTGTGTGTGTGTGTGTGTGTGTGTGTGTGTGTGTGTGTGTGTGTGTGTGTGTGTGTGTGTGTGTGTTCAACCACCTGCACTACCCTGCACTATGGTACACAGCTCACTCTACAGGCACTGTCACTGCTAAACACAACAAAAATACATCCTATTCTCCTTTGTAATATCTGGTCAATGGATAAAAGTACAAAGTGTGGACCCTGCAGTGCTGTGTGCGGTCAGTCGTGTGGTGTGCTTTTTTTTTTTACACGACATCGCATTGTTTCCCCTTTTTGTGCAATCTGCTTTCATATCAGATGATATTTCATTACATTAGGAGGTTGGACCAATGTTATCTTCGATATAAAAGTGAATGAGACGTTGTTTGTTTTGTTTGGGGTGGGAGGAGGTTGGGGAAGGGTGGGAGGAAGGACTAGGCATTACCGGGCAACACTGGGCAGCTTTGCTAATATATGTAACCATTTTGCGAGCATCTCCAGGTGTTTATAAGCATTGCTAAGTACCCAGCGATTCGTAGCTATGATGAACAGGCATTCGATAATAATATGAGCGAGGAAAGTGAAAAATAAAACTCTATCATTAAGAAATCGCTGCTGCTTGTTCCAAGTCAAGGCATGTTTGAGCAGGCCAAAAAACATGGCGGCTTCAGACCCCAGCGAGGTTACCCAGGAAACGCCTTAAGACCCGAGAGAGAGAGAGAGAGAGAGAGAGAGAGAGAGAGAGAGAGAGAGAGAGAGAGAGAGAGAGAGAGAGAGATATATAGATAGAGAGAGAGATATATAGATAGATAGATAGATAGATAGATAGATAGATAGATAGATAGATAGATAGATAGATAGATCCTGATGAAGGATATAATTAAATAAGGCTGTTAATTATCTTCAAAAGGGGTGTTTTAATTAAATCAAACTCCCAATTTTCACTCTTGCACTTCCTTGGAGTTTTCTTTGTGCGCATGCAAAGATTCAGGCTGCGAGGTTTTATGGTTTTTGAGTTATGGAGGAGACACACACACACACACACACACACACACACACACACACACACACACACACACACACACACACACACACACACACTGACATTTATTTGTAATATATATATATATATATATATATATATATATATGTACCCACATCATTGTAGTACACAGTAAACTTGTTCACACCCTTCCCCCTTCTCCTCCTGCCCCTCTTCAGTTGCCTTCTCTACTGCCACTCCCTCTCCTTTGCATGCAATCAACACATGGCAATGTTCCATGCCAATTAGTTTGGATAATCAAACACTTTTATATTTTTCCTGTTTTTCAGCTCTCGAGTTCAAAACAATTAACACGGCGTTTGCCGGATATACCGTGACGATGTCAAAGAAGGACAAACATGCTCAGACAAGCAACTCGAGAGGAAGTTGCGCAGCATCTAAAAACGAAGCTGACGATCACAGAAAAGATGTTCTCAAAATTTTATGAAGGTGTGAGTGTGACCATCCTCATGACCTTGGCAAATGTATTGTCCGTTTTTATAGACGTTTGACATAATGTGTGCAAACTGTGGCGACGATGTTCATTCGCAAATATTTTGAGGATTGTTCATCCTCTCCCCCAACTCATCTACTGTGCATCATTCCATCCCTTCTCCTTTTATCTCCCAAGGCTATTCCACCCTTCCACCCACTTTGCCATCTCCCCCATCCTCCCTGGCCCTGCATTCCATCTTCCACCATCCATATCACAATCAATAACCGACGATTCGCCTGGAAAAGATACCTAATGGGGATAGTTTTTCCTTCTGGTGGTGTTTCTTTAATATCTTGTTGCAGTTCACGATGACATGATATCAGATTGCTTGTGTTTGTGTGTTGTCACAAGTTCCTGTTAATGGGTCAAAAAATGCCTGTTGTTCGATTGATGAGGTATGGATGTAATCGTGCTGCACTGAAACAATAACAGCAACTGGGTTGGAGAAGTCGATGGTAGCGTAAATAATTGGTCTGGCAGGAGGACCGAGGGATGGAGAATGGTCTTGCTGTGTGAGCACCTTGGCCCTCATTATCACCTCCTGGCCTCTCTCTCTCTCTCTCTCTCTCTCTCTCTCTCTCTCTCTCTCTCTCTCTCTCTCTCTCTCTCTCTCTCTCTCTCTCTCTCTCTCTCTCTCTCTCTCTCTCTCTCTCTCTCTCTCTCTCTCTCTCTCTCTCTCTCTCTCTCTCTCTCTCTCTCTCTCTCTCTCTCTCTCTCTCTCTCTCTCTCTCTCTCTCTCTCTCTCTCTCTCTCTCTCTCTCTCTCTCTCTCTCTCTCTCTCTCTCTCTCTCTCTCTCTCTCTCTCTCTCTCTCTCTCTCTCTCTCTCTCTCTCTCTCTCTCTCTCTCTCTCTCTCTCTCTCTCTCTCTCTCTCTCTCTCTCTCTCTCTCTCTCTCTCTCTCTCTCTCTCTCTCTCTCTCTCTCTCTCTCTCTCTCTCTCTCTCTCTCTCTCTCTCTCTCTCTCTCTCTCTCTCTCTCTCTCTCTCTCTCTCTCTCTCTCTCTCTCTCTCTCTCTCTCTCTCTCTCTCCACACCTGCTTGTAGTTGCTTGTCCAAACATGATTGACATACATTGTTGACATCATTTGATTATATCTGGTATTGGCTTAATGGTTAGGGTGGTGTTGCTTGGGATCCTGTGTCAGATGTTGAATTTATACCAGGTAGGGTTGACTCAGCCTGTCAGCCTTCTGAGGTCGGCAAAAAGAGCACCAGCTTGCTGGGATGTTTGAGCCATTTGAGTATCCTGTGTTGGAGTGGTGACCCTTCCAGGATTGTGCCCAATATCTCAGGAGACTGCTTTGGTAGCACCGATGTACAGAGTGTGCTCCTGATGGATGATCATTTGATTCATCTTGTGTTCGTGCTCCTGAACGAGCTGCCTGTTGTATAATGTCTCTGTGTCCTTTTTTTCTGCCCTTATGTTTGTGTCCTACTGATGAGATCTACTATCTGATGCTGTACCCATATTTCTTAATCTATCTGTCATGGTATGGTGGGTTTTACATTTTCCTCCAGTTTATAGAAGAGGTTGTACACGGATTGCATTTAGGACAAGGACACGACTAGTCATCAGTGTACTGCACTTTGACATTAATTCCAAGGACGTTATGGTAGAGAATGAACAAGCACAATGGGAGATGATATTTGAACCTGGGTTCCCTGGATCGTGCACGACAGGGTCCGGTGGGAAGACCAACGGGCCAGGATAAGGTGGTCCACTTTGGATTGGCTTGCCAGTGCTTGGCCATAAAATGGAATCTCGGAGGTCCTCACCATCACTTCCTTCCATTTCAACTTTGTCTGCCCCTTCTCCTCCTGCTAACTTCATCCATATCAAAAACATTTATGACTACAACACAATCTTTCCTCTTTCGCACATGCTCCAACCAATGCATATGCGTTCGCCAATGTCCTGTACTCCTGTCCACTTCCTGGTATCCTCACTCATCTTTGTTTTCCCTCAGAAGGATCCAAGTTGAACCCTCTCAGCATCCACATCTCCATTTTCTGGAGCAATTCTCCTTTTCCTTTCTCAAGACCTAGGCCTCCACGCCGTGCAAGACAACTAGTCTTTTTACCATTTTGTAAATAATATTAACATTAGTCTGGGTTATTGCAGCAAAAATACTGGAAGTGTTCAGATATGAACCTGTCATCACTTGGTTAACATTCTCAACATGTCTACATCACAGAGACCTGCTGTTCGTGGTATTGCTCACCAATTTTCAGGCTGCAACAATTGCATTTTTGTTCTTGCTTACCTATAGTTCCATCACTGTAGAATTATTGCCCCGGTGGTTATCAATAACCACAGTGGGTCAGTTATGGTGGCAAGCTTTATGACGCGAGACATCTTGGTTGTAAAATTTCATCCTGGTTACTCATTTTATCTTCATTATCTGATGGCTCCTTACCTTGTGGGTATCTTCCTTTGTCTTCACAATGCAGTGTATACTTCATATATGCAGTTGTAGGCTTTGGATGGGTGTCTTCCAGCTTTTTGAATGAAGCATTATCATGATTCTGGATCATGAGAGTTATCCATGATGCATTGCAGTCAGCAGTGAGGGCCATTGAGGGAGTAAGTTATGAGACCGATAAAAGACAGATTATGTAATCCATCCATTAAACATCGCAGCCAATAATTCAGGTTTATTGCACTTAAATTCCTTTATGTGTGTATAATATGCATATATATATATATATATATATATATATATATATATATATATATATATATATATATATATATATATATATATATATATATATATACATATATATATATATATATATATATATATATATATGCATATTATATATATATATATATATATATATATATATATATATATATATATATATATATATATATATATATATATATATATATATATATGTAGTTGCAATGCTTACCATAAGCCTGGTGTTGACTTAACGATTAAGGTGGCTGGCTTAAGATCTGAGGGTCTTGAGTTTGAACCCTTGTCGTGCCTTTGTGTAACACCAGGTGGGTTGACTCAGCCTGTCATCCTTCTGAGGTCAGCAAAATGAGTACCAGCTTACTGGGAACGTGGCACTGCATCAGCAGCACAGCTGCGCTCCCAGCAATAATACAACCAGCAATCACAGGCTGCATAACAAATAATAATAATGGTGCTTGCCACCACTGGTTAATCTCAATTCTATACTCCTGACTGTGCACACATTCTATATCACCCCAAGGTTTAGGATTGGAAAACAACCCTGTTTTCCAACACCTCCTCCTTTTGCTCTTTCTTGCTCACCCACTGGCCCACAGGAACACCTTTTGATGGAAAGAGCAGTGTGAGAGTGAGAGCGTGTAATAAAGCACTGAGCGTAATGATGTGACATCACAGCATGAGCCATGAGCAGATTGTGGACGTGTTGGATTGAATTAAGACGTGGTGGTCTCCTGAAGAAGAAAGGACTTTAGGTATACAGTAAAAAGTGAAGAAGGAAATCCACAACGGAATATATATATATATATATATATATATATATATATATATATATATATATATATATATATATATATATATATACATATATATATGTCGAAACATGTGGAGTGTGACGAGTACTCCCCCGGTCTCCATTGGACCTAGTCCGATGTTAAAGCGCCACCTCCAACCTCGAGGTCTCGGCCCAGCGACTCTGTCGAACAGACAAAGATGGGGTCATCATTGGTAAGATATTTATCTGTATGCTGTCCTGATGAGGACAAATAAGCCTGAAATCCAGATAAGGCAACTCCGTTTGATGCTTAACTGATGTTGACCATGTAATCTTTGTCTGTTTGACAGAGTTGCCAGGCTGAGGCCTCTTAGTTGGAGGTGACGCTTTGGTGTTGGACTATGTCCAATGGAGATCGGGGGAGTGCTCATCACACTCCACATGTTTCGATTCCCCGCAGATAACATCACAAGCCTTCTGGTTGAGTGGCTTGCATTAGCGGGAACAATCATCTGGGTGGCATAATGCGTGGTGATGCTCACAATTACAGTCAGGATGTGTGTCTGATATCCTGTGTGTGTGTATTATTTATATATATATATATATATATATATATATATATATATATATATATGTATATATATATATATATTTCCACTGTTTACACATGTAATGGCAGCTAAAATGATCCACATGTTGTTTGTCTGATGTTGAAGATTCGATGCCATTTACCTTCTTGGTCAATAAAGGCCATTGATGATTTGGTTATTTGCAAGTTTAGGCAAGTTGGTGGAAAATCCGAGTTGAAATGGTGATGAAGCATGATGAGATATATATTTTAAAATTTTATTTTATTTGCAAAACACGATTTATTGCTGCTCATATATTTATTCGATTTCGTGGAACATTTCACACAAATGGTAAAAACGATTATTGAGAGAGTCTGCTTTACTTCGTTAGACCCCCTCGATTCAATTACCCAACTTCACGTCTTTGAGGCATCAGAGTAATCGGATCATGGATGATATGTGGACTAAATTGGTACTCGTATTGCCAGCTGAAGAGCATACTTTTCAGGAGATCATTTTCACTGTTTCTGTCTTTTTTTTTCTTTCTGTGCACAAGATTGAGGCTCATGGAAGAGTAACTTCTAAGCGACTGCAGTCCTTGTGGTAGTAAATTTCTCAATGCCAATCACATGATGTCAGCTGTATCTTCGGAAGATGCAAAATTCTCGTTTTGCAGTTCCTTTCCACGAGTTATAAAGTATAAAAAAACAGAAGTCTCGACGTCACAGTATTCTTTCATCCACATTAAAAGCAACATTTTCGTTATTTGGTGGTATAATGGTTGTCGCATGCTCTCCGACTCTCGGAGGTCAGTGGTTCAAACCATAGCCGAGTTATACCAAAGAATTTTAAAAATGCTGTTTCCTTGATTGGCGTTCAGTATTTAAAAGGATAAGAGCACGGACAATCCCCATTGGTTAGCATCCATGGGGAAGCAGAATTTCCTCCAGAGTAAATACCCCGCTGAGTTCAGTGAGAAAGGCAGTGCGATTATTGTGGTGTCGCTGGTACCCAGAAGTGATGGCCCTTCGTCCAGGCTCAGTGGCTGTGTTTGTCTTGTCAAATCATCCTGTGTTATGTTTCTTGCATTCATCGTGTGTGTGTGTGTGTGTGTGTGTGTGTGTGTGTGTGTGTGTGTGTGTGTGTGTGTGTGTGTGTGTGTGTGTGTGTGTGTGTGTGTGTGTGTGTGTGTGTGTGTGTGTGTGTGTGTGTGAGAGAGAGAGAGATGCACTGCGAGCCTTAGATCTTGTAAAAAGAAAACAAAAACAATCAGCCGAGCACGCATGGCCGATAACCAGTGGCACCCAACACTGACAAGCACAACCAGTACAGACTCCAAACTTTAAGGGCAGATAATTTTAGAAAGCAGCTGGAATAATGCACATTTGTCTGGAATTGTATCCACTATCGCGTTCACTACTTGATTTCTGAAACAAACATCTGACAGGTGTTCAATCTGTTAAATTTGCCTTTTCCCTCAATTTGATTTTGTTCATGCTGCACAGGGCAATGAGAACTGTCTTCCACTGCCTTTCCACTGGCTCACCGGAGGCTGGCTCACGCTTCGCAACATGGCTCTTAATGACTGTGCCTCAGTTGCCTTTCCATTGTGAAAGATTGTAAATCTCAGTGCGTGCTCGGCGTTTGAATACACATCGTGATGGACTGGAAGAAAATGCTGTGCTTCGTGCTCGCTTTTGTCAACAGGCTTCTTCATGTAAATATTCATGTATGTTCCAAACAGGTTCTCTGCTAAAAGCGTCCTTTGTTAAATTATAATTTGTCACAATGTGTACTCACGTTGTCAAGGTGCACAGTTTTGGGGAAGGCTTTCGCATAAATTGTTTGTCGATGATTGTTTAATCGTCTACATTGAAAAAATAATATTTTATGCTTTGCTCTCAGATGTTAAGAACAGATGCTCTGCTGATGACTGATATTACATCAAGTACAATTCCATGTTCTTCCAAAAGCCTTCTTTTTTTTTTTTAGCCCTTATAGACCATCCTGGGGTTGTTTCACAATGAGGGTGCGAAGTTTGTCTCACAACCACTAAAAATTCAAACTCAATATTTTTATATTTTTATTTCTCCAAATCCAACATTGTTAATTACAATACTTATATCCAAATTTTTGGAGCATCTGAATAAATATAGTTTATTTATAGCCAGCAAGTAGTTTCCTTATCACTCGTGGCAGTTTAGGTGTTTCCAGAGAGGACACATTTTTGGCGGACACATGTAAGGCAATCAGTGCAGGCCATGCAAATAGAAGGTTATTGGTTACACTCAAACTTTGTAGCATAATATCAGTGCAGGTATATACACACTTGGTAAAACAGACAATAAACTTTTAAAAAGACCCTTTATTTATATAAAATAACTCTTCTACAATATGCATTTCCGGAGAGGACATTTTTTGACGGACGAACGGTGGGACATATTTATTGAGGGTGAAATAAATATTCATAGTCTGAAATGAATAATATGTTGTGGACAAAGTACAGAAGAAGTATTAAATTGATGCAACAACAAATAAAAGTCCCAATTTCTGCTTGTATTTGTTTATACACTGTGAATGCAGTGTACCTGGAGAAAATGAGACGGCTATTTGTTTTTTAAAAAATGGCAATTTTTATGCCATTCTGCCAAAAATTGACATTTTTTGTCGAATAAAAAGTGGTCCAAGTTGTGCCATCACTAGCACCAACTACTGGCCCTAATGACAGATATTACAGCCTCTCATTTAGCTATTTAGCATGAAAGGGTACAAAATACCAGAAATGACCATGACTGTGAAACAGCTCCCTGCTCGGCCGACAGTGGAATGACATCATATACTGTACGGACTGCATAGATTGTTTGAAAAGAGATGCACTTCCAACAAGTGATGTCTGAGATGGGCCCGTTCAGGCCTGGGCCAAGTGAAGACAAAAAGTAAGTGGATAAAGCTTTACGGCAAATAACATTAAGTTAAACAAAAACTAATGGAGCCCTTTTTTAAATTTCCAATTGAGGTGATAAGATAATTAAAACTAATTAACTTAAAATCTGATCCATGTTTGTACGTCCATCACATATCGCGAGAGATGAACAAGGAAAAAAATTTCTCAAAACCAATCTTGCTTTCTTATTGATGTCTTAAAAAATAGTATCTTTTTAATTATTTCACGATATGCGTGTACAGACTTGTCTATCTTCAAATTTATCCTTCGATAATTATAATTATTACATTTTTTTGGTGCACAGATGCATTTTTTAGCTCGTCAAAGACGGAGTCTTTGACGTCAAAGGAGAGCTGTAAATGCCATAACAATATCCTTCGGTCTGACATCAGTCAGTGGGTCCATTAACATTTTTCCTTTTTTCCCCCACTCCTCCAAGGGGATTAGATGGATCATTTTGAAACTGGATGGGCACGATGATTTGTGACGGCAATGTACAAAAACTAATGGAGCCATTTTTACAAATTTCCATTCAGGTGGTGAGATAATTAAAACTAATTAACTTAAAATCTGATCCATGTTTGTGTGTCCATCACATATCGTGAGATTCCATCATCTCATGAGATACTTCGTTGTTTAACTTCAACCTCTTAATTTAACCTCTCAATTACATTTGCCAGAGGAGAGGGTATTGCAACCCGCAGACCCTTGAGACCCAAAGGCCCTAAGATCTTGAGGAACCATAAGACCCCTAAGACTTTCCCCGAAGAACCCTTTAAGATGCCTAAGACCCTAAAATCCCGAGAACCCGATAAACGTGCCCAATGTTTAAGACCCTGAAAACCCCAAAGACCCCCTTTATCACCTAATACAGCCCGACTATGACTGCCCTCCATCATATATAAATACTGTACATAATACATATATATATATATATATATATATATATTATATATGTCAGTATATAACATGTACATCTATACATACATTGGGACCATACTGTGCAGAGCATTTGTACTACCAAAGCAGTCTCCTGGGCTATTGGGCACAATCCTGGACAGATCGCCACTCCGACACAGGATACCAGCATGCTGGTACTCATTTTGCCAACCTTGGAAGGATGATCGGCTGTCAACCCCACCTGGTATTAATTCAACAGCTGAGCGTGATTTGAACTCGGGACCCTCGGATCCCAAACCAACCACCCTGCCTCACCATTAAGCCAACACCAGGCATACATATGTACAATTGTACATGATATGCAAGTTATAGCCAAATTAAAATGTGGGGTGGATAACCAATGAAAGTGGGGGGGGGGGGGATGACATATCAACTATTTAAAGTAAATTATGAAAATAACTTTCTTATAACTAGATATATCATGGGCTGGCAGGTTAGCCGAGATTCAAGAGGCCTCTGAGTTGTCTGGCTTGGGTTTGAATCTTGGTCCAGCTACAAACTATCATCCTGATGTTTTACAGACGTGGTGATTCATCAATGCGTGTGCCGTCCCTCGGATGGACGTTAAACTGGGCGTCCCATCTGCTGGCATTGGTTACTAGATATTAAAGATCCCACGGTGTCCTTTGCGAAGAGTAAGCGAGTTATCGCCGGCACCTTCACAAATTCGTATCCTACGTTGGAGTGGCGACCCGTCCAGGATTGCAACCTCAGCCAAGAAACTGTTTCGGAAGTGAAACTTGTATTTATTGTGGTGTTTAATGCATTTACAGCCAAGGTTATATGTGCAATGTTAGTCATTCAGAAGGAAAAAATTAAAAAGACTTTGGGTTTATTTGTAGCATTTTTTTTTCTTCTTGGATTTCTTCATTACCTCTTCCACCAAAAGTGGACGACGTTATGTTTTCACCCTTGTCTGGCTGTTTGACTGTGAGCACGTTATCTCAGAAAGTTATAGAACGGATTTGGCCGAAACTTGGTGGACAGGTTGGGTGTGTGACAAAGAGAAATTGATTTGATTTTGGTGAAGATCTGAGAAAAAGAGAAAAATGATAATTCATCATTGAGAGATAGGGCCAAAAAAAAAAAAAAAAAAAAAAAAAAAAAAAAAAACCTCCGCCACCAAAGGTGAAGGAGGTTATGTTTTCACCCCTTTGTGTCTGTTTGTTGGGTGGTCGCGAGACTACCGTTATTGTCAGGTTTTCCATCTGTCTGTTTGTATGTAATGGACAGCTCTGGAGGCCAGAGGATTCAACCGATTTTGATGACACTTGACTGGTAGGTTCATACCAGGATGTAGTTGTATGCTTTTGAGCACCGTTGCTATGCACGCCACCGTTGCCCAGCAACGGGACTTTGAAATTTTTGAAAAAAATCCGAAAAATATTTATTTTATTTTTTTTCGAAAATCAAAAATCGGCTTCCGCACTTTTATGCGCACTATAATCAACCTCTTTGTCAAAAAAATTCAGCCCGATCCGTCAAAAACTGTATGACTAGTACGCAATTATGTAGCGACCACCCATGTCGCCTCCCGCTTATCTGTTTGTTTGTTTGTTTGTGTACAACATATCTCAAAAAGTTGGTACAGATCCTGATGAAATTTTGTGGACAGGTTCGGTGTGTGACAAGGACGAACTGATTAGATTTTGGTGAAGATCCGGATCTGGATCAGACTGCTATAATTTTTTCAGTGATTCTTCATCATTGAGAGATTAGGGCAAAACTGATATTTAGCACGATATCTTAAAAAAGTTGTGATGGATTCGAACGAAACCTGGTGGACAGGTTGGGTGTGTCACACGGACGAATTGATTCAATTTTGGTGAAGATTCGAATCCGGATCTGGACCTGGATACGAGAATTATTTAATTTTTAAAGTGATTCTTCACCATTGACAGATAGGGACGATCTAGTCCTGTTTGCATCGCATGATATTTCAAAAATGTATTGGGCCCGATATGTTCTTGTGGATCAGCATTGTGTGGCATGCGCTCTACCGAGTGCCCTTCGAGTTCAACAAGTTTGGGATGGATTATGACAAAACTTGATGGATGAGTTGTTTCGATGACAAGAACAAGCCGATGAGATTTTGGTTCAGGTCCAGATCCAGATCCGGCCTATCAGTGGAATCCAAAATGTGAACTGTTCTGCCTGGCGGAGGTGTGGTACATGCTCTACTGAGTGGCCATCGTCGTTTTATTTTATTTTAATCATTCCTTTTTATTTTGTCTCTATGAAGTACTCACTCTTTTCTTTGTTCGTTGGTTACGCCTTTCCAATGAGTGCACCTGTAAATTTTCACATCTACATCCTTCCGGTGATGTGGACTGATGCACATTTGCTGGGCCATCCTTCCTTGTCATAAGTAAGTATTTTTAATCCCATAAAAGCCGATTAGTAGGGATGCAGCAGCATTGATTTTGATTGTCATTGTGTGTAAACAGAGCTTATCTCATGAGAATTACTAATTCTCATGAGCTAGAAAAACCTCGCTGGCTCATTAATGACTTTCAGAGATGACCTTCAGATCTTCAGAGTTTTACCAGTCCACACACTGCAGTTGACTCTTAACGAGGGTTGACAAAGAACTTTGATCCAGGAGGAGGCCGTTTGGCCCAACTGAAATCTGAGTGGAGTGCAGCCTCAATGAGGTCCAACTGAAATCGCTATGGTAATCAAAAGTGAATTACTTGGTGGGAGACTTTATTGTCTTTGTGTGAGAGTGTAAAGTTACGTGTGGGGTTGGGGGTTTTTGGGTGAGCTGTGGTTAGCCTACTTATTAAGCCTATGTGATTTCAACTTGGTGTTGTGCAATGATCAAAAAATAACAGGCATGTGAGCCCGTTTGAGGATGGAGGATGTTTCCGGGAGAGAGGGTTCATTTTGTATTGCGATGTTGCTATTTGCTTTTTAAAAAATTTATTTAATTGTTAGATTGAGGTTATTTTGCCCAATGCCTCATTGTGAGTGTGCTCAGTGTTTTCATTTCAGTCTGAAATGTGAAATATAATTGCTCACTGCAGATACCTTTTTTTGCGCATCATAATGCTGTACAGAAAAAATGTTATAATTTCACTTTGAATTCACACACTTTTTACAAGGAGCCAATTTTCTTTGGAACGCGTGCAAAAATCATCAATATTCAGGATGAAATCATCAATAACCTCTGTGGAAACCTCACGCTGTGGAAACAGAGGCATTTAGGATCATTGGTATCTCCTGTGATGAGGCTGAGACTTTGGGTCTCTCACTCTCTCACCGCAGGTAGGTCGGTGGTCTCTCTGTCTTCTACCGTCTCCTCTCGGCCTCACCCCTCCCTGCTCTGTCTGAGATATGTCCCCCCATATTTCCGCAGGGCACTCAAGGTCCGCCAACAACCCCCTTCTGGTAAAACTACCAAAACCAAGGATCACTGCTCACCTTCACGTTTTCATTCCTCTTTTTTCTCGCCTTTGGAACAAACTCCCACACTCTCTTCAGTCCAACTCTTCCCTCCAGGTCTTCAAAACAGCTGTTCACCACTATCTCTTATCTTCCCCCATCCAAAACCACGATCTTTTCTATCCCCGCTAATCTGCCCAATCCCACCTCCTTCATATTCCCTGCTTTCCTTCCTGAAAGTCCCTGTAGTGTCCATCTTGTTTACCCTGTGTACCCTGCCCCATCCCTCTCCCTCTCCCTTCCACAGATCTCCTTATGTCTTTGTTCCACACTGTTTTTACCTTCCCTTTTCTGCCCCTCTTGTCTCCTGCTCCCCTTGTTGTACATTCTGTGTGTTAGCTCTCATACGAGCCTCGACAGTGTAAAAAAATAATTGGGGGGGGGGTGGGGGGTGGGAATTTTGACAATTTCTTGCCACAACCCCCTCCCCCCAACATTTTAATCTGTATACTCCATAACTTCCTCTTCCCTCTCTTCCACTTATTAAATGCCCCCAACTCCCTTTCTCTTTTATTTTTACCCTCTTACATTACAGCTAGCAGGATGGCTTAAATATACGCACACTCACCTCTGAGCCGTCGAGCCTGGGTTTGAATCCCGACCCAGCTAGAAACTGTCATCCAGGTGCTTCACAGGCAGGGTGATTCATCAGTGTGTGTACCGTCCATCAGATGGATGTTAAACTGACATCCTGTCTTCCTCCATTAGTTGGTGGAGGTTAAAGATCTCATGATGTCCTTCTCAAAGAGTACCTGAGCTATTGCCGGCACCCTATCCAAATTCCAAATTCTTGTCCTGGCTACCTGTGTCGGAGTCGTGGCCTGTGCAGGATTGTAACCCCAGCAATAGAACTGGCTTTGGCAGCACCTGTATCGAGCATGGTTCATGATCTGACCTCCAAGATTCCCCCATACCCTCACCTCTCCCCCATTGTCCTCCTCTTCTTCTTAATCTGAATTTAATTTTCCCAATTTTGGATACCGTACAGACGTAATACATAGATGGCCCCTAATCAAAATGGGAATGAAAAATATTGCTACTTGTTTTGTAGCCTAACGATAATTATCGATTGTGTGTTAAACTTAAACATCATGAATACTGTACTACTTTATTCCCACGCTTTTTGAAAAAAAAACCGGGGGATATTGTATTGGGCTCCGTCTCTCTGTCTGTCTCTCTGTCTCTCTGTCTCTGTCTCTCTGTCTCTGTCCATCTGTCACACTCTCTCTTCCTCAACAGTTCTGCAGAAAATCATCAAACTTCTTGTTTTTGCAAAATATTGTGCTCCTGAAAATATTCTTGATGATCCTGAAAATCAGCAAAATTTTGCGTGCTGCTCTTAAAAGCCTTAATTTAGAGGTTGGCATCTCTGCCTCAGACCTCAGGGTACCTTGAGGTACGTGCCCAAATGCCCCACTATGTAAATGGAATCACCTTTTACATAAGCCTGGTGTTGGCTTAATGGCGAGGATGGCTGGCCTAGTAATCCTAGGGTCTTAAGTTAGAGCCCTGTTGGCTGCTGAATTAACACCAGGTGCGGTTGATTCAGCCTGTCATCCTTCTGAGTTTGGTGACATGAGTACCAGCGCACTGGTATAATGGCACAGCATCAGCAGCACAGCTGTGCCCCAACAAAATGATAGCTACCTGGTAGCCAAGCTGCCATATGCAAGAACAGAACAGAACTTTTCACATCTCCATCCAGATTTTTTTATTTTTATTTAAAGGGCAGTCGTACGGTACTTATTTGGCCTTATGTGCACAAAATCTCAAGCTTGAAACAATCGCTTGTGTTTCTTGAAAGCTCCATCGAGCAAAACAAAAACAGTGACACATAACAAGAAGAAGTGCGATGGCGGTAAACTGTGAGTGGTGACTGCTGCACAGTAGGAGTGTGAAATGGGACAACTGAAGGGATTTTGCCCTCTACACTTGTCATAGTCCCTGTGCTGAAAATGACTCTGCACTGCAGAAACACTCTCCCCCCTCATGGGAGTCGTGAATAGACTCGCTAAACTTAAAGGTAAATGTTGTTTCACATGTTCATGCCGAACCATGTTAATGCTGTACCAACTAAACAAATCCAGCTCTGTATCCTGTGTTACATTCTTTAAAAACATTCCTTGAGCTCATCATCGTTCTGTCATCTTTCATCCTAACACACATATATATGAGCTGAGCCAGGTCGGGAGTCAACAAACAGCCTGAGTATGTCAGATGAAAGAACAGTTCACATGGAGGAAACATTTGATCCTTTGCTTGTCAACAGATAAATTTCAGCATTACTTGCATGTAATAACATCTTGGTAATTACCTCCGCCACCAAACGTGGGTGGAGGTAATGTTTTCACTGCTGTTTGTCTATCTACCTGTGAACAGGGTATGTCAAAAAGTTATTAACGGATTTGGCCAAAACTTGGTGGATGAGTTGGTTCGGTGACAAGAACAATTAGATTTTTAAGGTCCAGATCCAGATTTGGCCAATCAGTGGGATAGAAAACGTAAAACTGTTCAGTCTGGCAGAGGTATTCACTCTACCGAGTGCCGTTCTAGTTATTTTTGTTGTCATTTTAGTGTTTAACTCTTGGTAGTGAGAACTAGAAAAGCTTGTCAAAGTTTTGGAAATCCATGTTTTCAGATGTTTTTCCACATTTTTTTTGATGCTTTTGAAAGACAGCATTGCTTCCTGTCAAAGTAATACTATTTTCCTGCAAGAGAGATCCTTCAATCTGCTGAATGAACAGTTCAAAGTAATTGTACAAACCTTAGAGTTGTTGTTGCCTTGTTTGTGTTCCCGTGTGACATGGAGCTCACGATGTCGGGATCCGTTTCAGAATCCGATCCCAAACATCCATGGATGTTTCTTGATGTCCTTATTCTGCATGTGAACATACTATGTGCAAGCTTCTCTGTGAAAGCCGAAGGTCGCTGTTAGGAAAAACAACAACATCCGAGACAAAAAGGGAATTGGATTTTTGGCTTGTTTACTTGCACTAATGTACTCTCTCTGTTTTCTCTGTCAGAGCTGCTCAATCAGGAATTTTGCTGATTCTTCATGCCCCTGAAAACTGTTCAACCAGGTGAAACAGGTTCAAAAACAACCTGTTTGTTGTATTATCATAATTATAGACTTTACTCAAATGTAATTAATTTTGTATTGTTGTTGTTTTTATTAATTTCCTCCTTACCGATTACAGATAGTGAAATTGAAAGTTATGGGCTATTTACTTATAATAACAAATGCCAAAAAAAACAAACTGACACAGCTAAATCTTACAAAAGGAAGGACAAAGGGAGGGTAGGAGAGTGGAAGAGGAATGGGTGGAAGGAAGGAAAGAGAGAGGGGTGAGGGACACATTGGAAAGAGGGATTATGGAATGATAAGGGGGATTATGTGGGGGGGGGTCTTTGTTCTCTAAACCTCAAAAATGTTTTTGAATCATGTTGTACACATGAAGCAGATGGCAATAGTCATCAAATTTCATCACTTTGGTGTACAGAATTTGTCGATGGTTTGAACCGTGAAACTGCTTTGACAATTGTGATGTCAGTCATGACATTTGTTGGTCAGTAAAGATTTACAATACCATTATGTTCTGAGCGGATGTTCTGGACGCAGCTCAGACCGGATGCAGATGCATTCTGGGAAGCCAAAAAGCTTCAGCTCTCTGCGAAGCTTACAGCTGCTGCAAGCTTATATCACTCTGTGAAGCTTACATCGTGTTGTAAACTTATACTGCGTTGGAAGGTTCATACCGAGCCACTAGGCCTTGGTGTGACCAGGCCCATCCTACCTTTTATCTACATAAAAGCACTACTCATTCAGGAGGTATAAAGTGGTCAGTATATCTCTATATGTAGCTAATAGTAAGACTTCATGTGGTAAGAAAGATTGGAATGTATTTTGTACGTGTTTTCAAGTAAATGCATTGCATGTCACTACTTTATTCCCACGCTTTTTGAAAACAACGAGGGATATTGTAATGGGCTCTGTCTGTCTCTGTCTCTCTCTGTCTGTCTCTGTCTGTCTAAAGTAAATAAAGTGGAACTGTAATGCATTTCTGAAGTATTGTTGTCACAAAACAACATCATTCCTTTACAGTTTCACAGAGCCTTTGGGAGCTCTTCGGAGCTTTCATGGAGCTTTTAGAAGTTTTTCAGAAATTTCTCGAAGCTTCTGTGAGAACGAGTAAATGGCCGAAGGCTTCTGTATGAACACTACTACTTGTGTCTCTATCTGCATACAACATCCAACAAACTTGCGATACAACGATTACGAAACCCCTAATAGCAGATAAGCGCTTGATGTGCTGTTACTAGTGGCTTGCTGCCATTATAACAATATTGATGTTAGTGTGGTTGACAATATTTCAAAAGGTTTTTGTTGTTGTTCATGTGCAAGGCTTTTGGGGATCCCAGGCAATATGGGAACCACACATCATGCGAGATAGAAAGGAACGAAGAGCATGATGATCGAACATTCCATTAGCACAAGCCGTACATCGGTGCAAATGATGCCAATTTATCTGCGTCAGGATTGATGGAGATGTGCCCAACACATGCGTCCTGAAATAGATGGGTGGGGGTGGGGGGGGCAACAGAGGACTGAAAGACAGATGGAGCGTTATTGGATAGACAGTAGAAAACAGATACTACTGACCTGTCTGTGATGTGACAGCAACAGACCTTGTGCTTAAAAAAAAAAATTGTTTGTATGACATGCTGATACAATTTGATTGTTTATATTTTTATAAGCTCGCCTGTTCGAAGAACAGGGAGCTATAACGATATCCCCAGCGTGAGCATCAGCATGAAAATGTTAAATTTTTTCGTGCAAGTTATTTCCTTTCTAATGTTTTTATCTACCACACTATTTTTTTACTGATTACAATATACAAATACATATATTGCTTTAAAATTATTTGGATCAGACTTCACTGCAATGCTTTATAAAACATATTATTAGACCAGTCTTTTAAAAACGATAAATTTATAAACAGGCGAGCATTGGGTGGCTTTGACACCAACTCTCTGGTTTATTATTACGGTATGCTTCTTCAAAATGGGGGCTCATGGAAGAGTGAGGCGACGGTGGGGAAAAAGGTGCAATGCATTGACACTGGGCAGGGCAACAAGCAGTGGAATGAACCAACAAGCAGGGCACAAAGTCCTACAATGAGTCCTATATTACTGGAAGAAAAAAAATAAATTGTTGTAAGGTTTATAATACCATAGCGCATTAGATTCCTACCCAGATCCTACCGAACTATAACCATCGGCTCAGCAACCTCGTGGCTAATTCAGTGAGATTGAATTCACAAAAGCAATTCATTCATGATTTTATTTCTAACAGTTTTTGAAGGTGAATGGAAAAACTCATACAGTGCTGTATATATATATATATATATATATATATATATATATATATATATATATATATATATATATATATATATATATATATATATATATATATATACATACATATATATTTAATACTTATAGTGCAAGACTATTTGTGAGTACCGGAATGCTTGAATACAAATTACAAGGATCATCGGAGTGAATCGGAGTACAAGGATCGAATTTACTACAGTGAGCAGTTTTTGACATTGACGTCACATGATCATGATCTTACAGCTCATACAGGAACACTAAACACACATACCCTTTTTAGCATTTGGTCAATTGTAACGACTGAAGAATGAATGGAGAAGCTTGTTTAAATAGGGAGGAAACGTTTGCAATGACCTACGTGCTGGCAGTCACATTCTTTTAAGCATCTGCCTATCAGCCTCTTGAGACCCTTGCCACATCCCCTACTTGGCCTTGCTTGCAGAGCACAGTTCCTTCGTTTGTTTATAGTTTGTCCACCATCCATTAATCATAATACCAATGCATCCACTGTATTTATGTCGGAATGGTGCAGCTCTCCCAGGACTATTTGTGGGCCCAATGCAGATAAAACCATGCAGCAGTTTGTCTCCAATGTCCAGTTTTCCTTTTCCAGGATATTTGTCAATCTACCATAAGGTTGTTAGATGAATGTAAAAACTCAATATGACTGTGCAAATTTAGGAATCATTGGGATTACTGAACATCACCCTTATATGCTGTGTGGTTCAGCCTCAAGGCTCATGCTTCGTAACCATGGGAATGACGTGGAAAGAGGGTGCATGGGGGGGGGGGGTGATGCTGTCTCACGTTGCGCACCTGTCACTTGCAATGCATTGGCCCAGCCTTGCTTGGACTGTTATAAAATAAGGCTATCAGGTGGAGGGGAAAAGGGAAAGGTGAGAGCAAAGAAAGGAAGTACAAAATGGGGGAATTCGTTTGCAGATACATTATTCAAATTCAAGCTCTCATGCTAGTTGTGTGTACAGTTCCACACTGTCCACACTTCTGTGTCATATGCAGTTCTTTTGTTGAAGTTGGTAACCATGTTTGCTGGCATTGTGTTCATTTGTTTTGAGATTATCCCATGTACCCAGCTGGCCCTGCCAGACAATTTGGTACAGATTGTTGGTGAACTACAAGATCCGACAGGCCAAGCTTTTGAATAATGTAGATCTTGCACACACATTTGCAAACATGATGTCCACCGTTTTGGCCAGATTGCTGTCCAGCAATGATAATTTGACCGCTGTATGTCGGGAGACTGAGCACACCTTCATGACAGGATGATGATCGAGATTATATCTCCGACATGTTTTTTTTCCAAGAGAAACGCACAGTTCATAGTGAATTTGAAGCTTGTGAGACAGTCAGTGGCTCATCCATTATGGCTCCATAGTGTTTATTCCAGGAAAGCTCAAAGCTGCAATTTTTGTTCTTTGGAGTGCCAAATATCTCTTCAAGCAGAATTGCTGTCTGGCGAGCATTCATGATTGGTCCCATGTGCTGTGATTTGTATTTTTTAAAAGAGAGCCGTGCTTGCTCGGCCACTTCATTTCTTGTTCTGTGGATCTACACGTGCACAGAGAATCACACAGACATGGCTGTATAGCAACTTCAACAGGCATAGCGGGATCGTTTCATGCATTTGTGTCATATAATCAATGTTTTCGAGTCGATAAAGAGAGATATATCTCCGACATACTAACTACAGTGGAGGGCTGCACTTCTTTGTGCTATTGTAATTGTTTTATTTTTTCATCAACCTGCTTCATTTCCCCCCAAAAGGTTTTCACCCTTTGTTCTGATGTTCTCGATGTTTGCTCCTGTTGTAGCTTTTTGTCGAAACGAAATGGTTGTTGATAATGTGGAGATTTTTGATTTCTAGGAAAGGTAGTCCTTTGTCTGGTTGGTACCTTGCCAAATTCCCAAGAATTCGATGTTGTCACAACCCTAAGATGCAGAATCTTATGACTTTGCAAACTCACGGAAAGCGGGACATATATTGACCCGTGATCTGTCAGGCGTTATTGTTGCAAAACCAAAAACAACAAAATGTAATTACCTTTATTGTTGTATTCTTTGAGATGTATTTTTTATGTATATTTAATAATATTTTTCCCCCTATCTCGCCCCCCCCACCCCCCATGAAATTCTTTAGTGGGTCTTTTTGGATGCACCATGATTTTTGTTTTGCTGTAACTTTGTTAGAATTTTTTTTTCGATGCATGACCTTTCATATAAGTTTCAAATCAAGGGTAATAGTTATTCCTTGGTGTGTGTTCTATTTTTTGTCTTTCAGGATCTTGAGAAAAATGTCATAAAAAAACAAACTTTGCGCTAATGCAGAAGTGGGTCCTATTTACCTGGAGCAAGAATGATTGTTTGTTTCACAAAAACAAAACATTTTCATGCATGACCTCTCATATATGCTTTACTAAAGGTTAGTACATATTACTGTGTGTATTGATTTGAAGTTTTCATGAAAGGTCATGCATAGAATAATTTTATTAGTCATAGGGAAACAAAAATCAGACTGGGTTAATCTGACCCGCTTCTGCATTCTAGGGGGTATTAGATTTTAAAATATTTTTTCCCACTATCCTGAAGAAAAAAAACACGCACACACAGGAATATGTATTCCCCTTTATTTGAAACATAGATGAAATGTCATGAATAAAAATGTTTTGTTTTTGTGAAACAAACAATCATTCTTGGCCCGGGTCAATATGACCCACTTTTGCATTATCGGGGTATTTCACTTTAAAATATTTTTCCCACAATCCTGAAAAAAAAGAAAAAAAAAGCACACACATAGGAACATGTATTACCCTTTATATGAAGCACTTATGAAAGGTCATGCATAAAAATGTTTTCATAACAAAGTTGTTGGCGAACAAAAATCAGACCGGGTCAATATGATCCAATATGACCCATAGGAAGAATGAGATGAGTACATAAAATAAAAGTGAACCAATAGATGTGAAGATGGTGTGGCTAAAGTTCATGCATGAATGCATCTGTTTCCTCGTATATTGTTCCATCGTCCTTCTGAAAACCAGATTTGTACAACAATGGAAATTTTTGGATAGGAAACAATTGTAATAATAAGTTAGGCCAAGAGCTGATGAGTGAGTTTTCAGTGTGCTCTTACTAAGGATGCTGTGATCAGAGCAAGTATATCTATGGAGGCATATCAGAGCAAGTATATCTATGAAGTATATCAGAACACATTTTAGCTCTGCTCTGTATGACCCATCCTAGCTACTTTGTTTGTGTAAGCAGAGCATTTATAAAGTGACATAAGAGGAGGCAATTTTGGTCCATCATGCTTGTGCCCTATCAACACCATATCGATTAAATCCATCAGTTCATCTTCTTAATTTCACTAGGGGGGAGGGTAGAAGGAATGGTTCTGATAATTCACTGTAATAATTTTTTTTTAATACTCCCAGGAGTTCAGGGTGGGGGGAGGACCCCTCTATAAATTCTCTTCTTTCTATAACCCTATTCTCTCTATAAATACGTATGGCGTAGCACTGCGACAGGTGGTGAGGGGGGGGGGTGTTACAAGTTACACTAAAAATAAGCTTATTCTGGAGGAATTACCGAATCCATGAGGACAGATTATTTGCTAATATATATATATATATATAGATATGTATATATATATATATATATATATATATATATATATATATATATATATATATATATGTATATATTTATATATATACATATATATATATATATATATATATATATATATATATATATATATATATATATATATATATATCCCTGTGTCGTAAGAGGCGACCAGGGTTGCGTCAGGAAGGGCATCCGGCATAAAACATGTGCCAAATCACTATGCGGATCATACGGATGATCCGCTGTGGCGACCCCTAACGGGAGCAGCCGAAAGAAGAAGAAGAAGAAGAAGAAGAAGAAGATATATATATATATATGTATATATATATATATATATATATATATATATATATATATATATATATATATATATATATATATATATATATATATATATAGTTGCGGGCCGGAGGTCCGGTGGCGAGAATGACCTCCCACAGGACTCTCCGGAATTGTAGGCCATCCCTCTGGGATAGCTCCGTGAGGTGGCGGGTCACTTTACCGACCGTGGACGCCAATACCTCCACCGCGTAGCGTAGGGTCTTTTTGTCTTGAACCAATTTACCTAATTAACCACGCGGTGTCGTCTACCAGGGAACCATGCTCTCGGTATGTCTTGCTCGAACCGGGTCACTCTACCGACTGTGGTTGAGTTCCAACGACTGACTACCAACTCTGGTTTGGGTGCAGTCGAGCGGAATTGCCAAAGCCGTGCCGGCTAGGATGAGCAGATTAACGGGAACAAAGACCCGGCTAAAACTCAGATCCGAACCATGCTGAACCAATGAAAGAAAGGACGGAAAGGAACTGGGAACATTTCTACAATAATTTATTTATAATAAACAAGGAAATTTATGTGCACAGAAACAGGTTTATCGGGGTGTTGTGCAGGGGAAAGAAAGAAGATGTAGTGCGAAAATTTACAGCAACTTACAAAGCAGACACAGATCAGACTTACGCGGGAATTATACAGGCAATATTTACAATGATCGAAAACACTTATACAGTTTCTACTTATTAGACTGGCGCCACACACTCAGACACACACTCGGACAAAATAAACCCAGTTGAAGGCAAAGGACTTTTGCAGCCAGGGAGGGAGGTGGGCTGAGGTCGCAGTTCTTTCGAGTACCTGAGCCTCGGGGAAAGGAATGCTCCATCGTGCGGCACCTGCCAACAGTCGTGCAGTCAGGTCCACAGCCGCCCGTGTGGAGTTTGGGTCCATGGAGGAGCTCGTGTGGGTCGGGACCAGTAGTCGGGCCGTCGGGACAAGACGTGAGCGGAGCCAAGCAGCGGGAACCCCTTCGTTTTCCAACCAACTCCAGCCTCCAAGCACAGAAAGAACGACCCCCAAAGAACTCAAGACTGAGGATGATGTCGTGGTTTATAGACCTCCCTCAACGGGGCGGGGTCTTGGTCAAAACTGACGTCACTGTCTGCCCTGATTGGACAGGGCTTCCATGGGTCTGCCCTTTCTGGGCGGGGCCTCGGCCAGGCACCGGCGAGACCCGCCCACTCCACGTGTGTGGACTCGTCAAGAAAGAGTTGGAGTGTTTGGAGAAGCCGAATAGGAACTGCGACAGCGAAGATTCTGTCTCAGAAAAACGAGCCTCCAGATACAACAGGTGGACAATGGTATGTTGTTGCCAGTGAACCGAAGGCTGTAAGCGCTCGGGTACCATGGATCGGAATGAAGGATGGGATATAAAGATTTATTACCCAAACTAAAAAAACATCGCAATGCACCCCTTCAATTTCCCACTACACACAAGGAGGGGTTTTGTCTACACATATACGTAACGGCATAACTAACTTGGGACACCAGTATGTTGTATGCGTTCAGTTCCTAGAACCGTAACGATATATAGATATATATATATATATATATGTTTGTTGATGGAGCCGGATTTCTCTGTCCAACCATCTGTTCCTCCCTCTCTCTGTCTTGCTCCTTTGTTTGGCTGGGATGTCATTATGGCGTTACATCTCGAGTTTCCCTCTCTCTGTCATGCTCCTTTGTTTGGCTGGGATGTCATTATGGCGTTACATCTAGAGTTTGTCTATGCCTCTACGTAGATGCACGTCATCCCAACATCCGGCACTTCACTCGTTCCGTCGCGTCGCTAACAGCAATTGAACACCAAAACACAAACTGGATATCTGACTATCTAATGTCTGGACGCGACAGGCTGAAAGCCAGATGCTAGGCATTGGGATGACAGATTTAGTAAGATGGCAGTAGAGTAAGACGGCATGACATCTGGCCGTCATTATGGCATTACGTCTGTTTCTGGAATATTTTCATCAAAATACTTATTCCCGATGAGGATTACTTGCTCTGTGCCAAGTTTCAATTTTTTCCTTGGTGCGGTTTCAGAGATACAGAGGTCCAAACTTTTTCTGTTTTTTCAATATGGCTGCCACACCACGTGACCTATGACATCATAATTATCATTGCAACATTCTACATTAGTATTCGCACCAATGGTGAAAATTTCGTCTTAATCTGATAAGCAGTTGCGAAGAAAAACATGAAAATTCTGTGCGGACAAACAAACAGACAGGCAGAGACAGACAAACAGACAAACAAACGGACTCAAATGCAATACCCTCTCCTTTGGCGAGGGTAACAAGAGATGGGAGCGGAGGGTAATCCGTAGCCATAGGTATTCCTGGGGGTGTGGAGGAGTGAGGGCAATGCATGGTGAGTGAGGAATAGAGTTTTTCATAAAGAGAGCAACTCAGCCACCAGGACGAGGCTCAGGTTGGAAAACCTTAGGAGGAGGGAGTAACCAGGGAGAGAAACTAAGGAGTCAGAGATGTCTTGAAGGACAAAAGTTACTGTGAAGCATATTATGTCTGGTTTATTTGTGGCAACTCGTATCGAGAGATCAGTCAGGTTAGAGCGAAAGCCCCAGATGTTTGAGGTCCACACTGTTAAGGAGGAGGGAGGGGATGAGGCTTTGGGTGCAGAGGAGTGGAGGGGAGGTTAGGACGAGGGAGGAGAAGTGTAGTTGGAGGAGGTGGAGGAATGAGATGGAAGAGAGAGGGTGGGTGGGGGGCGAGAGGAGGCAGCTTTGTGGATGTGAGAGGGGCAGCTTTGAGAAGGGGGAGTGAGGGGGAGATTTAAACGACAGAGGCGAGGGAGGAGAACTGAGGGAGAAGGGTGAGGAGGAAGAATTGAGGGAGAAAGGTGAGGGGAAGGTTGGAGGGGGAAGTGAGAGAGAAGTTTGCTTTGAAGAGTGAGGAGGCTTTTGATTTGTGAGGGAGGGGTGAGAGGGAAGCTTTGAGGGAGGGAGGAGACAATGCTTTCATGGTTGCTTGGTTGGGTAGCTTTTCATGGTTGCTTTATGCAGCTTCTTCAGCTGAAATAGCATGGCGGAGGGGGGAGTCGATTTATTTATATAATCCTAGCCACCTGAGTTTAATTGATTATATGAGAACCAATTGGTTATTCCCTCCATTCACAGGTGGGAGATGTGAGTGGGTCTTCGTTTTTTTCATATATATATATATATATATATATATATATATATATATATATATATATATATATATATATATATATATATATATATTGACAACGACGATGTTGTAGACACATTGCCATATTGCAATGGACACATCATGAGCAGATTTTTATGGAATCATTCCACACAGCCACCTTCTTGACATGTGACTCCTGCATACAAATAATGCAATCAAAAGAGGATATTCCACTGTCATAATTGACTTACCTGACACTGATGTAGCCACGTTGATGTGCAGTCATGCTGCTTCTCTCAATGCCAGTCTCATTTTCAAGAATGAGATGAAGAACAAATCCCTGCACATTGACATCACTAGTATTTCCCAGCAGTTTGGGGACAGCTTTTGCTCTTTCGTGCCTGGCTTGCATGCCATAGCTTAATATGATTCTGTGAGTTTCTTCATGGTCTGGGGCAAGAAAAAGGCATTTTGACCTTGTACGTAAATCTGTTACCAGTAGGAATGCCATGGCCCTGCTTGGTTAATAATTTGCTTCCATGTTGCCAAGAGAGTGTGACATGTCCATGTGCCTTCTGCATGTTAGAAAAGATGCTAACACCTTCGAGTTGCAGTTCAAGCTGTTCTACTCTGGTACACCAGATAATTCACATCTTACACCAACTCAGGATGAAATGAGTTTACATGTTATATGTCATGCAAATGATCAGTCTGCCATTTGGAAGTGTGTGTTGCATCAGAAAAATTAATGTTCCATCATCTGATAGGCATGGAAGGAAGATTGCTGTTACACCAGAGGCACCAAGATAGAACTGAACTGCATTCAACAGCAGCCAGCTCAATCAGTTGTCTTGGAGCTGCTCAGCTGTGGCTGTGGTCTGAAATGTCCCTCCAGGCGATGCTTGTACCTGTGCCATGGTTTAACAATGCACAGATTGGTTCCACTTTTTTATATACATACAATGTCAAGGCTCAAAAAGAGCTAACACAAAAATGTATAACAAGGGGAGCAGAAGACAACAGGGATGGAGAGGGAAGCACCAAACAGTGGAGAATAGACACATTAGCAGATCTGTGAAAGGTGGAGGGATGGGGTGGGGGTACATGGGGTAAACAAGATGGAAACTACAGGGACTTTCAGGAAGGAAAGCAGGGAATATGAAGGAGGTCGGTTTGGGGTGGATTAACAGGGGTAGTAAAGATCATGGTTTTGGAGTTTGTTCATGGTGTGGGAGTTTGTTCCAAAGGCAGGAAAAAAGAGGAACGAAAGAATGAAAGTGATCAGTGATTCTTGATTTTGGTAGTTTAACCAGAAGGGGGTTGCTGGTGGACTTTGAGCGCCCTGCCAAAATATTGACGGAATAGATAGCAGGGGGGCAAGGCCGGAGAGGGGACGGTCGAAGACAGAAAGAACAGTGACCTGCCTGCGGTGAGAGAGTGGGAGATGCAAAGACTCAGCCTCATCGGGGCGATACCAATGATCTTAAATACTTTGGTTTCCACAGCGTGAAGCTGAGAAAGGCGAGAGGCGGGAGCACCAGCCCAGAGGGGAGAACAGTACTCCATCAGGCTGCAGATGAAAGCTTTGTACATGGTCAGGAGCTCAGGTGTGCCAAGGAAGAACTTTGCATGATGGAGGATGCCCAAACGGCAATTGGCTTTGGAGGCCAGTTTGGAAATGTGGCTTTCCCAGGAAAGATCATGGCAGATAGTGAGGCCCAAAAGTTTGAATGAGAGGACTTCTTCAGGAGGATTGTTGAGAAAGTAGATGGGGAGTTTTCCAGACGGTCCTTTCGGAGAGACATCGTGAGAATGTGAGATTTGTCAGGGTTTAAAGACACGTTCCACATGTTGGACCAGTTTGTGATTTTATCCAGATCTGCAGTGAGCGAAGAAGCTGCTGCTTGCCGATCTGAGAGATGACAGATGGTACAACAGAGGGTGGAGTCATCAGCAAAGAGATAGTGATTACTTTCTAGTGATTACTTTCATTTTTACCTCCTCCAAAGAAGGTGGATGGAGGTTACGTTTTCACACCTGTCTGTCTGTCTGTCTGTCTGTTTGCGAATTGGATATCTCAAAAAGTTGTTGACAGATTCGGACAAAACTTGGCGGTCAGGTTGTGTATGTAACAAGGAAGAATTCATTCGACTTTGGTGAAGATCCGAATCCGGATCCAGGTCCGAGAATTTTTTTCAGTGATTCTTCACCCATTGAGTGATCGGGCAAAAACAATATACTGCAGGATATCTCAAAAAAAATTATGGACAGATTCGGATGAATCTTGGTGGATGAGTTGGTTAGGTGACAAGACCAAGCTGATTTGATTTTTTTTGTTCAGGTCCGAATCCAGATTCGGCCTATCATTGGGATACAATAAGTAAACCACAGCCTGGCGGAGGTATGCTCGCTGCCGAGTGACCCATTCTAGTTAATGGCTTAATCAGGCTTAACATCATTCCATGGGCAGAAAATCTGAATGATCTGTTGAGACATTTTCATGAAATAACTTTGTTAATGTAACATATACAGTATACATATTTATGCAAATGTGAAATGGTACGAGTCGGCTTGTGATGTGGCTAAAAGTCTGTTTTTGTTCTTCCTTGGCAGTTAAGTATCAGTGTTTTGTCTTCGTATGACTTCGAAAAGAAAACGTTTTGCCAACAAAAGTAACTGTGGGTGCAGGAATAAAGGAAATTATACGTGCTTGCCATGGCAACAGTTGCTTGGAAACATTTTCTTCCATAACTCAAGAACGGACATGAATTCGATTTTGAAACAAACGGATTTGCTGGCGGTCCATTATGTATTTTCTTTCATTTCCGAACAAAAGTTCCATGTTGGACAAGGCTATGAAACGTAACTGCAAGTGGTGGTGCGATGGCCCAGAGAATACGACTCCACCAGGCACGCTACAAGCTCGAACCAAAACGAACAACTTTCTCTGTGGTCCCTTTTGAAATGCTTTTTGAAAGTCTAGATACACTACACCCTCATCGACCCAATCAGAAACTACTTCGTCGAACTTCAATAAATTTGTTCAATATGAACTCCATCCGCTCCTCCACCTTAGAACTGCATCCGCTCCTCCATGAGCCTCGACACTGCATCCACAAAACATCATCTCCCTTTAATAAATCAATGCTAACTACCTTTGATTAGTTTGAAATCATTCAAATGGTTCCCCATCCGTTCCTTAATTAACGTCTCCCACGACCGAAGTCAATTTTCTGAAGTTATACCAAGAGGTTTATAGTTCATAAGGTCCATATATCTAACATATACTGCATGGTGAAGGCTTGCGCAGATCTGCATTAGCAGACAGGTAGAACAAGGGTGAAATCAACAGGACGTTGAGTGAGGTATGCTAACCACCATGGGAAACAAGGGGGAAGCTGACATTTTCGTTGTTAACCCTACGTCAGAGCTAAAAAGGAAGAAGGGTTAATGCTCAAGAATGTTATCTTCTTGCTCTCCATAGCATTTAGCATACCTCAATGAACATTATGTTGATTTCATCCATTATTCATGCTGGCATTCCTTACCTTATATGCCTGGTGTTGACTTAATCGTTAGGGTGGTGGGCTTGGGATCCTATAATCCTGAGTTCAAATCCTGATTGGCTGTTGAATTAATACCAGGTGGGGTTGACTCAGCCTGCCATCCTTCTGAGGTTGGCAGACTGAGTGCCTGCTTACTGGTATACTGTGTCGGAGTGGCGACCCGTCCAGGATTGTGCCAAATAGCCAAGGAGACTGCTTGGGCAGCAACAACGCTCTGCACAGAGTATGGTCCCAATGGATGGATGAATTCCTTACCTCCATGGTCAACCACTTTGGTCTTCTCTTTTTCTGCTTCTATCTTTACACCTCACTGGAATATACTTACTCTGTACACTGCACAGTTGCTACTTGAAGGCCACCCATTTATCTGATGCTGATCGCCATCATGTTAGCTTGGCCCAATCGATTGCACTTAACTCTCTTCTCATACCCTCAAAGTTTGCCATTTTGAAATACTGCATAATAATCTTCCTCCATCATCTGAAACCATAACTCCTTGCACACACCACATCAGAGTAACTTCTCCCTCCACCTTCTCCACAATATTCGGATCGTTACTTAAAAAGAGGTCAAATATTTCACTCTCCCTCCTGCACTTGTCCACACACTTGCAGAAAAAGCAATCTTGGACTAGGTTTAGAAATTCCTCATCTGCTCTGCTCTATCTCTGTTCCTGCACCCAATCTATCGCCTGACAAATGACAACCCCCATAATCAATATTTTTCCCTTACCTTCCTGAATTCTTCATGAAGCCTTCCATCCTGTTCTTCCCTCACAGCAGTAGCCCTTTTAAAAGCATCCTATAATCACCTTGCTATTCCCAGCATCTCTAATCTATCATTCCCCGAATCCTCTTACCGTCGTCCCTTTCTCTTGATACAATACGTGTTCCCAGATTCCTACACCTCCTATTATATTTATATTTCCTATCACATGTATACATGTTTTAGCCTTCTCATTCCGTTCTCCAATTTCTCTTCTGATTAAACCAAGTCGTACTTACTGCAGCAATTCCATGCGCCTGGCTATCTTATTTTTCTTCAAGCTCCTGCATCGTATTATTTTAATTTGCTTGGTGTTGATACAAATTTTTTTTTTTGACATTTTCATTTCTAGAATTCTTTTTTTCTGCCTGTCCTTATCATTAGTGTTATCAGTTGTATTTCATTCCTTTTTGACATCTTCACCCTCCTCTCACCCCAAGAAGCCCTAATTCCTTCCTGAATTATGAAGCAAACATTGCTACCCCCTTTCTGTTTTACCGACTATGATCCTTCTCTGCAACATTCACTGCACTTCCTCTGCCCAGAAAATGATTTCCATTGCTTCCTCAACTCCAAACCTTGCAGCATACTCCATTCTACCACCACATCTAACGCTGTACTCGCATGATGACCACTGGTAACATCTAACACTGTACTGAAATGATGACCACTGGTAACATCTAACACTGTACTCACATGATGACCACTGGTAACATCCAACATTGTACTCACATGATTAACACTGGTAACATCTAATGCTATACTCACATGATTAACACTGGTAACATCTAACACTGTACTCACAATTTATATTCCCTTTTCCATTCTTGGAAGAATAACAGAAAGCTTTTCCTCAAATAACCCTTTGCATTCAGTTGGCTACACAATAAGCTGTGTGTATTTTTCAAATCATCCGAGTAAGCTTTCCTTATATAATTTGCTCCGACCTACGTGTACTCCGACCAACGTCATCCTGTGATGAACCAACACTTTGACTTTTACCTTCCTTCTATATCCATTCCTACCACTATTTCAAAAAACAACTCCACTTAATCTACCAACTGCAGAATGAAGAATATATAATATATTGCTCTTCCTAACCACTGACTCAATGTCTCATTCACCGATATAAATGTGTAGTACTTCCTAGATGGAGTAGAAAGCTGAAATTTTCAATACTGCTACAACTAGAAGCCAACAAGACATAACACAAGACAATGGACCTTACAATTGCATTGGTTGCTAGGCAATGCAAACACATGCCTCTTCCACCTCCTAGTTTGTGACCTTCGCCATATTTAGATTAAAAATTAAAATAGCTGTAAACTTTTAAATAAAGAGCTCGTTCTAATCACTAATTATTGCTTACATAATGCAACCACAATCCACTTCATCAAAAAAAAAAAAAAAAACTTTCACAATCCACTTATGATCAAATATATAAATGCTTATATTTGTTTTGTCTGCACGTAGGATGCATCTGAGTAGAGTTGCTTGCATTATGCAAGCATGCTCCACTGATATAAACACACAATTTCAAAACACCCCTGGGCCACAAATGCACCTCGCTGACCGTGTCTTCAGTTGAAGTCCTCAGCATCATCCCATTCCAGCCCTTCAACCTCAATATGGTCAGCTACGTTGGGCCAGCAGGAGCCCATATTCCTCCACAGTCAGAAACTACACATGGATACATACCCCCAGTCAGCTTTTAGTCAGGGAACACACAACTACAACACCTTCCACTCCCAAAATCCACAAGACTGAAAATATATGCTGAAGCAACCACCCAACCTTACAACATGCAACACTCAACGGTAAACCATGCACAATAACACACACAGATGCAAAAATACACAAAACCACACACACACACACACACACACACACACACACACACACACACACACACACACACACACACACACACACACACACACACACACACACACACACACACACACACACACACACACACAACTAGCTTCATAACGTACACTGCTCAAAACAACAACCATACACACAAACACACATCTCTCCATATCTCTTCCACACTCAGTTGCTATTCCTTTTGGGGCTGAATGAACCACCCAAATTTTGGGGCATCACCCAATCATCCCCAACCTACACTGTTTGAACTGCCTCCATAAACTTCCTCCAAATCCAAAGTGAGCCATTCAAGGCAACCTGGGCCACTCTCTCACACATCCTCCTTCCTTCCATTCCACACACTCTGAGTTGAATAAGAAATGCGTGGAAGGAATTGCCAATATACCCTATAATTGCCAATATACACTCCACCTCAAATAGATGACAAGAGCCTCGTCAACACTTCTCCTGACACTCCGCTTCCAACTCACCATACTTTCCTCTCTTCCTCTCATGCACCTCCTCCATGTTCTCTTCCCAAGGTACTGACAATTCCCAAAAGATGACAAGGTCAGGCCACGATCTTGTCACACAGATGTCCTCTGAGAATACCACGTGTGGCATTAGGTCTGCCACCACCTGCCAATCACAAGCAATTTGGAGACCTCTTTCCTTCCACCTCCTCCTCCTTTCACCTTCTTCCACCTCTTACCACCTGGCCCAATTTCACAAAACAACACCAGCCTCTCTCCCATTGGCCTCCTCTTCCTCCACTCCCCTCTTTCTCGATCTCATCACCTCTTGTTGTACCATCTCTGCTTCCACTGCCAGTGCTTGATTGTGCCACCATCTACATCGTCCAGCTGTCAACGTTACTGAGCATGCATTCAGTGCATGCTGCATTGTTTCCCAACCTCCACACCAAGAGCAACTCTCCTCCTGCAACAACCCCCACACCCTCAAATTTTCTGGTGATGGAAGCGCATCATGCATTGTCGGCAACAGGAAATTCAACAATATTGGCTCCATCCTCCAAATTGCTTGCCATTTCAATGTCCTCACCTGCACACCCTCCCAATGAGTCCAAGCACCTTGCTGTGCCTGTCCGACTGCCTTTACATATTTCCTCTCCTTTTCTTCTCACCTCCCTCTCAACCATCTTCCTCCTTTTTTTTCCTTATAGATCATGCTTCATCCACCCCAAACCCTGCTTCCCATACTGCATCATTCACATCATCTCCTCCTGTTACAACCGCTCCTCCATTTCATTCACTTCTGCTCTTACATTCCACTTCTGACTTGCCTTCTTCTCTGGGAGAGCATTCTTCACCACTGGATCACTCGAATCTCGAATCTTGAACTCCCGCATCCTCACCACCTTAAACTTCTCAGTTAAGGCCCAGTCACACCTTGACGTTTTAGCCAACGTATGCTGATTTTGGAAAAATTTTTCTAAAACGCTGGTACACGTTTAATACGTTATGGGTAAGTTTTGATAACATTGAGAGCACGCTGAAAAACACTGCCATACGTCGTTGTACGCTGGCTTTAAACGTTGTACTTTTCGGTTGTCCTCAAATTTTTGCATGCTTGAAATTTCACGACGTATGCCGGCATATGACTCACACGTTCCGCTACGCTGGCCACAAGTTGTATGCACGGTTTGCGATCGTTGACAGACGTCAACACATGCTACTTGTAAGTTAATCATAAGTTGAGACACGCCGAGGTAATGTTTAGCGTACCCGAAACTTATTTCTAACCTATGATTAACGTGTTGTTGGCACGTTACGCGATCGTTGCCACACGTCGACAGACGTTACTTTTAAGTTACTCATAGGCTGAAAGACGTCGGTATAATGGATCGTCCTTGCGTCAACGTCCACAGCCACGGCCAGGACACTTATTTGCAGCATTCTTCAAACTTTTCTTCGGCATGACGAGGATGTTCACACTTCGATGTCTAGCTTGGCTATGATTCCAATTGTCCATCGGCAGCGTCTATTTAAAATAGTCGAGTTTGAGCATTTTAACACGTTCAGAAGAAACGCTTCAAATTTCCAAACCCCAGCATCAAAAAATAAAGGCGAGTGACAGCAATTTAAATCGTTCATTGTAAACAATGAAAATAGTTGAGTGGTACCGTTTAAAAGTCGTTGAGTGTAAAAAAAAATCCAATTGTTGAGCGCAAGCGTCTACTTTCAATAGTGGAGATGCAGCCATTTAAATCGTTGAGTGGCAGCTTATGAATAGCAAACCCTACGTCACCGGCAAAGATAAACTGCCGCACGATATGGATAAGTTAGGCTATCGTTGGGCATAGTTTGTGAACGCCGGCTCCACGATAATTATTCGTTGGTATACCGTATCTATAAGTTATCGAAGCGCTCTATGCACATTATTAGTTCATTGTGCATTTGTCCAACCCGTTATGAATAGACATAAATCGTAAAAACAAGCCATAGCTCATTGTTGAAAAAGCCCCATAAAAAATTAGCCGCGAAGAACTTCGAACAATGGTGCAAAGATGTCTCCTACCCGTGGACACGCGAACGCAAGGACGATCCATCATAACCCACACCCTCCCCCTCACACTAACCTACGACTGCCAACATGAACAAACTACTACTAATACTAATACTGATACTGATACTGATACTGTTACTGCTGACATGGACATCGACTCAAAAAGGACTCGAAAACACTGTTGGGTTCCCCTTTTATGAGCAGCATTTTTATATACCAATTCCCAAAATCGCTGGGAACACGTCTTTATATGGCAGTTGTAAGTTAGAAACAAGTTCATTTATTTTTTTGTCGACCGGAAGACGTCATTGGAATACGTCTACATACCTCAATGTGTGTTGGGACTACGTAAAGAATTGGTTCAAAGAACGTCAAACAAAAGTTAGAAATAAGTTTCGCGTAAAAAAGACATTACCGCGACGTGTTTCGACTTATGAGTAGCTTATAAGTAGCGTTTGTGGACGTGTGTAAGCGTCCACATATCGTGTGTACAACTTATCCCCATCGCATGCGGAACGTGTGTCATACGCTAAGTACGTCGTAAAATTTTGAACATGTTTAAAATTTCTTGACGTACTCTACTTACTACGACGTATGATAGCGTACTTTAGCGTTCTACTCACGTATACCAAACTTACTCATACCGTATTTGACGTGCCCCAACGTTTTAGACACATTTTTCTTAGGTCGGCATACCCTGGCAAGATCGCCAAGGTGTGACCGCGATGTTGTCACTTCCATTTCTACGGCAGTTATGATTCGAATCGTTGTGCGTCAGCCTTTTAATAGGCTACGTCACGACATCGTCGGCGATGCGTGCAACGCGCTATGCCTAAGTTAGACTATCGTTGGGCATAGGTTGTGTAGGCCGACAACAGGTTCAGCATTCGTTGGTAATAAGTTATCTATAACACAACGAAACGTTCTGTGTCCGTTACTAATGCGTTATACATAAGACCAAGTCGCTATGAATACGTCCGAATGTTTAAAAAAAAACATCAAAGGTTCAACGTAAGCCAGCGTTTTTACATACATTTTAATACGTTGCCATCGCTGGCTAAAACGTCAAGGTGTGACTCGGCCTTTATATTGATGTTAAGGGAAACCATAAGTTTTCCTCCTTGACCATAAAAAGCAATATTCGTCAAACAGTGTGTCTTTGAGTCATTCGTTGTTCAATTAAAGGATGGAGAACTCAATTTGGATTCTTGTAATCATGTACATTTATATACCAGACAGTGCTGTAATTTTTAGAGCATCCACTCTTGACTGTGGCTGGTCGGTAATTGAAACCCCTACTAAGTCATACCAAAGACTTTAAGATGCTTCATTGCTTCACACTCAGCATTTAATATGATAGAGCACGGACAAAACAATGCTGAGAAGTCTATGGCAAACCACCCAGTACAATGCTTGCCAATAAACTGCTTCAGTAGCAACAATGCTCTGGAAAGAGTATGGTCCATCAAAATCAAATCAAAAATGAAATAACAGTATATATATATATATATATATATATATATATATATATATATATATATATATATATATATATATATATATATATATTGATATAAATGTGATATATGTATATATATATATGTATATATAGATATATGTATAAATAGATATATATGTGATATATGTATATATATATATATATATATATATATATATATATATATATATATATATGTATACATATGTATACATATGTATACATATATATGTATATATATATTTATATATATATATATATATATATATATATATATATATATGTGTATATATATATATATATATATATATATATATATATATATATATGTATCTATGTATATATGTGTAGATATATATATATATATATATATATATATATATATATATATATATATATATATATATATATATATATATATATATATATATACACACGTATATAGATGTTTATATGTGTTTATATATATATATATATATATATATATATATATATATATATATATATATATATATACAGATACATATTGTTGCGGATTCGCGCCCGCCGGCGTGCGAACGGCCACGTAACTCGAATCGCGGCACGTCGCCCACCGGACGGACAATCCCGTCGTGACCCTCTCGGACTAACGCCGGGAACTAGTCATGGGTGGGCCTTTCGGCCTCACCACGATCGTGCCAATCGGCCCCCCGCGTGGGATAGGGTTGCTCGCCAAATTCGACCTACCTAAGTACCCACACGGAGGGTAGACCGGGCGATCGCACCTCGCCGCAGGTCGACTTCGGACACGGGCCACTTTAAGCGACCCGTTCCGTACGATCGGGATAACCGAGCGGTGTTATCGTCAACCTGGACGGTTCGATTAATTATCGGGCGTTTTAGCCCACGACCAACCCTTTACGTGAAGTAAGATGGAGATTCAATTAGAGAAAAGACGAAGCGAAACGGGAGAAACAGTTCAACATAGAGCACATTTATTTCGCGATGGCACACGGATAGCACACATATACAATTATACACCAAAAGCAAATGTAAAAGAAGAAACACACAATAATGCACAAAAAGCAAATGTAAAAGCAAAACACACAATGCAGATCCACCACCGACTACCGAGCACACGGCAACACTTATACAGTTTTACTTCACAGACGGCGCCGACAACACATATACTCAAAGCAAAAGAAAAAGGGACCACCCTCAACGATGAGGGGGGCAGACGGGCCTGGGGCCGAGACCGCATCGAGCCTACCCGTCTGGTGATGAGCCGCAAAATGGCGGTGGCGCCCCGACTCCGTGGGCCTCGCGGACAGTGTCTGGAATGGGGTGGGAACGGGGCCCCCCTTCTCGCACTATCTCAGCGCGGGGGGAAACAGGAGGGGGTTGTTGATGCTCGGGGGGATGAGGATATCTCGCTGGTTCGGGTCCCGCGACGAGCATCTCCACCGCGACCTCGGTCGCGTTATCGGCCTCCCCTCTCCGCAGCTCCCCGACTCTGACACGAACGCCCCCTCGACTGCCTTCGCCGCCGCCACCTCTCCAACTCTCCCACTCTCCACAGCTCCGTCCAACTGCTTTCTCCGACTCTTCTCTTCACTGACTTCCCAACTCAACTCAACTCCACCAACTCCCAACTCAACTTAACTGCCGGCGAGCGAACGCGGCCCTTTATAGCCCCCGGGGCCTCGCTCCTTCACCTTCGACCCTTTACCTCTGGCTGGCTCCCCATTGGACAGAGGAAAAGTGGGCGTGAATGCTTTTTTATCCATGAATCTGCATATAGCGATATTACTCCGACGCACCTGGAGGCGGGGCCAAATCGCCCCATGCTCGCTGATAGGACGGAACAGAAGTAGGCGTGAGTCGTTTTTGATCCGATTTCTTCGGAAAGGCTGGTGTTTCTGCACCCGCTGCTCGGTGCGCGCCTGCACGAGTCCAGTATCGGTGCCCACAAGCGGCGCGGGAATGACGGTAATGCGATGGTTGCGAGAGCGAGATGTGACGGCAAGGGTCGTGGCTGTTGGCGTTGTTGTTGTCGTGAAGCGGCGTTGCGGCTGGTGGTTGTTGTGTGATGGCTGTTGAGACGTGGTTGGTGGTGGTAGTAATGGTAGTAATGGCGGCTGGTCCAAAATAAAGATAGTAAAAGAAAAACGGCTATCTAGAAGGGTCGCAGCCCGCATGAATGACATTTATTCCCTCTAAACAATGGGTTTGGGCCTAACTACACATATACTTACAGAGATATCTCACCTAAGGGACCTGAATGGTGGTTTGCGAATTTCGTCAACCACAACAATATATATATATACGGATATATTTATATATATATATATATATATATATATATATATATATATATATATATATATATGTGTTTATATATATATATATATATATATATATATATATATATATATATATATATATATATATATATATATATATATTTATATATATACATATATATTTATATATATATATATATATATACGTATATATGTGTTTATATATGTATGTATATATATATATATATATATATATATATATATATATATATATATATATATATATATATATATACACACACATATATATATATATATATATATGTATGTATATATATATATATATATATATATATATATATATATATATATATATATATATATATATATATATATATATATATGTTCACATTTGCAAAACAAATCTTTCAGAGGAAAGTATTTACTGTAAAATATAACAAAGACAGATCAGAGGTATCAGATTTAATTTTGAAAATTCTTGAACAGTTGCAGCAAATTTATAGCATTTGCTGTGAGTGTGACACATTCATTTGTTGGCAAAGTTGGACATGTCTGCATGTGTTTTGAAACACTCATTGCAGTTCTTGTGGCCTGGATGCCATGGGCGGCCTCTAAAATGTTATCCTTCAGCTATTCTATTGTGTGGGGATTGTTTGCTTTGACCGTGCTTTTGAGCTATTCCCACAGATAAAAGTTTGGAGGGATTAAACCGGGAGAAGAGGTGGCTATAAACCACAATAAGTTGTGCTATCTTCAAAAACTGTACTGACTGTATACATACTTTCATGTGCCATGTGTGCTGTTGCACCATCTTGCTTGAACCATCCATCTTATTTCTCTTCTTCAGTTACTCAATTGAAAAACTGCTGGAGAATATCATTAATTGTTTGGAATTTACACTGTCTTCAAAAATATTGGTCCAATAACATGCCTTCTGGAAAGGGCACACTAAACACCAATTTTTTGATCATGCAATGATTTTTCAATAATTGCATGGGGACGCTCCACGGCCCAAATCCTGCTGTTCTGGTTATTCATATAGTCAAACATGTGGAACCATGCCTTATCCGTAAATTAAGGATGAACAGGTGCAGTATTTTTGTTCGTATATTTTTTGTTTTTGTATACATGGGTGAGGCTTGTGGACGAGCCAGTATACTGAACAGATCAGGACACAACAGGACAAAAGGTGCAGTTGAGAGAGCGAGGAAACACCAACAGCAGAGTTGAAGGCCAAGATCGAGGCAGACTTGGACAAACAATGGGTGTGGGGAGGAATGAGGGACAGAAGAGGATGCATGGGGTGGACAAGATGGATACAGAAGGAAACTCTGAGGAGGGGAAACTGGATATGTGGAATGAGGAGGGATTGGGGTGTTTGCGGTGGGGTGGGTAATGAAGGTATAAAAGATCATGTTTGGGGATGGGGATGATCTAGGATGGTGATGAACAGGTGTCTTGAAGACCTGCAGGGAGGAATGACATTGAAGAGAATGTGGAAGTTGGTCCAACAAGTGGGGAAAAAGACAAACGAATGAGTGGAGGTGAGCAGTGATACTGGATTTGGGTAGTTTCGCCAGAAGCGGGTTGATTGGGGACCGTGTGTACCCTGCAGAAACCTGGGGGGAGACAGAGTATGGAAAGAGCAGAGGATACAAGACCAGACAGGAGGTGGTAGATGAGTGAGAGACCACCAACCTGTCTGTGATGGTGAAGCGATAGACCCATCGATTCAGCTTCGTCTTGGGAGATTGCAATAATTATCTTGAAGGCATGGATTCCGCGATGTCAATCTGAGCAAGACGTGAGGCAGGGGATCCAGTCCAGAGGGGTGAGCAGTACTTCATGAAGCTGTGGATGAAGGCCTTGTAGGGGGTTTGGAGTTCAGGTGTGCCAAGGAAGGACAATGTATGACAGAGGATGCCCAGTCAGTGGCTGGCTTTGAACGGGCAACTTTGAAATGTGATTTGCCCAAGAAAGATCATGGCTGATAGTGAGACGCAGGAGTTTAGATGACTGAACTTCTTCAAAAGAGTTGTTAAGAAAGTCGATTGGGAAGGGAAGGGAAGGGGGGGCGAGGCCAGAGAGGAGACGGTAGAAGACAGACAGACCACAGACTTGCCTGGAGAGTAGAGAGAGAGAGAGAGAGAGAGAGAGAGAGAGAGAGAGAGAGAGAGAGAGAGAGAGAGAGAGAGAGAGAGAGAGAGAGAGAGAGAGAGAGAGAGAGAGAGAGAGAGAGAGAGAGAGAGAGAGAGAGAGAGAGAGAGAGAGAGAGAGAGAGAGAGAGAGAGAGAGAGAGAGAAGAGAGAGAGAGAGAGAGAGAGAGAGAGAGGGTGAGAGCGAGAGAGAGAGAGAGAGAGAGAGAGAGAGAGAGAGAGCTTCTGTGGAAGAATTCCCAGGCTGAGTTAACATCAGGGGCAGTAGATACAGGAGTCCAGTCCTGAAGAGAGATGGCCAATCTACTTGAGTGAAATGCCGGGCTCGCTGGTGTTTCGGCAGCTCTCTGAGAATAGCCGGAGAGATGTTGACTTTCACAAGCACATGATCAGATCAACAATTGGAGCAGAGGAAGAGCAGGAGACATTTTTGGGAAAGTTAGTCATCACCAAGTCCAGAAGGGAGGATTTGCCATTGGGAGAACTCCACGTTGGAAAGTTTACAGATTGAGTCAGTCCCATGGAGTCACAGAAGTCCTTTGCTGAAGTGCCATGGCTGGTGAAAGAGGTACTAACACCCAACCAAGTTGCATGGTGACAATTAAAATCGCCACATATGAGGAAGAGAGAATTGGGATGAGTGGTTAAAAGTTTGTCCATGTTGTCTGAGAGAGAGAGAGAGAGAGAGAGAGAGAGAGAGAGAGAGAGAGAGAGAGAGAGAGAGAGAGAGAGAGAGAGAGAGAGAGAGAGAGAGAGAGAGAGAGAGAGAGAGAGAGAGAGAGATATATATATATATATATATATATACAGAGAGGTAGATGGAGACGTCACTGTTATGAGGATGATACAACACATAGCGGAACAAGAAGTGATGCAACATATAGATGAAGAAAAGGAGGGGAAGTCACAGCCAGAGGTACTCCTGGAGAATGGGAGGTGTAAGATCAGTACATGGCCAGTGAGAAATTGAGTTATTGATGTAAAGTGCAACTTTGCCACTGAGGCATGGTTCTGGCCAATCAAATCAGAGGAGACAACAATTGGGGAGATACAGTATGGAGCGAGGAATGTCCTGTGGGAGGAAGGATTCTGTTAAACAGATGATGTCTGGTTCATTGGCATAGGTTAGAATATAGACCTCAAATGTGGGAGGTCCACACAGTTTGAGATATGTGGGAAGGAAGCATTGAGAGGGTGTGAGATGGGGCAAGGGGGGGGTGGGGGGGGGGGGGAGGGGTTACATGAGGGGGAAGGTTTGAGTGTGTGTGTGTGTGTGTGTGTGTGTGTGTGTGTGTGTGTGTGTGTGTGTGTGTGTGTGTGTGTGTATGGTGTGGGGGAAGGTTTGAGAGGTGGGTGAAAGTTTGTATTTGAGGGGTGTGGGGAAATGTTTGTGTGTGTGAGGAATGTCGGGGAAGGATCGAGTTTGTGGGATGTTGGGGATCCCCTTTTTCTCTTATGAAATTTTGTAGTCATTGACAGAAGTTCGCCCACTTTTCTGTGTCTCCGTGTGCAAGTTCATAAAGAACATGCATTTTATAGGGAACACACCTCATGTTATTCCGTACCGCTCTGTATGTGGAGGTTGGTGAGGCACAAGCTACTTGTTGCGACAACCATCTGAGCAATTATCTTGAGCTTCTTTGCCAGCAGTTGCCAATATCCTGCAATACCACGTGTCACAACCTCTGACCGACCACTTTGAGACTCGTGTGCAATGCTCCCGGTTTCCCGAAACCTTTCAATCGATACTTCTTGCACATTTTTGATGAGGCAATTGTCCTTCATCAAATTCCTCCTGGAACAAATCCTGCACCTCGGTGGTGTACTTCCTATCACAGCGAAAAACCATTCTGCACCGAAAAATACTCTTTAATCCAGTGTTACCACCACTCTTTATCGGTTGCCTTCGTATTAAATCAGAATCATCCGGATTATACAAGTTCACTCGAGTCGTCTCTCAGCTGGTGGGTATCTCATTGCACGAGTCAGTGATACCTACAAGCAAGCAACCATACATTGTCATTTTAAGATTAACAAACACTTGAAACAAGTATTTCGTTAAGTGCACTGTTACTTTGAAACACACAATTGTGGCATCCCCAACCAAAACCATCTTTCTGGTCTCCGTACGACCTATCTCCATGCGTCCCTCACCACTGCCGGCATTCACTGCACTCTCACAACTGTCTGCCCGCACACTACACTCCCTTGTGTTACTGAATGTGCTGCCCATTGCATTCTTTCTGGTTTTTTTCTAAACCGTACTAATGACAATGCACTTTATGAAAGCAGAATACCTTGGGGGTAAAAGCAGCAAACGTCTTCTTTTGCTGTGAGAGACTATATTGCAGCGATTAGTGCATTAGGGGTAAACGCATAGAGACAGGAAATTGATGCAGGGCAAGTCGATGACATTATGGAAGAAAGGAGATAATTATAATGGGTGCCTGAAGAAATATTGTATCTTCCCTTTCAGCTATTTTGCCCTCTTTGTGCAGTGCACAATTGTTCATTTTACTGTTGATGATTTCATGGGGCTTTTCCTTTTGTTTCTGTTTTTTTTTTTCTGTCTTATTCATTCCAAACAAAAAGCAGATTTTTCCAGCATATTTAAAACTTGAATCATAATATTACATCAAGAACACCCAGGACAACCCAGCCTGTGTTGATACTATGGCATTTGTCAGTGCAGTTTTGCATAGTATCAGCACCATAGTAGGCTTACTGAGTGGTATATTAAGCACCGTAGCTGGCATAGTATGATGCTTCAAAGCAGTAGTGGTACAGTATAGGCCCGGTTATAAACTCTCGGATTGGTGTTTCACATGCAAAGCGACGCATCACCAAGCGTGCCGTCGCATGGATGGACATTGACCCAGATGTCCCATCTGCCAGCTTTAGTTGTTGGACGGTAAGTATCCCACTGTTGTTTGTGGAACAGTCGGCAAGCTATTGGCAGCACCAAGTTATTACAGGCGAATGACAAATTCCTGCCCTGACTACCACCGGGAAGGTAAAGGCACACTAACACCCAGTGCAATCTTTGCCCAAGATTGCTTTGGCAGTTCGGTGTCGAATCTGACTTTTGTGCAGAGCCTCGGAGACGGTGGTTCTGTAGTTATGTGAGCGCAACTGACGAAAGGTTGGTGCTCCAGTGCCAGGCTCAAACATGTAGTGCAGCAGAGTGGTAGTACAGTACTAGTAGTGTTAAAAGTCCAATCAAAACTGAAACAAATTGGCATGCTTGGTGCAGCATAAGAGCTTGGGTATAGCGCACGGCTTGTGGATGGCCCGACTACGTTCCCACATAGCATGGCTTCCAGGTGCCTGTCCTGCCTCTGCCTCCAGGTGTGTGTGCGAGTGTGTTTGTGTGTATGGGTGTGAGTAGTGCCTCCTCTCAATGAATAATGTCTCCATTTGGAAACACCATCACTATTCATTTATCTCATCATGATCTGAACTTCGTTGCTTTCTTTTTTGCCTTTTTCGTCACACGTTACTCTGCATTGTTTACCCAAGATAGTGCCGGATTGACCGAAGATATTTACCATTCACAAGTGAGTGCTAACGTTGTGGCAACCAGACTAACATCCTGATCCTCGATGAATAATCGCATTGGCACCACTGTGCCTGCTCGGTTTCAGGATGATATTTTCTATTAACGAATCGAAACACCTTATAAATGAGCAACACAGCCTCTGAGCTATCCCGCCTTCCTATTCTATAGTCTGTAGATGTTAATTCACCAGCACGATATGATGATGTCCACACGTTTAGATCGGACTTGACGATACTTTTTGACTCAAATGAAAATGCCACCGTGTAAATTGTTCAATATTTTGAACTTGTTTATTCACACAAGTCAACAAATCTTCCCCTCCTGCTAGAACTTTTGAAGTAAAGAAACATATGGTGAAACTGTATACCTAGGATGTTGTCGGTATCACTGCATACTGGACTCGGCGCTGCCATCAAACGACGTGATATTGCCTTGTTGACAACCATTTATCCTGCCCAGGAAATGCTTCTACAGGGTGGCTCACACAATGATAAACATTTACATTGGAAGGTTTTCCGTGTGTTGAAAGTAACATCATGTATATATTCTTCAATTTTTGAAGATGATTTATTCTTCAGAGACATTTCTTTTTTTAAAGGATGTTCAATTTAACTGCCATTTTGCCTTTCCTGCTGAATTGTCAGAACTGCGATTCATTGCAGAATTGACGCATGTTCTGCCATGCATAGGTTGTTGCTGAGGCTTCCAGCACAGTGCGTTTATCTACAAATCGTCTGCGATGTCAAAGAATAGTATAGTGTGTCTGAGTGATGCTCATCCTGTACCATAAAGCTCTGAACCGTTATTACACAATTGTCACAGTCTTCGTCACAGCAAATATGGAGACATTGTCCCACTCTTGTTCTGTTGACGGATGACTTTTAGTCGTCTCGTCCAAAAATGCACTGAACAGTTTTTCCATTAAAACTATGGCACTAACAATCGCTTGCACTTTCCAAAGCTGCAAGGATAAGCAAACTGTCGTCATTTTGTGGAGCCACCCTGTCCTGTAATACAAAATGACAAAGCACCAAGAATAGCTGGCTTAGACAATCGAAGAACCATTTCTGCATTGGTCTGACATGGCCCATAGGGGTCGTCACTCTCAAGACAAACCAGGAGTTCTGTGTGGCACGGCTAGGGCTGGATTAACCCGTAGACTCATGAGCCTATAGCTTTAGGCCGTCGTGTGTTTTTTGGCCCTCAAATTTGGGAAGATTTTTACAGATTCACTACCAAAAGAGTGCCAAGTGCCCAAGTCACTCTCTGAGACGCGGTGGAGCGCCGACGCTGAGGTGGTGAATGCGCTAGTTAAGAGGCATTGTAGCATCTCCTCGAAGCGATAGAAAGAATCAAGGATGATGAATGTCAAAAAACAGGAACCAGAAGAGATGCAAATAGTCCAAGTGATGTGAAGACTGTGATGCACACAGTGATCACACTTTGGACAAGTGATGCACACTTTGGAGACTGGTATTTTGCGTGAGGTCTGGAACGACGTGCCTCAGCCTTTCAAAAGATGCAGTTTCTAAACTTGCAAACGAATTAGTTTGAATTTATGTTTGAATGCATTAGTTTGACGAATTAGTGAATTTTTATGCAACATGTAGTACCGATACTTCGGCCCTCCTCTCCGATTATCCTTAGGCCCCTCGTAGCCTTAATCCGGGCCTGAGCACGGCTGAATTCCACTGCCTCACATGGCATGAGAACTATGTTTTGTAAAACCCTTTGAGATCCAAGCTAATCAAAGAGTGGCTTGTTGCAATAGTTTGCTGGTTTAAAAGCAATGGTTCCATGCTGCAGGCCAGTCGTACATGAGCATACGTGCTCCAGTAGAGCAGCTTTGCTTCATTGCTCATAGTTTTTATGGCCATCTGCAAAGCCTTGTTGGATTGTAACAAACACTCCTCACCTCATATTGTCACATGACACCCTCTGATGCTCCAAAAGCAGAATCATGTGAATTTAGTGCAATTATCTATTTGCTACAACGCTCACTCGTAATGACTTAGTATGTATCGAAAACTGCTTTGTTGTAAATTTGCTAAAACAAGCACAACCTTAACTGTGCATTTCAGCCTTGATTGTTTTTTTTATTTTTTTAACATAATTTGTAACGTCCACCGGCAGAGGAACTATCCTAGTCAGGATGAAATAGCCAACCCACGGACAGTTATCGTTCCTTCATTTTGATGCAGCATGCAGCTGCGGGTCTGCATCAGTACTTGCAGGTGTGAGGCAATGCTGCCGATGCTGCTGATTCCTCCTGTAGGTTGGAACAGGAAGTTATTCAGGATGGTGAAAGCTCACCCACTATGTAACATCCACTAACATCCACTAGCAAGTGCTGGCAGACAGGAGGCCCATTTTAACGTTCATGTGAGAGATGGTGCACATATTCATGCATTTCCCTGCAAGCGAAACAACAGGATGACATTTTATAGCTGGGTCGAGATGGAATATGTCCAAACTCTATCCCCTAAATGCTGAATGTCAAGCAAAGAAAGAGCATGTACCATTTTTACCTCCACCACCGAAGGTAGAAGGAGGTTATGTTTTTACCCGTCTGTCTGTTCGTTTGTTTGTTTGTTCTTCTGTTTGTTTGTGTGCACAGTATCTCAAAAAGTTGTGCACAGATTCGGCTGAAACTTGGTGGACAGGTTGGGTATGTGACGAGAACAAATTGATTCGATTTTGGTGAAGATCCGATCCAGATCTGGATACGAGAATTTTTTTAATTTTCAACGTGATTCTTCACCATTGAGAGTTTGGGCCAAAAACGATGTATCGCATGACATTTCAAAAATGTATCGTGACAGATACAGTATGTTCTACCAGATCAGGGATTACGTGGTAGAGGTGTGTGCTCTACTGATTGCCCTTCATGTGCCTGGTGTTGGCTTCATGGTTAGTGTGTTGGGCTTGGGATCTGAGGATCTTGAGTTCAAATCCTACTCAACTGTTGAATTAATACCAGGTAGGATTGACTCTGCCTGTCATCCTTCTGAGGTTGGTAAAATGATTGCAAGCTTGCTGGTATCCTGTGTTGGAGTGGTGACCCATCCATGATTGGGTCCAATAGCCAAGGAAACTGCTGAGGCAACACTAACGCTCTGCCCAGAGTATGGTCCCAATGGATGGATGGAAGGATTGGCTTTCCAGTTTGTCTTTAAAACTAGAAGCAGAAAGAGACCAGGGTGGTTGAGCAGTGAGATAAGGAACGCTATTAAGGAGAAGCAGAAGCCATTTATTAGGTTTAAAATAACAGGACTGGAGTTAGATTTATATTACGATTGGAGGAAACAGGGGCAAGTTAAGAAAATAACTCGGCAAGTCCAAAGAGAGTACGAGAAGGACATGGATAAGAATGTTAAACGTAATAGCAAGGTATTCTTTAAGTATATCAGGGGAAAAGAACAGGTGAGGACCAGTGTGGGCCCATTGAGGAATAGCATTGGGAGAGTGATTAGTGATGAAACTGAGATGGCAGGCTTATTAAACAGGTATTTTCTTCAACTTTTACACAAGAACAGTCAGGAGAATTGCCAATCGCTGAGGGTATCTATCAAGGAGATGAGGAACGGCTTTTACGGAAGATCCTGGTTGGAGTGGAGGAAGTAAAGGAACAGTGAGGTTATCTAAGAGAAAACATCGTGATAATGGGGCAAGATAATATGCACCCTTGAGTATTGATGGAGGTGGCTGAGCAGGTAAGCGAGATGTTAACGGATATTTTCAATAGCTCCCTGGAGTCAGGACAGGTACCGAAGGATTGGAGAGTAGCAAATGTAACACCACCATTTAAGAACGGAAGAAGAGAAGAATTGGGAAACTATAGACCTGTTAGTTTGACTTCAGGTGTGGGGACAGTGTTGGAGACATTATTAAAGACCGGATGAGGAACCATTTAAACAAATACAAACTAATTAAAGGTAGTCAGCATGGGTTTACCAAAGGTAGTTCTTGTTTCATAAATCTTTTCGAGTTCTATGAAGCAGTGTCTGATTGGGTGGATGAGGGAAAAGCAGTGGACATAGTATATCTAGACTTTAAGAAGGAATTTGATAAGTTACCACATCGGAGGTTGTCAGCCAAAGTGAGGACTTGTGGAGTGGCCAGTAAGGTAGCTAAATGGATTGAAAACTGGCTTCGTAAAAGGAGGCATAGAGTGACTGTGAGTTGGAGGATGTCTTGCTGGGAGGATGTAGGAGAGTGGTTAGTGATGAGAGTAAGAGAGTGGTTCGCGGGGTACCTCAGGGATCAGTACTCAGGCCGTAACTATTCATGATTTACATAAACGATTTGGATAATGGGGTAAAGAGTAAGCTTTCCCAATTTGCAGATGACACAAAGCTTGGAGGTGAGGTGGATAGCAGAGGGGGTGGTGATCAAATTCAGGAAAGTATTGATACTTGTTTAGATTGGGCAAAAGATTGGCAGATGGAATTTAACCTGAGCAAGTGTAAGGTGTTGGGGATGGGAAAGAACAATGAAAATAGAGATTACAGGATGCAAGGGGTAATTTTGGAGCGTGTCGCACAGGAGAAGGATCTGGCGGTGGTAATACATACGGGAGGTAAGCAGGCAGCACAGTGCCAGGCAGCTATAGGTAGAGCAAATCGGGGTTTAGGCTGTATTCGGAAGTGGATCATTTATAAATCAAAAGAGGTGGTGTTAACATTGCACAGAAATTTAGTGACAGCCACTTCTGCAATATTGTGTGCAGTTCTGGTCACCATAGTTCCGGAAGGACATCGATGCCGTAGAGGGGGTTCAGTGCTGGGCTACTAGATTGATTCTGGGCCAAGCTAGACTCAGATATGAGTGGCTGAAGGAGACAGGGCTTTATACACGAGAAAGGACGCAGTTACAAGGAGATATGATAGAGATGTTTGAGATAATGAAAGGTGTAGATAAAATAAGTGCAGATTAATTATTCAACAGAGTAGAGTACGTAGACAGTGATAGGACCAGGGGCCATAGCCTGAGAGTAAAGAAGAAGAGAGTTGACGGTAGTAAGGCAGGAGACTTTCACTCAGAGAGTAGTTAATGCATGGAATGGTCTCTCTGGGAAGGTAGTGGCAGCAGAAACAGTGGATAAGTTTAAATCATAATTGGATATGTACCTGGAAGTTATGGAGATAGAGGGGTATGGGGATGTTGATAAGACTTTTTGGTAATTTGAGCATTGATGGGTGGATGTTTGCATGTGTTCAGAGTGCTGTTGGAGGGGGTCTCATCAAGTCGTGTCGTGTGATTGATGTTGTGTGTTTTTTAACCAAGCCTTCCCCCCTCCCCTGAGAAAATATATATATAATAAAAAAAACAAAAATTACAAAAGCTTCAAAAAAAAACAAAACCCCACAAAAACACTTTATTTTAAAAACATAAAAATAACATTTTGCATTTTCTTCTTTGGATCTTGTGTGGATAAATGAGTATGATGTTTAATTGGCACAGGCATGATGGGCTGAGTGGCCTCCACCTGTGTATGATTTCCTTCTGTTTCCTTGTGTCTTTGTTATGACTCGGCCAGGGTTGAAATCGAATAGTGATTTCCCAGACTCAAAACACACACTAACTATTGCTTGCTTGGCTTTTTCAGAGAAATGAGGGGGGGGCAGCGAAGCCCAATGGATTTATTTTGGTTGTGCAGTGCTCATTGAAACTCTACACCCCCTTTCAAAATTTTCACCTTTTGTTGCCTTATAGCCAGAAATTAAATTGCATTAAATCAGACTTTTTTCCACCTTTATTTATACATCATAACCCACAACTTCCACATGAAAAACAAATTCTACAAATTTTAGAAAATTAATAAAAAAATACAAAACCAGAATATCTTGGTTGCATAACTGTCCACCCCCCTTATAATAGCAATTTTACATTAGTTCAGATGTAACCAATCATCTTCAAAATAACACACACCAGGTTAACTAGCCTCCACCAGTGTTAAATTGCAGTGATTCTGTTTATTTCAGCATAAAATCAGTTGTTCCTGTCAGTTTCCCCTGCTGGGGAGTGCATTTCACAGCAAAGACTCAACCATGAGCACCAGGACCCTTCAAAAGACCTCCAGGATAAAGCGGTGGAAAGGTACAGCTCAGTGGAAGGGTATAAAAATATTTCAAAGGCCTTGAATATCCCCTGGAGCACAGTCAAGACAATCATTAAGAAGTGGAAAGCGTATGGTACCACCAAGACGTTGCCGAGATCAGGCCGTCCCTCCAAACTGTATAACCAAGCAAGGCAGAGGCTGATTAGAGAGGCCACCAAGTGGCCAATGGTAACTTTGAAAGAGCTACATGCCTTTATGGTAAAGATTGGTCACTGTGTGCATGTGAAAACAATATTCCAAGCACTCCACAAGTCTGGCCTGCACGATAGGATACACGAAGGAAGCCATTACTCAAAAAAGCCAAGCCTGAGTCCCGTTTGAGGTGTGCAAAAAACCACTCCAGAGATTCTGCAGCCATGTGGCAAAAAGTTTTATGGTCTGACGAAAGCAAAATGGAACTTCTTGGCCTCAATGCAAAACATTACGTTTGACACAAACCAAATACAGCACATCACCCAAAGAACACCATCCCTACTGTGAAGCATGATGGTGGCAGCATCATGTGACGGGGATGTTTCTCATCAGCATGGACTAGGGAAACTTGTCAGGATAGACGGGAAAATGGATGGAGAAAAATACAGAAAAATCCGAGAGGAAAACCTGCTGCCTTCTGCAAGAAAGCTGACATAGGCATGGAAGTTCACCTTTCAGCATGACGACCTGAACCACACAATCAAAGCTACACTGGAGTCACTGAGGAATAAACCGATAAATGTCCTTGAGTGGCCCAGTCAGACCGATGTAAATCCAATCGAAAATTTCTGACATGACTTGAAGATTGCTGTCCATCAACGCTCTCTGCACAACTTGACTGAGCTTCAACAGTTTTGTGCAGAAGAATGGGAAAATATTGCCCAATCAAGGTGTGCAATGTTGGTGGAGACCTATCCCAACAGACTCACAGCTGTAATTGCCGTCAAAGGTGCTTCCACCAAGTATTAACTCAGAGGGGTGGAAACATATACAACCAAGATATGCTCGTTCTGTATTTTTCATTAATTTTCTGAAGTTTGTAGAATTTGTTTTTCACGTGGAAGTTGTAGATTAGGATGTGTAAATAAAGGTGGAAAAGTTTGATTTAATGCAATTTAATTCCAGGCTATAAGGCAATAAAAGTTGAAAATTTTGAAAGTTGGTGTAGACTTTCTATAGGCACCATATCTAATCAAAACAAATCATTTTACTTGTTCAATATAAACCCAGACAATTGGGTAAACCATTGTTTCGTGAGATCTAGCCTTGTAACTGTATTTAGCCTGTGAGATGTGACATACAGCTGGACATTGTGAAAACCTGCTATGGTTAATCAGTTGTCTCTGATTGTTCCTTACAGATGATATCAAACTTTTATGAATCAGCCAGTGGCTGGCTAACCGGCCAGGTGAGACTGATTGAATACAGCCGGTCGTCCCAAGTGGCAAGCCTTTGCTAAGAGTCCTTGATGTGGCAGCCAAAAGGCTGCAGCAATGCCCTGTGATTCAGCACAGCTGCCCATGCATTTTACCTTCAACAATGAATTGATAGCTCACATCAAGATGGCAACTAAACAGTTGAATATTGTGCTGGAATCTGTTTAAAACTTTTCTCTTTCTGCTGAAGCTGCTGCACCTTGGCAAAGACATTACGTTTTACTTTTTTCAGGTATAGTTGGAAATTAAAGTGACTATTACCCAGTAAATTATCAGGTCTAAAATCAATTTAACATCCTTGCCCCCCCCCCACCCCTTCCGCTCTCTCAAAATGATCCATAATGAGGGGGTGGTGAGAGAGAGTTCAGAGAATGAAGAGGTGGAGGGGAAAAATGAGAGAAGGGAGGGAACAAAGGAGGGGTGGGGGGAGGGAAGACAGTGTGAAGTGAGAGGAAGGGAAGGTACATGTGGTGGAGCCTTAATTATGATTCATACTGTTTCATCAAAATGATTCTGCATTGAATAACAGTGAAGATGGAAACAAAATAATGTCTGAAATCCATTTTATACTGGTCATACTATAAGCACGGTCCAGAGACAAACTCCCATCAAGACATAGATACCGCCTGGACGCGTCCAGAACCAAGCTGTCTGGAGACAATCACAACTTGGACGCGTCAGGAAACAAACACTGCCCAGACATGTCTGGGGACAAACACCACCTGGACACGTCCAGAGACGAACACCATCCAGACATAACCACAGCCCGGATAGGTCCAGAGACAGAGTTAGACAGAGAGGAGAGGGGAGGGGAGAGTGAGAGAGGAGATGTGGGAGGAGGGTGCTGCACTGTATTGGGAGGGGGTAGAGCAAGGATGGGATGAAGAGAGAGAGAGATAGAGATAGAGTTGGAGGTAGGGGAGTTAGCAGAGAGAATATGTTGTGCTTTTTGAAACACGCACACGCACACGCACACACATGGCCGATATCTGGAATTTTGTGGGAATTAGCAGGTTGGAGTCAGTGTGATTACCAACTCCAGTACTTACTGTATACAACCCAGAAACCTTGAGTAGCTTTCACCAAAAAACGACGTTGCATTTATATAGACGTTTCAGGGATATGTTCACAAACATTATTCTTTATTAACAGCTGTGTGTGACGGGTGGAAAAAAATTTGGCTCGGTAATTTGGAAAACACATTAATATGGCAAATGGCTCGGAAAGCGGGTGTTATTTCACAACAACTTGCTCAGGATAACGGAGCACGAATCACTCGCTCTGAATAACGTGGTGCGGAAAAAGAGTCTGCGGTGATTGAACGATTTGCTCAGAATGATGTGGCACATGTGGTACGTGAGGTCAAGCAGTGAATACATTAAATCATTCATCTCAATGAAGCTGGTTAATTTTGTTGCATTCCTAAATTTTTTGTTCACTCAATATAATTATCCAAACAGTCAAAAAAGATAAGTTTAATGCTTTGGAAATTTCACTTTTTCTTGTGTATGTATGGAGGAGGGAACATTGCCTTAAGGCCCGGTCACACCTTGACGTTTTAGCCAGCGATGGCAACGTATTAAAATGTATGTAAAACGCTGGCTTACGTTGAACTTTTGATGTTTTTTTTTAAAGATTCGGACGTATTCATAGCGACTTGGTTTTATGTATAACGCATTGGTAACGGACACAGAACGTTTCGTTGTGTTATAGATAACTTATACCAACGAATGCTGAACCTGTTGTCGGCCTACACAACCGATGCCCAACGATAGACTAACTTAGGCATAGCGCGTTGCATGCATCGCCGACGATGTCGTGACGTAGCCTATTAAAAGGCTGACGCACAACAATTCGAATCATAACTGCCGTAGAAATGTAAGTGTCAACATCGCGGTCACACCTTGGCGATCTTGCCAGCGTATGCCGACCTAAGAAAAATGTGTCTAAAACGTTGGGGCACGTCAAATACGGTATGGGTAAGTTTGGTATACGTGAGTAGAACGCTAAAGTACGCTATCATATGTCGTAGTAAGTAGAGTACGTCAAGAAATTTTAAACATGTTCAAAATTTTATGACGTACTTGGCGTATGACACATGTTCCGCATGCGATGGGGATAAGTTTTACACACGATATGTGGACGCTTACACACGTCTACAAAGGCTACTTATAAGCTATTCATAAGTCGAAACACGTCGCGGTAATGTCTTTTTTACGCGAAACTTATTTCTAACTTATGTTTGACGTGCTTTGAACCAATTCTTTACGTAGTCCCAACACACATCGACGTATGTAGACGTATTCCAATGACGTCTTCCGGTCGACAAAAAAAAATAAATGAACGTGTTTCTAGCTTACAACTGCCATATAAAGACGTGTTCCCAGCGGTTTTGGGAATTGGTATATAAAAATGCTGCTCATAAAAGGGGAACCCAACAGTGTTTTCGAGTCCTTTTTGAGTCGATGTCCATGCCAGCAGTAACAGTATCAGTATCAGTATCAGTATTAGTATTAGTATTAGTATTAGTATTAGTAGTAGTTTGTTCATGTTGGCAGTAGTAGGTGAGTGTGAGGGGGAGGGGGTGGGTTATGATGGATCGTCCTTGCGTTTAACGATTTAAATGATAAACTCAAAGATTTAAATGGCTGCATCTCCACTATTGAAAGTAGACGCTTGCGCTCAACAATTGGATTTTTTTTTTTTACACTCAACGACTTTTAAACGGTACCACTCAGCTATTTTCATTGTTTAGAATGAACGATTTAAATTGCTGTCACTCGCCTTTGTTTTTTGACGCTGGGGTTTGGAAATTTGAAGCGTTTCTTCTGAACGTGTTAAAACGCTCAAACTCGACTATTTTAAATAGACGCTGCCGATGGACAATTGGAATCATAGCCAAGCTCGACATCGAAGTGTGAACATCCTCGTCATGCCCAAGAAAAGTTTGAAGAATGCTGCAAATAAGTGTCCTGGCCGTGGCCGTGGACGCTGACGCAAGGACGATCCATTATACCGACGTCTTTCAGCCTATGAGTAACTTAAAAGTAACGTCTGTCGATGTGTGGCAACGATCGCGTAACGTGCCAACAACACGTTAATCAGAGGTTAGAAATAAGTTTCGGGTACGCTAAACACTACCTCGGCGTGTCTCAACTTATGATTAACTTACAAGTAGCATGTGTTGACTTCTGTCAACGATCGCAGACCGTGCATACAACTTGTGGCCAGCGTAGCGGAACGTGTGAGTAATACGCCGGCATACGTCGTGAAATTTCAAGCATGAAAAAATTTGAGGACAACCAAAAAGTACAACGTTTAAAGCCAACGTACAACGACGTATGGCAGTGTTTTTCAGCGTGCTCTCAATGTTATCAAAACTTACCCATAACGTATTCAACGTGTGCCAGCGTTTTAGAAAAAAAATTCAAAAATTGGCATACGTTGGCTAAAACGTCAAGGTGTGACCGGGCCTTTAAGTAAATAGGTATATCGGCTTGGTTATAAAACTCGTTATTTCTTTAAATTATCAGATTTTACAACAGATTTTGACATTTATTTTGTCCGGACGATATCAGATCCTCAAAACCGAAATGATATTTCGATGAAATACTTTAATTAGTCCGTGAGAGTAGATCATGGAAAATTGTATCATCTACTGCACGTAATAGCTCCAAGCTCCCAATTTGAAAACTATAGTACTGACAAAAAGTGATGGATACAGCGATTCATAGCTCTGATGAACAGGCATTAGATATGAGTGAGGAAAGGAAAAAAATAAACTTTATTCTTTAGAAATTGTTGCAGCCTGTTCCAAGTCAATGGATGGTTGAGCAGGCCAAAAAAACATGGCGTCTTCAGACCCCAGCGAGGTTACCCAGGAAATGCCTCAAGACCCCAGAGAGCGAGGTGGCCGAGGATCGCCTGTTAAGGGATGTAATTAAATAAGGCCCTTAATTATCTTCAAAGGGTTTAATTAACCCAAACACCCAATTTTCACTCTGGCACTTCCTTGGAGTTTTCTTAATATGCATGCAAAGTTTTAAGCTGCTCGGTGTTTATAGTTTTGGAGTTGTGGAGGAGACACATTGGCATGCACGCACGCATGCACACACGCATACACACACACACACACACACACACACACACACACACACACACACACACACACACACACTGACATTTACCAGAATATATAGATATGCCAAACAATGCAGGATCAAGTTTATTCATTTTAGTTCAATACTGTTGGAAATTGAGTGGAACAATGAAAATAACTACTGCCGTTATAAATACACCAAAGGAAACTGAATGCTTTCAGAAGATTATATTATAATATCCTGAATATCAAATGGGCTGCCATATTGGCCTACAATTTTCAAGGTATGCTTGGTGTTGGCTTCCTGGTTAGGGTGGTGGGCTTGGGATCGTAGGATCCTGAGTCAATTCCCCCTTGGCTGTTGAATTAATTCCAGGTGGGGTTGACTCTGCCTGCCATCCTTCCGAGGTCAGCAAAATGAGCGCCGGCATACTGGTATCCTGTGTCGGAGTGGCGACTTGTCCAGGATTGTGCCCAATAGCCAAGGAGACTGCTTCGGCAGCACCAACGCTCTCCACAGAACATGATCCCAATGGATGGATGTAATTTTCAAGGTCAATCTTACAAAGAAGGTTATTAATTGTTCATAATTTTCACTGATAAAATGAAGTAAAACAGAGTACGTAGTTTCATTTCAGAGCCTTTGCTGGGATGGAATATGTTGAGAAGCATTTTGTTTGGTCACGCTTCTGAGTTATGAAATATCCATTAAAAGCAAAAGATAATTTTGGCAAAAATCAAAAGATCATGAAGCTAGGGTGAGACCTTTGCGCTGGGGTAAGCTGCAAATCTTGCGAGCAACCTGTTCTATAAAACATGCCTCACGGTCCAGATCAAGCTAATTCACTTTGCTCTAACCTGATTTGTACTATTAATACGGCGCTTGTTTAAGAGTGCCCTGTCGAGGTTGCTTTTCACACTGTGGCTCTGCAGCCGTAATTGACGGTAAGATAGCTCATTCGGTAGCATGATTACCTCTGAGCCGTCTGGCTCTGAGTTTGATTCCTGCCGGGGTCAATTCAAATTAAATCCACACCATCGGGGGTCGTGCTAACAAAAGGGCACTGCACCACACAGCACCCCATCGTTGGAACAGAATGTGAAACCAACTCTCCTCTTCGCTGGTACTCACTGGTGGATGTTAGAGATTCTGTGTTTTAAAAGTTTGAGACTGGTGTATCCATGAAAATGTGTAAACATTTAAGAGTCCTGAAGGTGTAAAGTGACAAAGTCTCTACTCACACCCATTGGTGTATGTACCAAGGCCTTTTGTGTAAACAGGAAACCCATGTGTATTGATAGTGGAATGCAACAGCTTTCTATGTAAGGTCTTGGCACAGGCACATAAACTCCCTACTGTGGGCGTATCACCATGTGTATGTACACACACTCACATAGACTGTATATATGTATATATATGTATGTATATATATATATATATATATATATATATATGTAGAGAGAGACAGACAGACAGACAGACAGACAGACATACATGTATGTATATATAGACGCACATCAGTAGATCCACAACCTCGGTCATGGATCTACATCAGTATAAATTGTTGTTTTGGAGAAATGAAATACTTTCTTTAAGTTTATTTTTTGAAAAATTACATGAAAATTGATTTTCCTTTACAAACCAGTTCAGTCCTTTTTTGATAAACTTTTGTACATACTTTATTACTTCCTGCAAATGCTTTATCTACCGCTCTGTCCAATGTGGTTGCGAGCTTGTCCTGTGGAATGTTTGTGTATAATGTGGAAAAATCATGTTGATAAATATTTGTTTGCAGATAGATTGTTACACACACACATACACACACACACACACACACACACACACACACACACACACACACACACACACACACACACACACACACACACACACACACACACACACACACACACACACACACACACGTACGTTGTGCAGAATGCAAAATACAACGTTGCACAAAATCTCAGACACTGCAGTGAGAACACAACATTGGTTGGGGATGAAAAGAACGTGGAAGTAGTTTTTTGTGTCACCATTTATTGTTCACACAGAGGGTCTGGCGAGGGGTAGTGGAGGAGTTTAGTGATGTAGCTGGCAGGCCACTACTTTTGTTTTTCATCCATAAACATGCATCGATATCATGCATTGCACGTATTGGAGGTGGTCCACACAATGTGCATTAATAAATGGGCTGATGTTTAACTCTCCTCTTATTCGTTCTTTCCCTTTACTCCTCTGTCCAACTTATTTTCTTTTCTCAAGTTTTTATTCTCCACACTTCCTCCACTTTTCACTGTGTTGAACTTTGCAATGTCCAGTCTCGATTTGAGTCCCAGCTTGACTATAAACTGTTGTCCTGGTGCTTCACAGGCAGAGCAACAAGTGTTCCGTCCCAGACGGATCTTAAGCCGAAGATGGATAAAACCTCTGGCTCTGGGAAGACCACACAAAACAGATACTGCCACTCACTGTAGCCCTGAAAGCATAAGTCAGATTGAAGCATCATGGACCCTTATTACATTCTGGATTAGAGCTCTCCCGGGAGAGGGATACGATCTACCCTGTAGAGGGCTGTCGCGAGTGGCACAATCTGCTCTTTTATGGTCTCTTCAGACCTGGGGATTAGTCCTCTTTATTGTAATTTCCCCCCTAGCAACCCCTCCAGATCTGTTTGTGGACCACAAACATTAAAAGTGTGTGGCAAGGCCACCTTGCTGGTCAGGATCCGTACGGTAATAGTTGGCGTCACACGTCTACCTGTGCCACCGAAGGTGGAAGGACGTTATGTTTTCACCCCTGTTTGTCTGTCTGTCTGTGAACAGGATATCTCAAAAGGTTTTGAATGGATTCAGACGAAACTTGCTCGATAGGTTGGGTGTGTGGCACAGATGAAATGATTCGATTTTGGTGAAGATGCAGATCCGAGGATTTTTAAAGTGATTTTTCACCATTCAGAGTTGGGGGCTAAAAACGATATACTGTATATCATGATATCTCAAAGAAGTTGTGGACGAGTTATGACAAAACTTGGTGGACGAGTTGGTTATGGATGACAAGAAGAAGCCGATTCGATTTTGGTTCAGGTCCGGATTCCGATCCGAACCATCAGTGGGATACAAAACGTAAACTGTTGAGCCAAGTGGGGGTATGTTCTCTTCTAGTTATTATCTAGTGTCGTTCTAGTTATTAAAGTCACGGCCAAAGTTAAATGGGTTGTACGTGGGGAATCAATGGTTTTATCATCCCACGCCGTCCTCCGTGAAGAGGCGGTGAGCTCTCACGGCCCACGGGCACCCTGGGTAAATTCGAAATTCCTGCTCTAACCTACAGGGGGCACTGCATCAATAGAGCAGCTGTGCCCCCAGCAAATATGACCCGCAGCCACATGCTGCATTCGAAAAAGTATTTAGAATAACAAGAATGGTTTTATCTTGATCATGTGACCTCCAGTTTAAGCCACCACCTCTTGTTTCTGAAGGTTGACAACCCTTGAAATCGTTCCCTCACACAGTGTGGGTCATCCGTGTTGATTGTTCAACAATCTGGGCAACAGGACGTTCAACAATGGCAAAGATCCGTCCATGAAAATGTCGAACCAGGGAAAAACCTCTGATGATGTGGCCATGGCCAGATTAAGGCAAAGGCCACAGTTATCCCATCTGGCCGGATTAAGGCATAGGCTGCAGTTAGGCCACCTGACTGCATTTAGGCATAGGCCACAGTTAGGCCACCTGGCCGGATTAAGACATAGGCCACAGTTAGGCCATGGTCATGGGCCCCATGCTTGAAGGGGACACACACTTTCCCTTCCCTTGGTGTGTAGCCTTTTTTGGCTGCTGGTTACATCATTGTTTCGGGGCACGGCTCCGCCGACCTCGGAAGGACAGCAGGCTGAGTCAACCCCCTGGTGTTCATTCAGCGGATAACGGGGCTCGAACTCAGGACCCTAGGATCTCAAGGCACCGCCCGAACCGCCAAGCCAACGCCAGGCTTCGACGCTCACCGAAGGCTTCGGGATGAACCATTCGCCAATGTCGACACAACTGAACTTGATTCAACAAATATATCACTGAACAAAAACAACCCACAATGAAGATCAGACAGAATAAGGGAATTCTCTATATTTTCTTCTTGTGTCCATACAGACTGTAGGGGCACAAGGTGTTGGGGAAAGATGTGTGCGAGGGTTGTGTGGGGTTGGGGTGGGGGGACTTTAAATTGTAAAAGAAATTATAAGAGGCAAGGGGGATCTCAGGAAGTTTTTGGGGACCTCATCCATGTTTACTATTCAGGAACTGAACGATTGTTCATTGATGAGGCCAAAAGACGGATTTTTTGGCGGGGATCGGGTTCGTAAGTAGAACTCGAGAGTTGTTTTCGAACACGACCCAGAGCCGGCCGATTGTAGGGTAAATGGTAGGGAAGGGAAGGGGATCGGAGGGAATGAATGATGCACTGCACAGGGACAAAGAAACCAGAGCAGGTTTCGAGAAAGCTCTGTCGCCCCCTGTCGCCCTCTTTCTCGGGCGGCTTCATCCCAAACCACCCACTCACTCTCTCGACAGAGAACGAAGCTCTCTGTGAGTTGGCGTGACAAGGGCAGAAGGCCAAGCTGGATAGAGAATGACATCATGGAGACCTGCACCTTGGCGAGTATAAGCGAGTTAAAGTACCTTTATGGATGGAATTGCATGTTGGGAAGCCATAGGGTGAGAGGGGCGAAGGACGGGGACATGCGATTCAAGTCGGAAGAGGAAGAAGAGGAAATGAGGAAGAGGAAGGGGAAGAGGTCCGTGACACTGGATGTCCGGATGGTCTGCACGTGCTGGGGAAATGTTCCCGTGGTGACGGAGAACAGACTTGAATGAACAATCCATCTATTGCTTCCGCCAATAGGCTGGACTGGGGAGATCAAAAGTTTAGAACTGGGGGTTGAGAGAGAGATAGAGAGAGAGAGAGAGAGAGAGAGAGAGAGAGAGAGAGAGAGAGAGAGAGAGAGAGAGAGAGAGAGAGAGAGAGAGAGAGTGAGAGACAGTGAGAGTGAGACAGTGAGAGTGAGAGAGACAATGAGAGAGTGAGAGAGTGAGAGAGACAGTGAGAGAGTGAGAGAGGGAGAGAGACAGTGAGAGAGACAGAGAGAGAGAGAGAGAGAGAGAGAGAGAGAGAGAGAGAGAGAGAGAGAGAGAGAGAGAGAGAGAGGTGGGGAGGGGCGAGAGGACGAGACGGGAGGGGTAAGTCGAAGAGCTTACAGGGAAAGGGCACCGTGATCGGTGTCCAGTCCGGGATAGAGATGAGGTCTGGACGCATGGATGAACAGCATCCCTGGCAGAGGGACAGCACAATGGGCTGGCTGCCATGAAGATGATGATGGATTTTAACAGTCTGCCGTATCGTCGGCATTCATGGATCTGGTGGGTCTTGGTTCATCCGACGTATGAATTGTGCCCATTGGCAGTGCTTGCTTGAGTCCTTTGTCCAGGTTAACCTGCTGCCTGCGTGCTCTAGTTTTCTTTTCGGGGGTTTTGGCCTGTTGGGGTAACAAGGTCATGTTAATGCAGTTTTTCCTTTCTCCTTATCATTATATGTCGATGCCATAAGGATTTTCCCCTCATTTTACTGTTTGAAATTCATCCCAAGCCTCCAGAGTGTGCTGTAATGGCATCTTCTTCCTCTTCCATCCATACCCTCTTTCCCCTTCTAATTTTTTTCTCTCTTATCCTCTGACATTGCCTTCCTCCCCTCCTTTCCTCAACACCCCTTCTTTCACCCAATCCCTCTGCAATTGCCTCCATATATCCCCCACAATTGCCCCCATATCTCCCCATTCCTTCCCCCAATTGCTCTCCCCATTCCTTCCCCCAATTGCTCTCCCCATTTCTTCCCACGATTGCTCTCCCCATTCCTTCCCCCAATTGCTCTCCCCATTCCTTCCCCCAATTGCTCTCCCCATTTCTTCCCACGATTGCTCTCCCCATTCCTTCCTCCAATTGCTCTACCCGTTCCCTCCCACAATTGCTCATCCCATTCACTCCCCCAATATAGCTCCTCCCATTCTCTGGACATATTGCTTCCCCCCTTTTCTCTCCCCAAATTTCCCCCCTCCTATCCTAAAATTGCTCCCCTCCTTTTCTCTCCCAAGTCCCGTACCCCCTTCTTCTCTCTCCAAGTCCCCCTCCTCTTTCCCCAAGTCCCCCCTCCTCTTTCCCCAAGTCCCCACTCCTCCTTCCCCAAGTCCCCACTCCTTCCCCAAGTCCCCTCTCCTCCTTCCCCAAGTCCCCCCTCCTTCCCCAAGTCTCCCCTCCTCCTTCCCCAAGTCCTCCCCTGCTCTTATTTACTTCTCTCTCCCCCTATTACTTCACTTCCCCTCTCATCTCTCATATAACTTCACTTTACCTCCACCCCTTGACATCACAAATTTTGTTTCTCTCCCTTCTTTCCCCCCCAAATGTTTTCCCCCTCCCCCAATTGCTTCTAACTCACTCCCTTCTACTCGTATTCCTTCCCCATCACTCTGCTCTATCACTCCCTACCCCTCCTCTCTCCCAATGTATACTTCCCCCCTTCTCTCAATTGCTTCTCTCACCTCCTCTTCCCCAGTTACCGCTCCCCCAATCTCCCCAATTTCCGTTTCTCTCACCTCCTCCATTTACTTTCCTCACCCCTTTTTTCTCTCCCCAATTTATTTTCCTTACCCCTCTCCTCTCCTCCAATTGCTTCTCCCCCTCTCATTTCCCCCAATTGCTTCTCCCCCCCCCCATCCATTGTGTTTGCTGTGCTGTACGATGACCTGAGACTGAGCACAGCATTTATCCTTGTATGGGTTTGTTGTTTTGGGATTTTTTTTTTTATTACTTTTTAAAAGCAGCCTTCAGCGTGGGAAAGGCTCTGATTTTCTGCCTTTGGCCACAGTGTGCACCGATTGGCCTGTTCATCAGTACTTCAGGTTGTAAACATCCAATGCATGGAGTACATTTATTGGCAACATGATGCGTATGGAAGGTTCTCCGAACCATGGAAAGGAGGTGAAGTCCACCCTGTTAGTTGTTGCCAATCAGATCGATTTTGCTGCTCATTTTACTTCTATTTTTACATTGACAACCTCATCAGAACAGACTGACGACAAGTGTATGTGAACATCCAGTCCCAGCTAGCTTTGATGGGTGGTGATCTCGCTGTTTTGGACACCATATGCTCTGCTGGATTGAGTTTCCATCTGGGGAACAAATAATGACGTGAGTGTGTGCTGTATTTATATTTCAAAGACTCGCAGTATTATAGCTGGCAATTCAGGTGATCACACAGTATCGGATGTTGATTTGACTGTTGTCCAAATCGGTGTGTGACGCCTTGGAAATGCTGAGCCTTCTCTGCCTCGCTGTCTTGCGTCCGTCGGAGTACTCGATCAACAATGCATCGGCAAACGAAGGGGGATCAAAATGAGTTTCAGAACCATAAATGTGACTTCTCTTTCGATGGCATCATTAAACTCGCTCACCGCTGCAAAAATTGCGCGACATCGGTTGCCAACAACAGAGAAAAGGACTCGCATCCTTGCAGAGTTTCTGTGACATTTATAGAGGCGGGGGGGCTTTCATCACCCCCTCTTGCCCATCCTATCCCATGCTTGTTTGACACCTTGAACTGAAATGATTTGATTTGATTATTATCCGTCCAACCGTACAGCAGGAGACGGGGTTTTGCAATAGTCCGTCTGTCTGTCCAGGCCATAACATTTGTGCCATTTGAGCTTTTGTCATCAATTTTTAAACTAACCCTTATTTTGAGAACATGGAGAAGGATAATTAATAATTGGGGCAAAATGTCAAAAGGGTAAAGTTTAGTTTGAGTACAAAGTCTTTGAGCCCGGGGTTTGCGTTTTGGAATGCTTTCTAGTAATCCCCACACTTTTTGAAAAAACAACCGGTGGGATATTTTAATCAGCTCCGTTAGTCCGTTCATCTGTCAGTGTAACGGGCGGACAGACAGACTTATGACCTGTAAACGGTTGGGCAGAAATTCACCAAACCTGGTACTTATGATCATCACATGGAAAGAATGTGCAAGAGCAGTATCAATTTTGGTGCCGCCCCTGGGGCGAAGTCAAAAGGTCAAATACCCCAAAAAATGAAATTAGACACATTTTTAAACTTTTTTTTTTAATGAACTTTGTATATGCAATCAACATTGGGGGATGCATGAAATATGTAACGATTTATTATTATTATTACCTTCGCATTCTGCGAAAGGTTATGTTTTGGTCGCTGTGTATTTATTTATTTGTGAATATGTGTGTTTGTTTGTTATTCGCATAACTCAGAAAGTATTAAACCGAATTGCATGAAATTTGGTGGGATGATTCGTGAGTATCCAAGGACGATTTGATTAGATTTTGGGAGCGATCGGGTCAAAGGTCAAGGTCATGAAAAGGTCAAAAACACTCTTTTGAGCATAACTTCCTTCATAATACAGCTATCGACATGCAACCACCGCCATATTGTTCCATGAAGAGATACCTTTCGGATATGTAGTGTCGGATTTGACGTAACGTCATCGGAAGTGCGTCTAAATGACGTCACAAGATGACATAAATTTTAAATTTTCGATCTCATCAGTTTTGATCATACCGGTTTGTAGGACTTACCTTAAGGACGTCACACACCAAATTTGACTTCGATCGGACTGACCGTTATGACGTCATTGACGTTTGAACATGACGTTTTTCAATTGTGGCTAAAATGTCCTGATATTTTACATTCAAATATCTACATAATTTATAAAGCAAAGTCTCCCAAATCCAGGCATTAGGATCAGTACCAAAATATCTGTTTATTGATGTACAGGTTTTGCCAATTAACTCTGTAGTCAAGGTCAAGGTCACACTCAAGGTCAAAATATACTTGTAGGCATAGCTTCAGATCTAATAGAGCTATTGACATGAAACCAACGTTAAAACGTTCAGTGAACTACGAGCTTTCAGAATGGTAGTCCCCGATTGGACGTGACGTCCCTGGAAGTGCGTCAAAATGACGTCAAAAGATGATGTCATTTTTCAACTTTTTAATTTTTCAGTGTTTATCATTCCATTTTGTTGGACTGCCTTCAAGGAGGTTACACACCAAATTTGACGTCAATCGGACTGACGGTTGTGACGTCATGGACGTTTTAAAATGACGTTTTTCAAATGTGCCCGGAAAAAGTTGCGGCGGCGAAGGTATGCGCTCTACCGAGTGCCCGTTCTAGTTATTATTATTTTTACTCCCGGTTCATGCTTCCGCTGTCTATCAGTACCTGTATGAGCATGATGACATTCTATCAGTACCTTATTTCAGTACATTATTTCATTACATATCAGTACATTGTTTCAGTCTATCAGTACCTGTATGAGCATTATGACAATCTATATAGAGGATGGTATTTCAAAACATTTTGGATGGGTTATGACAAAACTTGGTGGATGAGTTAGGTAGGTGATGAGAACAAGCCGATTAGATTTTGGTTCAGTGGCATACAAAACGTAAACTGTTCAGCCTGGTGGAGATCTGCACTCTACCGAATATCATTCTAGTTCATAAATCCATTTGGAGGGATTCCATAATTTGACAGATCCTTTGAAAAAGGGGAAAATGGTCATAAACTGTTGTTGTTGTTGTAAATGTGAAAGAGACTCAACATTAACACCTTTTCGTTTTGCACTGACATCTGAGAATGTAACCCGTGCTTTCATCTCATCACCGAGTACACCTTCAATAATGTGTAACACTCTCCTCTTTCTCCCCCAGGGGTTTAAGCCATTTCCTTATTGAGTGACAACATTCGGCAGGCATAGCTCAGGCTGTAATAGCGAGAACCGACAATGGAAAGTATATTGGGCTCGGGCGAATTACCTCCGCCACTGAAGGTGAAGGAGATGATGTTTTCACCCCTCTCCTATCTGTTTGTTTGTCTGTTTGTGTCCAGGGTTTCTCAAAACGTTGTGGACGGATCCGGATGAAATTCGGTGGCAAGGACGAACTGATTAGATTTTGGTGAAGATCCGGATCCGGATCCGACGACTAGAATTTTAAAAGTGATTCTTCACCATTGAGAGAGAGAGAGGGCCAAAAACGATATATCTAAAAAATGTATTGGGCCCGGGGTTTGCGTTTTGGAATGCTTTCTAGTAATCCCCACACTTTTTGAAAAAACAACCGGTGGGATATTTTAATCAGCTCCGTTAGTCCGTTCATCTGTCAGTGTAACGGGCGGACAGACAGACTTATGACCTGTAAACGGTTGGGCAGAAATTCACCAAACCTGGTACTTATGATCATCACATGGAAAGAATGTGCAAGAGCAGTATCAATTTTGGTGCCGCCCCTGGGGCGAAGTCAAAAGGTCAAATACCCCAAAAAATGAAATTAGACACATTTTTAAACTTTTTTTTTTAATGAACTTTGTATATGCAATCAACATTGGGGGATGCATGAAATATGTAACGATTTATTATTATTATTACCTTCGCATTCTGCGAAAGGTTATGTTTTGGTCGCTGTGTATTTATTTATTTGTGAATATGTGTGTTTGTTTGTTATTCGCATAACTCAGAAAGTATTAAACCAAATTGCATGAAATTTGGTGGGATGATTCGTGAGTATCCAAGGACGATTTGATTAGATTTTGGGAGCGATCGGGTCAAAGGTCAAGGTCATGAAAAGGTCAAAAACACTCTTTTGAGCATAACTTCCTTCATAATACAGCTATCGACATGCAACCACCGCCATATTGTTCCATGAAGAGATACCTTTCGGATATGTAGTGTCGGATTTGACGTAACGTCATCGGAAGTGCGTCTAAATGACGTCACAAGATGACGTAAATTTTAAATTTTCGATCTCATCAGTTTTGATCATACCGGTTTGTAGGACTTACCTTAAGGACGTCACACACCAAATTTGACTTCGATCGGACTGACCGTTATGACGTCATTGACGTTTGAACATGACGTTTTTCAATTGTGGCTAAAATGTCCTGATATTTTACATTCAAATATCTACATAATTTATAAAGCAAAGTCTCCCAAATCCAGGCATTAGGATCAGTACCAAAATATCTGTTTATTGATGTACAGGTTTTGCCAATTAACTCTGTAGTCAAGGTCAAGGTCACACTCAAGGTCAAAATATACTTGTAGGCATAGCTTCAGATCTAATAGAGCTATTGACATGAAACCAACGTTAAAACGTTCAGTGAACTACGAGCTTTCAGAATGGTAGTCCCCGATTGGACGTGACGTCCCTGGAAGTGCGTCAAAATGACGTCAAAAGATGATGTCATTTTTCAACTTTTTAATTTTTCAGTGTTTATCATTCCATTTTGTTGGACTGCCTTCAAGGAGGTTACACACCAAATTTGACGTCAATCGGACTGACGGTTGTGACGTCATGGACGTTTTAAAATGACGTTTTTCAAATGTGCCCGGAAAAAGTTGCGGCGGCGAAGGTATGCGCTCTACCGAGTGCCCGTTCTAGTTATTATTATTTTTACTCCCGGTTCATGCTTCCACTGTCTATCAGTACCTGTATGAGCATGATGACATTCTATCAGTACCTTATTTCAGTACATTATTTCATTACATATCAGTACATTGTTTCAGTCTATCAGTACCTGTATGAGCATTATGACAATCTATATAGAGGATGGTATTTCAAAACATTTTGGATGGGTTATGACAAAACTTGGTGGATGAGTTAGGTAGGTGATGAGAACAAGCCGATTAGATTTTGGTTCAGTGGCATACAAAACGTAAACTGTTCAGCCTGGTGGAGATCTGCACTCTACCGAATATCATTCTAGTTCATAAATCCATTTGGAGGGATTCCATAATTTGACAGATCCTTTGAAAAAAGGGGAAAATGGTCATAAACTGTTGTTGTTGTTGTAAATGTGAAAGAGACTCAACATTAACACCTTTTCGTTTTGCACTGACATCTGAGAATGTAACCCGTGCTTTCATCTCATCACCGAGTACACCTTCAATAATGTGTAACACTCTCCTCTTTCTCCCCCAGGGGTTTAAGCCATTTCCTTATTGAGTGACAACATTCGGCAGGCATAGCTCAGGCTGTAATAGCGAGAACCGACAATGGAAAGTATATTGGGCTCGGGCGAATTACCTCCGCCACTGAAGGTGAAGGAGATGATGTTTTCACCCCTCTCCTATCTGTTTGTTTGTCTGTTTGTGTCCAGGGTTTCTCAAAACGTTGTGGACGGATCCGGATGAAATTCGGTGGCAAGGACGAACTGATTAGATTTTGGTGAAGATCCGGATCCGGATCCGACGACTAGAATTTTAAAAGTGATTCTTCACCATTGAGAGAGAGAGAGGGCCAAAAACGATATATCTAAAAAATGTATTGGGCCCGATATGTTCTTTTTGATCGGGCATTACGGGGTGGGTGTATGCGCTCTTCCGAGTTCCCTTCTAGTTTAACATGCGATCATCCTATTGGAGTGGGGGCTGCTGGGACGTTTCGCACAGGTAGTCGGGATGGTTACTTTACCTCGGCTGTCTATCAGTGCCTGATTCAGTGTCCTGGCAATTATCGGACCAAGCAGAAAGACACAGACATGTTTGGTAGTGTTTTAGCTTGAGAAGGTTAAATGCATTTGCATAAAGCATTTCACTTTGGCTCCCTATAGTTTGTGTTCATTACAAACTATGTTTGCAAACAATAGGAATGATCAAAACACCCAATTTAATATTGAGTTCCCCCCTGTTATGAGCAATATGACAATCATTCACCTCTTGCATGAGCTCACAACCCTACTTCCCCTCTGTTGGGTTAAATAGTGTTTAACCACATCCAGAGAAGAAGAAGAAGAAGAAGAACAACAACAACAACAACAACAACAACAACAACCACTCACTCCTTTGCCATCTTCAGATGCATATGGCTGCCGAGGCAGTTTATCCTTGGTTCGGGGGCACAATTCTGGATGGGTTTCCACTCCAACATAAGGTAACTCAAATGGCCCATTCTTCCCAGTAAGCTGGTACTCACTTGATGGCGACCTCGGAAAGATGACGGGCTGAGTCTACAGCACACCTGGTGTTATTTAACAGCATGACAGTGGCTGAAACACAAGACTCTAATCTCTTAACCCAGCAACGTTAACCATTAAGCCAACACCAAGCTTCGTTACACGTATACCACAACACAAAATGGCCCAGCCACAGTGCATGTAAATTTTGTGAAAGCAGCATGTATGGCACAGGTACTTAACTGCTTGAAGCTGGAAGGTTCAAATCTTCCAGCTAAGTCTGACATCTAGAATATCCCACAGGATGACATCCTTGTTGAGGCACGTGAACGGAGATTTCTCAGGCTGGGCAATGCATGTGTGTGTTTATTACTGGTTCTTCAAAGGCCCCAATCATTTTTGTTCGGTCAGATTTGGGAGTTTTTCGCCACAAACAGGCAGGTGAGGCCTTATATTCAATTGAAATATGAATGTATGTATATATATATATATATATATATATATATATATATATATATATATATATATATATATATATATATGTTCCTGCTTGGTTACTAATAGAAGGCTTCTAAGGCCAATGTAGGCTGACTGATGGCATCGTATCTGACACTGCTTTATGCAATGGGCCCTTCTTGTTTTTCACAGACTGAAAATAAGCCTAAATGCATATTTAATTTTGATACCATTCTTCCCAGTATCAATTTAGCGATCTCATTCACTGTTTACTAGGTAACTAAACAGAGTGCATGTGTGGCAGGCACTCCTTGTGGATCAGGATGCTTGCAGCAAGTGCTGGGAGCACAGGGAGTTATGGTTGCCACACCATCTAAAAGGTGTGTGAGTGTGTGTGTGTGTGTGTGTGTGTGTGTGTGTGTGTGTGTGTGTGTGTGTGTGTGTGTGTGTGTGTGTTTGTGTGTGTCCCCATATTTTTTGAGAGATGACTGAACGGATCTTCGTCAAACTTTCGGAGGTTCATCATTGAGTGCTAGGAAGTGCTTTAGGCCGAAAAAAAGTTTTGAAAATTAAAAAAAAAAAGATAAATAAAAATTTGATATGTATTTTTTAATCCCTCTATTGTGCTTAAACCTTCATAGCTATGTGGAAGGTAATATCAAATGTCCCCAACCCCATCCCTTTGTGAGTGTAGGGAAGTGTTTTATTCACCCATTAAAAAAATATACCTGGTAACGCTGGGTACCCTGGCTCGTGCTATACTGTATATAATTTGAGAAGTGTGTGTTTGTTTGTTTGACTTGTATGCATTCTTGAACCGCTGGACGGAATGAGTTGAAAACTGGTGGTTGTACTCAGCATGTTGCTTTGAAAAATCATAGCCCCCTGGATTTGGGGCGGGAGGAGGATGCAAACTGTCTCTATGTATATGTGTATCGCATAGCGCCATCTGGTGGGACCGGTATTACAATTCATAATAAAATACGCCAGTTATTTGCATGAAAACCATGTACTATACATCAATGAAGTATGGGGATTTACCGGTCTGTAAGGATGGGTCCTTTACCAGGATTGATAATTAAAGATGGTATGTTGGTCGTGGAAATGATAAAGTGGAAACAGTTGGACCCCACCATTTGCGGTTCTGAGAATGTGACCTGCTTCTACATTTGTGGCCCTGTGCTTCGTATATTTGCAGTTTTTCGCGGGTTTTGTTTTATCCCCCCCCCCACCCTTGTGAATCATGAACTGCCGGGAACCTATACCCTTTTTTCCATTGAAACAATGCCCCGACATTCGTGGCATTTTTCAGGAATGTATCCCCCACAAATTTTGGGGTCTGACTTTACATGAATAAATAAGTAAAAGTTCTCTGTTGGGAGTGGAATCTTCTTCTTCTTTGTGTGCAGCCTGTGGCTGCTTGTTGCATCACTGGTTGAGGGTGCGGCTGTGCCGCTGATGCCGTGTCCCTATGACCAGTACACTGGTGCTCATTTTTCTGATCTCAGAAGGATGACAGGCTGAGTCAACCCCACCTGGTGTTAATTCAATGGGTGAACAGGGGCTCAAATGCAGGACACTAAGATCCCAAGACACGAGCCACCCTCACCGCTAAGCCAACACCAGGCTTCCTGGTAGTGGAAGTGTATGATAAATAAATAATTCTTCCCCCAAAAATTATACAGTCCTGTACTGTTGTCTCCCGTAAAACTTTTTTAAAATCATTGCCGAAATTCCCATATATATTTTAATATATATTAGGATAGACCTACACGAACACACAAACCATGCTAACTTAACATACTAGCTCATCTGTACCCAGCTAACATAATGGTATCTCTTGAGCTTTGCATTGCTTTCCTGCAATTCTGATATCTCTGATCAATATAGCAACGTGTGTTGTCATTTGTGGCATAGTGTCTGACTTGTCAACTTTTATTTCATTTGTGTGCAGTTTATTTTCCCAAAATAGTTTGAAGCTTCAGGAAGAGCTTGTACATATTGCATGTAAAGGGCAAGGACGTTTTGAGATGACATTCGTACTTTTGCATAAATTATGAGATGTAAAACTGGGCTCAGTGACAAATACTCACTGTTTATGGGATGTAAACCTGGACCTACGTTACTCATAATTTTCTATGGGAAAGGCAAGCCGAACTGCTTATATGGGAATGACAGAGCCAAGCAAGGTTGATTTTGTCCTACCGAAAGGTGAGACTTATGCTCCTCTAATGGCAACACAAAACAGCAAGAGAGAGATTTGAGGGAGACAGAAGGAGGGAAAAGAAAGCAGGAGGGAAACGCATGATGTCCAAGCGCAAGATAGCTGGAGTTGAACCAACAATATGATTTGGGTTACTGACGTTTGCTGCTGTGATAAAACCTAATAAGGAAAGGAGGAAGAGAAGGTTGGTTTTTGAAGAACATATAAAGTTTGACCTGCAGACTGACAGTACAAATGAAAATGGAGGGAAGTTTGTCGGAATGATGAAAATGAGTGCTTGCATGAGCATGCAATTATAGCTCAGGTGCTTCTCAAAGTGAGTAAGACAATCATGGGGAGAGGCAATGAGAATGGAGCAGTGTGCGGCAGATCTTCTGAGGATTCTCCTCCGTCTTCGGTTAGATGCAATTAACAGAACAGCAACATCAATAAACAACCAGTCTATTCGGTTTGTTGCACCTGCTGATGGAACCCACTGATTGTTGTCCGTGGGAAGAGAGGGAAAATAATTTGCTCAAAGGAAGACACAAACCTTCCTGGTAATTACATTATGATTTGCGTGCTCGACAATTTTGCAAGCACGTCCTTTTGAACGGACTAAGTTTTAGCAAGTGAGAAATCTTTTAATGTCTTAAGATTTGCCTGCAAGGATTTGTGCACATACGTAGTTCATTTTGATAGTTAAACTTTATGGGGTACTGCAGGTGAGAAAATCCAATTATTTTCTCCACAATCAGTTCTGGCAGCTCTCAACTTTCAATTGTACTCTCGACTACTTTCATGGCCTCAATTATTCCCACCTTCTTGTGGTGTCCAGAAACTTCTCATGGGAATTTTTTTTTTTGGCCCAAATTTTTTTATGAAATGTTTGGCCAGATGTGCCGTTCAACTGAAGGTGGCAGGAATTTGTAATCTGTTCAGAGTGCCAGCGATGGCTTGCCTACTCCACGAAGGACACCGTGGGATCTTTAGCATCCACCAACTAAAGCTAGCACATGGGACACCAGACTTAATACTCATCTGAGTGACTGTGCACTTTGTGATCCAACGCTCGGCTTGCAAAGCACCAATCTGACATTTTGTCGTCAGGTCGACAATGGAACCCAGGCGAGACTGCTCAGATATAAGTGTGCTCCCTCTCCGCCAACCTAATGGATTAAGCCACCATATGAACTGTGAATTGGCTCTGCGCCCAGGAGCTTTATGCCTTAAAGGGCATGGCTTCGCATTTCGCCACCCCTTGGCCGTTTGTTTTTTTTTGATCCTTGGTCACATGACGATTCTTTTAAACTTCTCTTCTTTTTTGGCAAGTATGGCATTGTAATCGTTTGAATCTGATTGCACACGCACACAGAAACACACACACACACACACACACACACACACACACACACACACACACACACACACACACACACACACACACACACACACACACACGCACGCACGCACCACCGTGATTTCAGATCATTACCCCCATGCGTTAAAGAAAAAAAAAACCCAGGGGGATATTGTAATCTGTGCCATTTGTCCGTCCTTCTGTCTGCCACGCTGTGTCCTCCTAAATGATTGTGCAGAAATTCACAAAACTTGGTAGTTATGATCACTACATGGCACGAACGTGCCAGTGCAGTATCTTTTCTGGCCCCACCCACTGATGCAGGGGCAACAGTTTAAATAATAATAAATGAAATTACAGGCACATTTTTAAACATTTTTTAAATGAAACTTTGTATGTGTAGTCAACAATGGGGGGATGCATGAAATAAGCAACAACTTTTGCATTTGACCTCTGGGTCATGCCCCAGGTGATGGGGACTTGGGGTCACAGGAGTCAAAACTTAAGAAAAAAAATGTTTTCAACTTGAAATTTCATATTTGGAAATTCTGGGTGGGACTGTTTTTGCCTTCTTTCAACTGCTTTTTGTTGGAAGCATGGGGATTTGCGATGGCATGCCATCGACTTCGCTCTGGTTATTATTATTATTTTTATTATTATTATTATTATTATTATTATTATGAATTTTCTTACTTTATTATGATTGTTCTTATCCGAAATCATAAATGCTGGTAGGATAGCCTAGAGGTTTGCACATTCACCTCTGAGCTGTCTAACTTGAGTTTTAAATAAACTGTTCTGGTTTTTCACATACTGGGTGAGGCCTCAGTTATGTGCCATCGCTCGGATGGATGTTGAACTGGGTGTCCCTTCTCTTAGCATTCATTGGTAAATGTTAAAGATCCCACGCTGTCCTTCGTGAAGAATCGGCTCGTGAGGGTTGGAGTTCTGACCAAATTACAAATTCCTGCCACCTTCAGTCAAACATCAGGCTTGATAAGCTGGTACTTGACAGACTTGGGTCAAAAACGTTCACCCGGCCAACCCCACAGGAATGTGAGAATAATTATAATTGGGGGCATTGAATTAATTGTTGTAGTTATCATTTCTGCTCATTATAAGGATTTGTTTTTTCCCCCATTATAGCACCTCATCGTACATGCGTAGTAGATTTTCATAACTGTGATAACTTGTGAACGACTGAAGGGATTTTGACTAAACATGGTACAAGTATGTACTATGATGCAACGATGAACTGAATACATTTGGCGGTCACAAGGTCAAAGGTCTTGGTTATGTGACCTTTAATTGGGTGGTCGCTAGACTATCATTATTGTCAGGTTTTCTGTCTGTCTGTATATTTGTATGTAATGGACAGCTCTGGAGGCCAGAGGAGTCAACCAATTTTGATGAAACTTGACAGGAAGGTTCATACCAAGATCTAGTTGTATGCTTTTGAGCACCGCTGCTATGGACACCACCGTTGCCGAGTAACGGGACTTTGAAATTTTTGAAAAATCCTAAAAAATATATTTTTTCGAAAATCAAAAATCGGCTTTGGCGCTTTTATGCGCACTATAATCAACCTCTTTGTCAAAAAATTTCAGCCCGATCCGTCAAAAACTGTGACTAGTATGTAATTATGTAGCGACCACCCATGTCGCTTACCAGCTTGTTGGAAATCTTTGTTACCACAATATATTGTGAACCACAGAAGGAATTTCAACCAAACTTCTACAAGTATGGATTCCGATGCAAAAATGAACTGATTCCGTTTTGGGTTCAACAGTTCAAAAGTCATGTGGCCTTTGAAAATCATTCTGCAGATCATAACTCAAGTTAGAAGAATCTGATGTTTTCTCTCTTCTACTTATCTCTCTTTTCTCCCTCGCACTCTTTCTCTCATGTGACCTTTAATTTTTAATGTGACCTATAATTGAAATCAAACCTAACAAAGGGATGACCTCTAAAGTGGGCAGAGGCATATCCATGGACGCAGCCGTATGAAATTCCATTTTATAATTTGTCATTCATTTGATTTTTATGTAATCAAATTGTAGACATGATATCGGATTTGCATATACTGTATAAAGTAAACCCTAAAAGATTGCGAGTTCTAATATGACGGGTGTTTGACCAATCGTTGGCAACCTATTGTGTTCTGATTTAGTTATCGTGGGATTTCATTTCGGCCATTCACGGTTTTTGAGCTGAGATGAGTCATTGTTTGCGTCTGTGTGTACGATTACCTCCCATTACGAGCATTTTCTTGTTTCTCATGCACCGTTAATCGGAGTAAACAGACCAGCTTACGGAATGAAGTCAAGTTTAAAAATGAATCGCCATCGAACAGAAAATAATATATGGAGATCCTGTAATACTGGAGCTGCAAGATCTAGTAGACGCACAACAGTTACTCATGACACCCAACCGTCCCATGATCCTCATATTGAAAGGATAGAAAAAGCGCTTAATGTTTTGATTGATGACCAAAGAGAAAAAACATGCCTTTAAGTAGACTCATGATCCAGGAGAAACTATTGCGGATTTACCCCTTTTTAGTGGACCGGTTATACGGGAGAAATCTTTGCAGATTTACCAACAATTCCACAAGGCACCTGGACCGAAGGCTCCAGTTCAACCAGGGTAGACCATGATGCTGCGACAAACTACCCACCACAGCTCGTGGAACTAATCAAGACGAAGGGATTAATGCTGGAGCAGGTTTTTAACGCCGGAGTGACGGGATTATTTTGGAAGAGGATGCCGTCTTCTACCTTCCTGTCGAAGGAGGAAAAATCTGCTCTGAGTCAAGGTGATTAAGGATCATCTTACCCTTTGTGGCAATGCAGCAGGTGCCTTCGTTGTGCTCCCGATGACCTAACAGGCATCGCAAGTTCTATATCCACATCTTTCTAACCTCCACCCTCCCGCCTCTAGCAGCATCATCATCTCTGAGCTAAGTGTTGTGTTTTCTATTTTTGGCAGAGCACAATATGAGCACGTAATGTTCTTACACTCACCCACTTCACTGTTTTGGAATAAATTAAAAAGGTAAAACTCTTGTTTTTGTTTATTACCTCCACTACTGAGGGTGAAGGAGGTTATGTTTTCACCCCGTTCTTTCTTTCTTTCTTTCTTTCTGTTTGCTTGTTTGTGTGCAGGATATTTCAAAAAGTTTGGACGGATCCGGATGAAATTTTGTGGACAGGTTGGGTGTGTGACAAGGACGAACTGATTAGATTTTGGTGAAGATCCGGATCCGGGTCCGAGGACTAGAATTTAAAAAGTGATCCTGCTACTCCATCCCACCCCACCCCACATTCCTTTCATGTGGTGCATCAATGCAGCTGACCAAAATGTTATTTTACAAGTAAACCTTCAGTGTCCAGCTTGAATATGGGAAAAGAGAAAGAACGTTTGTTAATTGTAATTCTTGTCAACTCAAAGGTTTCTTCGGTTAAAACTGTTTTGACTTGTTTAATGTTGCTCGTATTGTAATCTTAATAATACGCGTGTTCACGTATCTGTCTGTCTGTCCGTCCATCTGTCTGTGACATTCCATTCCACTCATCGGATGGACAGTTCACCTGATTCCACCCACAATTTCCACTTGGAAAAAAATCATACGGTCGCCATGTTGGTGCTTCATGCTTTGTGAAGTCAGACATCTTCAGAGCTTTCATATTCACGATCGCCATGCCCTCCCTGTAAGTTTTCCTTTCATTGTAAAAAGAACAAAGTGATAGTTAAAAGGATTTTGAGCCGATAGGCATCACAGGCCTTGTGAAGATCGGCCTCAGCGATCAAGGCAGCTTGCTTTAATCATGAAATTAAAAATGAACTGTGACCTTTTGCAATTGCTTTTGTTAAAGTCTATAATCTGCCTATAGTACTCTTACTTTTATAAATGCATTCCTTTTAAAGATTACCTTTGGTAGTAAAAAATAAATACAAAAAAATACAAAAACAAATACAGAAATTGTTTTTTGCTCTAAAAGCACACTTGGAGAATTAAAACCACATCCCCATACATGGACAACATCGCAAGTTGTTCTTCAACTTGAAGATTAATTGTTTAGGCCCTGGGTCTGAATTTGTATTGTTATTCTTATCATTCTTACATGCACTTTCTGACACAGACGTATGGAGATGTAAACCCGCAAAATGTATTGGAACTGGACGTTGTGTTCTCTCCGTGCCATTATTTCATCATTTTGCATTTTTCATTCAACTTTAATTATTCATGCAATTGCCTTGCATTTTATGGACTACCTTCCACCAAATTAAATTAAAAAGATAAATTTTAAACACTTCCTTTAAAAAAAAAAAGTTTGTTCTCATGTGCATAAAGTAAATTTGATCAAAGAAAGTGGAGCAACAAGAAAAACGTTGAGCTTGAATGTTGTGATACTTTGACGTAGAAACAGCAGCATTTGCAAAGAGCACTTCAGATATACTTTTACTATCCTGTGCTTCGTAGATATCAAAGTGCTGCTTGTTGTGAAACGGAATGAGAAATCTTATAAATTTGATTTGTTCTGAAAGTGGGTTTTTCATGTTTGTATAATTGTGCTGCGGCAGTGACACCTGTGCGGGAAATGTATGTTTAATATGGTATTGCTTGAGTTGAGAATATTGTTTTGTTGTTGTTGTTGTTAATTGATGTAAACTAGTGCGGGCCCGTACGTGCGTGCTCGTACGTCCGTGCAAAAAAAAATAATAATAAAACTTTCAAACCGCGTGCCAGAAACAACAACCACACAGGCCGTTCCTTCGCTCTCGCGTGCCCGTATGTGCGTGGCCGGACGTGCAAAAAAAACCAGCTGTGTGTGTGTGTGTGTGTGTGTGTGTGTGTGTGTGTGTGTGTGTGTGTGTGTGTGTGTGTGTGTGTGTGTGTGTGTGTGTGTGTGTGTGTGACCGCTGTTTCTCGACAAACACTGGTCCGATCTAATTGAAACTTGCCAGCTATATTGCTGGGGACCTGAGTATGTGCCTTTTCAAGGTTTGATATTAATCGGACAAGTGTTTCCCAAGTTATGGCCATTTATTTACCAACCAATGATAGGACACGTTGCTGCGGCCATTTATTTAACAACCAATGATAAGACACGTTGCTGCATAGGCGTGGCCAATGGGGAATAGAACCTCAGCCACGTTCCCCATTACTGGTTACAACGTACGGGCTTCTGGAAAGTGATGACTTCGTGTATTCTAATAATTTCTCGATTTCTTATGCGCATTTATAGATAAACACAATGCCTCAATCCAGTCGTCGTTTACGAGAGCGAAGGAACGGCCTGTGTAGTTGTTTGAAAGTTTTTTTTTGCATGTACATTTTTTTTCTCTTCTCTTTTTGTTTTTCCTTGCGATGACATTGCGAAAAGGCAAAATACGTCGGCGCTAATTGAATAATTGGCCATTAAAACTAAATTGCGAATAATCGTAACTGCGATATGCGAACTTTCAGACAGTGAGGACTTAACTTCGCGTCGGCCAGTGCGCGGCCGGCCGATGATGACGTCACGTGCCGTGCCGGTTACGATGGGGATCGATCGGTGCCTTAGTTACCATGGCATAGGAGTGGCAATGTTCAATGGCAGCGAATGGCAAGCAAAGACAGGGAGGGAAACTTGATTTTAATTTGGATTTTAATTAACTCTGTGTGTGTAAGTATCACAGCAGTTGTTACTTCAATGTAAGTGATAATTCGTGTAATGCATGTAAACATTCCGTACGGACATGCACCACTTCCGGATAGTGATGACTTAATGTATTCTAATATTTTCTCGATTTCTTATGCGCATTTATAGATAAACACAATGCCCCAATCCAGTCGTCGTTTATGAGAGTGAAGGAACGGCCTGTGTTGTTGTTTCTGGCTCGCGGTTTGAAAGTTTCTTTTTTTCGTTTGCACGTACGGCCACACATGTACGTACGGGCACGTGAGAGCGAAGGAACGGTCTGTGTGGTTGTTGTTTCTGGCTTGCGATTTGAAAGTTATTATTTTATTTTTTTTGCATATAAGGGCACGTACTAGTAATAAAATATAAATAGAGAATTGTGACGTCAATCGTGATGTCATAGCACCGTGTCCTGTCATTGGTTTGGTAAATAAATGGCCATAACTTGGGAACCACTTGTCCGATTAATACCAAACCTTGAAAAGGCACATCCTCAGGTCCCCTGCAATATACCCGGCAAGTTTCAATTAGATCGGACCAGTGGTTGTGCAGAAACAATGGGACACACACACACACACACACACACACACAGATTGCTGCAATTACAGATAGATAATCGTTTGGCAAGCGTTATTTAGGAACCCATGAATGAAAGGGCAACTGATATGACCAAAGCAAACTGTAATTGTATGTGTGCGTAACGGTGCCCTCAGTTCTGATTGATTTGTGGTCTCTCTCCACAGCCCAGACTGCGTTATGCTGTGATGGGTTTTTTTTCTGCACTGAAAGCATCCATTCTGGTTTTCATTGCATGTATATGGCAATGAGGTGGGATGGTGGCAGCGACATGGAAGGGATAGACTGCAGATTCCAAATTCTGCTTTTTACAATCCAGTATTACCGGTTATCCAGTTATCACCGTAAAATTTTACATTGCCACGGATAAGAATAACGAGCTGGGTGACCCGATCAATATTGGGTTATTTAGACTTTCGTAAAGCATCAAGAAGACTGATGTTTAAAGCTGTAGCAGAAATTAACCCAGGAGTGCACCATGGCAAGGATGGGCCAGATGGCCTCGTTTCCTTGTTTGAGGACCGTTTCTCCACAGTCTCACATTGTCATTTTTTAAGTCTGATTTTCAGACTACAAATACATATCTCTTCTTCTTCTTTCGGCTGCTCCCGTTAGGGGTCGCCACAGCGGATCAGCCGTATGATCCGCATAGTGATTTGGCACATGTTTTACGCCGGATGCCCTTCCTGACGCAACCCTGTTCGCCTCTTACGACACATTTCAACCTACACCTAAAATAGGTACACCTATTTTAACTGGGGTATACACCGGCCCAGTACACTGGTACTCATTTCGCCGACCTCGGAAGGATGACGGGCTGAGTCAACCCCCTGGTGTATTAATTCAGTGGCCCAACGGGGCTTGAACTCAGGACCTTTTGGATCCCAAGCCGCTGCCCTAACCACTGCGCCAACACCAGGCTAGACTACAAATACATATATACACAGAGAATTGCCTTGTGGGATGGGGGGTGGATTATGCCCATGACCTGACCCTGGTTAACCCCAGGACATTTGAAAAATCTGGTGGAGATTGGGCCAGCCGTATCTTTTTTTTCCCACGATATTTGTACAGATGAGATAATAGTGTTGAAGTTTTTCACTCACAGGATATATGGGTGGAACATCTCCCGCTTATCTGATTTGGGTGTATCCATCAAGGAAATTTTTTGGCAATTATTCTCCTTAATAAATCAATAAATAAATAAAAGTTAGCAAAAGTACATTTCAGCTGTCAAACGTGCACTTAAATATAATAGCTAACAACCAATCAACTTCCCATGATGCCTTGTGTGGTTTTACCAGGAGGGTAGTGTCACATTCTTGTGGTGATGAATTTTGAATTGAGAACCGATGCACATGAATCTTGTATTGGAAATACAATCAAAAGTCCACTCGAAAGGAGTAAGTTTTAACAGGGAGGAGCAAAGCCACAGAAAACAAAGGAATCCATTGATGGAGCTGAGACAGTGGAGCAACCTCGTTGTGTAGGCCAAAGCAGTGAGGGATGCGTAGTTTAGGCCTTTCAGGAGTGCCATTTTTGTTTGAAGTATTGTGACTCAAGTGAAGCCTTTTGCAAAACCAAGATGACCGAGTTCATGCAGCTGCAGACTTGAGTGGCCATAGGTTGAGCTGTGTAGGCAGATCAGAGTGGCGAAGGCCTTGCCGGGACTACTCATAACCGAAACCCAAACATGTGGCTTGTGACATTTGTATGTGCTATGACATTGCGAGAACAGTCCATCTGTCTGTTGAGTCGCTCCGGCACCACCATATGTGTATCTCTCAGACTCTCAATGCTGTGGGGGTGTTCCGTTCTCTTAAGTAAGGGTCGTATGAACACCACCATTGCACGGTTATCCATTTATTTTCAAAGTTATATTTCCTGTCAATACCGATCAGAGAAGGTGCCATTTGTAATCATCTTCTTTGCTGTAAGCCAACTCTCCAAACAGTTACCTGGTTGGCCTTGTTAAGTGAATTGTACTCCCCTGTACCCCAAGGTCATGATTATAGGGAAGGAATCCAGGTTCAAATCCCACGTGCCATATCTGTTTGTCTATTTGTCTTCTAATGTCATTTTCATGAATGTAAAAATACAGATTATGTCTGCTAATGCCCTTGTCCTGCATGTGATGTATGTACTAGCTCCATCATGAGACTTAGATCAGTGTTCAGAAAAATTCTGAGCTTTCAATCTTACAAGGTCTTCATTTTGGACAAGGTCTTCAATTACTTCCTTACTAATTATATGTGCTTGTGTAATGAGAAATGTAAAAGTTGCTGTTTCTTGGGTTTTTACCTCTGCCACCAAAGGTGGATGGAGGTTTTGTTTTCACTCCTGTCTGTCTGTCTGTCTGTCTGTCTGTCTGTTTGTGACTTACGAAATCTAAAGATTTCGTAAGTATATTGATCACTTCCGTGCTCTGTTTGTGTGTTTGTTTGTGTGTTTGTTTGTAGGCACGATAACTCAAGAACGGAAGAAGCTACCAATGTCAAATTACACCACATGATTCAGGAGGGTGATGGCTAGTGCTGATTAGATTTTGGTCAAAATCGGTCAAAGGTCAAGGTCACAGTGAGGTCAAATATTCGACTTTTGATGCTTTGGTACAGATAACTCGAGAACAGAAGAAGCTACCAATGTCAAATTACACCACGTGATTCAGGAGGGTGATGGCTAGTGCTGATTAAATTTTGGTCAAAATCGGTCAAAGGTCAAGGTCACAGTGAGGTCAAACATCAAAAACATTCGATTTTTCGAGAACGGTTTGGTACAGAATGTCATCTTAGACCACGTGATTCAGGAGGGTGATGGCTACCTTCTGAGACAGCTTAAATTTTGAGACAAAATCGGTCAGAGGTCAAGTTGACAATTTCGTAAGTACCAGTCTATGACTGCTTGTTTGTTACTTACGAAATCTAAAGATTTCGTAAGTATATTGATGACTTCCGTTTCTGTTTGTTTGTTTGTTTGTTTGTTTGTAGGCACGATTACTCGAGAACGGAAGAAGCTACCAATGTCAAATTACACCACGTGATTTAGAAGGGTGATAGCTAGTGCCGATTAGATTTTGGTCAAAATCGGTCAAAGGTCAAGGTCACAGTGAGGTCAAACATCAAAAACATTCGATTTTTGATGGTTTGGTACAGAATCATCTTAGAAACTTCTGGTTTGCGTCGCTACCTTCTCGAGAGACAGCTTTTATGAGACAAGGTCAGAGGTCAAGTTGACAATTTCGTAAGTACCAGTCTATGACTGCTTGTTTGTTACTTACGAAATCTAAAGATTTCGTAAGTATATTGATGACTTCCGTTTCTGTTTGTTTGTTTGTTTGTTTGTTTGTAGGCACGATTACTCGAGAACGGAAGAAGCTACCAATGTCAAATTACACCACGTGATTTAGGAGGGTGATAGCTAGTGCCGATTAGATTTTGGTCAAAATCGGTCAAAGGTCAAGGTCACAGTGAGGTCAAGCATCCAAAAAATGATAACTCGAGAACGCAAGAAGCTACCAATGTCAAATTACACCACGTGATTCAGGAGGGTGGTCGCTCGCGCTGATTAGATTTTTGTCAAAATCGGTCAAAGGTCAAGGTCACAGTGAGGTCAAACATCCAAAACATTCGATTTTTGATGGTTTGGTACAGAATCATCGTAGAAACTTCTGGTTTGTGTCGCTACCTTCTCGAGAGACAGCTTTTATTAGACAAGGTCAGAGGTCAAGTTGACGATTTCGTAAGTACCAGTCTATGACTGCTTGTTTGTTTATTTGTTTGTTTGTGAACAAAATATCTCAAAGTTGTGGACGGAGTCGGATGAAATTTTGTGGCGAGATTGGGTATGTGACAAGGACGAAATGATTAGACTTTGGTGAAGATCTGAATCCGGATGCAACTACTGGAATTTTTAAAGTGATTTTCTTTCACCATTGAGTGACAGGGCTAAAATGATATATAGCACGATATTTCAAAAAGTTATGGACGGATTTGGGTAAAACATGGTTGATGAGATGGTTAGGTGACGAGAACAAGCCGTTTAAATTTTAGTTCAGGTCCAAATCCAGATCCGGCCTATCGGTGGGATAGAAAACGTAAACTAATCAGCCTGGTGGAGGTGTGTGCTCTACCGAGTGGCCTTCTAGTTTTATGACTTGTTCCAAGAGCTTTTTTGACCCCGTGCACCCCACTCATATTTATAGAGGTCTAATCTTTCATTGTGAGCCTTTGTATTCACTTGAATTGCTTCCTTAGTGTAGTCAGTTTTAATGTTAGTCTCCCTTCCCCTGCACCGGTATAAAAGTAGAATGCAAGCAAAGTAACGAGGTACTCGCTGATCTTATTTGGATTCCTGAAACAGATTGTGCAAAAGTCAATGTGTTGAGGTTACCAACCGAGCCCCACCGTACAATTGTCAATTCAGACCCTCCGTCACCTTGCTCATCCATGAGCCTCAATCTTAGAGAGATACAGAGAGATTTTAGGTATGAAGAAAAAAGAAAATTTGGGTTGGGGGGGGAATCAAAAAGATGTATGCCCTTTTTTAATTTCCCCTTATTACGTTTTTGGCCCAACAAGGTTATTGAACACTTTAGTCACATTGTTGGTGTTATTCCTGTCTGTTTGAAAAGGCTAAAGGAAATCCGGCATCTGTGATGGACAAATGTTCCTTGTGGGGGGCACATAATAATTTCCATCAAGAAGATCTCTTAAGTTTCTTTTGGAACTCTGTGCTGTTGGCAAAACATTTGGAAAAATAATATGAAAACCTACTCTATCCTTGCTGTTTTGTTTGCTTGCCTTAATTACTTTTGCACGTGTCCACATCTGTGCAATCAAGGTGTCTTTGTGCCCTGGCAACTCCTTTCTGTAAATGACATGTAAAAGAGCCAACCCCTGCCCTCAATTTTCTACACATTCAAAGTTAGATAATTGAAGTGACGTCGGTGTTATGTCTATTCCTGATCAGAGGGCATATGTCATGGATTGGTGATACAATCGTTGTTTGGTTTATAAATTTGAATTTTATTATTCATCATTTAATTAACGGATCGTAACACCATTATACTCTTATCTTTTGTTGCTTTATTAACATGGGAGCAGATTCTGCACAATAAACAAATTGACCAGGTGGTTTGTATGTTTCTTGTGAACGGCCTTCTTCACGTACGAATGACAAGCAACACGTATTCCATTCCTGCCGTTCTTGTGCCTTAATTTTTCTGTGTAGTGTTTATTATCTCTGCCACCGAAGGTGGACTGAGGTTATATTTTCTCCCTTGTTTTTCTATTTGTCTGTCTGTCTGTGAGAAGGATATCTCAACAAGTTGAAGATGGATTTGGACGAAATTTGGTGGACATGTTGGGTGTGTGCTCTACAGATTGCCATTTGAGTTTACTTGTATCATGGCCACTTGTTTCATCGTTTTTTTTCAAATTTAATTTGTATAAAAGTTTTATTTGGGGTTGTTCACATGGTTATATTGAAATCGAAAAGAGAATATGGTAGATAGGCTCTCTGGAAACAAGTTTGTCAAAGGGCAGAATGTTGAAGAGCAGGCAAATGCAAGAACTCTGATGTAGAACCAACTTTACATTTAATCCATCGGGTTTATAGAATTAAACTGTTGCTCTAGTTCTTCCTAAATTGCACATCTAAGAGAGCATGCTTTTGGCTGTTCTCTCTTGTGCAGCCCATGGCTGGTGGTTTGCATCAGGGCGAGGGAATGCATTGCTGCTTCGCTGCTTACCTGACACACTACCCTCTGGAGGCCATGGCGGTAATTTTGGGGAATTTTGCCATGATGTCTGCAACAACTTACCCACTCTTCATCAAAAGACCTTTTGGTGTGCACCGGTTAATGCAAGCAGTCTGCACTTCCCACTCCCACCCCCTCCTACATTAACGCGCATCGGTGGGACAGTAAGCGTTGTAACACAACACCGTACCAGCAAAAGCATTAATCCGATAGCTTATAGTCAGCTGGGAATCGAACCCAGACGAGACCACTCAAAGGCAAGTGTGCCATCACTGCATCACCCCATCAGGACAGTTTTTGGCTATTTATGCATTTAAATGGAACATTTCAAATCTAGATTGCTGTCGACACTTCCACAACTTGGTGTGGTGCCTGTTCGAAGATAAAGATGGCAGAGTCAACATCATTTCAAGACGTTCATAAAATTGGCTGGTATGATTTGCCCCTTGCATTCGTATGGAGAGAACAGTAAGCTTGCCACTGAAATGCAGCATTGACTTTTATTTTGAATTAGGGAATTGGTTTTCGGTGAAGTTTTTCCTTTCTTACTGATGCATGCGGTGCGGCAGTGAAATATCGTCTGTTAAATGGTCACCGAGTTATTGAGGAAATCTGGAGATGTTTGCATCTAGTTGAATTGAGGTTGAACTTTTGGTTATAAAAATGTGTAAAAGAGCATGATGCCAAATTGGACATGGATCCTGTCATGGATATCATGTTATGAGTGGATCTATTTGGTTCCTCAAAATAATTCCAAGTGATGGCCAATGATAGCTTGTCCGTCTCGTTCTAGCCAATCATCCTGCCACTAATTCTAAGCTGCCTTGCGGGGGTTGGATCAAACCTGTGTCTTTTGAGACCCGAGCGAGGACATTAATTTTTCCCCTCGGGGATAATTGGCATCTTTGCAAGTGACTATCAGGCCAGTGCTATGACAACGTCAGACCTTGATGTACAATTTACCCTGCATGAAGTTTCTCTTGTTCCTGACATTTCCTTTTCTGTAGAGATTTGTTCAGGCCTGATATTTCCACCACCCACAAGGAAGGATTGCTTTCTTGTAAACATAGTCAATGACTTTTTACAACCGAGAAATGCATTAATGTTTCACGACTCAATTTTTTTGTTCATCGTTCAATGCAAAAGCTGGCTTTACCTAAATTTGAACTGTCTAGAATTTGACCCTCAGTGACCTTTTTGTAGCTGTTCGTTTATTAGCAAACATAGTGAGCTTTATACTTAATGCGTGCACACGAGAGAATAGGAAACAACAACAACAACAACAACAACAACACAATGCCCTGGCAATTTGGAATCCGTGTCGTTGGCTATGACCCTTTTGCTTCCGTTTTTTTTTTTTGCTTCCAATTTTTTTTTTTTGCATGGGGAATGATGCATGCCGGGAGATAAAGGCGTCGTCGGAGACATGAAAGACCCACATATCAGACACGATGTATATTTCCTCCACTGATTTTAATAAAGATATCTCCCGCATCATCAAATAATAATTTTTAATCGTGATTTACGTTACTTGATCCCTGATCCCGAATCCAGGCTGAAGTAACCGGAAATTGCGAATATAGTTGTGAACAAGTTATACGTAAAGTCAGAAGCGAATGTAAGAAGAATTCTATGTTCACTTCTTGTATTAATTTTTTTTAGATGAGATCCTGTTCTAGGCGGTGTAGTTGTTGTTGTGAAAGTAATGTTGAGGTATTATTTATTTTTTAGATGATATCTTGTTCTAGGTGGTGTAGTTGTTGTTGTGAAGGTAATGTTGAGGTATAATGTTGAGGTAATATTTATTTTTTCAGATGAGATCCTGTTCTCGGCGGTGTAGTTATTGTTGTGAAGGTAATGTTGAAGAAATTTTTTTTATTTAGATGAGATCCTGTTCGAGGCGGTGTAGTTGTTGTTGTGAAGGTAATGTTGAGGTATTATTTAATTTTTAGATGAGATCCTGTTCTAGGGGGTGTAGTTGTTGTTGTGAAGGTAATGTTGAGGTATAATGTTGAGGTAATATTTATTTTTTTAGATGAGATCCTGTTCGAGGTGGTGTAGTTGTTGTTGTGAAGGTAATGTTGAGGTATAATGTTGAGGTAATATTTATTTTTTCAGATGAGATCCTGTTCTAGGTGGTGTAGTTGTTGTTGTGAAGGTAATGTTGAGGAATTTTTTTTTATTCAGATGAGATCCTGTTCGAGGCGGTGTAGTTGTTGTTGTGAAGGTAATGTTGAGGTATTATTTAATTTTTAGATGAGATCCTGTTCTAGGGGGTGTAGTTGTTGTTGTGAAGGTAATGTTGAGGTATAATGTTGAGGAATTTTTTTTTATTCAGATGAGATCCTGTTCGAGGCGGTGTAGTTGTTGTTGTGAAGGTAATGTTGAGGTATAATGTTGAGGTAATATTTTTTTCAGATGAGATCCTGTTCTAGGCGGTGTAGTTGTCGTTGTGAAGGTAATGTTGAGGTATAATGTTGAGGTAATATATATTTTTTCAGATGAGATCCTGTTCTAGGCGGTGTAGTTGTTGTTGTGAAGGTAATGTTGAGGTAATATTTTTTTTTTCAGACGAGATCCTGTTCTAGGCGGTGTAGTTGTCGTTGTGAAGGTAATGTTGAGGTATAATGTTGAGGTAATATATTTTTTTTCAGATGAGATCCTGTTCTAGGCGGTGTAGTTGTTGTTGTGAAGGTAATGTTGAGATATAATGTTGAGGTGATATATTTTTTTTAGATGAGATCCTGTTCTAGGTGGTGTAGTTGTTGTTGTGAAGGTAATGTTGAGGTATTATTTATTTTTTAGATGATATCTTGTTCTAGGTGGTGTAGTTGTTGTTGTGAAGGTAATGTTGAGGTATAATGTTGAGGTAATATTTATTTTTTCAGATGAGATCCTGTTCTAGGCGGTGTAGTTATTGTTGTGAAGGTAATGTTGAGGAAATTTTTTTTATTTAGATGAGATCCTGTTCGAGGCGGTGTAGTTGTTGTTGTGAAGGTAATGTTGAGGTATTATTTAATTTTTAGATGAGATCCTGTTCTAGGGGGTGTAGTTGTTGTTGTGAAGGTAATGTTGAGGTATAATGTTGAGGTAATATTTATTTTTTTAGATGAGATCCTGTTCGAGGTGGTGTAGTTGTTGTTGTGAAGGTAATGTTGAGGTATAATGTTGAGGTAATATTTATTTTTTCAGATGAGATCCTGTTCTAGGTGGTGTAGTTGTTGTTGTGAAGGTAATGTTGAGGAATTTTTTTTTATTCAGATGAGATCCTGTTCGAGGCGGTGTAGTTGTTGTTGTGAAGGTAATGTTGAGGTATTATTTAATTTTTAGATGAGATCCTGTTCTAGGGGGTGTAGTTGTTGTTGTGAAGGTAATGTTGAGGTATAATGTTGAGGTAATATTTTTTTCAGATGAGATCCTGTTCTCGGCGGTGTAGTTGTTAAGGTAATGTTGAGATATAATGTTGAGGTAATATTTTTTTTTTCAGATGAGATCCTGTTCTAGGCGGTGTAGTTGTTGTTGTGAAGGTAATGTTGAGGTATTATTTATTTTTTAGATGAGATCCTGTTCTCGGCGGTGTTGTTGTTGTGAAGGTAATGTTGAGGTGATATTTTTTTTTTTAGATGAGATCCTGTTTTAGGTGGTGTAGTTTTTGTTGTGAAGGTAATGTTGAGGTAATATGCAGTAGTGTTATCACGGTTATAGAAATGCACAAATAAGTAATTTGATCGATAGTATACCCAATCACACCTTTATGACTAAAAAATTAACAACAAAACTTGAGAGTAAATACTCGAGCAGTTTTAAGTCTTCCTAATTTTATAATAAAGATATCTCCCGCATCATCAAAAAATATTTTTTTAATCGTGATTTACATTATTTGATCGCTGATCCCGAATCCAGGCCGAAGTAACCGGAAATTGCAGCATCGAATGTAAGAAGAATTCTACGTTCACTTCTTGGCTTTGCCTATTCCATAATATATATATATATATATATATATATATATATATATATATATATATATATATATATATATATATATATATATATATACACATACAACCATGGGGACCATACTCGGTGCAGAGCATTGGTGCTGCTTAAGCAGTCTCCTGGGCTATTGGGCACTATCCTGGATGGGATACCATCAGACAGCACCTGGTTGCCAACCCTATCTGTGCAGACCAGTACAATGCAGATATGTTCAGGATATTGAGCCGAGGTCGCAGCTCGTTTCATTTACGTATGTTGGAAGCAACCTTCATCCTTACCACCGATCCAATACTATGTCGTCAAAAGGAATTTGTACGATCTCTGTATCTCTTTCAGCATGGAAAGATCAAGGGAAATACGGTAACAAATGGTGAATGGACCTTCAGGGAGGCCCCTCCCTCCTCTCTCCAGGATGTGGTTGCAAACGTGAATCATCGGTGAACTCTGCTCCAGCCAATGGTGTAGTGTCGTGGTAGAGATGCTTAGCAGGCAGACACGAGCGGGGGAACAGCCGAGCCCGGCTGTGGTGTACAAGCGCGAGCGCGGGCGTACTTTGCCCGTGGCTCTCCTTTATTACGTACTCAACACACTCACGAGCCGTGGCACTACGGCACCACTACGACGCCTCAGGCGGCGCGCACTCCTTATATCCCTGGCAGACACGATGCTCACGACGACCACTCCCCCCATCATCATGCCCTGCCCCGCAAGCCCGCAGGCTATACCACAAATGGGAGCTCGAAGTGAAGATGATGAGCCGACCAATGGGCGTTCAGATTAACCGTGACGTCATTACAGATTAACCAATCAGTGTCTACCTTATTGAGACCTGCGTATAAAGCACATGCCTTCACTTCCTTCCTCATTTGCGAATTTTTACCCTGAGGAGTGCAGATCTAAAAGCTTCGGTCACTATGGCGTGTTTATTTGTATCCATATTAATGTATATATGTATGTATACATATATATATATATATATATATATATATATATATATATATATATATATATATATACATATACACATATATGTATGTATACATAAATGAATATATATGTATGTATACATAAATGAATATATATGTATGTATACATAAATGAATATATATGTATGTATATGTATATATGAATATATATATATATATATATATATATATATATATATATATATATATATATATATTGTTGCGGATTTGCGCCCGCCGGCGTGCGGACAGCCACGTAACTCGAATCGCGGCACGTCGCCCACCGGACGGACAATCCCGTCGTGACCCTCTCGGACTAACGCCGGGAACTAGTCACGGGTGGGCCTTTCGGCCTCACCATGATCGTGCCAATCGGCCCCCCGCGTGGGATAGGGTTGCTCGCCAAATTCGACCTACCTAAGTACCCACACGGAGGGTAGACCGGGCGATCGCACCTCGCCGCAGGTCGACTTCGGACACAGGCCACTTTAAGCGACCCGTTCCGTACTATCGGGATAACCGAGCGGTGTTATCGTCAACCCCGATGGTTCGATTAATTATCGGGCGTTTTAGCCCACGACCAACCCTTTACGTGAAGTAAGATGGAGATTCAATAGAGGAAAAGACGAAGCGAAACGGAAAAAAACAGTTCAACATAAAGCACATTTATTTCGCGATGGCACACGGATAGCACACATATACAATTATACACCAAAAGCAAATGTAAAAGAAGAAGAAACACACAATAATGCACAAAAAGCAAATGTAAAAGCAAAACACAATGCAGATATTCCACCGACTACCGAGCACACGGCAACACTTATACAGTTTTACTTCACAGACGGCGCCGACAACACATATACTCAAAGCAAAAGAAAAAGGGACCACCCTCCACTATGAGGGGGCAGACGGGCCTGGGGGCCGAGACCGCGTCGAGCCTACCCGTCTGGTGATGAGCCGCAAAATGGCGGTGGCGCCCCGACTCCGCGGGCCTCGCGGACAGTGTCTGGAATGGGGTGGGAAACGGGGCCCCCTTCTCACACTATCTCAGCGCGGGGGGAAACAGGAGGGGGTTGTTGATGCTCGGGGGGATGAGGATATCTCGCTGGTTCGGGTCCCGCGACGAGCGTCTCCACCGCGACCTCGGTCGCGTTATCGGCCTCCCCTCTCCGCAGCTTCCCGACTCTGACACGAGCGCCCCCTCGACTGCCTTCGCCGCCGCCACCTCTCCAACTCTCCACAGCTCCGTCCAACTGCTTTCTCCGACTCTTCTCTTCACTGACTTCCCAACTCAACTTGACTGACTCCTTCCAACTCAACTACTCAACTGACTCCTTCCAACTCAACTACTCAACTGCCTTTTTGGCGAGCGAACGCAGCCCTTTATAGCCCCCGTGGCTTCGCTCCTTCACCTTCGACCCTTTACCTCTGGCTGGCTCCCCATTGGACAGAAGAAAAGTGGGCGTGAATGCTTTTTGATCCGCGAATCTGCATATAGCGATTATACTCCGACGCACCTGGAGGCGGGGCCAAATCGCCCCATGCTCACTGATAGGACGGAACAGAAGTGGGCGTGAACCGTTTTTGATCCGATTGCTTCGGAAAGGTTGGTGTTTTTTTGCACCCGCTGCTCGGTGCGCGCCCTGCACGAGTCCAGGATCGGCGTCCACAAGCGGCGCGGGAATGGCGGTGATGCGATGGTTGCGAGAGCGAGACGTGACAGCAAGGGTCGTGGCTGTTGTGAAGCGGCGTTGCGGTTGGTGGTTGTTGTGTGATGGCTGTTGAGACGTGGTTGGTGGTGGTAGTAATGGCGGCTGGTCCAAAATAAAGAAAGTAAAAGAAAAACGGCTATCTGGAGGGGTCGCAGCCCGAATGAATGACATTTATTCCCTCTAAACAACGGGTTTGGACTAACTACACATATACTTACAGAGATATCTCACCTAAGGGACCTGAATGGTGGTTTGCGAATTTCGTCAACCACAACAATATGTATATGTATTTATTTATTTATTTACGTATATGTATGTGTATATAGATATATATTTACGTATATATATATATATATATATATATATATATATATATATATATATATATATATATATATATATATATTTATGTATGTATATATTTACGTATATGTATGTGAATATAGATATATATTTCCGTATATATATATATATATATATATATATATATATATATATATATATATATATATATATATATATATATATATATTTATGTATGTATATATATATTTACGTCTATATTTACGTATATGTATGTGTGTATATATATATATATATATATATATATATATATATATATATATATATATATATATATATATATATATATATATATATATATATATTCATTCGTGGGTTTTTTTGTTATCTCCTTCCATTTGCAATATCTAGCTGGGAATGTCTGTTTTCACATTCTTGAATCATCACTTGATTGTAATCTGACAAAGTTCCACAGTCTCATTCTTAGCCTCTGACTATGTTATTTTGGCTGTGCTCTCTTGCACCCACCGACAATGGTTATCTTTGTGTCTCATTGCCATACTCGCAGACATGGTTAGCAGACTCATTTGTCCGTGCTTGTGATGACGTAGAACAGATTTATCAACTGAAAGCCGATAAGAACACGTTGGCCACTGTCGGAAACGAGGGGCAGCTGATGCATCTGGGTGTTTTATGGTTTGTGATGACGTGTTTTACACAAGGTTGTGATGCCGTAGTTCATCACCAAGTCCCAATTCTTTTATTTTTATTTCATTGTTTGGCGTCACATTTGCTTTGATGTCCATGTGGTGGCAAGAGTGAAACAGTCTGTTGTCGGTCATAACCTATCTTAAGTACTGGCATTCAATTTGTGATTTGAAATGATTTTGCAAATGAAGTAAGCACATTGCTACAGGTCTTTGTTTGACAAGCTGCTCCAATAATAAATCATTAAGTTGAGATGGTTGGTCTGAAAGAGCTTATTGGGTGGTCTTTTGGGGTTTTTTCATACAGGCTGATTGAGGAGGACTTTTTCGTATGGTTACACTGGCATCTAATGCCATATTCGAGGGTTTCTAGTTTAATGGTCACTGGCCTAGCATGAAAACAGGAAGATGTAATGATGAGAAAGATTGTTTTGTTAAATAGGTTGAAGAGCTGTTTAATTAAAATTGTCTGTGAAACAGTTTCCTTTATGTCAGCTGTTAGCTTTTATGTTTGGTGATGGACTTGGTGATTGTTCGTATGTGCTTCTGTGGGATTATATCGAGGGCAGAAATGTGAAAGCCTTCACCATGGTGGGTATGCGTCGCGCATTCTTGAAACTGCCGATGGCTTCTCTTGTGAGTTTGTGAGATTGAATCCCTGTTTACACTGCATGCTCTACCTTTTATATGGTGGTTTCAATGATTTGATGTGTGTTTCACACACTTTAATGATGTGGCTAATCATTGGCTTGGTGTTGGCTTAATGGTTAGGGTGGTGGGCTTTGGATCCTTGGGTCGTGAGTTCAAATCCTACTCAGTTGTTGAATTAATACAAGTTGGGGTTAACTTGGCCTGCCATCCTTCCGAGGTCGGTAAAATGAGTGCCAGCTTGCTGGTATCCTTTGTCGGAGTGGCGACCCGTCCAGGATTGTGCCCAATAGCCAAGGAGACTGCTTAAGCAGCACCAACGCTCTGCACAGAGTATGGGCACTCTCTCACTCTCTCACTCTCTCACTCTCTCACTCTCTCACTCTCTCACTCTCTCACTCTCTCACTCTCTCACTCTCTCACTCTCTCACTCTCTCACTCTCTCACTTCTTTTTGTCTGTTTTTTTTTAATTGAGTATCGTATGTCAACCAATTTTGACATGAATAAATATTCATACAATGTCATGTTGTTGGATGTGTAGCAAGATCGAAATTTTCATCCATTCTGTGATCGTATTAAAATATCAGTGATGTTTGAGGACTAACATACAAAATTGTTCCTTGTACTTTAAGGAGACCCTTATCAATCCTTTATGATTTTTACCTCCATCACTGAACGTGGATGGAGGTTATTATTTCACTCCTGTCTGTCTGTCTGTCTTTATCTGTTTGTATGTGAACAGGATATCTCAAAAAGTTATAGAAGGATTTGGACCAAACTTGGTGGACAGGCTGGGTGTGTGACAAGGACAAAGTGATTAGATTTTGATGAAGATCTGGATATTGTTCTTAAATTTTTAAATGATTCTTCACCATTGAGAGATGGGGCCAAAAACGAAACTATAAGGGCACTCGGTAGAGCACATACCTCCGCCACATAATGCCTGATCCACGAGAACATATCGGGCCCAATGCATTTTTGAACTCTCATGATATATGTATGTATGTATATATATGTATATATATATATATATATATATATATATATATATATATATATATATATATATATATATACATACATACATATACATATAGTTTTTGGTGCTATCACTCAAAAAAAAAAATTCTCTTATCCGGATTTGGATCTTCACCAAAATGTAATCAATTCTTCCTTGTCACACACCCAACCGGATCCATGTACAACTTTTTGTCTTCCTGTCCACAAAATTTCATCCGGATCTAGCCAGAACTTTTTGAGATATCCTACACACAAATAAACTAACAGACAAACACAGACAGAAAGGGGTGAAAACGTAACCTCCTTCACCTTCGGTGGTGGAGGGAACTAAGTGGATGAGTTGGTTATGTGACAAGGACAAGCCGATTTGATTTTGGTTCAGGTCCGGATCCATATCTGACCTATCAGTGGGATATAAACCATAAACTGTTCACCTTGGCAGAGGTATGCACTCTACCAAGTGCCTCTTCTAGTTTCTGCTGTTTTCAACAATCTTCTTCCTTCATTGAAACTTGTAGAATTTTATTTTATGTGTGCATTGTGTCAGATGTACATTTTCTTGCTGTTGGACTTGTACGTCTGAAATTGCTCACTATTCAATGTTAAAACACAATTCTTATCAGATGCCAGATTTACAAATGTTTATCAAACATGGCAAGCTTCTCAATAAATTGTAAGGTTATTCAAAATCACAATAATAATATAATTGCAATATATCCCTGGATACCGAAACTTACCATTAAGTACTCAACACATTCCTTCATTTCAAACACTCATCCACAAATCAATAATCCCTTTTAAATTCCGATAGTCTACGGTGAGTTAAAAGTGAATTGTTTTTCTGTTTTTAACTATAAAAAGGGCATCAATCAGCTTTCCCATGTCCTTGCTGGAGTATCAAATATAATCTACAAGCTCAGGCCACCTGTAATTTCTTCCACATTGAAATGTGACAGCACCTTTATTTCATCTCCAACTTTGTTGCAAAAGTTAGTGATTTATCCAGGAAATTAATTCCCACATTGTCTGGCAACTACCCAGTCAACAATGTGTGTAGTTTCATTTGTGCTCCTATCTCGCTAACTTTTGACTCATCAATGGATTCCGTTGAGTCATCATGATCAAGATTTTCCTCTGTTTTGATTTTAAATTACTACAAGTGATAAAAAAAAAATGAAAAAGGATGTAGATATGACATGCCAAAACAATGCAAACAAGGTCGGGATGGTCACAAGAGATTATCACCTGAAACCATCCACGCATCTTTCTTTGAATAATGGTTGTTGTCTGTCTATCCCTCCATCCATTTACAATGACAGTGCATGTTGATCGTTTCCATGTATGGATTTGACCAGTGAAATATTAAACAGTACACACACACGCGCAAACACTTCATTCACCCAGTGTTTGTGGTGATTGTGTACTCATATCGAGAGATGTATGGGGTCATTTCTCATTTGCAGGCACAGCCATTATTGAAAGAATGATGTAAGGATGGTTTCGCTTGATAACAATCTCTAGCTCAGTGTTTCTCAAGGTGGGGCGTGGCAATATTTTGGTGGGGAATAAGGATTCAAAACTCTTTTCAAGATCAAAGGAACCATGATGTGGCTGTCTGAGGAGAGCGAAAAGAAATACCCAAACTCGACTACTTTGGCAAGGGAAGTATTGATAAATTTTCCATCATCTTATTTAGTCGAATGTGGATTTAGTGTTACCGATTTACTGCAAGCTAAGAGAAATCGACTAGAAATCATGAAACGTGGAGATTTAAGGCTGAAACTAACAAAATTGGTTCCTCGAATCAAACAAATCTGCAGCCAGCGTCAAGGGCAGGGCTCCCATTGAAGTGAGTAGCAATTGAATAAAATTTGCAATAAAGTTTTAATAAAGCCTTTTGAATACATATGTAGTATATACTGTAGTGTCTCCAATCATGGTGGGGCGTACGAGTTTTTTTGAAAATCAAAGTGGGGCGTGGGACAAAAAAGGTTGAGAAACACTGCTCTCGCTTGTTTACATACTTTTTGTTTTGTCATCCGTACATCCTTTTACATTGTCACCCTGCGCACACGGAGTGAAAAGCGGGGTGAAGCAATTGGTTCACTTTGTCTGTCTGTCTACAAACGTCGATTTATGATCGAGGAATAACTAAATTTCAATTAAATGTCATGGGGCCTATTTCGAACATGAATCAGAAGACAAACCTGTAGTTTAGCAGTATTTTGGTTCTGAACTTGTCCCGATCGTGCATGTACAGAGGAGAGGAGTGAGATTTTTTTTTGTTGTTGACTCTGTCTTCCTATGCAGCAGTCAAACAACATTGAAAATCATTCCAAACACGAAACTTACTATTTATAAGGATGTTACAAAGGACACAAACAACAGGCACGAATAACTAATGTAACGTGTAAAATAAGGTGGTGTAGAAGACACCGCATCAATGGTAGTGAACTTCCAAAAAAAATTTTCTCCAACATTGAAAATCTCTTTTATTTCAATTGTATTACATACTTAAATACTGTCGAACACACATCGCCCTTTTAGCACTTTCAAAACCCTTCCGTTTAGCAGTACTTGGACAAAATATTACATCATTCTACATCATCACGACCAATCAAATGTGCCACTCGTAGACTCCACCCATGTCCTTGTTTCTGAAGACAGTGTGGAGTCAGGGGTTCCGTGAACTCTCTAATTTAAAATGTTTTTTTTTATTACTTGTTTCTGTACATTTTAAAATGTATTTACATGCTGGAGAATTTTATTACTCTTCCTGGAGAAGAGGGTATTGCATTTGGGTCTGTTTGTTTGTCGGCCTGTCTGTTCACACATAATGTGCTTACAGAGGACACAAGCACCACCTAGTGGTAGCAAGTACATATTACAAGTTGTATTTTTCAATTGAGTATGTTGATAAAGTATGTGCAATTATAATGCAAACATGTCTACAAAGTATGTACAATTACAATGTGATTATGTCTACAAAAGATATATATATATACAGTACTATTTAAAAAGGGGAGTGCATATATAAAAATATGTCTGCGTCAGTAAAATATGTGAATCCAGACTATAAAACTGAAAAGGTCTGTTTGTCTGCTGTCTGCACATAAACATACATTGTCCATGCATCGTCCACACACCATACAAACACCACACAAAACAAGTCTTGGTGAGAGTCTGCAATCTCTGGTTATTCTTTCTTGTTATTATTGTACTGTGAAATGTCTTGTCATTAAAAGTGTCAGTTGAGCATGAACAGAGGAACACAAAGGATGCGAAGACTGAACAGTCATCAGACTTGAAGTAGAAAGACTTAAATGGTTTTCTGTTGTCGGACTATGCCTAAAATTCCACTGTTGTGTATATATATATATATATATATATATATATATATATATATATATATATATATATATATATATATATATATATATATATGTGATTGGGCCTCTGCCATTTGTCCCGCCTCCACCAGGCTGATTGACAGGCTTTGTCCCACCCACATCAGGCTTACGTTTGTCACTATGCCTACTTTGTGGAATCCTTTCAAGTGATGAAAACCTCAAGTATTCATGGACCTACCCACTGTAAAATACAGGAGATTAATGTGCATTCCAAGTATTGAACTTAAACCAATTTTGAGTTAGGCTGTCTGAATAACAGAAGGAGAAGGAGAAGATGAGGAAGTACAAATGGGCTGTTTTGGGTCTGTCAGTTCTGTGGCTCAGCGATGCTGTCCAAGAGCTTATTGAATGTTGTTGGATGTGAAATCCTCTGCAAATGACTGCTACGTACTTTATAGGTTTATAAGTTTGTATTTTGATGGATTTATTTTGAGAATTTGTGTTGTATTAAACATATGGAGTGTCCTTTCCATCCCTACATAGGAAGTCTTACTGACTTCCTGATACTGCACAGAGAAGTGAACACATCAACTTCCAGGAAATTGTACTTGTACCATCAAAGGACTATTTTGCGAGTGGCACTGAAAGGGTGGCACACTTTCCTCTGATCTGTCTCGTCTGGGTTTGATTCTCTGTCGGACTGGTATTTTGCAGGTCGGGGCATTGCATCAATGATTGTGCTGTGCCTTGGATGAACGTTAATTTGGAGACCCATGTACTAGTATTTCTTGGTTGGATGTTAAGTATCCCATTATGTCTTTTGAAGAAGAGTAGGTGGGTTACGGCCAGCACCTTGGCCAAATGACAAATTCCTGTGCTCATGAGCAGGGGCAGTGCCAGTGGCACAGCTGTACTTCAGTAATTAAGCAAGCAACCGAGCCAAGTTCTTAATTTAATCCCATTTTAATTGGAATTTGCTAACAATGATGAATGGAATGTTTTTGCTTCAATAAGCTTCCAAGGTTTTTTTATTTTATTTTTTTTAACATCGATGATAATTTTGTTTATCAGGTTCACATGAATTTTTCAGATAAAGACTAGGCAATTATGCAATTGATTAGGGACATAACTGTGAACTATTTGTAAGTATGCATTTTCTTTGCTCATGTCTAGAAATTGAACAAAATGGCTGGTGATGCAGGCTCCGTTTTGTCCAGCTATTAAACCCAATTGCCCAGAACTACCCTACACTGCTGCTGGGCAACCTATGCTTGGATGTCTAAACCAGGTTGGCCATCAGTCCATCTTGTTATTTTGGGACATCCATGAGCATCAATTTATGCTGAGGTTCCATTGACTCTTGTCTGGTAGTCCACTGGGCCATCACCTATTGTTCTCATCGTGAAATAGCAGGGCACATTTCCCTGCTTCATAAATTGATTGCTCCAAACTCTTATTTATCATCATGCACTGTTTAATTAGTGCTTTTAGCTAGCATGTGACTTTTGAAAATATATAATCCACCCCTGAATGCTGGGGGCGCATGCACAGAAAGCCCTCGTGATGAGGTCCGTTGGGCGGTTGGATGCATTGTATTCGTGCCAAATAAGCATTTTAGCATGAAATGGCTCACACAGCTTTTTAAAGAAGCCGAAAATACTTGAAAACAAACCTGCGAGAAAGGGGTGCGCCTCTGTATAACAAAATATTTGGAGAACTTTTTGATCAACTCATCCAAAATGTTAATATCTTACGGTCCATACTGCAAAAACTCGCAACCATGTGGGCCCGTAAAACATCTGAAGGTTTGTAAATGGCTGCATTCTACTCAAACCTTCGTGCTTTACACCAATGGGAAGGTCATATCAGGGCTATCGATACACAGGGTGTCTAAAATGATGATATTTACTATTAATCATGCTTGGGATCAGGTGGAGTGGGGTTGGAGTGAGAGTTATGTGGGCTGTGAGTGCCATTATAAATAGATATTTTTTGTTTAGTTCCAGGGCCACAAGAGAATTTATATGAGATTGTTGCATCTGTTGGTGAAAGGAGAAGTGTGTGTGTGTGTGTGTGTGTGTGTGTGTGTGTGTGTGTGTGTGTGTGTGTGTGTGTGTGTGTGTGTGTGTGTGTGTGTGTGTGTGTGTGTGTGTGTGTGTGTGTGTTTGTTTTGTTTTTTTAACAACGATTACCGCTAGCTCATTATATTAATAGGAAATGGTACAAATCCGATTCCTCTCATCCATGGGTATTTCTTGTATTCCTATACTTCCATGAGTCTGATTTGCATTTACGAACAGAACAATTATGGTTAGCCATTTTGAAATTGGCACTGTTTTGTTTAAATGCTGAAATATTAGACTATTTTTGAGTAACAACAGCTTAAAAGTGCTGGCCAGCAGAAGCGAGTCACGGTAAACGCACGCACGCACACACACAATTGTGAAACCTTGTCTCCCACTCCGCAGGGAAAAGGCTACCGAGACATGTGCAAACACGTAATTTTTAGTTTCTTCCATTTTTTTTTTCTGTTTGTGGAGTACTACTGAACTAAGTCCTGCTTATTTAACAATGGATTCTAAAAAGCTTAAGAATGAGTTTTCTTATCCTCCATGTCTTTGTGGTATAATTTCAGTCCTTTTAATGTTTTTTATTTATCATGCAGAGCATACAAAATTGTTAAATTATGCAACTTACACACTGATGTAATGGATCTGCGCATGAAATTGACCTGAATGATTTGTGTTACTTTTTGTCATATGTGGTTTATTATGAAATGTAAAGAGTTGATGTGAAGTGTGCCGCAACAGTAATATATACTTAACTACTGCAGCACGTGTTGAAAGAGCTCAACATGGGAGGTTATATTGTTTTTTAACAGGAAAGAAGAAAAAAATAATTGGGAGTGATTGAGGCAGTGATCTGTTGTCTGTACAACTGCCTGCGTTCAATATTTTGTCTGGAAAAATTATAATTTTCCCAGAGATTTGGATTAATTTGAGGCAATTTTTACTTCGTAATTTTTTCTCCCCGAGGAGCGTTTCCTTGGTTCAAGGTGGGACAGACAGACGAACATACAGAATTCGCCTATTACAGGTACCTCCCGCTTAATGAAGGGGTTACGTACCTTTATAACCCTTTGTTATGCGAACTTTTGTTATACAGTAACTCATTGTCCATTATTTCTTATTTGAAAAATTGTGGTTTGTTTCCTAACCGTAATGTTTCGGTCTAAAAGCAAAGCCATATCCTTGGTATAACGATGGTTTTAGGTGCAATTGATGTTATAATATTACTATTATTTGCCTAATAATAGAGACGGAAACACAATAATAAAGTTAATTTAGTTGTAACACTCACCAAAACAATACGAGTCCAAGTTTCCGTACAAGGAGGTGGTGGAGGAGACGGTTATTTTTTTAACACATTCATTCTGAAAAGTGAATGACTCGCAAGCCTTCTGAAAAGTTAATCAGTGGGAAAACATATCTTACTTATCATTGCCATGGAAGTGACATTGCACGATCTACGTGACGCCGTGACGGCTCCTTTCTTCGTTGTAGCAAATGATGACCATTGAATGAACACCTTCTTTAAGCGATGAATAGTCCTAATTGAAACCATTCACTGTTGCGTAACCTTCACTATGCGAATCTTCCTTCAGCGGGGATACCTGTATATGTATGGATTCACAGAAAATTTCATGTGAGGAAAAAAAAGCAAAAAGGGAAGTTGAGTTGGTTGAAAGAGCTCAAAAATGGGAGGTTCATTAAGGAGTGTCTTGGGTTGTAATTATATGCAGCAGAGGCTTAAAGAAAAAGAAGAGGGTAAAATGAGTTTAACAACTTATCGATTTATTTAATGGATTATATTAAGATAGTTTTAGTCTTAGCTGTCACAAAGTTTTGTTTCAGGCTGATACAATGATGATACAATGTTATGACTGATACAATGTTATGGCAACCAAACCAAAATAGATACAATGATGTGTTTTTTGCATTTTATCACATAATTCATTAAGTTTCTTGTGTTCTTCAGTGCACTTCAACATGTGCACCTTTACTGGCTTGTAGCACATCCAAACGTCTGTCCACTTTAATCCATGTGTTTTTTTTTTTGTTTTTTTTGTTTGTTTTTTTTTTTGTATACCTTGTCGAGGCTCGTGTGAGAGCTAACACACAACGCACAGCAAGGGGGGCATGAGACAAGAGGGGCGGGAGTGCGAAGGACAAAACAGTGGGGAACAGAGACATTAGGAGATCTGTGGAAGGCAGAGGGATGGGACGGGGAACATGGGGAATAGAAGATGGACATTACAGGGACTTTCAGGAAGGAAAGCAGGGAATTTGAAAGAGGTGGGCTTGGGTGGATTATTGGGGGTAGAAAAGATCGAGGATTTGGATGGAGGATGATAAGAGGTGGTGGTGAACAGCTGTTTTGAAGGCCTGGAGGGAAGAATGGGATTGAATAGCGTGAGGGAGTTTATTCCAAAGGTGGGAAAAAAGTGGAATGAAAGAGTGAAGGTGAGCAGTGATTCGTACTTTGGGTAGTTTTACCAGAAGGGGATTGTTGGCGGACCTTGAGCGCCATGCGGAAATGTGGTGGGGACAAATCGCAAAGAGTGCAGGGGGGGGGCGAGACCGGAGAGGAGACTGGAGAAGACCGGAAGACCACCGACCTGCCTGCGGTGAGCGGCCCAAAGACTCAGCCTCATTGCGGGAGATGCCAATGATCCGAAATGCCTTGGTTTCTACAGCGTGAAGCCGAGAAAGGTGGGAGGCAGGAGCACCAGCCCAGAGGGGAGAGCAGTACTCCATCAGGCTGCGGACGAAAGTTTTGTAAGTGGTCAGGAGCTCAGGTGGGCCGAAGAAGGACTTTGCATGACGGAGGATTCCCAGTCGGCAACTTGCTTTGGAGGCGAGGTTTGAAATGTGGCTTTCCCAGGAAAGGTCATGGCAGATAGTGTGACCCAGAAGCTTGAAAGAAAGGACTTCTTCCAGAGGATTGTTGAGAAAGTGGATGGGGGGGTTTTCTAAACAGTCCTTTCGGAGAGACATAGTGAGAGTGTGAGATTTGTCCGGATGGAAAGACTTGTTCCACGTGTTGGACCAGTTTGTGATTTTATCCAGATCTGCAGTGAGCGAAGAAGCTGCTGCTTGCCGGTCTGAGGGATGACCGATGGTACGGCCGAGGGTGGAGTCTTCAGCAAAGAGATAAAGAGGATTTTCCAGAGAGTCGGAGAGATCATTGATGAAAACCAGAAAAAGAACAGGGCCCAGAACGCTACCTTGAGGAACTCCAGCCTGGACAGGAAGAGGGGATGAAAGAACTCCATTTAGGGCCACACGTTGACTGCGACAGGAGAGTAAGTCTGTGAGCCATGAGTGGAGATGGCCTTGAATACCATAGGAAGAGAGTTTGGTGAGCAGTGCAGGGTGCCTGACTGTCAAAAGCACGTGATATGTCCAGGGATACGGCTCAAATTTTCTGTCTGGCATTGAGGACCTCCATCCATTGTTGGGAGAGCAGAAGCAGCATATCCAGGGTAGAGTGACCTGGTCTGAAACCAAATTGATGATCAGAAATCAAGCCAATCGAGAAGAGGAAGGATTTAATGTCTGTAGCGATGATGGATTCCATTACCTTGCTGATGATTGGGAGAAGGCTGATTGGTCTGTAGTTGCAGGGATCTGTTTTTGAACCTTTTTATGCAGGGCAGTAATGTTTGCTGATTTCCGAGCAAATGAGAGGGTGAACAGAACAGAGAGAGGGTGAGCAAGAGCAGAAGAGCAAGTTTTTAGGACACGTGGGCTGATGCCTTCTGGACCGGTTGCAGAATCTGAGTCGAGGTTTGACAGCAAGCTCTCCACCGTGTCAGGAGAAAAGGACACAGAGTCCAGGGACAGTTGGGTGCGACTGGGTGAGGTGGGTCGGGAAAGTGATGGGTTTTGAACACAATATTTCGCTGCAAACATCGAGTTTAGGCATTCAGCCTTTTCACGTGCGGTATCAGCAGTGCGGCCATTTGAGGTCAGGGAGGGGATGGAGGGGGAACATACACCAGAAACAGATTTGATTAGATATATAGGGATATGTTTGCCAACATATCCCTCGTCACACTGCTGATGCAATTGGTTATCCTTGCACAAAGTGTTTCAACGGCAGCAACAGATGTTTGGAAAACAATCCTTGACGTACCCCCACAAGAAGTCTAAGGGCGTCACATCGGGAGACTGTGAAAGCCAATGGACTGTCTCACCACATCCAATCCATTTACCGTGGAAGTTCTTGGTTCTAAAATTTGTACTATCTGCACTTTATATGTGTGAAAATGCAATCTTTCATGTACAACTTTCTTTTTTATATTATAATTTTCCTGTAGGTTTGGATTTATTTGAGGCAACTTTTACTTGATAATTAAGCCTGGTGTTGGCTTAGTGGTTGGGGTGGTGGCTTGGAATCCTAGGGTCCTGAGTTCAAGCCCAGTTGGCCGCTGAATTAAAATACACCAGGAGGTTGACTCAGCCCGTCATCCTTCCGAGGTCGGCAAAATGAGCACCAGTGTACTGTACTGGTAATGGGGGCAGTGCATCAGCAGCATCGCCGCGTCCCAACCAATGATGCAACCAGCAGCCATAGGCTGCGAGAGAGAGAGAGAGAGAGAGAGAGAGAGAGAGAGAGAGAGAGAGAGAGAGAGAGAGAGAGAGAGAGAGAGAGAGAGAGAGAGAGAGAGAGAGAGAGAGACTGAGAGATAGAGAGAGACTGAGAGATAGAGAGAGACTGAGAGATAGAGAGAGACTGAGAGATAGAGAGAGACTGAGAGATAGAGAGAGACTGAGAGATAGAGAGAGACTGAGAGAGAGAGACTGAGAGAGAGAGACTGAGAGAGAGAGACTGAGAGAGAGAGAGACTGAGAGAGAGAGACTGAGAGAGAGAGACTGAGAGAGAGAGAGACAGAGAGAGAGAGAGAGACTGAGAGAGAGAGAGAGAGACTGAGAGAGAGAGAGAGAGAGAGAGAGAGAGAGAGAGACTGAGAGATAGAGAGAGACTGAGAGATAGAGAGAGACTGAGAGATAGAGAGAGACTGAGAGATAGAGAGAGTCTGAGAGAGAGAGTCTGAGAGAGAGAGTCTGAGAGAGAGAGTCTGAGAGAGAGAGTCTGAGAGAGAGAGTCTGAGAGAGAGAGTCTGAGAGAGAGAGTCTGAGAGAGAGAGTCTGAGAGAGAGAGTCTGAGAGAGAGAGAGAGACTGAGAGAGAGAGAGAGAGACTGAGAGAGAGAGAGACTGAGAGAGAGAGTCTGAGAGAGACACTGAGAGAGAGAGACTGAGAGAGAGAGAGAGACTGAGAGAGAGAGAGACAGAGACTGAGACACTGAGAGAGAGAGAGAGAGAGACACTGAGAGAGACTTGATGATTTATCTTTCTCTCAGAGAATTATTTAAGGGTGGGACAAACAGAAGTCAGGAATTTTTTTCACTGAATCCCGGTTTCGTTTGGTAGTTTGGAAAAACCGACAATCCTGACTCACATTTGTCTCTCACGAAATGCATCTGTGCTCCTGTGCTTCGTTAATTGATCGGGGCGGGGGGGGGGGGGGGTGCTTCTGTAAAGCACTTACTGTATTTGAAACTCTCATGTTAAAATTAGTTGAGCAATTTTCAATCAATAAACTTAATGCATCAGCAAACATGTTTGGCTTTTAAGAGAGCATCTCATTTAGCAAGTGATTTTCAGAGTTCATCAACTTCGGGTTAGCCACAAAACCTGGCCAGGCTCTGCTCGGCTCGGCTCAGTTCGGTTCGGACGTGCCAAACCTGGCGAGTTGCAGTTTGGAAACCCAGATCAGTTGTACCAGCATTATGCAATAATTCTATGTACTATGGAAACCTGCAACACAAATTCTACAACCAACTGTAGCGCTGTATGGTGCAGAAGGTGGTGACGGGAACTTCTGCAGCAATTCCAAGTGATGGATGATTTCTGGATAATCAATCACGAGTGACAGAACATGATTTAAAAAATAAAAATTCTGGATAATAAATGTTTCTGTTTTGCGGATTTCCAGATAAAAGAGGTTCCACTGCTATATTTGTAGAATATAAATATAAGTGGGTAAAAGTAGGTTCTGTTGTCGCAGTTGGATAAAATAGGTCTACTATATTCTGCATTCCCCACCAGAGGGTGACAATGCCTTAAATTCTTCCATATTATATGGAAGCAGAGGAGATGGTAGTTGTTTTAGAATGCCTTGTAGATAGGTTGTTGGTGGATGTTCAAATCAAACAACTGATGAGATATGAATCTTGATCTGATAGCGAAGATTGATGATTGTGTGATGGCGGTTGACAAGTTCACAAACGTGGGCAAAATTGTACTATCATTTGAGAAGTTTGCGTTTGTTTTTACAAGTATTACTTGCTGCTACCGCGCACCAGAGCAAGTGCTCCGGTTAACCGAAGGGGAGCACGATAGATAAGCTTTGCGGATCACAATGTATCCCATCACTTATTTAACAGGTGAAGCTAGCATATGACGCAGAACAGAAGAATATTTAAGAAGTAAAAGGGGTTGGGAATCAGTAAATTGCTTATAAGTTAAGGTGATAACTTCAAATAAAATAGCTTTTGTAAGTACTTACTAGGTGTGTGTGTGTGTGTGTGTGTGTGTGTGTGTGTGTGTGTGTGTGTGTGTGTGTGTGTGTGTGTGTGTGTGTGTGTGTGTGTGTGTGTTGTTATGTCTGGCTTCCTTCTTGAGACTACGATGCAATCATTGGTCTTTATTTTGATAATGTATTAATCCCTACTGTCTACCCTTCAAACACTGATACCTCTTTATAAGATTCCATTCCAATGATTTTAAAACTCCCCAAAGTGACACATGACAGGTTTCAATGCAGTTTTGAATTAACTCTTGACTTTCAAGTCAGCAACTTATCTCATGTTCCCAGTTCCTTACAGAAAACCCCAGTAGGGTACAAATTTATGTTTGTCAGATGTGTTCACGTTTGAAGCAGGCTCTGTTGTTCAGATAAGTGCAAACTGAGTGACGTCTGACTGGCCACTTGTGTTGCGAGTCCCCAGTTTAGTATCACGGAAACAAGCAGATGAATCTGAGTCTACTACTCGCTGTTAAGGACCACACAGAAGGCCAGCAACGCCGAGGGATGCAGATTAAGAACTTGCCTTTTTCTTTTTTGAAATGCCCAGGAAGGATTCGTCTGTATGGATATCAGCTCTGTGACAACAGCAGGATAGTAATCTGCTTGGATGCCGTCTGCACGACACCAGCAGGGTAGTTAGTATTGGTTCATCGAGAACCTGGCCGACCAGCAGGTAAAATCGACCAGCATCCGCAGAAATACAGCTGGTTTGAGAGTTGGTGCTGTGGTCAACATTCCACTCTTTGCACCCTCATTGCTGTTGTAACTTGCTTTTTTTAAATATGAACTTCAACATGAACATTCCACGCATCCAGCTGAACCTTCTCTCTGGTTACATTATGGTCCCTTCCTTGAAAGTACGGCTCTGTTCATCTTATATTGTGTCTTACACAAGGCCTGCCGTCGAGGTGTCTGCGTGTTGTGTCTTTTTAGATGTACTTATCTATCCCATTTTAGATGTACCCAGATCAGCATGTCCCATAATAATTCTTTCTCCCAGTCTGTTCCTCTCATGTGGGAATGCAGTTGGGACACATTAGCCTAAACACCACATTCCTCAAACCAGTTGGACATTAGCCCCGACCGAGTTTTCCATTGTGCCCAGCAAGACGGTCTGCATGAGTACCCTTTCACACAGTAACCACAATACTTATTTAAATTGAGTTTCCTTTTTCACAGAATATATCTTGTCAACATTTCCAATCACGTGGTATATTTTACTAATCCGTAACATAAGTTACAAGAAAAAGAGTAATCGGAGATTGCAGACCCTTGCCAGGACTTGTTTTGTGTGGTGTATTTTACGTGGCGTTTGTGTACTCGTGTGTTAGGTAATTAATAAGAGACATAATTAGAACTGCCAATTTATAACTGCTGTCAGTGATGACCAGGTACCAAGACGTCCAACTTTGATGCAACCGCGCTTTGATCGGACACCTGACCCTGAACCATGACGTTTATTATTATTCAATTGAATTGAGAATGGGATTAAAATAAAATCAAATCAAATGGAACACCAAATAGGTACAGTCCTGCATTGAAGTCATCAGAAGGAAACTGAACAAGCAAAAAAGCAAAGATGAAGTCATCAGGTGGAACCTGGATAGGATTCGCATTTCAGCTGCTACTCCTCCACCCTCAAACCCATCCAAACACAGCCAAGTGAGTTTTATTTAAAAAAAAAAAAACATCGAAAAGAACCCAGATAAAACAAAAACCAAAATCATTCTGGTTGCCAGACCATGCGTCCGATCAAGTTGAAATTTAAAACATATTGTTGCGGTTGAGGAAATTCGCAAACCACCATTCAGGTCCCGCGCAAATATTGGCCCACAGGCCCGTCTTCCCCCTTGTCTTTGAGGGTGGCCCTTTTCTTTTGCTTTTGAGTAAATGTGTTGTTGGCGCCGTCTGTAAAGTAAAACTGTGTAAGTGTTGCCGTGTGTTCGCGTAGTCGGTAGTAGATCTGCATTGTTGTGTTTCTTTTGTAGCATTTGCTGTAGGTGCATAATTGTTGTAATTGTATATGTGTGCTCTCCATGTGCTGCGGAATAAATGTGCATTATGTTGAACTGTTTTCCCGTTTCGCTTCGTCTTTTCTTTAATTGAATCTCCATCTTGCTTCACGTAAAGGGTTGGGAGTGGGCTTAATACGCCCGATAATTAATCGGAACCGTCGAGGCCGACGATAACACCGCTCGGTTATCCCGATAGTATGGAACGGGTCGCTTAAGTGGCCCGTGTCCGGAGTCGACCTGCGGCGAGGTGCGATCGCCCGGTCTACCCTCCGCGTGGGTACTTAGGTAGGTCGAGTTTGGCGAACAACCCTATCCCACGCGGGGGGCCGATTGGCACGATCGTGGTGAGGCCGAAAGGCCCACCCCTGACTAGTTCCCGGTGTTAGTCCGAGAGGGTCATGACGGAATTGTCCGTCCGGTGGGTGACGTGCCGCGATTCGAGTTACGTGGCCGCTCGCACGCCGGCGGGCGCGAATTCGCAACAATATATTCCCATCATTACAAGATCATCATTGGAAAGTTTCACATCATTATTTAATGATTGATTAAGTGGTTCCAGAGAAGACATTATTTAATATTTTCTTCATTCCAATATGGCTGCCAAACCATGTGACCCATCAATTATTCCTTAAACTTGTACACCCACGGCTTGGAAAACTGTGTGATGTTTCTCCTCGATCTATCCAGCCATTCTGGAGAAGAAGATTTTTTAAAATAGATTTTTCAGGTAAATCCAAGATGGCTCCCAAGCCATGTGACCTATGACGTCATGTTTGTGAACCTTTTGATCCTCATGGACAGGCGGTCATACGTGTGAAGTTTTGTGGCGATCTGTTCAGCCACTTCAGAGAAGATTTTTGAAGGCTTTTTTTTGTTTTTTAACAACATGGCTGCGAAATCACATGACCGATGACATCATCAATGTTTTTTATTCTGTGGACCATTTTATCCCAAGATGACCCTCAAAAATTTTCATACTGATGAGATGTAGCGTTCTACATATGCAATTGTGACATCATAACAAAGGCACCTATGACCTAAAAATCGCACTCATTCCCCATGACGAGTACTTGACGTGCGCCAAGTTTCAATTTTATCCTTTGTGCGGTTTCAGAGATAGAGGACCAATTTTTTCCTCTTTTTCCAACATGGCTGGACCACCACGTGACCTATGCCATCATAATTATCAATAAAACATTTTACTTGAGTAGTCTCTCCTATGGTGAAAATTTCGTCTCAATCCGACAAGCGGTTGCGGAGAAAAACACGCAAGTTCTGTGCGGACAAACAAACAGACCCAAATGCAATAACCTCTCCTTCGGCGAGGGCAATAAAATACCCCAATTCTGAAGGAATGATCACATTCGTAATTCTGGGGGTACTCCCCCATCTTTAAGGACTGGTTCTCCAGTTTAATCAACAATGTGTGGCCATATTCACAGTGATCACTTCACATAGTATTGCTATGAAAATGTCCAGTGAGAATGTCTGAAATCGGACGAGTAAATCCAATTTTTCTCCAAAAAATTAATTTGTGTACAGGTGGGTGACCATGTTAACATTGTGTAAATAAATGAGGCAAGGATAGTAATGCAGTACCGACACCATCACCCTTTCCAGGATGCTCATGCCTTTCAGTTATATCACCCTTGCATTGTAGCTTAAAGAACACCCTTTTCTTTGTGTGCAGTTTAAGACACTGTAAAATCACGTCCACCATGGATGTCTGTCCATCACTACTTTTAAGACTACTCTGCAAAGTTAGCCAATAAAATTGCAATTCGGTGAACCGAGATTCCCCCCTCTCCCTCACCTCTTTTTGTTTGTCAGTTGTCGGTTGGTTTGTTCTTTTTCAGTTTCAACCCACCTTCCCTTTCCTCATCTTTCTGTGTTTCAGTCAGATTGTGGGCAGTCTGTTCACCCCCATGTGTCCCCCTCCCCCTTCCCTTGTCCTCTCTCTCTCTCTCTCTCTCTCTCTCTCTCTCTCTCTCTCTCTCTCTCTCTCTCTCTCTCTCTCTCTCTCTCTCTCTCTCTCTCTCTCTCTCTCCCTCTCTCGCCCTCTCTCGCCCTCTCTCGCCCTCTCTCGCCCTCTCTCGCCCTCTCTCGCCCTCTCTCTCTGCTGGCTGTTGGTACGTTGTGTGTAGTGTCATGGCCGCCCCTTCCTTCGTGTCGTGAGTACCCCTCCTCTGCTGTTCTGTTTGGTGTTTCCACTTTCCCCATTTTTCGTTTCCCATGTGTTCGTTTTCTGCTTGTGGACTTTTCCCGTGTTTTTTTTTTCCTTCCTGTGTAAAAAAAAAAGGAGAGCCCACGGTCTCGTGTGGAGAAAATCGTAGGCCTAAGGCCTGTCATGGCTGCCGGGGGAGGTTTTTCTCGTTCAGTGCGACCGTGTTCTTTGGTAATTCTCAACTTTAATCGTTGGATTATTGGTGTTTGTGAAAACGCCTTATTTCTCTCGAAAAAGTTTACTAACTTGTTTTCTTGAGTTAATATGGTGGGTGAACGTTTCCGTGTCGAGATGTTCGCGTCACTAACTCGTAAAAACGCTGTTTTTTTGCTTCCCTCCCAGTGAGGTGGAACTTAACGATGTGCTTGCCGCCATCGGTAACATCGTCGGATTACATAATATTCGTGCTGCTTGTCGCATGAATAAGAAGTTTGTGGTGTTTGTGTGGGAGGAACACGTGGTCGCCACGGTGGTTGAGCATGGCCTGTTCATGGAACCGAACACTTACCTCTCTGTGTTCGCTTTACAGGCCCCAACAGTTAAAGTTAACATTAATAATAATCCACCATTTATAAGGAATCAGGACTTGTGTAACCAGTTAAACAAGTTCGGTAAGGTTGTGTCGAGGATCTCGATGGTGCCGATGCGTCATGTTAGCGATAGATTTAAACACGTCATGTCCTTTAAAAGAGTGGTTTATATGATACTACCTGAAAATGGAAAAACACTGAATGTTGTACTCGGTGTAAAAATCTACGGGTTTGAATGTAAAATGTTTGTCTCCTCAGAGGTTATGACGTGTTTTGGGTGTGGAGCTTACGGGCACGTGAAGAGTGTTTGTCCCAATGCGGTTACACCGCAGGAAAGTGAAGGTTCGGTGAGGAACGATTCTTCCTCACCACAAACTAATGGGGAGAAGGTGAATCGGGATCCCGAGCCCCGCTACCGGCTGAGGTGTTCGACGAATTGGACTCGTCCACCTCGACCGGCGTTGGAGAGAGGGTGTGTAATCGTGACCTAATTAATCCACCCCCACCAAACGGGGAAGTGAAAGTGGTTGCTTCCTCTCCTTTACCATCCACTGTACAGTACAGTGTGGACGATATGGAGGTATCTGTTACGGATACCAGGAAAAAAGGCCAAAAACGGTCAAATGTTTATGCCTTTGATGCAAAGGAGCAGAATAAGGTCCAGATCGTGTCAGGCTCGGTGGACCTCCAAGGGACGTCTGACATTGGAAACCCCTTGGTGGTCCCGGAGTTGTGTGCGGATGTGGAAACTTCGCTTGCTCCACTGGCCGACTCCGAGCGGGACACAGAGAACAGTGAGGTATCTCAAGATGTTTTAAGTGTTTGTCCTGTTAGCCAAACTTGTTCAGACGAGTTAACAGCAATGTCTGACAGTGATGAAGATAAAGGGGAAAATCCCTGTGAGTTAAATGTCAACCCCTCCCTCACAGATGATGATGTAAGGGTTGTAGAGGGGAAGGACATGGACACAGCAAATTCGCAGGGGTCCGTAAACAGAGCAGAACTTTCTGTTGAGCCAAAAGTAAGTGTTCCACAAGTAATAGGAGAGGCCATCGATGAAGCACTTGATTCAGATGAAACCTCTTCGACCCCACATTCAGTGCTTTGAGCTCTCAAGAGGATGAGGGGGGAAACTACACAACCTTAGTGTCTCAAGAAAATGTGTATAAATTCCTGGATGAGACATTCAGGAAAAGATACGTAAAAATCAAAGATTACTTCCCGAATTTACAGAATTTCATTAAAACTGCAAGGAGTATGATTCGTGATCCTTATCAGGTTAACATGTCAGATCCTCAGTTCCAAAGGTTAAGGAAATGTGTTACTCGGGCTGGTAAAGAGCTTCAAGAATAACTAACAGAATGGAGATAAAAGTAGCATCCCTGAACATCAATGGAGGCCGCAGTTGTGTGCATCGCCTCCAGGTATTTCAGCTCTTCCAAAATGAAAAAAATGATTTGCTAATGCTACAGGAGACACATGCAAATCAGTCTTCTGAGGATGAGTGGTGTGAAATCTTTAAAGGTTGTCTTTTTTCTCGAGTGCATTTGTTGAGGCCAAGGCTGGTGTGGCAATTGTGTTCCATCCTCAACTCCAGCCTTCGGAGATAACTTGTAAGGAAATTTGCAAAGGTTACTTTCTGTCTGTGCAATTTGTCAGTAGTAACCTAAAGATTTGCATGACAAATGTTTACTGTCCTAGTGCTAACTCTGAAAGAGGTGCTTTTCTGTACAAGTTGGCAGAGTCTGTGAGCACCATTGACTTAACCATGTTGTTGTGTCTGGGGGGTGACTACAACTGCACCCTCAACCCACAACTTGATCGGAACACTTGTGAGCCTCATCCACCCAGTGCAAGGCCTTTGGCACAGTTCGTCAAAAAGTTTAAACTGGTGGATGTGTGGCGGGTAGAAAACAGTAAATTCCGTTAGTATACATGGGTTTGTGCATCAAGAAATGTTTTGACGATGGCTCGCCGAGACAGATTTTCTGTTAATCATGAAATGGTAAACATTGTTAAGAACTCGTATATAAGGCCGTCTGGTTTTTCCGATCATCACATGATTGTTATGGTGTGTGGCTTTCCTCATCATGTCTGTGGAAGTGCAGATTGGACTTTTAATTTGAAACTTTTACAAAGTTTTTTGTAAAATACAAATAGTACAAATTATTTTTCTATTACAAAGTATTAACAAAGTTTCTATTACAAATAGAAGCTTTTAAAATAGTTTGGGAAAAATGCGAGTCACAAAAGGGTTCATATTTGAACTTAAGACAATGGTGGGACTGCACAAAGTCCCAAATCAAATGTTTTTGCCAACAATACTGCTCTTACAGCACATACAACGCTTTTGGTGTGATATCTGCTTTAAAAAAACGATATACTTATCTGTGAGCAGAAAGCTGGATTGTCCCAGCGTGAATGTCCAGCATTTGTCGGAGAAAAGGACCCTTCTGGCTGAAATGGTGAAAGAGCAGGCAGCCGGTGCTTTCGTCCGACGGCAGAACGAAAAAATCCAACTTGACACACCAAACAAAGGGTTCTTCAATTTGGAAAAAATGGTCAAGACCTCTCAACAAATCCATGCTTTGGATTTGTTATTATTCTGGTGGTGATTTGTTGACCTCCCAGAGTGATATCAAGCATGAACTACAAGACTATTTTTCTAAACTCTTCGCAAAAAGAGCTCTGAATAAGGAGAACAGGAAGCTGATGCTTGAACAGCTCCCTTCTCTGTCTGAAAACCAACAACAATTGCTTGAGCCTGACATTTCTCTTGGAGAACTTACTGCTGCGCTCAAGGATAGCAAGGATGGCAAAGCCCCTGGACTAGACGGCCTTCCGGCTGAATTTTATAATGCTTTCTGGGACATTCTAGGCCCTACTCTTCTTGAGGTCTTTCAGGAGAGTGTTGAACAAGGTGAATTGCAATTGAGCTGCCGGAGGGCAGTTTTGTGTCTCCTTCCGAAGAAAGGAAACCTGCATGAGACCGCAAATTGGTGGCCTGTGTCACTCCTCAACACGGACTATAAAATATTGTCAAAAGCACTTGCAACCCGTCAAAAGGAAGTCATCTCTTTCTTGATTGGCACTGATCAATCATTCAGATGATTGAATCTTTCTGTTCTGTGTTCCAGAATCAATCATTCAGTTCTGTGTTCCAGAACGTTCCATATACGATAATATTTTTTTGGTGAGAGACTTGATCAGTCTCAGTCGAACTACATCTCGTGGTTTTGGTTTATTACTTTTAGATCAACAAAAAGCTTTTGACAGTGTTAACCATTCTTTTTTGTTTGATTATTAAGGGGAACAAGGTTTGGGGAAAAATTTATTGCTTATGTTAAGTTATTGTGCAAAAATGCATCTTGTCTGCTGAAGGTTAATAATAGTCTTTGTTACCCTTTCCCCTTTCAGCGAGGCATCCGTCAGGGCTGTGCGCTATCAGGCATGCTTTACAATCTATCCGTTGAACCTTTATTAGTTTTACTTCGGAACTCGGTGTTAGGAGTCTCTCTTTCACAAAACTCCAAAGTCGTTGTTTCAGCTTATGCTGATGATATTTCTGTTGCTATTGCAAATCAAAAAGATGTTTCTGAGGTCTCTCGTTGCCTTACCCAGTTTGAGCTTGCTTCTACTGCAAGGGTAAATTGGAAAAAAAAAAAGTGTACCTTTTTGGGTGGGCCCCAGATCGCCTTCCTCGTCCCTGCCTGTTTTACCAGGAGGAATACAGTGGAGTAGTGAGGGGTTTAAATATTTAGGCTTATTTCTAGGAATTGAAGTGTATGAACAAAAAAATTGGGAGAACTTCCTGGAAAAAATTAAATTGAAACTGGCAAGGTGGAGAACATTGTACCAACTTCTCTCGCTTAAGACACGGGTGTCAATCATAAACAACCTGGTGGTTCCATTTATTTGGCATAGAGTTATCCCACTTGAACCTCTGAGATACTTGGTCACAGGCATTCAGAGGGTTCTGACTGATTTTCTTCTGGGGTGGCCACCATTGGCTGGGCCCAAACTTGGTCTGCAGACCCCGAAATGCAGGTGGTCAAAATCTGATGCATATCCCAAGTCTGATAATGGCATTCTGAATTTCCACCATCAAGCGCCTACTGTACAGTGAGTGTGTTCCTTGGCGACCTCTCACAAACGCCTGTTTGCAGAAAGTGGAAGGTCTGAAATATGACCGTGAACTTTTCCTCATCGACCTGCAACACGTTGAAATGTCTCAGCTCCCCAGTTTTCATCAGAGCCTTTTGAATGCTTGGCAAGTCCTCGGAGTGCAACGTTTAGAGGTATCATGCGATGCCCAAAAGTTTGTACATGAGCCATTAGTTCGGAATCCTTTATTCTCTAGAATTTCAACCTTCAGGTCATTTATGCATTGTTTCACCAGTGTTGGAATAAACAGTGTGAGACCTATTACATCCATCCTTGAATGACTGGCTAACTGTAAGCTCACTTTCATTAAAAACTGGTGTTCGTTCTGCTCGTATTGTGGAAAATGTCTTGAAAGCAGTAATTCAAACCTTTCATAGACTAAACATCGGGTGGACTGGGGTGGATGAAGAGGTAGTCTCACGTCTCTATTTCCCTGAACTTCAAATTGCCTCAAAAAAAACAAGAGGATGTGTTCTCCTCAAACTTGGAGGAAATTGGTGTGTTTCACGTCATGGGGAAAACGGCTATCTACAACATATGTCTGGAAGCATGTATACCTGGTTTTACAAAACTTGAAAAATTGGTGGAATGAGACCTTACCTGCTGGAGCTTTTTTAACTCAAGTGTGGAACAAAATGTATAGTTCTCCAACTCTTGGGCGAACTGGAGACCTGAATTGGAGACTAGCGCATCAAGCCCTGGTCACACAGACATGACTCCATAAGTTTAATTCTTCTGTTCGAATTTTTTGTCCTTTTTGTGATTTAATTGAAAATGTTGCCCACGTTTTTATTGAATGAAAGAGATTGGTACCCCTCTTTCTCTTCCTTCAACAGCTTTTCGATAAATTTAAATTTGTTTTTACCTTTCCAGTCTTTATTTATGGAATCGGGGGGGGGGGGGAATTATAAAAGTAAACCAGTCATCTCGTTTTTGTCTTTTCTGTTGGGCATTGCTAAACTGGCAATTTACAAAACCAGGAAAGCGAAATTGAAGGGGAAAAATGTAAATGTGCTGTTGTGCTTTTAAGGTATGGTTTCGGCATGATTAAAAATGGAGCAGGCTTATCTTTTGAGCCTGGATATTGTGGGTGATCAGTGGTACACTGATGAGGTTTTGAGTTTCTTTTCGTGAGGAATCTGTTTGTAAAAGTGTAAAGTACTTACACTTACTTTTTGCATATTTGTATTATTCTGTGGTGTTTTTGACATGAACAGACACCCTTGTTTGTATTGCTTTTGTTGAATTTATTTTTGCTGTAAAATTGTAAACCTCCGCCATCGAAGATGGATGGAGGTTACTGTTTTCACCCCTGTCTGTTTGTTTGTTTGTTTGTGAACAGTATTACGGAAAAACTCCTCGACGCATTTGGACGAAACTTGGTAAGGAGATTAGGTATGGTGCAAGGATCATGCCATTCGATTTTGGACTTGGTCCAAAGTCCAATATGGCTGCTATGGCAGTCATTTTGAAAAAATTTTGAATTTTTTTTTTTGCATTTCTACCTGTTTTAAGTGATTTCCAATCCCCCCCCCCCAAAAAAAAATTGTTAGAGAAAAAAAAACTTAGAAAATTTTGCAACTTTTTTTCAACAAAATTTCGATTTTTTTTTTTTTTGCATTTCTACATGTTATAAGTGATTTCCAACAAAAAACATGCCAAAATTATAATTACGGCTGATTTTGGAACTTCAGGTGGATATACCCACGTAAAATCAATTTCTGTCTCAAGGAAACTAGTTATGACGAATAAATTGAGTATGTAAAAGTAAAAGGGAAAGTTGCAAACTATAACTCTGAGCACTGTTGACGTCAAATTGAATGAATAGGATATCAGGTTCACTTGAGTGACGTAGCAGTATTGACAGCGGAGGTTTTCCACTCTACCGAGTGCTCGCCCTCTAGTTTGGAATTGTTTTTATGGAGTGTGCTTTTTCTGGTGTGTTTTGATACTTTTATGATAAAAGCATACAAAACTCTCTCTTTCTCTTTCTCTTTCTCTTTCTCTTTCTCTTTCTCTTTCTCTTTCTCTTTCTCTTTCTCTTTCTCTTTCTCTTTCTCTTCCATGAGTTTTGATCAATCATCTTAAAACAAAATGCTGGAAGAAAGGGATGCAGTTTGACAAACTTTCACATTCCCTGAGACGATGACTCCACCTACTTGTGTCACACTTTAATTTCAAATTGAAATCAAAACACCTTTGATACAAATTTATGTGACGTCAGTCGTCTGGAAGGAAATGCGACTGCAATTATTTATGCCCCAATGTAAGCATGTTGGAAGTGAAAGGCAAGGATACGTTGCGTTACCATCCTCGCCTTGTTCTCCTGTTTTTTCACAAAGTTCCAATTGGTCATCCTTGCATCCATTAGATTTTGTTTAAAAAAAAAACACATTACGAATTCCTGAAGATTTGTTGTGCAGATACATTATTGGTTGTTTGCGAACATTATCAGGACACATGCCATGTTAACAATGAAAGTTTTATTTTAATTGAGGAACAAGCTTTGTTATTACAAAGGTGCATCAATGCATTGTGCCTTGTAGAAGTGTGTTTTGAAAAGTGATAATATATTATTGCCGCATCCAACCATGCCGCTGATGCTGTGCCCCTCCTATACCAGTACACTGGTACTCATTTCACCGACCTCAGAAGGATGACAGGCTGAGTCGACCCCACCTGGTGTTGATTCAGCAGCCAACGGGGCTCGAACTCGGAGCCCTGATGTTTGACTGAAGGTGACGGGAATTTGGGATTTATCTTGGGTGCCTGCGATAACCCATCTTCTCCTCTCGAGGGACACCAACTGATCATTAACGTCTATGAAGTTATGCTATCATACGGGACACGCACTTTAATGTTGATCCAAAGGAAGGCACACGCATTGATGAATCATCCCGCATGCGAAACACCAGGTTGACAGTTTTATAGTTGGACCAAGATTCAAACCCAGTTTGGACAATGAAGAGCAACTCATGAAATTGAGCTTCTGACATCTCAAGTGCTTTGGATTTCCTGAATGTGCTGCTCGTTGTCCTATCCACATGCACTTGACACTCCACTTCTGCATTCAATTCCACCTCTGAGTGATATTTAAATGTTATTCACATTAGCACTTGTAATCAACATTTGTCAGCTTTATATTTTAAATGACAGTGTCGGTACAATCAGTTTATAATTTCAAAAAGTGGTTTGACATGAAGGTTTGCTCACGTATCTCACTTCAGTTGCATGTTGGGATCATCTATTTACGACGCAACCATATCTCGATTGCCCTCTGGTGGTGCCAAACGGGACATTTGGCTGTAGCAACAATCATATTTGATCTTGAGTCTACAGAAACTTGACATCGTTTTCAGGGTTGCGACTTAACCACTCGAAAGCATGTGAAAAGAACTTCTCACTGGTGTTTAGATATATAAAGCGTCTAATAAATGATCTCAAACCTGAAAAAATCATCTTCATCGAGGTTGGATTGTTCGCTGAGATCCCAGCTTCAAAACCCATTGTTATGTTGATTGGCCGGATTTTTCCATTGCATACTATTGCCATTGCAATTCATGTTACAATATGCTGCTGTCTTTATAACCATCTCCTCCATGTGTTGTGTGTCCAAGCTATTCTATGACTTAAGACATTGTAGAAAGAGATGAAAATCACCAATGATCAAACTGCTTCAAAAAAGCCTCAAAAAGATCAGACGATGCCAAAAATATATTTTTGGAATTTTTTTTTTGGGGGGAAAATATACCTTTTCTGTTTTGCCTTGTAGTCTGTTGTGTGATATTGCACCAAGTCTTTCCATATCTAAAATGGTCAACTAAATGCATTGTGAGATTTATTTATTTATTTTGGGACAACTTTTGCCATTATTAGCAATTTATGAATTACTTGCGACGGATTTCTGTTTCATGGTGTAAGTTATGTCAATTGGGGCAATTAGGGTTGGAGCTGGGGGGAGAGGGGAGTGTGAGGGTTTGTCAGGGAGGTTGGGGATGACAGTTTTGGAATTTTTATTTTGGCTCGGTTTACACATGAATAATGGATACCTGTTAAACATTTGATGTGCAGCTTGATCAGTAATCTAGCAACATGATGGAAGCTTTGAAACAAGCACTGGCCATTCAGATGTGGTAGAACATTTTTACCTGTGCTGCCGAAGGTAGATGTACGTTATGTTTTCACCACTGTTTGTCTGTCTGATAACTCAAAAAGCTATGGACGGATTCGGCCGAAACTTGGTGGACTGGTTGGCGTGTGTGACGAGGACGAATTGATTCGATTTCGGTGAAGATGCGGATCAAGATACAATAATTTTTTTGACGTGATTCTTCACCATTGAGAGATGGGGCCAAAAAACAGATACGTAGCATGATATTTCCAAAAGTTATGGATGGATATGGACAAAACTCTGTTTGTTAGGTGACATGAACAAGCTGATTCGATTTTGGTTCAGGTCCGGATGCAGATCCGGCCTTTCGGTGGGATACAGAACGTAAACTGTTCAGCCTGGCAGAGGTATGTGCTCTAGTGAGTGACACACACACACACACACACACACACACACACACACACACACACACACACACACACACACACACACACACACACACGTTTTTTAAGGCCATTTTCCCCTGCGAGAGCAGGGGTTAGCCTTGCGGGTCCCATGACAATCTTCTATCATGGTTCCCTTTTGAGGCAATGTTTTTATGGCCGGATGCCCTTCCTGGCACCAACCCTTTAGTCGCCTCTTACAACACGCAGGGATACGGTGTACCTATTGCTCTACCGAGTGACGTTCTAGTTTATTTATTTAATGTAGGGCATTGTGCTGTCTCGTCATTCCTTTTCTTTGCTAATATGCATTCAATTTAAGCCTGTTGGATTCCATGTGATGTAACATGGAATTCTTGAATTGATTTTTGATTGCAATGCAAGTATGATTGTTGCTCCTTATTTTGTTGCCACCAGTCACCCACCCTTGTGGAAATTTCTCCTCCGTATCTCAAGTCACTTCACTGTGAGTGTATAATATTTTAGATTATTTTGTGACACCAGACAATGGGCATGCTTGCTCTTTACATGGGAGTATTAAAGCAAACATGGTTTTGTCATTATCTTATGATCCAGAGTTCTGTTATTATAATGGTGGTCAAACGAGCTGATGGGCATGATCATTCTGCACATAGTGAAGCAGTATTTTTATTTTCAAAACAAAAGCTCATAAAACACAAGTCGTAGTGTGTATTTTGTAATTATTTTTAGCTCGCCTGTTCGAAAAACAGAGAGTTATAGCGATACCCCCGGCGTGAGTGTGAGCATGAGCGTGAAAATGTTAAAGTTTTTGGTGCGAGTTATTTCCTTTCTCATGTTTTTATCTACCACACTATTTTTTACTGATTACAATATACAAATACATATATTGCTTTAAAATTATTTGGATCAGACTTCACTGCAATGCTTTATAAAAATATATTATTAGACTAGTCTTTTAAAAACAATAAATGTATAAACAGGCGAGCATTGGGTGGCTTTGATACCAACTCTCTGGTTAGTACCACCATGACTTGTTCTTCTCTCTTCTTCAGCATCCCTAATTTATTCCCACTTTCTGGTGGGGTTGGGCAGGGAATGTTATTGGCTCGCACCTTTCATGACCCGGCAGGTTAGGCCTGACATCTGACTTGAACGTGGCAGGAACTTGGAATATGGTCAGAATGCCAGCGACAAATCATGTACTTTTCTTGAAAAACACCCTAGGGTCTTTAACGTACACAAATGATCGATCTTGGCAGAAGAGCCCTCAGATTTAACTTGAAACCGAGAGATGGTGCAAACATTTACGTGTCACCCCACCTCCAAAACACCGCGGTGATTATAGCTATGTCGAGATTCAAACCCAGGCTAGACAACTGGGAGGTTAACCCTTTGAACTCTAGCAGACGTTTTACCAGGCGCTATTCAAACATTCATATACCCGAGCGTCCGGTTTACCGGCCGCTATGCAAACCTCCATATACCTGAGCAGCCCAATTTTTCTCCAGGAAACCCAGGATGGGAGAGCTGAAAGTCCACGGAGCTGTTTGGGTTCAAAGGGTTGATGTACATGTATCTCCGAGCTGTCTTGCCAGTCCCTATTTAGAAATTACCTCTCCATGATCAATTGGCTCAAGACATTCATGGGGCATTTATTTAAGGGTTTGCCATCAGTGTGATTGCGACAATCATTGCCTATTTGTTAGTCATATGAGGAAGGCTTTTGAACTCACGTTATTAAATCACAAACATCCACAAATGAGACATTTGGCTGTAGCAACAATAATATTTGAACTTGAATCTAAAGAAAATCTGCATAATGTTCTTCTTCTTCTTGCGTATGGCAGCTTAGCTGCTGGGTAGCTATCGTTTTGTTGGGGCGTGACGATGCCGCTGATGCTGTGCCTCTATACCAGTACACTGGTACTCATTTTGCTGACCTCGGAAGGATAACTGGCTGAGTCAACCCCACCTGGTGTTAATTCATCAGCCAACGGGGCTCGAACTGAGGAGCCTAAGATCCCAAGCCAGACACCCTAACCACTAAGCCAACACCAGGTGATGGCATAATGTTAATGGGTCGCTACCGAACCACTAGAAAACATGAAAAATTGTCTCTCACTCCTGCTTATATAATACAATATGTCTCTCATAAATTCCCTGATAAATGATGCAGTGAATTTGCATAAATCACTGTAAATGACAACCTCGTCATCACGTATAGATCATCTTTTTTTAGATGTCATCGAATTATTTATCAGTCTTCATATTCCAATCCTGCGAAGTGACTGTAATGGCTGCAGTTACCTATACGGATAAGAGTTGACAGGATAGCATAGCTAGACGCATGCCCACTCGCCATTGAGTTGCCTAGTTTGGGAGTCGAATGTCAAACCAGCTTTTAACTGTCATTCTCTTGTTTCACAGGCTGGGGGCGATGCATCAATGTATATGCCATCCCTCGGGTGGACATTAACCTGGGCGTCATGTCAGATCAGACTTAGTTTGTGGGCGGTAAAGATCACACGGTGTCCTGCCACTTTCACTCAAACATCAGACTTGTTCAACTGACTTGTGAAAGATCTGGATGAAAAAAACGTTCCCTGGCCAACCCCACAAGAAATTGGGGATAATTTGGGACATTAACGTAGTAGTAGTCACTAGTAGTAGTGATAGTAGAAGATTGAAATGTGAAAATGTGGTGTTAACACCTGCTGTTATTTAAACTTTAGTCATTGGTGGTGGTGGTGGTGTTGGTAGTGGTGTAGTACACTGATTATACATTTTACATATCTATGCAATATTTTGAACTCGCTTATTTTAGGGGTTTTTTTTTTTTTTCATTTTTTTTTTTCTTCCTTTTTGTAGGTATCATTTAGTTACTCTCGATTTACATCTATCCGACGGACAGCGCACACCTTTATGCATCTCCCAACCTGTGAAATTTCTCACCGTGGTTATTGTCTGGAATGTTAATCCATGGGTTTCAATGCCTTTGCTAATCTTGGTTTAACAATAAATGGTTGGCTGGTTAATCATGGCGATGGTTGCTGAGCGAACCGTAATTGAAGTTTAATATGTCCCGATGGTCTATGCTCCGTAGCATGTAGCAATGACGTTAGGCCAATCAAATAAACATTTACAAATCAGGTTTGAAGTACAATGCAGTGTTATGGCCAGAGCTTCTCGGTAAGTGGCTCGAGCGAGGACTGAGAAGAAGCAGAATTTCTCAATAAATATTTTGAATAATAGAAGAAGAAAAATAAGAAGAAATGCCATTAGCTGTTCAGATTTTTGTCTCATCCCCTGTACCTCAGCCTCCCTCGGCGATGCTGATTGGATCCTTTTATGTCAAAGCCCCGTCTCCAACTTGATCTCCCCAACTACTTTGAAATCACTTTTTTCCCCTTCTTCATTTATTTTCACCTTTTTTTTTTCTTCTGTTTTTTTTAGGCACCATTACTCCTCTTAGTCCCTCAGTGGATTAGAGCAACACGACATTGATTTGAGGTATTGCAATCACACTATGAAAAAGAAGGACAAGCTGACATTTCAGGCATTAACCCTTCGTTTGAACAAAAGAGCACAAGTCATGTTTAGTGTATAAGCTTGTTTCAGATCATTGGCACAAATAAAAGTCGAATATAATTTGTTCTCTAATTGGGTGCAGTTGGTAATCCAGATTGTGAAATACAAAAAGTAAAATTGACTGCAGATTTTAGTGGTTACTAGCATTCGGGTAAGTTACGGGGCAATAGCACGGGCTTTGTGGGTTTAAACCTTCCTTGCCATATCCATTTTATGATTGCTCACAGAGATTTTTTTTTTTGTCCTGCCCGTTCTTCTACGGGTCATGTGCCCATGTCGGTAGTAAAACAATGGCTTGCAGTTGAGTTGCACACTGGTTGAGATAAGGCCTCCAAGGCCGGGCTGGTAAAGCCAGGCTTCATTAGTGGGTTTTTTTATGAACAGCTGTTATACCGAACACCATCTTGTTGTCCTTTCATTTATTTGCACTTGGGTTGATCTATTGTGCCCTTTTGGGACTGCAATATTGGTGTATCTGCTTTTCTTCTTCGATCGACTGGATTAACTTGTGAAGGCATTCATTTAGCAATAGCTGATTGGTGGTGTTCAGTGGTTTGTCGATCTATTGAATTGTTTGTCTTGATCTTTATTGTAAATATGCGGAGGTTATCGATCCTTCCCTCGGCACTCATCTCGGTATGATCTTCATTCTTTTTAAATCTGTTTGACGTCAATTTGTCAATTTATGGCACTGGTTTCAAAAAGCACTGGGGATTCCATCAGGTGACGTAACTGTTACCAAGTGTAGGTGGGGCCTTCGTGTCTGAGGAAGCCTTGTTTTGGAGTAAGGGTGAAATTTATTGAAGGTGAATTGAGCTCGAAGAGGAATGAATAGTGAGGAGGCAGTTGTGAAAGGATGTTCAGCCGAGACGTGGCACGAGTCTGCGGTACCGGTTAAAGGCAATGACGAGAGCAGCATGGATCTTGGCTCATGATGATTGTTTCTACACAAACTCTGGATTCTCTCAACGGTGAACTATGCCACGTTTGTGGGAGCTTTGCTTATGGGTCACCTTACGCCACCCACCGGCCCATCGACATCATTCAGAAACGTCGATGGTAATGTCGACTTTGGGTTTTGCTCTTAGTTTTTGTTAATCCAGTCTGCTTTAAAACATTTCTTTTCAGAAGAGTATTTGACAGGATGTTTTCAAGAAACCACTTTTCCATGGATGTTGTGGATTTTGTTTGGAATTTGATTACGGATACACGAAAAACAAAATGGTTTGTTAATCTGTTTCAAATGCGTTTTGGGTTGTCCTTTTGTATATTCAGTACATACATACATATTGTCATTAAAATTAGAGATACATTAGGGGTTAATTATTATTCATCAGTTATCTCAACGAATGTTGCTTAAGTGTTTGTAACCCCAATTACCATCAACCACAATTAGATGTATCAGTATCTCCTTGTCACCCTAGATCCTTGTGTCTGTCTTTCTTCTCTCTGTCTCTGTATCTCTCTGTATGTCTCTGTCTCTGTATGTCTCTGTCTCTGTCTCTCTTCCCTATGTGCTTAACTCTCAATTCACCCCCATTGTCATTTCACACCATGCAATGGCACATTCAAAATGGCACATCCACATGTGCTAGCTGTGAGCCCCCACATTTATATTACTTGTATATTCCTAGCCACCTCGGTTTAATTGATAAGGTGAGCGCTAATTGGTTATTCTCTCCATTTACAGGTGAGAGATGTGGATGGGTCTTCGTTTTTTTATTTGTATGTTGACTGCTTTCGACATTTGCACGTGGTACATTCTTGGGAGCCTCGTTTGTGTGCATTTCTGTCTGCGCTGTCGCTGAGGAGTTGCCAACAAGTGATGAAACCGGTTTCATGGTAGCTGAGGGGATGCGTAGCATTGGGATTCTCATGTGTGTACTATGTGTGAACGTCTTTACATCCGTGCAGGAATTCTGGGAAGGTTTTGAAACAGCAAAAGGCTTCCCTTGGCAGCCTTTCATGGTTGCTTTATGCAGCTTTTGCAGCTGCTGATGCACTTTCATTTGGCTAATGAGTACAGTCCTGGACGGGTCGCCTCTCCGACACAGTATACTCCCATAGTTTATTACCCAGGTAAGCTGGTACTCATTTTGCTGACCTCAGAGTGATGATAGGCTGAGTCAACCCACCTGGTCTGATTTAACTGGCCGACAGGGGCTCAAATTCAGTCACTGAGATCATAAGCCAGCCATCGTAACCATTAAATTAATCATCAGGCAGCCAACACCAGGCACACTGTATTTACATCGGCATACATAATGTAAAATTTACACCCCATTTTTAAGCTGGAGGTTGTGGGGGTTTTTTGGGGTTTTTTTTTTTAAGCTTGAGGATTTATACCCCCAAGGAGGTTGTGTCCTTCATGAGGACTTTAATGCTTTTTGATTTTTGCATTTTCTGTCTGCCATGAGGCCAGGCACTCTTTTATTTTTTATTTTTGTTATTGTCCAGTAAAGTCAAGGCTCAAAGAAGAGCTAGAATCGATAAGAACGCAACATAACAAAAGGAACAGCAGAAAGAGAAGGGTGGAAGTGCCAACAGTAGTGACGAGTGGACAAAAATGGAGATTGGTAACAAAGGATGTGCGGGTAAGGGTGAGGGGTGGGGGGGGGAATAAGATTTCCACTGAAGAGATTTTTTTTGGGGGGGAGTGGGGATGGTTAAACCGGTGAAGAAAAGATCATGGTTTTGGATGGGGGATGATCTCATATGGTGGTGAACAGCTGTTTTGAAGACCTTTAGGGAAGAATGCAATTGAAGAACATGTGGAAGTTGGTTGCACAGGTGTGAAAAAAAGAGGAACAAATGAGGGGAGGTGAGCAGTAATCCTTGATTTTGGCAGTTTCACGAGAATGGGGTTGCTGGTGGAATGCGTGCACCCTGGAGATACATTGTGGGGGGGGGGGGGGTAGTCATGGAGTGGGTTAAGGGTGCAAGTGCAGAATGGAGGCTGAAGAAGACAAGGAAACCACTGACTTGTCTGCAATGGCAAATTGATAGGCCCATAGACTCAGCTTCATCTAGGGACGTTCCAATAAACTTGAAGGCATTGGTTTCCATGGCATCAAGCTGTGCAAGGTTTGAGGCAGAGGAGCAAGCTCAGAGTGGAGAGGAGTATTCCATCAAGCTTCAAGCTGCAGTTGAGGGCCTTATAAGTTGATAAGAGTTCTGGTGTGCCAAGGAAGTACCCTGCACTACAGAGGATGCTGAGTCGGAGACTGGCTTTGGAGGCCAACTTTGAAATGTGGTTTGTCCAAGAAAGATTATGGCTGAGAGTGAGGCCCAAGAATTTGAGTTACTGAACTTCTTCGAAAGGGTAGTATAGAAAGTAGATGGGAGGTTTTGCTTTACGATCCTTTCAGAGAGTGAGTGAGTGAGTGAGTGTGTGGGATTTCTCATATCAGGATTAAAAGAATATTCCAAATGTTTGACCAGTTTGTGATTTTTATCAAAGTCTGAAGAGAGGGAAGAGGCTACTGCCTATCTGTCAGAAGAATGAGATGTCACTGCAGAAGATGGAGTCATCGGCAAAGAGATGAAGATAATTTTCTAGAGTTTAGAGAGATCGTTAATGAAGATTAGGAAAAGGAAGGGGCCGAGTACACTGCCTTGTGGCACTCCAGCCTTGACATGGAGAGGAGATGAAAGGATTCTGTTGAGAGCCACACGTTTGCTACGAGAGTGACATGCATTACAGTCATACTTTGTGAGCCATTTTCGGAAACAATCTTCATCTGACACGCATGATATACGAAACTTGCCCAAATCAATATTGCTACTCAGGGGTTATGCTCATGCACGCCGAGCACTCTGGGGCAGATTACGTCATTCTGAAAGCCCCCTATTGTTGGATTGCTTTGATAAAATGTTTTGGTTTGCTTTTTAATCGCTCTTTAATTACTTTTATACAAAATTATATTTCCAAGTGCGGCCATGTTGTCTCTTCCTTTATGATTTTGCCCAATTATTTTCACCTTTGTGATGAAGGTTTTTTGTTGTTGTTCTTTTTTCCATGGCTATTGTAATGCGCACGTATGTGCTTGGAACTAACAGCCACTTGGGCAGTGACCTGACAAATGAAAGCAAGAGGAAAACAGGAAGAAAAGTTGAACATTACTCTGAAAGCCAGGCTCTTAGTATTCTGGTTTGCACTTAAATCTGCATTGATTGAAAAAGAATAAATCAGGTTTCATAAAATGGTCGAAAAATATAATTCAGTATTTTTCCTTCTAAAGATGCAATGAAGCCAGTCTACCATTTAGCGTATTTGATTTTTGTCAGTGGTGTTATTTTGTATTTTTTTTAATCCCCTTGCTTTTTGAAAAAAAACCCGGAAGATATTGTAATCGGCTCCGTCTGTCTGGCTGTCGGTCTGCCGGGCAGACGGACAGACAGACAGACAGACAGACAATCTCCTCCTAAACAATATATTATATTGATATATAAATATACAGATGTATACCGTTCCTCCTCACTTAATGACCGAGTTCCGTTCCTATAACTAGGTCGTTAAGCGAATTGGTCGATAACCGAGGAGCCGCCCCTTACCGATATGTCAAGCAATATGTACTGGTAGTGGGTTTGTGTCAACCATCTTTAGATATTGTTTTAATGTCACCTTTGCACCATTTATAACATTTATAGTATATTTGTAAATGTTGAAACTGTAATAAACAGAATAGAGGAAATCAACTGTAATATACATTACTTAGGTTTGCATACTGCAAATACAGGTAATCGTTTTTATTTATTCTGAATAAAGAAAAGGTCTAAAGGAAACACCAACTTGATAACTTTGTTT
>NC_140962.1:112887169-112939669 GCF_056783735.1 Eptatretus burgeri
ACCACCACCATCCCTCGGTCTCCTCAATCTTACATCCAGCGTCGATTTTGCACGCAAAAAATAAAATGCTGTTCAGTCGAACGTAGTAATGGTTCGGGAAGAATGGAAGCTCGACGGCATAACGTGCGATTTGTTTCATTATCGTAAATTTGTGTTAAAATGTCGTCACGCGGTACAAGTAAGGTCACTGCTTATGGCCTATTAAAATTGCGACTAATGCTGTCGTAAAGATCGCTTAATAATCCTGATTATGATTTCATGCCTCAATATAATTTGGCAGACTTCGGGGTTGTAGGCCTCAGGCCATTTGTGAAATTCATTCAAGGAGTATCGTGTGGAATGGTGGTCAAGTTTTAATGTGGGAAATTGATTTTAAGGTACTGTATTAATGTATCTTGCACCTTTTCAGCATTATAAAAGCCTGATGTTATCTCCATTTATCAAGTGCCTATTTGCTTGCTATTATTTATTTGTTTACAATAACATCTAATTGTTGCCGACATCCTGTATACTTATTCACAGCGCACTACTTCCTCCTGATCTACTTCTTCCTTCTTGTTGTTTATTTGCATCTCATTCATTCTTGCTGTTTTGTTAGTTTCCTCATATATGCAACTTCTCCGTCATCCACACCGATTTGTCCTTATGAACCCATTATTTGACCTCCTTTGACCTTTGATGATCGTCAATTCCAGAATGGTTTAATTACCCAGATATTAAGCAGTAAATAGCTAAATAAATTGTTGATCATAACCAAAACATGACATGGCTGTCCCAAGTGATGTGCACAATTAGCCTTTGTGCATCATCGTTGCCAGGGTTAGGGTCATCATCGCAGTTGCACCTCTCGGGATCGTTATATAAAGCTCTATTATGATCTGGCTAAGACCTTGATGATGTACAACAAGATGCAGAATGAGACCTCTGGTGAAAGAAAATGTTCAGCTTATTACTTCTACCACCGGAGGTGGGCGGAGGTTATGTTTTCACCCTTTGTCTGTCTGTGTTTGTCTATCTGTGAACAGGATATCTCAAATGGTTATGGATGGATTTGTACGAAATTTGGTGGATATGTTGCGTGTGTGACAAGGATGAAATGATTCGATTTTGGTGAAGATCCGAATCCGGATATGAGAATTTTTTTTAATGTTTTGCAATTCTTCACGTATGAGAGATATGGGGCCAAAAACGATATGTAGCACAATCTTTCAAAAAGTTGTGGACGAGTTGTGTCAAAAATTTGTGGATGACTTGTGTAAGTTACAAGAACAATCTGATTAGATTTTGGTTCAGGTCCGGATGCATATCCGGCCCATCAGTGGGATACAAATCATAAACTGTTTAGCCTGGCGGAGGTCCATACGCTCCACCGACAACCATCCATCCATTGGGACCATACTCTGTGCAGAGCGTTGGTGCTGCCTAAGCAGTCTCCTTGGCTATTGGGTACAATCATGGACGGGTCGCCACAACGACACAGTATACCAGCAGGCTGGCACTCATTTTGCCGACCTCAGCAGAATGACAGGCTGAGTCAACCCCACCTGGTATTAATTCAATAGCCAAGCAGGATTTGAACTCAGGATCCTAGGATTCCAAGCCCACCACTCAAGCCATTAAGCCAACACCAGGCATATACTCTTTACCGAGTACCGTTCTCGTGTTTAAGTTTGGATCATTTGATAATCAGCTGTAAGGTTCTTGGCTTTGTTTTGTCAATGTATCTGCTGAATATTTCATCGAATGTATGATTTCCTAAAATATAATCTGGCATGTTACAAATGCATTACTGCAACTTATTTTATAGTCTCAACTCACTCGTATTTCCATCTTCTTGTGAGGCCTGCCGAGTGAAATTTTTGGCTCTTCACAAAGCGGCTGGCCAGGCCTGATGTTGAACTTCAGGTGGTTAGCCTTTTTTTTCCCTCCTTACTGGAGCAAGGCTCATGGGACAGCAAGGTAGAAATGGCAGTGGGACAAACATCAAGGGAATGGATGAACATGAAAGGGAGGAGGGGAGGAAATGCTGACGCTAGCAAGTAAGATGGTTGGGTTAGGAAAGGTTAATGGGGGTACAACATACCATGGTTCGGAATTGGGTGTGACAAGAGATGGTATGGTGGTGCACTGCTTGCTTGAAGTCATGGAGGGAAGAGTGAGACAGAACAGCCTCTGGAAGGTGGTTCCACAGATGTGAGTAGTGAGCAATAAAGTTGAGGTGTACGGTCATCCAGAATTTTGGAAGTTTAACCAAAAGGGAGTTACTGGAAGAACATGCTTGACTGCAACCGCCTCCCCACAGGATCCCCGTCCGTGTACCAGGGTCTCGAGGATGGATAGGAAAACTGCAGATGGGATGGGATAAACTGGTGTATGAGAGTAAGCAGTCTTTTGTGAAAGTATTCCCACCTGGAAGAGGTGTCAGGTGCTTATGGAGATGGTGGTCTAATCCCTTTTTTGAGAGAGCAGATTGATGTCCCTGCCAGTTGGCCTGTGCAAACAACCATATCCTGCTTCTTTGAGGTTCCTCTCTTATAGTTTTGATTATTTGATATAAAGTACTCTTTGCAGAGCAATGGTGCTGCCAAAGCAGTTTCTTGGCAAGGGTTATACTGTTTGCTTTGCCATTACCTTCCTCTTGTTGCTTGAAAGGGTTATACTGTGGAGTTTGCCACTCTATCCTTTTAAATGCTGGGTATAAAGCAAGGAAGCCGCACGTACCATTTTTGAAGTATTTGGTATGACTCAGCTGAGGTTTGAACCACAGGCTCGGAGCGGATGCTCTCACCATTATGCCACCGAGTCAGGTTTTTTACAAGAGCCACAGAGATGTGGGCCTGGACAAGAAAGTGATCAGAAGAGTCAATGGGGCCAGAAGAAGAACAAGAGATTGGATGGAAAATTGGTCATTATTAGGTCCAGGAGGGAGGACGTACCAGTGGGAGAAACGCAGTTACTCCATAAACATATTGGGAAATCCCTCCCCCACCCCCCCCTTTTTCCCCTAATTATGTGGCACAACCACTCTCCACATCAAAGTGACCAAGAGAGAATGTGTGGATGTATTACATGAGGGTTCATTTTGGAAATGATTCTTGAAGATCAGTTGGTTATAAAGCCAGAGCATGGGCCAGCATAATGAAACCATCACAGTGTGGGGACTCCCACGTCACATTGTTACACTGCATATGACGCAATGAAAGATTGCATTTCATGCCAAGCTCCATTTAAATGCATTATATTATTGCCGGGTTTATGGGAGTAATAATTTCACAGTGGTTGGCTCCTGTTAACGAAAGGAAAAGCGCACCCATGACACCTACTCGATTGACTGTATGGCGAATAGTAATTTACTATTACATGAAATCAGTCAAACAACCTGTCCGATTTCTCCTCAAACGAATGGTCCATTTTAACAGTTTATTAGTTGTCAAAATGTCCATTTAAACAACATGTTTTTCACCTCTCTTGGTCTGGTGTGTCCAAAAAGTCTTCCTTATATCTTTCTTTCAAAGCATGTGTTGTCAAATTGGTACTCGGAAGTGATAAATGCTGGAATTTAATTTGAATGAAAATGCTTTCAATGAGAGTCCCATTTCCAAATCACGTCTCCATAGTCTTCGTTTGTGTTTCTTCCATTGACCGACTGGCTTTCCATTCCATTGGGACCAAACTCTGTGCGGAGCGTTGGTGCTGCCTAAGCGGTCTCCTTGGCTATTTGGCACAATCCTGGACGGGTCGCCACTCCGCCGCAGGACACCAGCAAGCTGGCACTCATTTTGCCGACCTCAGAAGGGTGACAGGCAGAGTCAACCCCACTTGGTATTACTTCAAAAGCTGAGCGGGATTTGAACTCAGGAACCTTGGATCCCAAGCCCACCACCCGAAGCATTAAGCCAACATGAGGCATGATCAAGTGGCTCGGAGATGCATTTAAGTACTTTTCGCCTTTGTTTCTTCACTTGACATTTGAAATCTTGCTTTCAGTAATGTTCTTCAATATTATTACCCGAGCTCTACTGAAGGTCTTTGCCCTTTTGTGATAATCGGCGTATCAGGTTAAATGACAACATTTCAGTGACGTCACTCAAAAAGAACTCGTATGTCTGCTCACTCAAGAGTTCCTTGGCCCAGATCATTGCCGAATAAATCGTTATTACTTGAATAGATGATGCACTGCCTGCAAAAGTGAAAGCTAATGTTCCAAATAAATGGAATATTTTAATGGTCGCATAAAGCACCAATACAGGTGCATTTATTTACACCCTTTCGTGCCCTGCTGCAGGAAAAAGGCAATTTTTATTTTCCTGAAGAATATGAGTAATCCATATTTTATATACATACAGTATATTATCGGCTAATGCTGTCTGTCTGTCCGTCCCACCCTGAAACATGGAAACGCTCCTCATGAAAAGAGAAAATATTATTGAGTGAAAGTTGGTTCATATTAATCCAAACCTTATTTCCAATTGGACGTAAACGTTGAACCCGGGCGGTGTTTCGGCAACAGAATGCTGCCCCGATTCCTCCCCCCCAAAAAATGTATTTCCTGTTTACGTATATATATATATATATATATATATATATATATATATATCTATATATATATATATATATATATATATATATATAAATATATATATATATATATATATATATATATATATATATATATATATAGATAAGGTTCCATTTTCAAAACAGCACAAGAATAAAAGGTTCCCCCCCCCCCGTTTTTTAATATTGTGGTATTTTTGCCACAATATTTATTTAATTTATTTAATTGTCAAAGCCTAATTTGAGAATACAGCAAGGAGATTATGAATATTAATATGCAAATAGTGTTTCAAGTTAAATTTAGTTTGTCGCTTCATGAAGAAGTTGAAGCAGAGATTCATTTTGTACATTCCCAAGCGTTCATTGGACGAACACGATGTCAGTCTGGGAAACGGTCGTGTAACGTTGTAATGTGCCTTGCCAAACTGGCTTGTGCTGTGTTATATCGAGGATAGCCACACAGTTTGAATAATCATTTTTATGGAACACAGTAGTCTATAGATTGCTCCAACCAACTCTAATGGGCAATTTGTACATTGATTGAAATGAAATTTTGTGTGTGTGTGTGTGTCCGTCCGTCCGTCCGTCCAGGCCAAAAGTTTTGTTTTTAAACATACGAGTTTTTGTCAAAAAAATTTCAAAAAACCTTTATCGTGAGAATATGGAGAAAATAATTTAAAATTGGGTCAAAATGTGAAAGGGTAAAGTCAGAGTGCTGATAAATAGCACTTATTAGCCCTGATGCAGCACATCATATTCAAGAGAATCTGGAGAACAGGTCAGGTATGGGAGCATGTGCCGGAGCACCCCGTCGCTGCATCCACTTTCCGCGGAAACTCCAGGAGCCTCCGTCTGGCCATCCCCAAGGCAGATGCCTGACACATCCCCATCTCCTTGAGATGCTGATAAACCTGCTGCAATGAGGTATGTGGTCAGCCCATTCGCCTCCTCCACTCACGAGGCCCCCTCGCTGAGAGAATCTGGTGAGCAGGATCAGCGTCAAGAAAACGAGCCACATGTCCATACAGCCGCAGCTGACTCTCACTGACAATGCAGGAAACAAATCTCATTTGAGTCTCTCTCAGCAACCGCTCGTTGGACGCAAAGGCGCTCCTGCATGGAAAAATTGCCTTAAAAAACGTGTGTGTGTTGCTATATAACATTAGTGGATGTAAGATAACACTACCCCCCTCCAGTGCATACTTAGTTTTTTCTTATTTCCATTTCAAATATGTCTTCAGAGTTGCAAGTATTTATGCAACACCAAGGGCATTCCAAAACATTCTTTCTACATTCTGGAAAAGGGAAGCCAAACAGCTCTCAGTATTGGTTTATTTATTTAGTAATTTGTTTGTTTTTCTCATTTTCACCTGTCCACGTGCACAGAATTTTACTCACATTCCATCCCTCCCTCCCCCCTTCCATTATTCTTCATTACGATAACTGTTTAGGATGACGTCAGAAAAGACAGAAAAGTTGAATTTATGAAACTGAGTGGGGTCCTTGTGTTTGTTTAGTTGCTGTACCGTCACTAAGGGTGCATTATGAAAAGTATAAAATGACAGATTAAATATGGAGAGATTATCAAGGAAAGTACAATTCCATAGCCTTCTGCAAGTTTGATGCTTTTATCTGCGTTTGTTGTTTATCCCACATTTGGATTCTATATTTCTTCCTCTTTTAACTCTCAACGTCAGCCCATGCTTCCTCTTGTGCTTTTTATCATTTTGGTTCGTTCTTCCGTTGCAGACAGTGGTTAGTATACCATAACGTGCTGGCAGGGTTTCACGTTTGATGAATGCTTTGCATGGTCTGATCTATTGCAAAATACCTGCATTGCCAGTGGAGATACTTGAAAGTTTGAAATGCTTCAACTCCCAAACTCAAACGTTTAAAAATTCTGATGGCATTTGATTTGCAACAATATGCAAGGCTTCTGATTGAACAGGCCAACATTAAGTTTGTGCCATGAACCTTCCTGAAATTGCATCCCCTGATTTAATCTTTCCACACCATAGCTCCGTGCTTCTTTGCAGGACCGTTTTTCTACTCTTCTTCCCTTTACACTCTCCTTTACTGCCCTCCCTCTTTTTTATGCTCTGCCCACTGCATTCTCAAATTCCAACTCCTAAAAAAAGCTCTACGGTTCTGTGCCCCGATCATTTTGGTCCAGGTTTTGGCCCTGCCTCACAAGAGTCGAAGGAAGCAAGATATGAGTGTAAAGAGAGGATAGTAAAGGCGGCAGGTCATCGGACAACAGTCTCTTCATTATTTGTGCCACCTGATGCCAGAACTGTTGGACTACGCTTGTCGAGTAATTCTTCTATTTCGCCTCCTGCTTTTCTGCCGATCTTTTCCACTACTATTATGGAACCTGTGACTCTTTCAAAGCGGCGTGGCACCTCGATGGCTGTGCTTTCTCAACTCCCACTACCGGCTCCAAGTTGCCAAGAGAATGTGATGCCCTTCACATTTGTCGATGGCAAATGGCACTCTGTCAAGTATGTGAGGTACTCATCCCATTTACAGAAGCATAAAAGGCAGAGAGAGGAATGAGAGATGGAAAGGCAGAAAAGTAATTGTAACCGAATGAATAAAGAGCGACGAAGTACATTGAGACTAAAGTGTTCCATGTGAGTAAGAAAGAGACTTAAGGTGCAGCGAATTAGCTGGAGAGAGATTGAGGTACAGTGACCGGTGAGCGTGGGAGGAAGAGATTGAGGGGCTGTAGAGGATGAGCAAGGGAGTGAGTAACTGAGGTGCAATGAGGCCTGAGCGAGTTTGTGAATTACTATGTAAGGAGCAAATTACCATGAGTGTGTGAGGGGAGGGGGGGGGAGCGAAGTGAGGCCGGCAGGATGCGAGCGAGTAAGACGGCGAGTGAGGGGATTTGAGGAGAAGAGTGGCTCAAGGTGGTGCGAGAGGCATTTTGATGTGGAAAGTGAGCAAGTTGGTGAGCGAGGAACTTAAAGGGGTATAGCGACAAGGTGGCAAGCAGGGTACTTGGAGGGGATGACGAAATGCTTTGGAAAGTAAACGAGTTGCTTGGAAGGGGCAAGTGAGCAAGGTGACGAGCAAAGCGGTTTGAGGGTTTGACGACGAGTAGCTATGAGGGGGCGAGCGAGGAAATTTGTGAGTCACGGGATCAGATAAAGATTGAGCAAGTTGTTTTGCACCTCGTTTAAAATTCCTCATCTTAATATAGCCTTGTTTACACCATATCTGCTCAAACAATAAGTGTTGACTTTTCGGGATTTCATGAGGACCACGATTGCTTCCTTTTTCGATGACTGTTTTGGTGTAGAAAGCTGATCTGTGTGTGTGCGTGAATGTGTGTGCTGTCACCAATAGCTGCAAAGGTTTAATTCCAGGTTTGTTCACATATTTTATTCGGACGATATCCTCAGTAAGTTTTAACCAGTTAGTTCCCCCCCACACCCCCTTTTACTTGGTTGTTTGCAGGTTTTGCTGTTCATTTGTTTATCATGTTTTTTAATTTGTTTATGATGGATTATGCTCGTCTCTGTATTTATTTTCCGATGAGACTCATCCAAGTTCTCCTGAGAAGAGTTGCTGTAATGGTCGTAGGGCAGGGAAATCACGAGCCAACTATTCCGTGTTTGGTAATGTACCTGCTTGTATAGGGCACTGAGCCAGGCCGATGGTAACTTTGCTGCTCTTGTTTAGAAACTTTTAGCCCTTTTCATTCCTAAATACTCTTGTGTATATTGTAAAGCTTTACCCAACACTGGTTTGCAAACATGTTGCCACTTGGATAAGAATGCACCTTGCAACTTGCTTTTAAGACTTATTCGTTTCCACAAGTTCCTTCCATCCATCCATCCATCCATCCATCCATTGGGACCATACTCTGTGCAGAGCATTGGTGCTGCCTAAGCAGTCTCCTTGGCTATTGGGCACAATCCTGGATGGGTCGCCACGCCGACACAGTGTACCAGCATGCTGGCACTCATTTTGCCGACCTCAGCAGAATGACAGGCTGAGTCAACCCCACCTGGTATTAATTCAACAGCCAAGTGGGATTTGAACTCAGGATCCTAGGATGCCAAGCCCACCACCCTAACCATTAAGCCAACACCAGACACGGTGATTCCGCAAGTTACTTGATCTTAATTCTGTGCATTGGAGTTAATTGTGCAGGTCATCTTGGTACAACATGATGCAATTTGATCAAAGATATAGAAGTTCATGAGGACATCTTGCAAGTAATAATTTGTGCATTTTGTGTGGGAATGCAGTTCTTTTCAATCTTCTTTCCGTAGCAGAAGACTTTGCACTTTTGCCGTGTAGATATGCCGACATATACATGTATGAGTAGTACATGCCAGGGGAAATTTGTCAAATCCTGCCTGGCATTGATTGATGAGAACTGCATGCCTTATGAAACTCTGTGAGGAGATGAACATAATTCCGGTCTGTAGTCTCAATTTATCTTCTTACCATGTCTCGTATTCCTCACTCTCTTCTTTCCACAGCTTTGATGTGGAAAATGGCACCTCTCCAGGCCGTAGTCCTCTGGACCCACAAGCAAGCCCTGGATCCGGTCTGGTTCTCCAAACAACGTTCCCACACAACCAGAGACGGGAGTCTTTCCTGTATCGCTCTGACAGTGACTACGACCTTTCTCCAAAGTCGATGTCCCGAAACTCTTCAATTGCCAGTGATGTGTAAGTGTGTTTTGGCTGTTCTTACACGTTACCTTGAATATACTTAATACTTGATTCGTATTTATCTTCATGTATAATTTTACTTTGTTTTATTGCAAAATTTTTTTTTTATAGTGGTACTACACATTGCAATTATCTAATTATCTTCACATTACCATTACTCTCTAAATTTCTGCATCTTTACACTGCGATCGCATTACCATACCGTCTCGTAAACATGTGAGCAATTGGTACAGTAAAAGCAAGGCCTGTGTGATCACTGTGTGTGAGTGATTGATCAGTGTGTAAGCTGCTCGCTTGTTTGTTTGTTTTTTTTTTGTTTGTTTCAAGAGATGCTAATTTCACTGACTGGGAGGTCAGGAACTTTTTCGGTCTGCTTGGTCCTGTTAGGCCTGTATCTTGACTGGGTCTTACAGGTGGAACGGCAGGAACAGATGTTTCGACCACAACTCACACCCCTTTCCCCCCACTTGGGTTGCTTGCAGTCCTCGTCCCAAAGCAGGGTTAGTCTCCCGACAATCGGATCCTGGCTTTTCACAGGCACTTGGAAAGTAAGTCTGAGTCCTGCAAGGTAGCAAGATTTAACCTTTACCACCCATTGCCCCATGCCTCAACTGCTTGCAGACTAACTACAGCTGCACCTCCAGAGCCCTTCAATTTCATTCATGCTCTATTAACGGCCTCCTTTTGATTATCCAACAAATGATTGCAAAGCTTCTCCGTGCACTCCATATTAACAACTGAACATCTTCACATGCTTTTAATTGCATCATTAACCCACCCAAGCAGGCAGCATTCGTTATCACTTGTGGTGATTTCTAAATGTGCAAGTCTAATGTGTAGAAAGCAAAGCTTGTATGCCATCAAAGATTTCTGCTTAACAGAGCATCTTTTTCAAGCGCTGCAGGGAGAGATCAGTGATGCTTTGGCCAATATGAAAATGCTTTTGGCCTCGAGCCATTTGTGGGCGCACCAAAATCCGCTTGTATTCATACGTCACCATGTCCAAACCCTATGTTATAAGGATTGTATGCAAAGTCCGAGTCTGAGACAAAAGGCTAGAGTTTGTGAGGATGCGACTTTGTGCATTTTTTTGGTCTTCAAAACACGTAATTCAAACCACAATTCAACCAAATTTTTACATCTGCCCGCTGCAGAAATTGGATAGGGTATTCGGAACAATTGTAACAATTGGGGGTAACATTGGTCATTGAAGATGCTCATAATACTCAACACTAGCAGATGCAGATGTTACAACGATGGAGAGACAGAAGACATGCTTTGTTATTGGCCTTTTAAGATGCCGAGCCAGTGTCGTGTTTTATCCGTACGCAAATGATAACATGAAGTCTTCTCATTGGTTGAACTAATACAGGCCTGTAGGGGCGGGCCCGTAGGTGCGTGCCCATAGGTGAGTGCCAGTATGTGCAGCCTATCTCTCTCTCTCTCAAACCTCGAAAAGGCACATCCGCGGGTCCCCAGCAATATTCCTGGCAAGTTTCAATCGTGCAAAAGAAATAATAAAAAATAACTAAATAAATAAACATTAATTGTGACGTCATTCGTGATGTCATAGCACCGTGTCTTGTCATTGGTCGACAGATAAATGGCCATAACTTGGAAACCGCTCGTCCGAGCGATATCAAACCTCGAAAAGGCACATCCGCGGGTCCCCGGCAATATTCCTGGCAAGTTTCAATCCGATCGGACTGGCGGTCGTCGAGAAATGGCAGTCGCAGACAGACAGACAGACAGACAGACAGAGATTGCTGGAATTATTATTGGTTGAATGTGCAATATGAAGTCTTCTCATTGGTTGAAAGGTTCCTCCTCAATGGTTTATTTTTTTTCTTGAATTACATATTTTTTGGTTAACGATGCCAGTAAAGCCGATGATGTTCACATCGTTGATATTGAATAGGGTGCCGATTAAAAAGTAGTTGTAACAACTTCCTTTTACACCACCTTTCAGGACATTTTGTAAGGGTGGATGTCATGTGCCTGTGTGCATGTGCGCGCATGATGTACACTCAGGGAAGAGCGAGGTTTGCAGAAACTTATTGCAAAGCACATTTTATAATTACTAGTACGGGCCCGTAGGTGCGTGCCAGTATGTGCAGCCCTCTCTCGCCCCCCTCTCTCGCCCCCTCTCTCCCCCCCCCCCCTCTCTCCCCCCCCCCTCTCTCTCCCCCTCTCTCTCCCTCCTCTCTCTCCCCCTCTCTCTCCCTCCTCTCTCTCCCCCTCTCTCTCCCCCTCTCTTTCCCCCTCTCTCTCCCCCTCTCTCTCCCCCTCTCTCTCCCCCTCTCTCTTCCCCTCTCTCTCTTCCCCCTCTCTCTCCCCCTCTCTCTCCACCCTCTCTCTCCCCCTCTCTCTCCCCCTCTCTCTCCCCCTCTCTCTCCCCCTCTCTCTCCCCCTCTCTCTCCCCCTCTCTCTCCCCCTCTCTCTCCCCCTCTCTCTCTCCCCCTCTCTCTCCCCTTTCTCTCCCCCTCTCTCTCCCCCTCTCTCTCCCCCTCTCTCTCCCCCTCTCTCTTCCCCCTCTCTCTCCCCCTCTCTCTCCCCCTCTCTTGCCTCCTCTCTCTCCCCCCTCTCTTGCCTTCCTCTCTCCCCCTAGTCTCCCCCTCCTCTCTCGCCCCACTCTCATCCCCCCTCTCTCGCCTCCTCCTATCTCCCCCTCTCTTGCATTGTGACACCCCCTCTCTCTCACCCCCTCTCTCTCACCCCCTCTCTCCCTCCCCTCTCTCGTCCCCCTCTCTTGCCCCCCTCTCTCGCCCCTCTCTCTGTAAATGTAAATCTCTCTGTAAAATAATAAAAAATAAATAAATAAACATTAATTGTGACGTCATAGCACCGTGTCTTGTCATTGGTTGACAGATAAATGGCCGTAACTTGGGAACCGCTTATCCGATTAATATCAAACCTCGAAAAGGCACATCTGCGGGTCCCCACAAATATTCCTGGCAAGTTTCAATCAGATCGGACCGTCAATCGTGCAAAAATATATATATATATATATATATATATATATATATATATATATATATATATATATATATATATATATATATATATACATATATAATAAACAAACATTAATTGTAACGTCATTCGTGATGTCATAGCACCGTGTCTTGTCATTGGTCGACAGATAAATGGCCATAACTTGGGAACCGCTCGTCCGATTAATATCAAACCATGAAAAGGCACATCTGCGGGTCCCCGGCAATATTCCTGGCAAGTTTCAACCAGATCGGACCGGCGGTCGTCGAGAAACGGCGGTCGCAGACAGACAGACGGACAGACAGACAGACAGACAGACATTGCTGGAATTATAGATAGATGGATGTTGGATGCATTTAGTCTGACTCCTTGGGGATTGGCTCAGTGCTCGGAGACGTCGACTTGGGGTGCAAATCGATGCCCATGTGAGGATGGGATAAAGAATAAGTGCAGCCATAAGAGAAGAGCAGGCCAGTCATTGTGGGTCAGCCTGAGCCCCATTTTTTTTTTTAACGAATTGTGTCTTTGTTATGCATGCGCTGAGAGTCACGGGAAGCTGGCCACTTGTGGCATTTGGAAAATAACACGAAAGCAGGAAACTTAAGATCAGCAGCGGCTGCAAGGAGGGGCAAAAAGGTCCAAGAGCCACGGGGCAATTATCCACAGCCACATTTGGGCAGCCGTGACTTTGAGATTGATATTGGGACAACCTTGGAGGGACTTTGTTTCCGGGCCGAATTCAGAACAGATTGGGGGTGGGGGGGTATTGTTGTCAGCCTGAGGAGAAATTACCCCCCTGGGAAATTCAGATGCACCACCAGACAGTCGGGAGGGCTGGTCTGGCAGGATTTGGATGTGGGGCCTGACCACAGGGGTGGTACAGCCAGTGCTCCATGGGGAGCCTTGTACTGGTATAGCTCTCTGGGGAGCCCGATGTGTGTGTATGTTATATCCATATTTACTATACATATATATTTTTTTTTTCTAGTATATAATGTCACGTAAATATATGTGTAAATAATATGTATAATACAGTGTATGTATCAATTACTATCGTGCATGTGTATGTGGAAATGATGATGGATGTGCATGTGTATGCGCTGCTGCCACCAGTCGTCATCTCCACTTGTGAGCCTCTTAGACTTAACGTAACCTTTTCCTGAAGCATCGATCTTCCCCACAACAAGGAACCACAATAACTGGACCAAGTTGTCTCCTTATCCGTGCTGCACCCAACGGAGGCTTCCCCAGTTCTGAAGCATCGATCTTCCCCACAACAGGAACCACGATTCATGGACCAAGCTGTCTCTTTATCCATACTGCATCCAATGGAGCCTTCCTCAGGACTGAAGCATCGATCTTCCCCACAACAGGAACCAAGATTCATGGACCAAGTTGTCTCCTTATCCATGCTGTGCCCATCGGAGCCTTCCCCGGAGCTCAAGCATTGAATGGACCAAGCTTTCTCCTTGTATCTGCTACACCTCCCCACCCCACTCCATCCCCCAAGTGATGATGATGCGGATACGCATGACCTCAGCAAAACCCAGCAAGCCACTAGGAAAGGCCAGAGCTCCAGACCGTGACCCATACGCGTGTCGATGGACTCAACTCAGGGCATCCTTTGCCCCATCAAAGCCGCCGTCCCTGGCTCAGTTCTCACTCATATCAAAGTCATTGTATTTAGCGCGATCCTCGATCCCACAAACCTCCTCTCTAGTCCTGAACAAGCGGAAATTTGCAAGAGGGAGTTCACAAAAGCTCGGGCCTTCTCTCCTAGCAGCATGGGGTCAACAAGTCCCTCCAAGCTGCAGGACCATGCGCATCACAAACGCATGGCGAATGGCATAATACTGTGTGGCTCGTGCACCTCTCGTCCCATTGAAGCTGCCGTTTTCGGCTCTGTCTTCACTGCCTTTGAAACTGATGTACTCGACGTGGCCCTCAGTCCCCTCAATCCCAGGTGAGAGGGAGGCAGCATGAGCAGCAAATCACTTGGTCTCCACCATCACCGTGTGTGTATGTGTGTGTGTTTTTTTTTTAACAAAAGTAAAGTTATATGCTTATATATTTGTTTGTTTTTATATGCTTCAAAAATTACGAAACGAAATCCAATCCAAATGGTTTATGTTGTCTAAGGGTACCACACATATGCTTTTTTTTCTCGGAAGCATGTCTAGGAGAGGGGCTTCTGTGTGGGGGATGGACCCCAATTCTCTCTATGTAAATGTGTATCATGCAGCGCAACCCGGTGGTATCTGGAATTGCAAATCATTTTCTTCTTGTATTGGATGACCTCGGGTGAATGAAGGACAGCATGCTGTCTTTTAATTAAATCTGTCAACAAAGGAAGGGCAAAATGAAAAGTCTTGTAAATACTGTTAGACCCCACTATTCACGGATTCGTTATTTTCAGACCCTGCGTATTCGCAGATCCTGCATATTCGCAGGTCATAAAGTGTGACCTGCTTCTACATTCACACTTCACGTATTTGTGTTTTTGTGGGGTTTTTTATATTTCAGGACGAGTCTCCTATATCCACCTGGGAAATTAGAAATTGGCCAACATCACAACATTGCATAAAAAGGTGCAAAAGCAGATCCCCTTAATTACAGCCCAATTAGCTTACTGCACTTCCAATCATCAGCAAGGTCGTGGAATCCATCATCGCAGTTAACATAAAATCATTCCTTTTGTCAAACAGCCTGATCTCAAATCATCAATTCAGATTCAGACCTGGTCACTCTACCTTGGACATGCTGATTCTACTCGCACAACAATGGATGGAGGCACTCGATATCAGACATGATATCAGGGCCGTCTTTCTGGACATATCTCAAGCTTTCGATACAGTCTGGCATCCTGCTTTGATCTCCAAACCGTCTGCCGATGGAATCCAAGGCCAACTCCACTCTTGGCTTACTGACTCCCTCCACTCTCGTCGTCAACATGTGGCTCTCAACGGAACCCTTTCATGTCCTCTCCCTGTCAAGCCTGGAGTACCCCAATGCAGTGTTCTCGACCCCATACTATTCCTAATCTTCATCAATGACTCTCTGGAAAATCCACTTTGTCTCTTTGTTGATGACTCCACTCTCTGCTGTAACATCTCTCATCCTTCTGACAGACAGGCAGCAGCTTCTCCCCTCTCCTCAGACCTTGAAAAAAATCACAAAATGTTCAAACACAATTTTGTTTATGTATCCATATTGTCCAGCTGTCCAAGTCTGACCACCTACAGTGTTTGTGTGTTTATTTGTTACTCTTAAACAGCCGAACCACACCACCTGGAGCCTGGTGTTGGCGTAGTGGTTAGGGTAGCGGCTTGGGATCCAAAAGGTCCTGAGTTCAAGCCCCGTTTGCCGCTTGAATTAATACACACCAGGAGGTTGACTCAGCCTGTCATCCTTCCGAGGTCGGCGAAGTGAGTACCAGTATAATGGGCCCGGTGTATGCCCCGGTTAGAATAGGTGTACCATATCCCTGTGTCGTAAGAGGCGACCAGGGTTGGGCCAGGAAGGGCATCCGGCGTAAAACCTGTGCCAAATCATTATGCGGATCATAGTGGATGATCTGCTGTGGCGACCCCTAACGGGAGCAGCCGACAGAAGAAGAAGAAGAAGAAGAAGATTGTCCACCCTTTACGTTCTCCCTAACCCCTACTTGTTACCTGCATCCCTTGTTTGTCCATCTCCATCTACTTTCTTCCTCCACCCTGCTGTTGGTGTTTTCCCTTTCTCCTGCTGTTGCATTTTTTATGTTGTGTCCTGATTTGTTCTGTGTAATTGCTCTTTCATGAGCCAAGACCATGTTAAAATAAATAAATAAAAACAATGCCCCAACATTTGCAGACCCCAACATTCACAGCATTTTCCAGGAATATATCCCCCTGCGAATAGTGGGGTCTGACTAATTTCAAGTGTTTATTTGTTACTCTTAAATGGCCGAACCACACTACCTGCAGGCTCCATATTTTGGATGAAGGTACTTTAGAATCTGGGCAAGGTTTTATACTACCGCACGTTCAGCTTGCAGGCCATTTTGAGGCCACCAAAGTCCACCATGAAATGTATTGTTACGGCTGTGGAAATTCGCAATACACCATAAAGGGTCCTCAGGTGGGCTTCCGGTTCCGGTTTTGGAGCAGCAAGAGGTCTCCTTCGGGGCTCCCTGCTGACGTTCTCAAAGCTAAGTTTCCGGTTGTTATTTGTCCCGTTTTAACTGTTTAATTTTCTCACCTACATGTTACTGTGTGTTGCTAGTTCGGTTTTGTTTCAAAAATCGTGCTATTTTGTGAGTATTTTTGTCGACGTTCTTACCTGTGCTTGAGGCCTAGGCCTAGACTTGAGGCCCACCGGTTCCACTCGGTGTTCGATCTTTTTTTTTTTTTTTTTTTTTCTCCCCATTACCTTCAATTTCTATCCTCCCCATTACCTTCAATTTTGATCCTCCCCACTTTCCAAACATCCACCATTCTCCCAACTAATCTCTTTCTTATCTCAAAAAAAAAAAAAATACCCTACAACAACAACAACAACAACACGCTCACCTTCTCCTGATTTTGCTTCTTCTTCTTCCTCTTAACTTCCTCCTCGTCTTCTTCCTCAATTTTTTTTTTTTACACTTCCACGACCTAATCTGTTGAACTCTCTCATACATTAATATTAACAACAAAAAAATTTATATATATATATATATATATATATACCCAACAACAACAACAACAACACGCTCACCTTCTCCCGATTCTTCTTCCTCTTAACTTCCTCCTCGTCTTCTTCCTCGATTTTTTTTTTTTTATTTTTTTTTATTTTTTTATTTTTTTTTTATTTTTACACTTCCATGACCTCATCTGTTGAACTCTCTCATACATTATTTTTAACAACAAAAACGATCTTATAATGCTTCATCTTCCTCTCTCACACATGTGGTACTCTTTACTGTTTCACAATGCACTACTCTTCTGCTATTTTAACAGACTGCTCTCATTTCGACCTCTCCTTCATTCCTTGCCTAAAAAATCCAACGATTACAGCGCTTCTTCTCTCCATTCTCTGAATTCGCCTTCATTGCATCCATCAAGAATTGTGCTAAATCGCATCTCTGACCTAAAACTTTTAAAAACCACAGTTTGCCATGATGCTCGCTTTCCATCAACCATTCTTTTTTTCCAACTTCAGTGCCAACTCACCCCTCACTCTCACTCTCAAAGCAACCATCCCACTCTTCTCCCTCCAAGCCTCCCTCTCACCTCTCTCAAAAATTCCCCCCTCACCTTTCTCCCACCTTTCATCCCCCTCACTCTTCCTTCTCAAAGTTGCCCCCTCTCTCATCCACCAACCTGCCTCCCTCCACTGCCCTCTCACCTCCATCTCTTCACTCCACATCCTCAAATCCTCAACTGCCTTCTTCCTTGTCTCGTCCCCCCTCTCCCCCAGCACCACAGAGCCTTTTCTCCTCATTCGGCCCCCTCCCCTCGTTATTCTGCAATACCCCACACTCCTTCAGCAACCCTCCTCACCTGCCCCCCTCGTCCCTTGTCCTACCCTCCCCCTCCCCCTCCACCTCCTGCACCCAAAGCCTCCTCCCCTTCCTCTTCACTAAAAGTGTGGACCTCAAATATCCGGGGCCTTCGCTCAAACCTTTCAGATCTTTCCATACAGGTTGCCACTGACAAACCAGACATTATCTGCCTAACAGAAACTTTCCTCTCCCAAGACGTGTCTGACTCCCAAGTATCTCTCCCTGGCTACTCCCTCTTACGGTATGACAGACCTGAGCCTCGTCCTGGTGGAGGTGTTGCTCTCTTCATCAAAGACTCTATTCCTCACTCTCCATGCACTGCTCTCACTTCCCCACACCCCCAGGAATACCTCTGGCTTCGGCTTCCCCTCCACTCCCACCTCATGTTTATATGTGTACTGTACCGTCCACCGAACAGTGATGACTCCATCTACACCTCACTATCCGAAAACATGGACCATCTTCTATCTTCTCATCCAAACTCTCTCTTCCTCTTATGTGGCGACTTCAATTGTCATCACGCCAGTTGGCTAGGTGTGGTTACCTCTCTCACCTGCCATGGCACCTCAGCAAAAGCTTTCTGCGACTCATTAGGATTGACTCAATCGGTCAACTTTCCGACCCGGATCTCAACCAATGGTACTCCATCTCTTCTGGATCTGGTTTTGACAAATTTCCCTGACAATATCTGCTGCTCTCCCTTCGCTCCAATTGGTTCTTCTGACCACGTCCTTGTCAAAGTGGACATCTCTCTGGCTGTTATCAGAGAACCACCTCACCGCCGTCGAGTCTGGCATTTCACTCAAGCCGACTGGCAGGGTCTCCGAGCAGCCATCAAACTTACAGACTGGTCTCCTATCACTACTTTCTCAAACATCAACTCATCCTGGGAATTCTTTCAAAGAAACTTGCTCTCCCTCATGCACAGATTTATCCCCTCTCGTGTTCAGTTGTCTTACCCTTCCTCCCGCCCTTGGTTTACTGAAGCTTGTGGCGAGGCAGTTGTCCTGAAACAACTTGCCTTTGCCTCATGGAAAGCAAACCCAACTGAGGGCAATCTCAGTTCTTTCCACAAAGCTCGGAACAAGTTTGTATCTACCCTCAGGAGAGCCAGAAAACAACATCTTTCTCATCTCAAGTCTGAACTCTCAAACCTCTCTCCCTCCTCAAAATCCTGGTGGCATTTAATCAAATCTGTTTCTGGTGTATGTTCCCCCTCCATCCCCTCCCTTACCTCAAATGGCCGCACTGCTGATTCCACACGTGATAAAGCTGAATGTCTAAACTCGGTGTTTGCAGCTAAATCTTGTGTCCTAAACCCATCACTATCTCTAGCCACTTTACCCAGTCGCACCCAACTGTCCCTGGACTCTGTATCCTTTTCTCCTGACAAGGTGGAGAGCTTGCTTTCAAACCTCGAGTCAGATTCTGCAACCGGTCCAGACGGCATCAGCCCACGTGTCCTCAAAGCCTGCTCTTCTGCTCTTGCTCACCCTCTCTCTGTTCTATTCACCCTCTCATTTGCCCAAGGTCATCTGCCATCTGCTTGGAAATCTGCTAACATCACTGCCCTGCAAAAGGTGCAAAAACAGATCCCTATAACTACAGACCAATCAGCCTTCTCCCAATCATCAGCAAGGTGATGGAATCCATCATCGCTTCAGATATGAAATCCTTCCTCTTCTCCAATGGCTTGATTTCCAATCATCAATTTGGTTTCAGACCAGGTCACTCTACCCTGGATATGCTGCTTCTGCTCTCCCATCAATGGATGGAGGTCCTCAATGCCAGACAGGAAATCCGAGCCGTATGCCTGGACATATCACGTGCTTTTGACACAGTCTGGCACCCTGCCCTACTCACCAAACTCTCTTCCCATGGTATTCAAGGCCATCTCCACTCATGGCTCGCAGACTTCCTCTCCTGTCGCAGTCAACGTGTGGCCCTAAATGGAGTTCTTTCATCCCCTCTTCCTGTGCAGGCTGGAGTTCCTCAAGGTAGCGTTCTGGGCCCTGTTCTTTTTCTGGTTTTCATCAATGATCTCTCGGACTCTCTGGAAAATCCTCTATTTCTCTTTGCCGACGACTCCACCCTCTGCCGTACCATCTGTCATCCCTCAGACCGGCAAGCAGCAGCTTCTTCGCTCACTGCAGATCTGGATAAAATCACAAACTGGTGCAACACGTGGAACATGTCTTTCAATCCAGACAAATCTCACACTCTCACTATGTCTCTTCGAAAGGACCGTTTACAAAACCCCCCCATCCACTTTCTCAACAATCCTCTGGAAGAAGTCTTTTCTTTCAAGCTTCTAGGTCTCACTATCTGCCATGACCTTTCCTGGGAAAGTCACATTTCCAACCTCGCCTCAAAAGCCAGTCGCCGACTGGGAATCCTCCATCGTGCTAAGTCCTTCCTCGGCCCTCTTGAGCTCCTGACCACTTACAACGCTTTTGTCCGTAGCCTGATGGAGTACTGCTCTCCCCTCTGGGCTGGTGCTCCTGCCTCCCACCTTTCTCGGCTTAACGCTGTCGAAACCAGGGCATTTAAGATCATCGTCATCTCCCGCAATGAAGCTGAGTCTTTGGGCCTCTCACTCAATCACCGCAGGTTGGTCGGTGGTCTTTCTGTCTTCTACCGACTCCTCTCCAGCCTTGCCCCCCCCTGCTCTCTCTGCGATTTGTCCCCACCACATTTCCACAGGGCGCTCAAGGTCCGCCAACAACCCCCTTCTGGTAAAACTACCAAAATCACGAATCACTGCTCATCCTTTTAATTGTTAATTCGACGACCTGCGTTAAAAAATGCAGGTCGTCGAATTGCCACGGGTCGTCGAACTTGATCCCTGTTAATTGTTCCTTGTCAGAGGGTCGTTCGGAGTCGGCGCAGTCCCGAGACCCTGCTAGTTGGACGGAGTGCCTGCCATTCCCCCCCCCCCCTGTCCGCACCGAGATAGCGGAGAAAACCCGGCCCATTCCCCCAAAAACTCCATCCGAGCTGTCGGGCGGACGACACGTGCAGGCGCGAGGCACGAGCCCAGTGGACCACGCCGGAGGGACTCGGAGTTGCGGTCGCCAAGGGCTGGATGACGCGCTCAGGGAAGTCGCGACTTCCTTTTCTTTTGTGGTTTTGTGTAAATGTCTGTGGGTGGCGCCAGTCTTGAGAAGTAGATCTGTTTTAAGTGTTGCCGTGTGAATTGCCTTATTCAGTTGTAGATCTGCGTTGGTTCTTTGTTTGTGTTTTTCTTTGCATAAACGTATACGTGTATTGCTTTTGTTCCTTTGTTTTACTGTAATATACGTGCCTTCCGTGCTTCCATGAATAAATGTGCTTGTCCGATTGTTCCCCGTTTTGCTTCGTCTTTTCCTTTTATTGAATCTCCATCTTGCATCACGTAAGGGATTGGTAGTGGGTTTAAAACGCCCGGTAAATAATCTGAACCATCAAGGTCAACGATAACTCCGCTCCGTTATCCCTGTAGCACGGAACAAGCGGCTTAAGCGGTTTGTGTCCAGAGTCGACCTGTGGTGTGGTACAACTCCTCGGTACGCTATCCGCACGGGTACTTAGGCAAATCGACCATTCGGCGATCGGACCCTATTTCGCGTGGGTAGAATGCGGACTGAGTTGTGGTGAGGTTAAACCCCCACCCGTGACTAGCTCCCGGCGTTGTTCCGAGAGGGTCATGACTGAATTGCACGTTCGGTGGGCGAAGCGGTCACTATTGGTTAAAAGCGATTGTTCGCACGCCGGCGGGCGTGAATTCACAACAGTATATTGGGAAGTGGGATCATGCAGTGCTGCCGCTAGTCTGTAGGCAAAAGATAACCACCATGAGGCCAATAACTCCATAGCTTTTCAATGTTTTCATCACGAAACTCCCGCCAGAAAAAGCTTACCACCATGAGGGCATTCACTCCATACGTTTTCAGTGCACAACATGTGCCAGAACCCCTTCGTAGTTTTTTCCCCAAACAGCACCGGGTATCCAGACTAGTATACTATAAAAAAGTGAGTTAAGTTTCAAAAATTTGTTTTTTAAATACTGAACCAAATTTTACATGTTGCTTAAGGGTACCACAAGTATGGCTTCTGTCTGGGTAGCATATCTGGCAGAGGGGGTTCAGGGTGGGGGGAAGACCCCAATTCTCTCTGTGTAAATGTGTATCATATAGCATCACCTGGTTGTAGCTGGGATTACAAATCATTTGCTTCTTATATCAAGAAAGTTTAAACAACTTGATAATATGCATTACGCTGATGTTTAAATCTGAGTGAGAATAATTAGAAGTTTTAAGAATGTTTAACTTCACTCATTTTAAGTGGAAGTTCAAACCAAAGCATCGAACACTGAGCATTGCAACAAAGTGGAAGTGATTTTTTTTTTCCTCATGCAATTATATAAGCAGCAAGGTGTGTGTGTGTGTGTGTGTGTGTGTGTGTGTGTGTGTGTGTGTGTGTGTGTGTGTGTGTGTGTGTGTGTGTGTGTGTTTTGCAATGATATCAGATTCAGTGTTTGCCTTTCATGAAAGACCTTTTTAATTTTGCACTGCACGGACTTCATTGCTACATTTGCCACTTAACTCCCTTTGTGCTACGCTTTGCCTCACCCACTGTTGGGAGCATGCCGTCTTCTTGGCTTTCCTCTCACTCATCTCCCTTTGTCATTCTTTTCCCATTTCCCTCACAGCCATGGAGATGATCTTATTGTCACGCCCTTTGCACAGGTCAGGTTCTCACCCCACTTGTATTCCACCTATTTTTTACATACCGTTGAAAAGCATAATTAAATGTGAAGGAATTTTGGCAGAATGCTATGTCTCATCTATTTTTGCAGAAAATGTTTTCATGAGTGCATTTTATTTATCACTTGTGTACCCCCTGGCAAAATTAGCATTCCTTTCCTGCAGTAATTCTCGACAGACTACTGTAGTAGGACCATATATATATATATATATATATATATATATATATATATATATATATATATATATATATATATATATATATATATATATATATATTTATATGTATTTATTTACATACATACATACATATGTCCATACATACATACATATTCTCTGGGTTGAGGGAAGCAAAATGGTCGTCAGTGGATGGGTGTCAGACTCGGAGGTTGTAATTTGTTGGGTACCACAGGGATCAATTTTAGGACTGCTGCTGTTTATAATTTATATCAATGATTTGGATAGCTGGGCAAGGAGTAGACTTTCAAAATCCACAAATAACACAAAGTTTGGAGGTAAGATACATGTATAATAAGAGGGGGAAGGGGAGAAGTGATCAGACTTCAGAAATTGAAGAAACTCTCTCGATATTAATGGGCAAAAAGTTGGCAAATGCATTTCAATGTAAGGATATCTAATGTATGATGGGTAAGAATATTAGAAATAGTATCTTCAGGATGCAAAGGACTGTCAGGCAGTAGTGGAAAAGGAAATACGTTTTTATGTTGTATTTGTAGTACCTCGCTAATTTGTACATGGAAGATGGTGTTATTGATGTTATCTCGGAATTAATAAAGCCTCATCTTGATTGTTTTGTTCAATTTGGTCATTGTATCTGCAGAAGGATGCCGGGTGTTGTCTTAATGGTTAAGGTGGCTGGGTTAAGATCTTTAAGTTAAGTATGTCAGGTCAGGTTCGATCTGTGACCTGCTACAGGTACCATGTAAACCTGTACTAACCTGTTCCATGGTCGGGTTGTCGGCGACTAAACCGTCTCCCCCACCAGGTTTTCTGGTGAGGAGGGTGTTTGGATATGGACACCCAGCAGGATTAAAAACAAAACCTGTCAAAGGGCGGAGGAGCTCCTTGTGAGCCAACGGCCATCCATATCTAGTGCCCAACTGTGTCTGCGGACGTCCTCCTGCAGTTGGGTTACTTCTTATTAGGAGGTTGGTGGCAGGATTTGCACTCCAGCCACCGTAAAACGCTTCATTCCGCAAAACGCAAAAACGCAAAAAAATCTGAAAACCCACTCCGTGGGAGTACCTCCTGTGCAGCTTCCCTTCGCAGGGCAGCTCACCGGATGATGGGATTGGGGCAAAGCCTTCGGGACCCCCAATCTTTGATAGGAGGGAAACCACGGGGTAACATCCCTGGGTCAGATTGCGGGAGAGTGTGTCGGAGTGGTGCTGAGGTGTCGTCCACCAGACGGCGGTCTCCTTGGGTTAACCTGAGGCGGTCCCTTCGGGTGGGTGCCTGGAATGTCCTATCCCTAAGAGAGGATGATCACCTGTCTCTGTTATCATCTGAGCTCAAGCGTTTGGACATCGGGATTGCAGCTCTCTCTGAGGTTCGGAGACCGGATTGCGGCGAGATAATGGTGGGTGGTTACACCTACTATTGGTCTGGTCGCTCTGATGGTTACCATACCCAAGGAGTTGCTGTAGCTGTGGCCAATAAGCTGACCCCAATGATAATTGAGGTAACACCGGTCAACGAGCGTATTATGAGATTAAGGATTCGTCACTCCTTAGGTGTCATTTCCCTGGTCTCTATTTATGCTCCGACTGAGGCGAGTGATCTTACCGTGAAGGATGCATTCTACGCCACACTCGAGTCTGTGGTTGATCAGTGCCCCAGACGAGATACACTTCTAGTCTTGGGGGATTTCAATGCATCGACTGGAACTGATAGGGATGGTTATGAGGTGTGTGTTGGTCCCCATGGGTCAGGAACTATGAACCAGAATAGCACTAAGTTCCTTGACTTTGCAAGAAGTCATGGACTTAGGGTGGCTGGTTCATGGTTTCAGCGCCCGCAAGCTCATCGCTGGACTTGGTATTCCAACGCTGGCGGTGTGGCAAAGGAGATTGACCATGTCCTCATTGACGGTCGTTGGAGGATGATCCAGAACTGCAGGGTCTACCGGAGTGCTCAGTTCCTCAATACTGACCACAGGCTTGTTGTAGCAACTCTAAAGCTGCACCTTAAATCCTGGAGAATGGTACCATCCCAGCCTAGGCTGGATGTTGCCAAGCTCAGGGATGAGAGAGTAGCTGAGGAGTTTGCGAACAGGCTGAGTGGACACTTGGGGGGTCTGGGTGCTTTGGGGGTCCTGAAGAGTTGTGGAGCACCTTCAAGACCACCGTCCTTGATGTTGCCGGTGGATGCCTTGGAGTTCACCGCAGGGCAAAGAAGAATTTTGTCTCTCAAGGGACACTGGATACCATTGACCAGAGTCGCAGGGCCAGGCTGAATGGCAGAGCTGAGCTGTTCAGGGAGCTGAGGCGTAAAACTGTACGTGCACTGAGGGTGGACAAGGAGGCCTATGTGCGAGGAATCTGTGAGGGGTAGAGCATCACCTGTGGACAGGTGATTCTCGTCCCGCTTACAGGGGAATTCGCGCATTACGTTCATCCAAGCCCATCCCTCGGAGCACTGCAGTTCGAGCAGAGAGTGGTAGGCTCTTGACAGAGGAGTCTGAAGTGAAGGCCCGCTGGGCCGGTTACTTTGAGCGGTTGTACCAGGCTGATCCCCCAGCTGTCGAGTTGGACGTCAAGGGTGTTACAATCCCTGTTGCTGACCCTCGAATCAACTGTGGTCCACCATCGCTTGTGGAAACACGGGCTGCGGTGAACCAGTTGAAACGGGGCAAAGCTCCAGGGATCTGTGGCATCCATGCTGAACTTCTCAAGGCTGGTGGAAATGCTGCACTCGCGTCGTTGCATGCAGTTTTGTGCTCTGCCTGGAACACAGGCATCATCCCAACTGACTGGAAGAGGGGCCTTGTTGTCCCTCTCTGGAAAGGGAAGGGTGATCGCCAAGACTGCAACAACTACCGAGGGGTGACGCTGCTCTCAGTGCCGGGCAAGGTCTTTGCTCGGATAATTCTTGATAGGGTTCGCCACCATCTGCTTGAGCACCAGCGTCCAGAGCAGTCAGGCTTTACACCAAAGAGGTCAACGATTGACCGTATCCTTGCTCTTCGTGTCCTCACTGAACGCAGACGAGAGTTTCGGCAGGGGCTGCTTGCAGCCTATGTTGATCTCTGTAAAGCGTTCGATTCAGTGAATCGGGATGTCCTCTGGAGGATTCTTGGTCTTCGTGGGGTGCCACCGAAACTGATCGATCTGATGTCTGAACTCTACTCTGGTACTGAGAGTGCTGTGAAGTGTGGTGGTACCGCCTCTGACTTATTTCCAGTTGTTACTGGAGTTCGTCAGGGATGTGTACTTGCCCCCACACTTTTCAGCACTTGTATGGACTGGATTTTTGGGAGGATGTCGGAGAGATCAAGTTGCGGTGCATCGTTTGGCAATGTCAAGATCTCGGACCTTGATTTTGCAGATGATGCAGTCATCTTTGCGGAGACTTTAGACATCCTCTTGGGGGCCCTCGAGGTGCTGAATGAGGAGTCGGAGCCGTTGGGATTACGGATTTCTTGGGTCAAAACAAAGATCCAGGCTTTCGGTGACATCTTGGATGCTGCTGTCCTGTCTGTGTCTGTTTGTGGTGAGGATGTTGAGGTCGTGGATAGATTCACTTACCTTGGCAGTGATATTCATGTCTCCGCAGGTTGTGAGCCGGAGGTCAATAGACGTCTGGGTCGGGCCTGGGGAGTCATGGATTCACTGGATCATGGGGTGTGGCGCTGCCGGTACCTGTGCGGGAGGACGAAAGTCCGAGTCTTCAGGTCCTTGGTACTTCCAGTCTTGCTCTATGGGTGCGAGACTTGGACTTTGACCAAGGATCTGAGACGGAGACTTAATTCCTTTGGTACCAGGTCTCTTCGGAGAATCCTTGGCTATCGCTGGTCGGATTTTGTGTCCAACGAGCGGTTGCTGAGAGAGACTCGGATGAGATTTGTTACCTGCATAGTCCGTGAGCGTCAGCTGCGGCTGTATGGACATGTGGCTCGTTTTCCTGACGCTGATCCTGCTCACCAGATTCTCTCAGCGAGGGAGTCTCATGAGTGGAGGAGGCCAGTGGGCCGACCACGTGCCTCATGGTTGCAGCAGGTTGACCATCATCTCAAGGAGATGGGGATGGGCCTGGCATCTGCCTGGGGGATGGCCAGACGGAGGCCCCTGGAGTACCGGCGGAAAGTGGACGCAGCGACGCGCTGTTCTGGCACATGCTCCCATACCTGACCTGACCTGTTAAGATCTTAGAGCCTTGAGTTTGAGCCCCTGTCGTGCCGTCAAAATTACACTAGGTGGGTTGACTCGGCCTGTGATCTTCCGAGGCCTCCCGAGGTTGGAAAAATGAGCACCAGGTTACTGGAGTAATAAGCCATGCGAGTATCCTGCGTTGGAGTGGCGACCCGTCCAGGATTGTACTCTTTAGCCAATGGAACTGCCTCGGCAGCTCCTATGCACCTCACTGCATGAAAGGACTGATTAAATTATTACCCTCGCCGAAGGAGAGGGCATTGCGTTTGGGTCAATTTGTTTGTTACTTGGCAAAAAATAATATTTGCCAAAAATGTTGGTCTGTAGCGTTTGTCTGCCTGTCTTGTTGTTACTTGGCGAAAACATTTTTTGCTAAGTATGTTGCTCTGTAGCGTTTGTCTGTCTGTTGGGTCGTCGAAATAGGTGACCCTTATTGTCAGTAATTCTGTCTGTTTGTTTGGATGTTTGTTCGTTTGTCATCAGCATAATTCATCATAAACGTGGGCTGATTTTGACCAAACTCGAGTGGTAGGTACATCTTATGACCTAGTGCTTTGGAAATTGTGATGGTTGCTCGGGACGCTTTGGTTCCCTAGCAACAACCGAAAAACCTTCAAAATCGGTACTGTTCACGCGAAATCAATTCCGAAAGCCATTATCCCACGAAGGGTTATGAAATTTGGCACGAATGATCTACAGGTGATGCTCTATCAAATATATTCCGGTTTTTGTGATATATGGAATACTTTACCCGCAGCGCCCCCTACAAATAGGGTATGCGCAAAAAATTGGTGAAAATTGAAGGCCTCCTTGTGACCAGGTGAGTGCATCGTTACGAATGAAACTTTGCAGTTCATGGTACTCAATGAGTACTATAACTTTGCCTCAGGACATATTGACTGATTTCGCTTAGGTCAGGGGTCAAAGGTCAATTAGTGCAAAAATCGATAATATGTGAGAGCTGGAGGTGCCTTCACGCCAAATGCTACTCCTCCTAGGGTTATGGTCGGATGGTCATGAAAATTCACACTAATCGTCTGGAATACATTGTGCACAAACGATCGAGCCGGATTTTCGATTTCGATCTTTGTTCACCCACAGCACCCCCTCGAACTTTTGGGATTTCCGATTTCAAACCGCATTTTCGGTACTTTTCATTCAAATGGATACCGAGTAGTTATCAGCAGATGGAACTGGATGAGATTTGATATGCGTAATCTTAAGGTGAATCCCTATCCGCTATATGACATCCATTTTGCTCTATATCTTATGGTTTCCATGCTTGGCGACCCATCGCTGCCTACCGGCTTGTTTGTTTGTTTGTCACCCAATTTTTGGCCACAGTTTTCAAGCAATCATTCTGAAATGTTTTGTGTGTGGAGGTGACCAGCTCAGGAGAGCAACTTTCAATTTTGGTGAAGATCCAAATCTGGATCCAGATCTGAATTTTTTAAGTGAGTCCCATTCCGTTTTGCCAAGTGTCACTGAGTGATTTTTCAATTGTTTGTTTGTCCGCACAGAACTTCACATTTTTCTCCGCAACCGCTGGTCGGTCGGATTGAGACGAAATTTTCACCATAGCTGCGACTCATGTCAAATGTTTTAATCATAATTATGACGTCATAGGTCACGTGGTATGGCAGCCATGTTGGAAAAATGAAAAAACTTTGGACCTTTGTATCTGTGAAACCACACCTAGGAAAAAATTGAAACTTGGAAATGGCAAGTACTCCTCATGGGGAATGTGTGATTTTTTTTACATCATTGGTGCCTTCCTTTTGACATCATAATTGCATATGTAGAACGCTACATCTGATCAGATTGAAAATTTTTGAGGGTCGTCTAAGGATAAAATGGTCCAGAGAAAAATAATTGATGATGGCATCGGTTACGTGATTCGGCAGCCAGATTGTTTTTTGTTTTTTTAAAAACCTTCAAAAATCTTCTCTGAAGTGGCTGAACAAATCAGGGCGAAACTTTACAGGAATGACCACCGATCCACGAGGAACAAAAGGGTCACACATATGACGTCATAGGTCATATTGTTTGGCAGCCATATTGGATTTACTCTAAAACCTATAAAAGAACAGCTGGACAGATCGAAGAGAAACTTACAAGGAAATCTAACACAGGTGGAGGCTATTGAGCCCATCATGTCTGCGCGAACACCACACTAATTTATCAACACAAGATCCAAGTAAGAAAATCCCCCCAAAAAGTTTTTAATTAATGAAATTTTTTTTTTTGTTTGTTTTCCTTTATTTTAGTTTTTGTATTTTTTTCCTTTTTTCTTCCCCTCAGGGGAGGGGGCTTGGGCTTGGTTAAAAACACACATCAACAACCACACAACCCCCCCCCTTGACAAGACCCCCACCAACAGCATTCTGCACACATGCACACAATCATCCATCAATACTCAAACTACCTAAAAGTCCTGTCAACATCCCCACACCCCTCTATCTCCATAACTTCCATGTACCCATCTAATTCTAATTTAAACCTATCTACATTTTCTGCTGCCACTGCCTTTCCAGGGAGACCATTCCATGCATTAACGACTCCCTGAGTAAAAGTCCCCTGCCTTACTACCGTCTTAACTCTCCTCTTCTTTACTCTCAGGCTATGGCCCCTGGTCCGACAACTGTCTACTCTGTTGAATAATTCATCTTCACTTATTTTATTGAAACCTTTCATTATCTTAAACATCTCTATCATATCTCCTCGTAACCGCCTCCTTTCTAATGTATAAAGTCCTGTCCCTTTCAGCCGCTCCTCATAGCTGAGTCTAGTTCGGCCCAGAATCAATCGAGTAGCCCTACGCTGAACCCTCTCTCTGTCATTGATGTCCTTCCTAAGTTGAGATGACCAAAACTGCACACAATATTCTAGATGTGGCCCGCACTAAATTCCTGTACAATGTTAACGCCACCTCTTTTGATTTATAAATGATCCCCCTCTGAATGCGGCCTAAAACCCGATTTACTTTACCTATAGCTGCCTGGCATTGTGCTGCTTGCTTACCTCCCATATCTGTTACCACCCCAAGATCCTTCTCCTGTGTGACATGCTCCAAAATTTCCCCTTGCATCCTGTAATCTCTATTTTCATTGTTCTTTCCCATCCCCAACACCTTACACTTGATCAGGTTAAATTCCATCTGCCAATCTTTTGCCCAATCTGTGCAAGTATCAATCATTTCCTGAATCTGATCACCATCCCCTCTGCTATCCACCTCACCTCCAAGCTTTGTGTCATCTGCAAATTTGGAAGGCTTACTCTAAACCCCATTATCCAAATCGTTGATGTAAATAATGAATAGTAATGGTCCGAGTACTGATCCCTGAGGTACCCCACTCTCTTGCATCCTCCCAGCAAGATATCCTCCCACTCACAGCCACTCTTTGTTTCTTTCCACGACGCCACTTTCTAATCCAATTCGTGACCTGACCAGCCACTCCACAAGCCCTCACTTTGGCTAACAACCTCCGATGTGGTACCTTATCAAATGCCTCCTTAAAGTCTAGATATACTATGTCCACTGCCATTCCCTCATCCACCCAATCAGACGCTGCTTCATAGAACTCTAAAAGATTTGTTTAACAGGAATTAACTTTGGTAAACCCATGCTGACTGCCCTTAATTTGTTTGTATTTGTTTTAAATGGTTCCTCATCCAGTCTTTAATAATGTCTCCAACAACTTCCCCACAACTGAAGTCAAACTAACAGGTCTATAGTTTCCCAATTCTTCTCTGGATTCTTTCTTAAATAATGGAATTACATTTGCTACTCGCCAATCCTCTGGTACCTGTCCTGACTCCAGGGAACTATTGAAAATATCTGTAAACATCTCGTTTACCTGCTCATCCACCTCAAGCAATACTCTTGGGTGCATATTAGCTCACCCTGAGCCTTATCTTCTCTTAGATAACCTCGCTGTTCCTTTACTTCCTCCACTCCAACCTGGATCTTCTGTAAAAGCCGTTCCTCATCTCCTTGATAGATACTCTCAGCTATTGGCAATTCTCCTGACTGTTCTTGTGTAAAAGTTGAAGAAAAATACCTGTTTAATAAGCCTGCCATCTCAGTTTCATCACTAATCACTCTCCCAGTGCTATTCCTCAATGGGCCCACACTGGTCCTCACCTGTTCTTTTCCCCTGATATACTGAAAGAAAGCCTTGTTATTATGTTTAATGTTCGAATCCATGTCCTTCTCATACTCTCTTTTGGCTTGCCGAGTTATTTTCTTAACTTGCCCCTGTTTACTTCGATAGTGATATAAATCTAACTCCAGTCCTGTTATTTTCAACCAAATAAATGCTTTCTGCTTCTCCTTAATAGCGTTCCTTATATCACCACTCAACCACCCTGGCCTCTTTCTGCTTCTAGTTTTACACCTCATTGGAATGTACTTACTCTGCACTCTACACTCTACAAATTTGGTCCTTAAAGGTTTCCCATTTCTCTGATGCTGATTGTCCTGTTGTTAGTGTCTCCCAATCTACATCACCCAATTCTCTCCTCATATCCTCAAAGTTTGCCTTCCTGAAATCTAATAGCCTTATCCTACTATCCTTAACTCTAACCCTCAACAGAATCTTTGCACACGCAATGTTATGGTCACTTGCTCCTGAATGTTCCTCAACCTCCACCTCCTCCACCATATTGGGATCGTTACTTAAAAGGAGGTCAAACACTGCACTCCACCTCGTGGGCTTATCTACAAACTGGGTTAAAAAGCAATCCTGGACTAAAACTAGGAAATCCTCATCCGCTCTGCCCTTTCTCTGTTCCTGGACCCAATCTATCCCTGGCAAGTTAAAATCCCCCATAATCGATATAAAGCTGCTGTCACACCTTGACGATTTAGCCAGCGTATGCCGACGTATGAAAAATTTGTCTGAAACGCTGGCACACATCAAATACGTTATGGGTAAGTTTTGTATACGTTAAGAGCACGCTGGTATACGTCGTAGTACACCGAGCTCGTTGACAAATTTTAACATGCTCAAAATTTTTCGACGTATGCTAGCGTATGACTCGCACGTTACGCATACGCTGGCCATAAGTTGTAGGCACGTTACGCGATTGTTGACACATGTTACTTGTAATTACTCACAAGTCGAAACACGTCGAGGTAATGTTTAGCATACCCGAAAGTTATTTCTAACCTATGAGTAACGTGTTGTAGGCACGTTACGCGATCATTGACACACGCCGACACACGTTACTTGTAAGTTACTCATAAGTCGAAACCCGTTAAGGTAATGTTTAGCGTCAGTGTTCCAGACTTCATGGTTTTTTTTTCTTCGGCATGATGGTGATGTTGACACTTCGATTTATAATATAATATAATTAATAGGCTGCCACTCAACGATTTAAATCATAACCGCACTAGAAATCGAAGTGTCAACCTCACCGTCATGCAGAAGAAATTAAAAAAAAAACATGGAGCTTGGAACAATGACGGGTTCCTCCTGTGTGAAGCCCATTTTTATATACCAATTTCCCTAAACGCTGCCAATACGCCATTATACAGTAGCTGTAAGTTAGAAACATGTTCAGTATGTTCTGTGGTCGTCCGGAAGATGTCAAATACATCTACATACGTCAATATGCATTGGAGATACGTTACACATAGGTTCAAAGCACGTTACTCATAGGTTAGAAATAAGTTTCGGGTATGCTAAACATTACCTCGACGTGTTTCGACTTATGAGTAACTTACAAGTAACGTGTGTCAACGATTGCGTAACGTGCCTACAACTTATGGCCAGTGTATGCGGAACGTGTGCGTCGTACGCTGGCATACGTCGAAAAATTTTGAGCATGCTTAAAATTTGTCGACGTGCTCGGCATACTACGACGTATGCCAGCGTGCTTCAGTGTGCTCTTAACGTATACAAAACTTACCCATAACGTATTCGATGTGTGCCAGCTTATTCGGCCAATTTTTCATACGTCGGCATAGCTGGCTAAAATGTCAAGGTGTGACAGGGCCTTGACACTTCGATGTCTAGTGCGGTTATGATTTGAATCGTCGAGCGGCAGCCTTTTGATAGGCTACGCCACGTGATCGTTGGCGATACGCTGCCGCGCTATGCATACGTTAGACTATCGTTGGGCATAGGTTGTGAACGCCAACAACACGCTAAGCATTCATTGGTATAAGTTATCTATATATTATCAAAACGTTCTGTGTAAGTTACTCATACGTTATGCATACGTCCAACTCGTTATGAATACGCCAAAAACTGAAAAAAAAACATCAATAGTTCAGCGTACGCCAGCGTTTTACATACATTTTGATATGTTGCCATACGCTGGCTAAAACGTCAAGGTGTGACAGCGGCTTAATACTCTTCCCTCACCACATGCCCTTTTGAATTCTTCATGTACTCCTCCTTCCTCCTCTTCCTTCACACCCGGAGCCTTATAAAAGCATCCTTCCAGTATCTTACTGTTTTTACAATCTCTAATCTCTACCCGTACAGAATCTTCAACATTTATTCTTTCCTTAATGTCACCACTTTCTCTTGATGCGATGCTGTCCTTTACCCAGATTTCTACTCCTATTCTCTCCTTCCGATCACACCGATACACCTTGTAGCCTTGCAATCCTGTCCTCCAGTTACTTTCCTCCCTAAACCATGTCTCACTTACTGCAACTATGTTATACTCCTCTCTATCTACTTTGGCTTCAAGCTCTTCTATCTTATTACTTAAACTTCTTTTATTTGTACAGAATATATTTAACTTTTCCCTTCCTGAAATTCTATTTAATTTTTTTTTAACATAATTTATTATATTTAAAATCTATTTAACTTCACACACATTTTCCCCAATCCTTGTGTGTAGAAGTTTGTTAAGGAATAATTGATCGGTCACATGGTCTGGAAGCAATATTGGATTAAGCGAAAATATTTTAAAAATTATTTCTCTTGAACCGCTTGATCAATCGACATGAAACTTCACAATTATGATCTAGTAATGAGGGGGAATGTATGTTTCAAATTTGAACTTGATCAGACACATGGTCTGGCAGCCAGAATTATTGATTGGTTTTTTGATCTGAGTTCTTTTTGATTTTTGAAAAAGGCTTACTGGGCTGTTCCTGGATGGGTTTGAGGATAGAGGAGTAGCAGCTGAAATGTGAATCCTATCCAGGTTCCTCCTGATGACTTCATCTTTGCTTTTTGCTTGTTCGGGTTCCTTCTGATGACTCCAATGCAGGACCGTACCGATTTGGTCTTCCATTTGATTTGAATTGAATTTATTTTAATCCCATTCTAAATTCAATTGAATAATGATGAAAAACGTCATGGGTCAAGGTCAGGTGTCTAGTCAACAAAGCAGGGTTGCATCAAAGCAGGATGTCTTGGTACCCTGTCATCACTGCCAGCAGTTATAAAGTGACAGTTCTAATTATGTCTCGTATTAATTATGTAACACACCAGTACACGGACGCCACATAAAATACACTACAGCGAACAAGTTCTGGTGAGAGTCTGCAATCTCTGATTGCTCTTTCTAATTATTAGGGTACCATTAGTCTTGCAGGTTGTGGTAGGTACCCTATTGTTTCTGTTCAGATTATTTTTTTGTTATTTTTTTTGTCCCATTTTAGGCCTTTTTTTGCATCACAATTACTTTTAAACATGTGTTTTCTCAACAATGACTAGTCCTACTGGCACAAAATTTTAATTATAGGTGCGACTACTATTGCAGAATTTTTTTAATGTAATTTGACACCATAGGTCACGTGGGGTGGCAGCCATGTTGGAAAAACCGAAACAATTTGGACGTCTTCTTCTCTGGAACTGTTCGCTGGAAAAAATTGAAACATGACTCCTTGTGAAGACCTCCACAAGGGGTATAAAGTGGTCTAAACCATAACATCATCGGTGATGTGGTATCCTGGTGAAAATTTGACATGTAGATTGCTGCATCCCATCAGTATGAAAATTTCTGAGGTTCATCTCGGGAAGGGTGTGAACACAAAAAAAAAATTATTATGACGTCATCCGTCACATGGTTTGGCAGCCATATTGGGTTTTTTCAAAAAAAAGGAAAAATTCTTCCTCTCCAGACCGGTTTTAGACATCGAAATGAAACTGCACAGAAATTATCAGTCAAACATACTGAATAAATTTTGATAACGTTGATGTCATCGGTCACATGGTTTGGCAGCCATCTTGGATTTACCCTAAAACCTTCAAAAGTCTTCTCCAGAATGGCTGGACAGATTGAGGGGAAACTTCACAGACATGTTCTGCATGAGTTGGGGATACTAGGGATACTAAGGTGATAAAGAATAATTTATAGGTCACGTGGTTCGGTAGCCATATTGGATTTAAGAAAATATTAAATAATGTTTTCTCTGGAACCACTTAGCCAATTGAAGTGAAATTTAGCAAATATCATCTACTGCCTTTGCTGCATACACTGTGAAAATGATGTAATAGGTCACGTGGTATGGCAGCTATATTGGATATAAAAACAAACCTTATCCGATCAAGACGAAGCTTCACACATGTGATCCTCTCCCCAATTATTGGCAGTGCAAATGTTCAATGCCATAGGGTCATGTGGTGTGGCAGCCATGTTCATTTGAAAACCAAAACTTTAAAACCCCTTTTCTCCGATATAGCTTAATGCATCATTATGATTCACATCACTTTACATGGAGCAAGGCTGTTGGATCAACTGCAAAGTTTCAAATCGATAATGAAAGCAGTTTCTGAAATATAATTCAAAATTTTTTTCTGTGAAACCAATGTGGCTGCCCAACCACGTGACTGATGACATCATTGTTAAATAAAATACGTACAGCTCGGATAGTAGATCATAACTGCAAAGTCGAGTGTTGATAGATTATTCAGTTTCAGAGAAATAATTATTTTTATCACACCCAACAAATCATATCTTATATCCTGCAAAGAGCTGTTGGTGTCTGTGTGTGGGTGGGTTGTAAGCGCTGCCCATTCTGTAGACTACGCCTTCCCTCGTCTCAGCAATTGTCACAAGCACCGCTTTTTAGGTAGGCCACGCCTTTCCCTCCAGCCACCCAGAAACTGCGGCCATATTTTTCGCTTCACGTTGCTCAATATGTTTATACAGGCCTCATTTACATTTGACGACTCAAAACCTTCCAAAAAAGTCTTCTATCTATCTATAATTCCAGCAATCTCTGTGTGTCTGTGTGTCTGTGACCGCTGTTTCTCGACAACCACTGGTCCGATCTAATTGAAACTTGCCAGGAATATTGCTGGGGACCTGTGGATGTGCCTTTTAAAGGTTTGATATTAATCGGACAAGCGGTTCGTATGGCTACACACCTACGGGCACGCACCTACGGGCACGCACTAGTTATAAAAGAAAGCAACCATTATGAGAAAACAAATGTCCAATTTGATTACACCTCAAACGAGGTAATGCATGTTTTGTTTCCAACGATCATGGCATCGGTCTAATTGTACGTAAATTTTCATGTTATTTTGCAGAGCAAAGAACATCGTGTTCTTTCATTAAAAATACTTTTTGTATTTGCCCTACTTTTAAAAGTTTTTTTTAACAAACTAATGGATATGTAATGCAGATGTTGTGTGAAGTGAATAAACATTAACATCAGCTTCATCGTGAAATACTGAAGCTGCCTTCGTAATTAATTTGTCATTCGTCTATTCCTGAAGACAACGCGTCTTCTATCCTTAAATATGGGTACCGTTTTTAGAGGAAAAAACCTGTACATTTTGATGATAACTCAAATGAGATAATGCATGTTTTGTTTTCAATGATTGCGGCAGCAGTCTCATATTCACCGCCAAATGAACGTACTTACTTGCTTGAGTGCTTCAGCCACTTGGCAAGCTCGCCACAAGAAACGTGAAACAACACAAGCAATTATACTTGGTAACTAATTGAGGAAGGGGAAGGGGTGGGATGTGAGTCTGGAGGGACTGGGCTGGGATGAGAAAGAGGTGCAGTGGGAGGAGGCAGGTGATGACGAATAATTGGTAGGTCACGTGATTTGGTGACTCTATTGGATTGAAGGAAAACATTAAGTAATGCCTTTTCTGGGTAATTCTTCTGTCCTATCCCGAAGAGAGGACGATCACCTGTCTCTGTTATCATCTGAGGTCAAGCGTTTGGACATCGGTATTGTAGCACTCTCTGAGGTTCGGAGGCCAGATAGTGGTGACATCATGGTGGGTAGTTACACCTACTATTGGTCTGGTTACTCTGATGATTACCATGCCCAAGGAGTTGCTGTAGCTGTGTCCAATAAGCTGGCTTCCATGACAATTGAGGTAACACCGGTCAATGAGCATATTATGAGATTAAGGATTCATCACTCCTTGAGTGTTGTTTCCCTGGTCTCAATAAATGCTCCGACTGAGGCGAGTGATCTCACCGTGAAAGACACATTCTATGCCACGCTCAAGCCTGTGGTTGATCAGTGCCCCAGGCGAGATACTCTTCTCGTCTTGAGGAATTTCAATGCATCAACTGGAACTGATAGGGATGGTTATGAGACATGTGTTGGTCCGCATGGGTCTGGAACTGTGAACCAGAAGAGCACTAAATTCCTTGACTTTGCAAGAAGTCATGGACTTAGGGGGGCTGGTTCATGGTTTTAGCACCCACAGGCTCATTGATGGACTTGGTATTCTTGGATGTTGCTCTCTTGTCTGTACCTATTTGCAGTGAGGATGTTGAGGTGATGGAGAGATTCACTTACATTGGCAGTGATATTGTCTCTGCTGGCTGTGGGGCAGAGGTCAATAGACGTCTGGGTCAGGCCTTGGGAGTCATGGATTCACTATATCATGGGGTGTGGTGCAGCCGGTACCTGTGCGGGAGGACGAAAGTCCGAGTCTTCACAAAAAGGTCTTTACTCGGATAATTCTTGTTAGGGTTTGCCACAATCTGCTTGAGCACCAGCATCCAGAGCAGTCAGGCTTTACACCAAAGAGGTCAACAATTGACTGTATCCTTGCCCTTCGGGTCCTCACCGAACGCAGGCGAGAGTTTCGGCAGGGGCTGCTTGCAACCTATGTTTGTCTCTGCAAAGTGTTTGATTCAGTGAATTGGGATGCCCTCTGGAGGATTCCTGGTCTTCGTGGGGTGCCACCAAAACTGATCAATCTGATGTCTGAACTATACTCTGATACTGAGAGTCACTACCGGATTTAGGGGTGGCCAGGTAGGGCCATGGCCCCGGGGCCCCCCACATTGTCGATGACATTTCGAAAATCCCTTGAAAATGTGCTTCTAAAGTTTTATTGTCGTGAATGAAGATTGTAAACTCTTTGTAAGGATATCTTTTCAAAATTGTCTGTCATTGTGAGGGTCCTTTTCAAACTTTGGCCTTTTCAAGCCGTTTCTTCCATGGTCCACAGAACAGATCCATCGTGGTCAAAAATTCCTGGGGCAAGCCTCGGGCATTGGGGGCCCACATTCGGATCTTTTTTTTGGATCGATCATCGATGCTTCGGATGGTTGAGCGTGACCAACTAACTACGGCACTGCCCGCCAGAGCCCAGCAAGCACAGACGGAATACAGAGGTCCAGCCAGAGGAGAGGTGAAAAGGTGAAAGTCGACGTGGTAAAACTAGGCCAGGCCAGCACAGCACACGGCCGGCAGGGGTAGTATTGTACACACTGAAACTGCGGCTGGCAGGGAACGCTGTCAGTACCCTGCTTACTGGCGTGCACAGCACAGTAACACAGTGTGACTTCCTATGTTCCAGGTGTGTGAAACATACTTGCTCGTGATTCTGGTACGTCCCACGTGCACTCTGACAATATCTCAGTTACTCGGTACGTACCAGCTGCAGAAACCACAATGAGCGGCTTCGGTGATGACAGGCACAAATCCAGGGCTCCACGGAAATATGACAGTGGTGCTCAAAAGTGGAAACGTTCCAAGGAAAAAGATGAAAGACACAAGGCCGTCATCGACAAGACCCAGAAAATCTCAGAGTTTTTCACTCCTGCACAAACAGGCGATTCGTCCATGACAGAGGCTGGAACACCAACAGAGACAGAACAAGCGGATTTGGCAACGCAACCCCCGCGTCAAGATTTGCCCAACATCTCGGAAGGTTCCACCGATGAAGAACATGCATCAGATGAAGAAGTGTGAGATATACTGACTGATCCTGGACCTGGCTTTGCCAATTGCATTGGATGTTGGCCTCCTGAGCGACCGTCAGAGATTATCGACTACTGGGCATCACGAGATTTGGAGCCCCTGCAGAATTCGACTGGTCCCTTTGATTCATCCATACAGTTCGTTGAAGGTAGGAAACGCTGCTGTTCCAAGAATCTTTTTTACCGTAGACTACAAAATGGAGAGTCCGTGAAAAGGTCCTGGCTTTGCTTCTCCACATCAACCGGAAAACTGTACTGCATCGCTTGCAAGCTCTTTGGAGGCGCTACTGCCCTGGGCGGGGAAGGATTCAATGACTAGAAGCATGCCAGTCGTTCTATCGAGGTGCATGAGCGTTCGCATGTACATTGTGCGAATATCATCCACTTGTCAGACAGAGCAACATCCGCAGGTCGTGTGGACACTGAACTCGTCAAACAGGTGAGTGAGATTGCGTCCTATTGGAGGGTGGTGCTGAAACGAAGTGTGAGCGTGATATCGTTTCTTCCTGAGCGTGGTCTAGCGTTCCGTGGATCGGATGAAATTGTTGGGTCATGGACGAATGGTAACTACCTTGGTTTAATGCAGTGCTTCCCAACCTTTATCTGATCGAGTACCACTTGGAGGTCCTATACCGTTGCCGCATACCACCTGGTTCCAGAAAAAACTCAATTCGATAAGATATCAATTTATTCACAAGTAGGTCACACAAATGAACTAACTGTCAACAAAGAACAAAATTTAATGCGAGGGCTGCATCTGTTTCTTCTCCACCAGCTGGTCGATGTGGGGCATAACTTTGCTCACAGCACATCGGAAATCATGCCCGGGCGCAGCAAGATGGTTCCGGCTCTTTGACTTGATGGTCATCATGGCTGAGAACCCCTGCTCGCACTCCCACGTAGAGGGGAAATCAGTAGCTGGGGAACAGCGTGACGGGCTAGTGTCGGGTATGAGGAGGCCATGGTCACTCCGAAGTTCATAGGAGAGCATTCCTTGTGCTTCGTCTTTGCTGTCTTGTCAGCCTGGATATCTATGAGCTCCTCTTGTTTCCCGGTCCCGACAGGCAGATCGCCTGGTTCACCGGAAAACGGATTGGTGATGTAGGCACAACATGTAATGTCTGGGAAGTAATGCATCAACTCAGTCTTGAGCAGTGAGAGGTGACGGAAGATTTCTTGGGAAAATTCATCATTGGGCTCGCTCTCAAGGGTAGTCAGGAGTTCGAACATTCCGTAGCGTTTGCTCTCCACGTTCTTGATCCAGAGGTCCAACTTCTGGACAAACGCTCCCAGCTTTGAGATGAAGTCTGAGACAGTGCAGTTGGGCCCTTGGAACGACAGGTTTAAGTGGTTGAAGACCCCAAAAATGTCCGACAGGTAGGCCAACCTTGAGATAAACTCCTCGTCCTCCAGATCTTTTTGAAAATCGTGTTCTTTCTCCGTGAAGAATACGAGGAGTTCATCCCTCAGTTCAAAGAGACGCCTCATCGTATTCCCCTGGGAGAGCCAGCGAACCTCTGTGTGGTAGAGGAGACAGGTGTGGTCGGAGCCGAGATCTTCACAGAGCAGTTTGAACAGCCGAGTATTCAGGGCAGATGTTTTGACGAAATTAACTATTTTCATTAATCGGTTCAAGCATGATAACAAATTCGGAGGGAGTACCTTAGTGCGAAGGGTGAATCTGTGTATGAAACAATGGACACCGGTGGCATTTGGTGACACAGCTTTCACATGGGCTTGAAACCTTGACTTTCGACCGAGCATAGACGGAGCCCCATCTGTTGTGCATCCGACCAACTTTCCCCAATCCAGTTCATTATGCTTGAAGAAATTATTCAAAAGTTTGAAAACATCCTTTCCTTTCGTTGTACGGGATAGCTCCTGGCTCAGCAGCAGCTCAGTCTTCGCAGTATTATTCTGTGTGAAGCGAACGTAGACAAGTAGGTGACAGCAGTTTTTTTTATCATTTTTTTTTTTTTTTTAAAGGCCGAGCCCGAAAGTGCTCGCGAACCACCTGGAAGGCCTTCGCGTACAACTAGTGGTACGCATACCACAGATTGGGAACCACTGGTTTAATGGAATTAATTGCAGAATACGATCCATTTTTGGCGCAGCACATTCAGAAATATGCCAACCAAGGTAGTGGCCACACCAACTACTTATCATCTACGACATGTGAAGAGTTAGTCTCCATCATCGGAAAATCTGTTCTGGATAACATCGTCGCTCGTGTGAAAGAGGCAAAATATTCTCTGTGTCAGTCGATTCTACTCCTGACATAAGCCACATCGACCAGCTCACAGTTATTCTACGATACATCGAGAACGAGGCTCCAGTGGAGCGTTTCATGACCTTTCTGAGCAACACAGGACGCACTGGACTCCAGCAAGCGACGGCATTACTGGATTTTTTGAAAGCCACTGGATTTGACATCGCTAACTGCGAGGACAATCTTACAATAACACATCTAATATGAGTGGCCGATACAATGGGATGCAGGGAATGATCAAACAGGAGAACCCTCTCGCAATATTTGTGCCATGCGTGACACACTCACTGAACTTAGTCGGTTAGTCAGCCGTGGGAAGCTGTAGACCTGCAGCAGCATTCTTTGAATTTGTGGAACAAGTGTATGTATTTTTTACAGCTTCCACGTCGCGCTACGCCAGATTATTTGACGCCCTGAAAGCCAAAGGTCTGCAAGTACCAAAGCGCCTCAGCGACACTCGCTGGTTGGCTCATGCTGATGCAACCCGAGCTCTTGTAGACGGTTACAGTGAAATCATGGATGTCCTCGATGAAATCGCAAACGATGAGCAACTGAATAGTGAAACCGCCGAGACACTTCACCAAACGATGTGCACGCTCGAGATAGGGTTCTATGCTGGTTTCTGGTCTACTGTCCTTGGTAGATTTGATCGTACGAGTAAAACCCTTCAGTCGCAAGCTACCCATCTTAACACAGCCGTGCAGCTCCTCAAGTCACTGGCGAGCTTCGTGCAGTCATTACGCGATCAGTTTGATACATTTGTTGTTGACGGAGTGGAGCGCTCAGGCACGGAGGAATTCACTCACGGATCGCATAGACGAAAGCGTAATGTCCGCCTCGCTTCCTTGGACTACAGACACACTCGAGAAGTAGAACTGGACGCCAAAGAGTCCTTTCGCATTCGTGGATACGTTGCAGTGATCGACGTACTGCTGTCACAGTTGGAAAAGCGTACAAACGCTTACAGCGAGATGAGCGACAGATTTGGATTCCTGCGTGCTCTTGTTCAACTCGAAGTGGAGCAGATTCGAAAGTCATGCTCGAAGCTCGTCGAGCTGTATTGGGAAGATCTATCACCTGACCTCACAGACGAAACGATTCAATTCTAAGCCATGATGGACTCAGAGCGAGACTCGGGCCGTACTGAACTCGAGATGTACAGTTTTCTCATCGAGCGAAAACTCACCGATACTTTCCCAAACGTGGAAGTACTGCTTCGGATTTACCTCTCGCTGATGGTGTCGAACTGCTCTGGGGAGCGCTCGTTTTCGAAACTCAAGCTTATCAAGAACCATCTTCGCTCCAAGATGGGGCAGCAGAGACTGGTCAATATGACAATCATTTCAACCAAATCCGATGTGCTCAATTCCATGCAGGTTGACAGTATCATATCCGAGTTCACTGACGCGAAGTCGCACAGGAAGTTTGTCCATTGATTTAGGCACCGTGTGTTTGTTCATTGATGTGGATGACACTGCCGTATATTTGCGGTCGCTGGAAGTCGGCTATTAATCACCATTTCGGATTTCTCTTGCCCAGAGGGTTTTTAGAAGTTAGAAGGTTTTTAGTCGAAGTTCGTAGTATGATTAATGACAGCGTGTCGTTTGTTATTTTCTTATATTGGTCCATCTCTTTCTCTTACTTTTGCAGCAACAGCATTTTTGTGATTTGATTTTAGAATGAGCTCAGGGATAAGTTATCAGCTCATAGATTAGTCATCAGCCATATCAATAACAATCCATCCATCTTGTCATATTGTCAGATTTAATTGTAATTTGTGAACATATATGCCAAATCATTCCTGATCAGGATCTGCCAAATCTCTCGATATAAGTTCAGTTGTTGATGAAAAAGCAGTTGTAATTAAAGTTGTTGATTAATCTCCAAATTTGGGGGCCCCCCACAATCATTGTGCACACGGTCCCCCACATGGTAAATCCGGCCCTGCTGAGAGTACTTACTGAGAGTGCTGTGAGATGTGGTGATTCCATCTCTGACTTTTTTTTCCAGTTGTGAGTGGAGTTCATCAGTGGTGTGCACTGGCCTCCAGCATCTTTCAGCACTTGTTTGGATTGGATTCCGGGGAGGATGTTGGAGAGATCAAGCTGTGTTGCATCGTTTGAGAATGTCAAGATCTCTGACCTTGATTTTGCAGACGATGCAGTCATCTTTTTGGAGACTTGATATCCTATTGGGGTCCCTCACATTGTGGAATGAAGAGTCTGAATCACTGGGATTACAGGTTTCCTCGGTCAAAACTAAGATCCAGGCTTTCAATTACATCTTAGATGCTGCTATCCTGTCTGTACCTGTTTGTGGTGAGGATGTTGAGGTCATGGAGAGATTCACTTACCTTGGCAGTGATATTCATATCTCTGCTGGCTGTGAGCTAGAGGTCAATGGACGTCTGGATCGGGCCTTGGGAGTAATGGATTCACTATATCATGGGGTGTGGCACTGCCGGTACCTGTGCGGGAGGATGAAAGTCCGAGTCTTCAGGTCCTTGGTACTTCCAGTCTTGCTCTATGGATGTGAGACTTGGACTCTGACCAGGGATCTGAGATGGCGACTTAATTCCTTTAGTACCAGGTCTCTTTGGAGAATCCCTAGCTATTGCTGGTCGGACTTTGTGTCCAACAAGCGGTTGCTGAGAGAGACTGAAATGAGATTTGTTACCTGCATAGTCTGTGAGTGTCAGCTGTGGCTGTATGGACATGTGGCTCGTTTTCCTGATGCTGATCCTGCTCACCAGATTCTCTCGGCGAGGGAACCTCGTGAGTGCAGGAGGCCAATGGGCCAACCATGTGCCTCGTGGACAGCAGGTTGATCAGCATCTCAAGGAGATGGGGATGAGCCAGGCATTTGCCTGGGGGATGGCCAGATGGAGGCCCCTGGAGTACCAGCGGAAAGTGGATGCAGTGACGTGCTGCTCCGGCACATGCTCCCATATTTGACCTGGGTAAAGAGGATGTTGCCGGCCAGGTGTCTGATCGAAGCTGGGTTGTATCAAAGTCGATGGGGGGAGGGAGGGGGTGGTAACCGGCCATATCTGCTAACATTTATATACCACTAAACGACCCGTGAACCCATTGGGTTCCCGTTGTGACAGCAGTTGATATAAAATCATTTTTTAAAAAAGAAAAAATTAAAGAAGAAAATAGCTCCAGCGAACTATACCATTGAGGTTGTTTGCATTGATCAAATACTCCCCAAGAGTACTCGATTGAATCGGGAATTGATTTTTTAATAATTTTTTTCGTTGCCCGATTTGAACGAAACTTGATATTGCGCGTCAATGTGAAGAAAAAAAAAAAACGGAGAAATAAAAGTCGAAGAAATTATTGTGCGTAATCTTCTCAACACAATTTTATTTATTAATGAACACAGGAGTATTAGATCAAAATACGATGTTTATTTTATGCTTAAAAAAAAATCGTTCTTTGTCTATACGAAATATTTGAGATTTTTTAATAAATCATTTCAAGAAAAAAAAAGATAGCTCCAGCTAACTATACCGCTGAGGTTCTTTGCATTGATCATATTCTCCCAAAGAGTACTTGACTGAATCGGGAATTGATTTTTTAAATAATTTTTTCGTTGCCCGATTTGAACGAAACTTGATACTGCACACCGCAGGCGAATGGTGAGTAAGGTGGCCCTAAAATTTTTTGTGCTATCATGACCGTTTTGGCTGTATTTCGGGAACATACATACATACATACACGTTATACTTGGTGAACATACATACAAGATGAGAGTTTTAGTTATATATAGATAGCGCCACTGTTATTAGTATTATTATTATTATCATTATTGTTATCTGAGGAAGGATAAAATTGCTCCCACCGCACCAAACCATTCATATTATATTTTAATGTTAATAATACTGATGTCTGAAAGATTGAATTAGGTGCTATCATATTGTTTTTATGTTTACATGCCTGTTATTCGATGTAACATGTTTCTTTTGCTTTGAGTTGTTGAGTATCATACTTTCACAAAACAAATTGTTTTACCTCTTGGGGTTTTGGGGGGGGGGAGGAGGAGGAGGGAGATTATACAATATATTATGAACATGTCCAGCCTTCAAGTGTTGATTTACCCTTGTAAGTTCATACTAAGTTCAAAGAGGAGTCCTGAAAAATTGCTGTCTGCTTTTGGGACATGTTTCTCGATCATATGACCACCAACATTTGGGATTCGATGATTATCTTGGTTCACCAACCAAGGATTGATCAATACAGTGTAAGCTGACATCAACATTCAAACTTTCACTCCTACAATTCAAAGGATGGTCTGTTAATATGGGTCTCTTTGCCTGCCTATTAGCCTTACCCACAAAGGATGTTCCGAGTGAATCATGAATTGTATAAAATCACCTACAAGCATTTCTTGTGACACCACCAATGCTTATCCTCTATCTGAACAGAAATTTATGAGATGCACATTGTGTTGCTTGTTGTTGTTGTTGTTGTTGTTGTTGTTGTTGTTGTTGTTGTTGTTGTTGTTGTTGTTTTTCTTCCTGGAATTCTGCCGCACCCTCTCACCTTCTGGATTTAATTGCGAAATCAAGTTTTATTTGTTAAAATAGCTGAATTTACATTTGCACGTGTATAGCTTCGGCCAAAATTCCCGACGATGAAAAATGTTCTTTTACAGCCCTCACAGGAATCTAACCATCTGGAATAGCTTCTAATTTTTTTTTATTTTTTATTTTAAATAAACATTGACGTATCAGTAGACTGAGTTGTATCCCTCTGCTCACAGGTGCTGGCGAGTCTTCGCAGTGTACGCAGCAACTTCACAATGCTTGCTAACGTACAGGGAGCTAGCAACAAGTGAGGCATAGTCCAACCTTTTTAATGACTAGATACACCTCTGCTGTTTGACTTTTTGTTTTAGTTTAATGCAACACCTTTACTCACTGAAATTTTAATTTTACTGTCTGAAAGCCTGATGGGATGAAACTGTCTTGAAGGATCATATAATTGTGGACTATCGCAATGAATTTGGGAGAACTGTGTGAGGGAGAGAAATGGAAACACACCCCATTGTCATGATGGTTATTCTGTTGCCTTGTGGAAATGTATTTGTAGGTTTACAATGTGAGATGAAGTTTATATTTACGGTCTATTTTTTAATATACAATAATTGTTTCATGAAAAAGTGATGTAGAATTGTTTCGTAAAATGTGGACTCGATAGGAAGGCAAGATACTGTATTCCAGCTTTTTTACTGGTCTGCCTTCATCCTCACAAGTTGCATATTTTGTACACCAAATTTCGCTAAGTTATGATCGTTCATCATTCTGTGGGAATTGTAGAAAAGTAAAAATGTCGTTTTTGTGTTTAAAAAAAAAAAAAAAAATTATTGGCTTGTTCTTGCATCCAAATGCAGCTTTAACTTGAACCCAATTCACCTCGCATCCTTTTAAAAAATATCATCATTCGTTTAAATTGAGAATTGTAAAATACATTTGTCAGAATGGTTCCATTTAATTATTTTCCCACATATCATTGTGGTCATAACTGAAAATACGACAATTGTCGTAACTTTGCTCCTTTTTAAAGATATTTCCCAAAATAAAAAAAGCATTTTCTATTGGGCTGGCAAGATGGTATCGAGGTACGCACATTTGCCTCTCAGCTCTAGCCTGGGTTTGAATCTCGGCTCAGCGTCACTTGGATGGACGTTATACTTGGTGATCCGTCTACCAACATGAGTTAGTGCATTAGTTGGACGTTAGTGATCCCACGGTGTCCTTCGCAAAGAGTGGGCAAGCTATCGCTGGGACAATGAACAAATTACAAATTCCTGCCATGAAATTGCACTTAGATGAACGCCAGGCCTGACAAGCTGGTTCGTGAAAGACCGGTCAAACTTCCCCCAGCCAACCCCACAAGAACGTGGGAATAATTACATAAGCTCACTGGCGAGTCAATTTGAAATTTTGTCATTCCTCCAGTTTCTCGTCTGACACAGTTTAGATCGTCATTTGTGTTTTTTATTTTTTGTATTACACCAAGTACATCTGCATATGCATAGAATAGCAACGTTAATCAAGACTTGTTTCCTGTAATTTTTGGGGCAAATAAATCTTGCAGAAAACTATCATTTAACATGAGCAGTTTAGGATGAAATGTTTGTCGATTAATAGAAGCTCCAGAAGGCACAAACTCATCCATAAATATAAAACAAACAAGCAAAGCAACTGACATGCCACTTCCCCTCCCCCTCCCCCCCAGGCGTTCTCCCGTTGGAAACCAGTCCAATTTCTCTCGTGCAAGTCTTTCAGGTGAGCCACGTAAACAGTCATGTTCTCAATGTTTCCACAACCATACACCTCATCCACTCGTGCATCGTCAGAGGCTTAAAAGTTACATGTTCTTAACTTTTATTTGAAAATATACATTATAATATGATTCGGGGTCGACATGCACCTACTACTTTCGGTGTGCTGTTATCTCGGCTAACATCTTTGGTCTCACAAGCTTCATGGAAAATTTATCTTTTGGCATTGACTCTTTGGAACTTCTTCTGATTTTGCTTCTGTGTTTTTTTGTTGTTGTTGTTTTCAATGCAAAATGTGTGTCTCCATCAGAATCTGAGCACAGCCATCTTTGTGATCCAAAGTTTTGTCTTGTTGTTGTTGATCCAATTAATTAAATAGTTGTCCTGTGTCCATACATCTGGAAAGCAGTACCTGCGTTGGGTTTTTTTTTGGGGGGGGGGGATTCTTTTTTTTCCGGATGGGAGTCCATTAAGTCCAACTCTACAAAGGGCATGGAGGAAAGTTTTTCCAAGTGTTATGTTCACTGAAGGCTCATCAGATGAGGAGGATTTTGTAGATTTCATAACCCGAAGGAAGAAATGTAATATCTAAGGAATTTCCAGTATGGTGAGGCAAGCAAGTGACGATAATCCACTAAAAATTTTGACGGAAGCTGAAATAGAAGAGTGGTATGAAGTCGACCAAGATGTTGAAGTGACCCGTGTTATGACTGACTGAAATCCTCGACAGTGTTGTTAGTCCACATAAGAAAGTTGAACAACAAGAAGATGACTCAGAAGAAGATGACTTTTCAACTTAACATGTCACTTGGGCTAATGCTGGTAAAGGTCTTGACACGTTTGTGAAGTTTGCTGAAAGGCAGAAAGCTTACAGCACCCAGGAACCTCATGCAAGAAGAGCTGCACCTCATACAAGAACTCTACATGAGGAAGAGGCAGAAAACAATGTAACAATCTGACATAAGGAAATAGTTCAAGAAAGTTTCTGGAGTTTGACAAGATGATGAGTCTGAGAAAGTGGAAGTTAACACTTTAGATCATACATCAACTTCAAAAGACTAGTTTATGTTTTATAACACAGGTATGTTATTGTTTTGCAAAATCCATTGGTAATTACCTTTATACTATCACTGCACTGGACTAATATTATTTAGTTTATTTTTCACAGGCAAAGTTTAATAAGTTCCTCTTTTGTACCATTCTATGTAATATTTAGGTAACCGGCAGGGGAAAAGGTCTCATTGGTGCCAGATAACACAGCTTTTACTGCACAGTGTATATATTTGTGTGTATATATGTATATATATATATATATATATATATATATATATATATATATATATATATATATATATATATATATATATATATATATATATATATAGTCATGCGCCACTTAACGACGGGGTTACGTTCTGAGAAACGCGTCGTTAAGTGACATCGTCGTTGTGCGAACATCATTTTTTTTTTTTTTCATTTTCGTTTTCGAACATCATACTGACACAAACTTAGACACCTAAGCTATATGGTGTAGCCTATTGTTCCTCGGATACAAACCTGTACAGCATGTTACTGTACTGAATACTGTCGGCAATTGTAACACACATCCAAGAGACAGAAGACACGTTAGATTTACCTTTGTGCATTTCATGATGGCCATCAGTGTTGTTAGCAGCAGCTTACAACCTCCTCTCGCATCGATTATAGAAAGGTGAATGAATAGCGTTTGGATTTTATAAATCCGTAACCATTGCATCGATGTTACAATTTACAAATGAATAAATGAGCACCTGTCAATTGTGATATATTTTCGGAACAGTGCGATTGTTTTAACAACACAAAAAGCTTCACTAAAAAGAAATTTGTTTTAATTGACGAACAACAACGATTTATTCTTGGAATTCTTCAATTCAAACGTAATTTACTTGCTGGAAGGTAAACGCACAGATGCCAACCCTCCCGATTTCATCGGGAGGCTTCCGAAAATTCACCCAAACTCCCGCCCTTACGATCACTATCCTTATCCTCCCGAAATTTTGATATTTTTGCACTGTTCACTAATCACTTCGAAGTTACCGAAGTAATCGACTTCGAAGTTACCGATGCTTCAAGCCCTCGATGTTGATTACGAAATGGCAGAAAAGAAGCTTACGAAGACCAAGAAATGGTCTCAGAAGTACAAGACCGAATACAGTCTCCAATACCCGTGTATTCAAAAGTCTGAAAGAGGAATTCATCATGCGTATTGTACAGTATGCAGCGTTGATATTTCAGTTGAGCACGGAGGTCGCGATGATATTCGGAAGCACGTTGGAAGCAAACGGCACACAGATATTGCAAAGGAGAGATCTTCGAGCACGAGTACCGGTACACTTCTGAATTATTTCACCAAACAAGGGACAAGCGAGGAAGAGGATGTTACCCGAACGGAACTTCTCTTTAGTGGATTTATTGTGGAACATAACTTGCCCATATCAGTCTCAGATCATGCTGGACCTCTATTTCAAAAGATGTTTCCAGATTCAAAAGTTGCTTCAAAGTATGGATGTGCAAGAACAAAAACTTCAGCAATAATTGGTGAGTTGTCAAATGTTACTGCTTCATCTATTGCCGATATTGCTAGACTCGCTCCATTTAGCCTAGCTACAGACGGAAGCAATGACAGTGGTGAGGCCCAGCTATATCCTGTCCTGATTTCGTACTATGACAACAGTGCTGGGATTGTGAAGCAAGGTTTGCTAAGTTTGCCTGCGTGCAAACAAGATTCCACTGGAGAAAACATTTTCAAACTGCTTGATCATGAGTTCAGTGACAGGAAAATTCCGTGGGGAAATTGTGTTTCCTTTTGTGCTGATAATGCCTCTGTCATGGTGGGCAAGCACAAAGGAGTCGCTGCTTATATCCACAAACAAAATCCAGAGTGCTACATCATGGGATGCCCTTGCCATATGATGCACAATACGGCCAAGAAGGCGGCTCAGGCCTTACCCATTGAATTAGATGACTTTCTCATCGATATTTACTACTACTTGGACAAAAGTAGTAAACGCGTCAAAGGAGTGAAAGCACTGCAAGAACTCTGTGATGCCCCGACACACAAGATTCTGAAGCATGTTGCAACAAGGTGGCTGTCCCTTGGTCAGTGCCTAGACAGGCTGATTGAACAGTGGGAGCCACTTCGCCTCTTCTTCAAAGAAGAAGTACGAAGAAAAATGCAACCAACTGTAGCCAAGACTCTAACAACGAGCAAGAAGGACGGCACTGTATCTACTGCCAGTACTGGCACTGCAGGATCAAGCACTAGTGGAGCAGCATTCATCACTACCACTGCAGTATCTGCTGCGAAGAAGACAGCAGGGACAGCACCAAAACCAATGCTGAGAGCAGGTAGCATCACTGGCCCTTCATCACGTTCATCTACAAAGCAGATTCCTTCAGAGTCGAGAAAGACTGTGATAGTCCCATCTACAGGCAAAGAAGGACCCAAGTTAAGTTCTGCTTTTGCCAAATCACTTGATAGAAGCTCAGCAAAACCTTCGAATCAGAGGTCTTCTTCCTTGGCTGCACCTACCTCAATCTCTCTCCTCAAACGTAAAATTGGATCTGGTACTACGAGTCTGACCTCTTCTGCTGGCAGTAAACGCAAGTGTGATCGCCCTGCGGCTAAGTGTACTACGAGTTCTACAACTAAAAGCGCATCTTCCTTAAACACTGTGCAGGAATCTAGAGAAAAACGTGTCAACAGGATGTTCTTGTCTCCACAAACAAAACTCTATCGTTTCTTCCTTCGATATGCTAACAAGCTTTTTGAGAAGGGGAATCTTCTGCTCCAAAGAGATGAACCCTGTATTCATCTCCTGCACGGAGAATTGAATGGTCTTCTGAAAGATATCTTCGTACGGTTTTTGAAACCATCGGTGTCATCGGTTGCTCTGGTAAATGTACCCTTCTCTGACAGACATCATCAGAAGAATGATGAGGACCTCATGATTGGGAACGATGCCAAACTGTATATAAGGGAACAAAGGAGTCTCAAGAAATCCACCTTCACTCTGAGTGAGTCAGACATCCAAGGTTTCTTCAGTGCAGTTCGCTCATATTATGTGAAAGCCTGCAATTACATCTTCAAAACCTGGCCGCTAGATGATGAATTAGCCAAGCATGCTCATGTGCTGGATGTTAAGCTACACCAAGAAGTGGGGTTTGACTGTGTGGAGTTTTTCATCAAGAAATTCCCCTGTCTGTTCAGTGGCGGTGATAGTGACATAGACAGTCTTGAGAGTGAATTCGCTCACGACCTGGCACACGCCTCCATAGCTACAATTGCTACTGAGACAGTGAGAGTGGATGAGCAGTGGCATCGGATTTCACAGCTCACAGATCCCTGCACTGGTGCCAAGAAGTATCCTAATTTGAGCAAAGTGATGAAGGGAATCTTGGTCATTCCTCATTCGAACGCATCATGTGAGCGGGCACTCAGTCTTGTACGGAAGAATCAAACTGAATTTCGTCCCAATTTGAGTGTCAAAACCCTGGAAGCTCTCTTAATTGAAAAACTAGCTCATAGCACCCCTTGCTACCAGAGAGAATACAGCAAAGACATAATCAGAAGGGCTAAAAGAGCCACACAGCTGTCACTCAGCAAAGCTGCCATGGAAAAAGCAAGCAGCAGTAGTACCAGCCAGTAAGGTAAGAAAAATATTGCTTCTTTTGTGCTTTTTGTTAATCTTTGATTGTCCCCTAACTTACTAATATTAACATACATGTAACATTAAAAAGTGCACAATTTTCCCCTTTTTTTGTTCAAAAAGTGGGAATTCTTAACATGTTAAATGCTCCAAAATAGGGCTCAGAGGGCACTAGAGAGCGTCTGGAACCCCAG
>NC_140962.1:112942169-113006502 GCF_056783735.1 Eptatretus burgeri
CAAACACATTTAATTACGTTCAGCTGTACAGCTTTCATGTAAACAATGTTCCCAAAAAGCATAGAATCTGTTAATATTCCACTCGCAAAGTAATTAATCGCTCATTCAAACTTTTCTTTAAATATATGAAATTGATTGCAAGGAAAACTGCTTCGTAATCCTTTGTATATATATACAGACCAAAGGATTGGGGGGGGGGGTGGTGGGGGGGTGGTGGGAGGGGACAATCTATATGCTGCCCCTCCTCCTAAAAGTGGGGGAGAGGACATGTCTACCCCTCTTCCCCCATCCCCAACTGATCAACGCCAAAGTCTGGACCCAAAATAAAAATATATATTTTACTTTTAAAGTTAAATAAACTCATTTTCTTTTTGTCGGTTTTAATATTGCAGGTACCGTTAATAAAATACTCATATGGCTTCTTATACAAAGAAAGAGAATGTGGAACTTGTGTTTCTGGAAAAGCCAGAGGGAAGCATTTCAGTTATTCCATGAAAAAACACCCTGCGAAACCAACACCATGTCATTGATTCGTTGGAAAAGCATTTCAACGATTGAAAGCGACTGCAAGTGTTGCTGATAAAGCTCGTAATGTTCGTCCTCGCTCCTCCACAGACGGAACTAATTCTGAGAATGTTCTTGCAACGGTTGCAGGAAGCCCAAAAAAGCGTTTAGAAAAATTAGTCAAGAAAAAGGAGTTGGTCGTTCTTCCATTGCAAGAATTGTAAAAGGAAACAAATACCAACCACATGAGATTACCTTCGTTCAGCATCTTCATGGAGTCCATGCCGCCCAAAGTACGCAATTTTGTGATTAGGTAATGCATAGACTTGATGTGGAACCGACATAATCAGTGATGAAGCCTCGTTCCATTTGATCGGGTGAGTCAACCTTCATAATTTCCGATATTGGAGCGATGAGAATCCTAATTGGACTGATGAAGCTCGTTTTCAATATGATCCGAGAATTATGGTGTCATGGGCTATTCATGGTGATATCCTACTTTTTTTTTCCGAAAATAATGTTTCCTGCACTGGCTACCTCGTTACAAGAGGTTTTGTTTCCTTATTTGTGCATGGTCTGCCTTTAGTGCAATTGAGAAAAGTATGGTTTCAACAGGATGGAGCATTGCCACATTATGCCACTATTGCTCAAAACTAGCTACACGAAATGATACCTTTTGTGTAGATAGGATGCCATGGCTCGGTAGAATGGCCCCCACAGTCCAGATCTAATGCCACTACACTTTTTCCTCTTAACAAGACCAAGCAGTTATATCAGAGCTGAAGGAATGTGCTGACATCCCTCTTTCCTCCTTAAGAAACATTCAGAGAAACAAATGACCGTTTTTACAGCCATTTTTCCCTGCTGTGCAGGGGTTGGCTTTTTCTTGAGGCAATGTTTTATGGCCGGATGCCCTTCCTGACGCCAACCCTGGTCGCCTCTTACGACACACAGGGATATGGTACACCTATTCTAACCGGGGCATACACCGGGACCAGTATACTGGTACTCATTTCGCCGACCTCGGAAGGATGACAGGCTGAGTCAACCCCCTGGTGTTAATTCAGCAGCCAACGGGGCTTGAACTCAGGACCCTGGGATCCCAAACCACCAACCTAACCACTAAGCCAACACCAGGCTTATTCAGAGAAACATACGTGTAAAAATTGTTATATGTACCTGCATATGCAAATTATTGGGAATAAATTAAAAGTAAAATGTGTGTATTTTTTTTTCTTATGTGTCCAGACTTCTGACACACACACACACACACACACACACACACACACACACACACACACACACACACACACACACACACACACACACACACACACACACACACACACACACCTCCAGCACTTCTTATCTAAAAAAGGTAAGATACTTGCTGCAGGAGTCCTGATCAACAGGGAGGGGCTGTCACATGTCCACCTTGTTTAGGTACCCAGATCCAGTTAAGAGGAACATTGTTTCAGCCAGGATAATAAATATCATCTTTAGATGGGCAAACCAGCTCAGTTGTAGTCTGTGAAAAACCCAGGATCACCCACTGCCTAATGTAGCTGTTACACTTGCTTTTGCAGAAACATGCCATCCCTTGAAAGAGCAAAACATGCCAACCCTTAAGAGAACAATGTTCATTTTTCATTACTATTTTTAATTACAACTTTTTTGGTTAAATAAATCTTCCGTAAAAATGTTATGTAAAATTAGCAATTAAGGATGAAATATGTGTCGATAATTAATATTTCCCTTCTGTAAAGGAACATACTCCATTCATGGGATGCCATGTCAGTTCATTTTCTATGGGCAATCCACTCTGCAGTGATGGTGCCCAAAGAGCCAGAATCATGTCTCTGAGTTGATTCCTTCCTCCACAGGGTGGTCTGATGTCCCTTGCTTTATTGACTTCTTCCCTCTGCCACCAAAGGTGGAAAGAGGTTTTCACCCATGTCTGTCTGTTTATTATGACGAAAATTGAAAATTTTCATCACATGTTGCTCTGCCTCATTTGTTTGTATGTTTGGCTGTGTTTCAGATATTGAGGAGTGTGCTGAATGAGTGTGTGAGACTTTGTTAGGTTGGAACGGAGCCCACAAATGTTTGAAAACCATACAGTTTCAATGACAGAGGACAGTGGAGAAATGCTAAGAGTGGGGGTCGGATGGGGAGGGGGGGGGAGGAGATGGGAAAGTAAGGAGGGGGCGAGTAGTTCGTGCTCTTTCATCCTGTGCAAGTGGTTCGTGCTCCGATATCCTGAGCAAGTGTTCGTGCTCCGTCATCCTCAGTGAATGGTTCGTGCTCCGTCATCCTGAGCAAGTGGTTCATGCTCCATCATTCTGAGCGATTGGTTCGTGCTCCGTCATTCTGAGCGAGTGGTTCGTGCTCCGTCATTCTGAGCGAGTGGTTCGTGCTCCGTCATTCTGAGCGAGTGGTTCGTGCTCCGTCATTCTGAGCGAGTGGTTCGTGCTCCGTCATTCTGAGCGAGTGGTTCGTGCTCCGTCATCCTGAGCGAGTGGTTCGTGCTCCGTCATCCTGAGCGAGTGGTTCGTGCTCCGTCATCCTGAGCGAGTGGTTCGTGCTCCGTCATCCTGAGCGAGTGGTTCGTGCTCCGTCATCCTGAGCGAGTGGTTCGTGCTCCGTCATCCTGAGCGAGTGGTTCGTGCTCCGTCATCCTGAGTGAGTGGTTCGTGCTCCGTCATCCTGAGCGAGTGGTTTGTGCTCCGTCATCCTGAGCGAGTGGTTTGTGCTCCGTCATCCTGAGCGAGTGGTTGTGCTCCGTCATCCTGAGCGAGTGTTCGTGCTCCGTCATCCTGAGCGAGTGGTTCGTGCTCCGTCATCCTGAGCGAGTGGTTCGTGCTCCGTCATCCTGAGCGAGTGGTTCGTGCTCCGTCATCCTGAGCGAGTGGTTCGTGCTCCGTCATCCTGAGCGAGTGGTTCGTGCTCCGTCATCCTGAGCGAGTGGTTCGTGCTCCGTCATCCTGAGCGAGTGGTTCGTGCTCCGTCATCCTGAGCGAGTGGTTCGTGCTCCGTCATCCTGAGCGAGTGGTTCGTGCTCCGTCATCCTGAGCGAGTGGTTCGTGCTCCGTCATCCTGAGCGAGTGGTTCGTGCTCCGTCATCCTGAGCGAGTGGTTCGTGCTCCGTCATCCTGAGCGAGTGGTTCGTGCTCCGTCATCCTGAGCGAGTGGTTCGTGCTCCGTCATCCTGAGCGAGTGGTTCGTGCTCCGTCATCCTGAGCGAGTGGTTCGTGCTCCGTCATCCTGAGCGAGTGGTTCGTGCTCCGTCATCCTGAGCGAGTGGTTCGTGCTCCGTCATCCTGAGCGAGTGGTTCGTGCTCCGTCATCCTGAGCGAGTGGTTCGTGCTCCGTCATCCTGAGTGAGTGGTTCGTGCTCCGTCATCCTGAGCGAGTGGTTCGTGCTCCGTCATCCTGAGCGAGTGGTTCGTGCTCCGTCATCCTGAGCGAGTGGTTCGTGCTCCGTCATCCTGAGCGAGTGGTTCGTGCTCCGTCATCCTGAGCGAGTGGTTCGTGCTCAGTCATCCTGAGCGAGTGGTTCGTGCTCCGTCATCCTGAGCGAGTGGTTCGTGCTCCGTCATCCTGAGCGAGTGGTTCCTGCTCCGTCATCCTGAGCGAGTGGTTCGTGCTCCGTCATTCTGAGCGAGTGGTTCGTGCTCCGTCATTCTGAGCGAGTGGTTCGTGCTCCGTCATCCTGAGCGAGTGGTTCGTGCTCCGTCATCCTGAGCGAGTGGTTCGTGCTCCGTCATCCTGAGCGAGTGTTCGTGCTCCGTCATCCTGAGCGAGTGTTCGTGCTCCGTCATCCTGAGCGAGTGGTTCGTGCTCCGTCATCCTGAGCGAGTGGTTCGTGCTCCGTCATCCTGAGCGAGTGGTTCGTGCTCCGTCATCCTGAGCGAGTGGTTCGTGCTCCGTCATCCTGAGCGAGTGGTTAGTGCTCAGTCATCCTGAGCGAGTGGTTCGTGCTCCGTCATCCTGAGCGAGTGGTTCGTGCTCCGTCATCCTGAGCGAGTGGTTCGTGCTCCGTCATCCTGAGCGAGTGGTTCCTGCTCCGTCATCCTGAGCGAGTGGTTCGTGCTCCGTCATCCTGAGCGAGTGGTTCGTGCTCCGTCATTTTGAGTGAGTTGTGAAATAACACCCGATTTCTGAGCCACTTGCCATCTTCACGTATTTTCTAAATTACCGAGCCAAATTTTGTTTTTTCCACCCATCACACAGAATTGTTTATAAAGAATAATGTTTGTGAACATATCCCTGAAACGTCTATGTAAATGCAACATTGTTTTTCAGTGAGAAGTACTCAGGGTCTTTGGGTTGTAAACCGCTGCAGTCGTACTGCAGTACAACTTTGGGTTGTAATGCAGTCAGTAATCATGCTGACTCTCACCTGCTGATTCCCGACAATTTTGCGATATCAGTCATACGTGTGTGTGTGTGTGTGTGTGTGTGTGTGTGTGTGTGTGTGTGTGTGTGTGTGTGTGTGTGTGTGTGTGTGTGTGTGTGTGGTTTTTTTCATAAAGCATAACATATTCTCTCTGCTAGCTCCTCTACTCCCACCCCCCCTCTCTCTCTTTGTCCCGTCCTTGCTCTACCCCCACCCAATACACTGCAACACACTCCTTACACACCTACCTCTCTCACTCTCTTCTCCCTCTCTCTGGACATATCCGGATGATGGTTATGTCTGGACAGTGTTTGTCTCCGGACGGGAGTTTATCTCCGGTTTTGTCCGAATAGTGTTTGGCTCCAGTTGCATCTGGCGGGTTTTGTCTCCAAAGTGTCCGAGTGGTGTTTTTCTCTGGGCCATATTTTTGTATAACCGGTTGAAAATGGATTTCAGACATTATTTTGTTTCCATCTTCACTATTATTCTGCGCAGAATCATTTTGATGAGACAGTATGAATCGTAATCAATGCTGCACCGCACATCTGCCTTCCATTCCTCTCACCTCATGCTGTCTTCCCTTCCCACACCCCTCCTCACTCCCCCTCCCTCCCTACTTCACCTCCCTCCTCTCTTTCCCCCTCCATCTCTTCACTCTCCCCTAACCCTTTCTCTCTCTTCCCCCCTCTTTTTCTCCCCACCCTCCGTTTAGTATTCTCATCAGCGAAGCGATGGGTGGTATTTCCAAGTATATAATAAACGAAAAGCACGGTGAGGCATTGAAGCTGTGAGTCAGTCCGGGAAGCTGTGAAGACTATACGCCTATTAATCACGTCCTGTTTGAACGTTTATTCCCCAAGACCAAAAAGACCCACACCCCAAAAGTCCACAAGGACCCCGGAGACCCGATAGACCCTGAAGACCCAGAATTCACCAAAGACTCAAAAGACCCTGAAGACCCTTTTGACTTCTTCGACCTTAACATCATTTAGACCCCTTACACCCTTCAGACAGATTCGACAGCTTAGGCCCTTGACCATTGAGACCACTTGGACCTTCTTGGTGTTTAAGCCACTTTAAATAAATATAATATATACAGTCACGGCCAAAAATATTGGCACCCTTGCACTTTTTTCAAATAACTCACAATTTTCTCGAAAAATAAGTTGAAATTGACAAAGGTATTTTGTCTCCACAATTCTGTATTTCACTGAAATATTACATAACCTTTGTTTTTAATTCAGAACTTAATATATCCTTTTAAATTAGAAAATATAAAGAAATGGCATTGACAAAATTATTGACACTCTCAACTTAATATTTGGTAGCACAGCTTTTGGACAAAATAACTGCAGTCAAGCACTTCCTATAGCCATAAAAGAGCTTCCTACATCTCTCCACTGGCACTTTGGCCCACCCTTCTTCTGCAAACTGCTCCAGTTCTCCCAGATTTGAAGGGCGCCTTCTCCCAACTGCTGTTTTCAGATCTCCCCACAGGTGTTCAATGGGATTTTGATCTGGACTCATTGCTGGCCACTTCAGAACAGTCCAGTATTTTGTCTTGAACCTTTCCTGGGTGATTTTTGAAGTGTTTGGGGTCATTGTCCTGCTGCAAGACCCATGACCTTCGACTGCGACCCAGCTTTCCGACACTTGGTTGAACATTGTGCTCCAAAATGCCTTGGTAATCTCCTGATATCATGATGCCATGCACACATTCAAGGCACCCAGTGCCAGAGGCAGCACAGCAACCCCAAAACATCACTGAACCTCCTCCATGTTTGACTGTAGGGAAGGTCTTCTTTTCGTTGAAGGCTTCATTATGTTTTCTGTAAACATAGAGATGATATGCTTTCCCAAAATGCTCTAATTTAGTCTCATCTGTCCACAGGACATTCTCCCAGAAGGATTTTGGCTTGTTCATGTGTGTTTTGGCAAACTCCAGTCAGGCTTTCTTACATCTCTCTCTCAGCAGTGGGTTCCTCCTGGGTCTCCTACCATAGAAACTTCTTTCATTGAGTTGGCGACGGATTGTGCGAGTTGAAACTGTCGTGCCTTGTGTCTGAAGGTCAGCTTGAATCTGTTTGGCAGTTGATGAAGGTGCTTTCTCCACCATTCGACCAATCTTTACTGTAATCTTCGATCACGTTTTCTCTTGCGGCTACAGTGCCATGGGCCTTAAACTTCCTGATAACATTGCGTACAGTGGACACAGGAACATCAAGGTCTCTGGAGATGGACTTTTTTTATTTTTTTTTTTGTATACCTTGTCGAGGCTCGTATGAGAGCTAACACACAACTCACAGCAAGGGGGGCATGAGACAAGAGGGGCGGGAGTGGAAGGGACAAAACAGTGGGGAACAGACACATTAGGTGAACTGTGGAAGGGAGAGGGATGGGGGTGGGACGGGGAACATGGCAAAGAGAAGATGGACATTACAGGGACTTTCAGGAAGGAAAGCAGGGGAATTGAAGGAAGTGGGCTTGGGTGGATTATCGGGGGTAGAAAAGATCGAGGATTTGGATGGGGGAAGATAAGAGGTGGTGGTGAACAGCTGTTTTGAAAGCCTGGAGGGAAGAATGGGAAAGAATAGAGTGAGGAAGTTTATTCCAAAGGCGGGAAAAAAGAGGAATGAAAGATTGAAGATGAGCAGTGATTCGTGATTTTGGTAGTTTTACCAGAAGGGGGTTGTTGGCGGACCTTGAGTGCCCTGTGGAAATGTGGTGGGGACAAATCGCAGAGAGAGCAGGGGGGGCAAGGCTGGAGAGGAGTCGGTATAAGACAGAAAGACCACCGACCAACCTGCGGTGATTGAGTGAGAGGCCCAAAGACTCAGCTTCATTGCGGGAGATGCCGATGATCTTAAATGCCCTGGTTTCGACAGCGTGAAGCCGAGAAAGGTGGGAGGCAGGAGCACCAGCCCAGAGGGGAGAGCAGTACTGCATCAGGCTACGGACAAAAGCGTTGTAAGTGGTCAGGAGCTCAAGAGGGCCGAGGAAGGACTTTGCACGACGGAGGATTCCCAGTCGGCGACTGGCTTTTGAGGCGAGGTTGGAAATGTAACTTTCCCAGGAAAGGTCATGGCAGATAGTGAGACCCAGAAGCTTGAAAGAAAAGACTTCTTCCAGAGGATTGTTGAGAAAGTGGATGGGGGGGGGGTTTCTAAACGGTCCTTTCGAAGAGACATAGTGAGAGTGTGAGATTTGTCTGGATTGAAAGACATGTTCCACGTGTTGGACCAGTTTGTGATTTTATCCAAATCTGCAGTGAGCGAAGAAGCTGCTGCTTGCCGGTCTGAGGGATGACAAATGGTACGGCAGAGGGTGGAGTCGTCGGCAAAGAGAAATAGAGGATTTTCCAGAGAGTCGGAGAGATCATTGATGAAAACCAGAAAAATAACAGGGCCCAGAACGCTACCTTGAGGAACTCCAGCCTGCACAGGAAGAGGGGATGAAAGAACTCCATTTAGGGCCACACGTTGACTGCGACAGGAGAGGAAGTCTGCGAGCCATGAGTGGAGATGGCCTTGAATACCATGGGAAGAGAGTTTGGTGAGTAGTGCAGGGTGCCAGACTGTGTCAAAAGCACGTGATATGTCCAGGGATACGGCTCGGATTTCCTGTCTGGCATTGAGGACCTCCATCCATTGATGGGAGAGCAGAAGCAGCATATCCAGGGTAGAGTGACCTGGTCTGAAACCAAATTGATGATTGGAAATCAAGCCATTGGAGAAGAGGAAGGATTTCATGTCTGAAGCGATGATGGATTCCATAACCTTGCTTATGATTTGGAGAAGGCTGATTGGTCTGTAGTTACAGGGATCTGTTTTTGCACCTTTTTATGCAGCGCAGTGATGTTAGCAGATTTCCAAGCAGATTGCAGATGACCTTGGGCAAATGAGAGGGTGAATAGAACAGAGAGAGGGTGAGCAAGAGCAGAAGAGCAGGCTTTGAGGACACGTGGGCTGATGCCGTCTGGATTGGTTGCAGAATCTGACTCGAGGTTTTAAAGCAAGCTCTCCACCTTGTCAGGAGAAAAGGACACAGAGTCCAGGGACAGTTGGGTGCGACTGGGTAAAGTGGGTAGAGAAAGTAACGGGTTTAGGACACAAGATTTAGCTGCAAACACTGAGTTTAGACATTCAGCTTTATCACGTGTGGTATCAGCAGTGCGGCCATTTGAGGTAAGGGAGGGGATGGAGGGGGAACATACACCAGAAACAGGTTTGATTAGATGCCACCAGGATTTTGAGGAGGGAGAGAGGTTTGAGAGTTCAGACTTGAGATGAGAAAGATGTTTTCTGGCTCTCCTGAGGGTAGATACACACTTGTTCCGAGCTTTGTGGAAGGAACTGAGATTGCCCTCAGTTGGGTTTGCTTTCCATGAAGCAAAGGCAAGTTGTTTCAGGACAACTGCCTCGCCACAAGCTTCAGTAAACCAAGGGCTGGAGGAAGGTTAGGACAACTGAACACGAGAGGAGATAAATCTGTGCATGAGGGAGAGCAAGTTTCTTTGAAAGGATTCCCAGGATGAGTTGATGTTTGAGAAAGTAGTGATAGGAGACCAGTCTGTAAGTTTGATTGCTGCTCGGAGACCCTGCCAATCGGCTTGAGTGAAATGCCAGACTCGACGGCGGTGAGGTGGTTCTCTGATAACAGCCAGAGAGATGTCCACTTTGACAAGGACGTGGTCAGAAGAACCGATTGGAGCGAAGGAAGAGCAGCAGATATTGTCAGGGAAATTTGTCAAAATCAGATCCAGAAGAAATGGAGTACCATTGGTTGAGATCCGGGTCGGGAAGTTGACCGATTGAGTCAATCCTAATGAGTCGCAGAAAGCTTTTGCTGAAGTGCCATGGCAGGTGAGAGAGGTACCCACACCTAGCCAACTGGCGTGATGACAATTGAAGTCACCACATAAGAGGAAGAGAGAGTTTGGATGAGAAGATGGAAGATGGTCCATGTTTTCGGATAGTGAGGTGAAGATGGAGTCATCACTGTTCGGTGGACGGTACAGTACACATATAAACATGAGGTGGGAGTGGAGGGGAAGCCGAAGCCAGAGGTATTCCTGGGAGTGTGGGGAAGTGAGAGCAGTGCATGGAGAGTGAGGAATAGAGTCTTTGATGAAGAGAGCAACACCTCCACCAGGATGAGGCTCAGGTCTGTCATACCGTAAGAGGGAGTAACCGGGGAGAGATACTTGGGAGTCAGACACGTCTTGGGAGAGGAAAGTTTCTGTTAGGCAGATAATGTCTGGTTTGTCAGTGGCAACCTGTATGGAAAGATCTGAAAAGTTTGAGCGAAGGCCCCGGATATTTGAGGTCCACACTTTTAATGAAGAGGTAAGGGAGGAGGCTTTGGGTGCAGGAGGTGGAGGGGGAGGGTAGGACAAGGGACGAGGGGGTAGGTAAGGAGGGTTGTTGAAAGAGTGTGGGGTATTGCAGAATAGCGAGAGGAGGGGGCCGAATGAGGAAGAGAAAAGGCTCTGTGGTGCTGGGGGAGAGGGGGGGACAAGAGACGAGGAAGAAGGCAGTTGAGGATTTGAGGAGGTGGAGTGAAGAGATGGAGGTGAGAGGGCAGAGGAGGGAGGCAGCTTGGTGGATGAGAGGGGGGCAACATTGAGAAGGATGAGTGAGGGGGATGAAAGGTGGGGGAATTTTTGGGAGAGGTGAGAGGGAGGCTTGGAGGGAGAAGAGTGGGATGGTTGCTTTGAGAGTGAGGGTGAGGGGGGTGAGTTGGCACTGAAGTTGGAAAAAAAGAATGGTTGATGGAAAGCGAACATCCATGGCAAACTGTGGTTTTTAAAAGTTTTAGGTCAGAGATGCGATTTAACACAATTCTTGATGGATGCAATGAAGGCGAATTCAGACAATGGAGAGAAGAAGCGCTGTAATAGTTGGATTTTTTAGGCAAGGAATGAAGGAGAGCTCGAAATGAGAGCAGTCTGTTAAAATAGCAGAAGAGTAGTGCATTAAGAAACAGTAAAGAGTACCACATGTGTGAGAGAGGAAGATGAAGCATTATAAGATCGTTTTTGTTGTTAATATTAATGTTTGAGAGAGTTCAACAGATTAGGTCATGGAAGTGTAGAAAAAAATCGAGGAAGAAGACGAGGAGGAAGTTAAAAGGAAGAAGAAGAAGCAGAATCGGGAGAAGGTGAGCGTGTTGTTGTTGTTGGGTATTTTTTTTTTTTTTGAGATAAGAAAGAGATTAGTTGGGAGAATGGGGGATGTTTGGAAAGTGGGGAGGATTAAAATTGAAGGTAATGGGGAGGATAGAAATTGAAGGTAATGGGGGAAAAAAAAAAAAAAAAAAAAAAAAAAACGATCGAACACCGAGTGGAACCGGTAGGCCTCAAGCCTAGGCCAAGGCCTAGGCCTCAAACTCCAGGTAAGAACGTCGACAAAAATACTCACAAAATAGCACGATTTTTGAAACAAAACCGAACTAGGAACACACAGTAACATGTAGGTGAGAAAATTACACAGTTAAAACGCGACAAATAACGATCGGAAACTTAAAGGCCCGGTCACACCTTGACGTTTTAGCCAACGCATGCCGATTTTTGAATTTTTTTCTAAAACGCTGGCACACGTTGAATACGTTATGGGTAAGTTTTGATAACATTGAGAGCACGCTGAAAAACACTGCCATACGTCGTTGTACGCTGGCTTTAAACGTTGTACTTTTTGGTTGTCCTCAAATTTTTTCATGCTTGAAATTTCACGACGTATGCCGGCGTATGACTCACACGTTCTGCTACGCTGGCCACAAGTTGTATGTATGGTCTGCGATCGTTGACAGACGTCAACACATGCTACTTGTAAGTTAATCATAAGTTGAGACACGCCGAGGTAATGTTTAGCGTACCTGAAACTTATTTCTAACCTATGATTAACGTGTTGTTGGCACGTTACGCGATCGTTGCCACACGTCGACAGACGTTACTTTTAAGTTACTCATAGGCTGAAAGACGTCGGTATAATGGATCGTCCTTGCGTCAGCGTCTACGGCCACGGCCAGGACACTTATTTGCAGCATTCTTCAAACTTTTCTTCGGCATGACGAGGATGTTCACACTTCGATGTCTAGCTTGGCTATGATTCCAATTGTCCATCGGCAGCGTCTATTTAAAATAGTCGAGTTTGAGCGTTTTAACACGTTCAGAAGAAACGCTTCAAATTTCCAAACCCCAGCGTCAAAAAACAAAGGCGAGTGACAGCAATTTAAATCGTTCATTGTAAACAATGAAAATAGCTGAGTGGTACCGTTTAAAAGTCGTTGAGTGTAAAAAAAATCCAATTGTTGAGCGCAAGCGTCTACTTTCAATAGTGGAGATGCAGCCATTTAAATCGTTGAGTGGCAGCTTATGAATAGCAAACCCTACGTCACCGGCAAAGATAAACTGCCGCACGATATGGATAAGTTAGGCTATCGTTGGGCATAGTTTGTGAATGCCGGCTTCACGATAATTATTCGTTGGTATATCGTATCTATCAGTAATCAAAGCACTCTATGCACATTATTAGTTCATTGTGCATTTGTCCAACCCGTTATGAATAGACCTAAATCGTAAAAACAAGCTATAGCTCATTGTTGAAAAAGCCCCATAAAAAATTAGCCGCGAAGAACTTCGAACAATGGTGAAAAGATGTCTCCTACCCGTGGACACGCGGACGCAAGGACGATCCATCATAACCCACACCCTCCCCCTCACACTCACCTACTACTGCCAACATGAACAAACTACTACTAATACTAATACTGATACTGATACTGTTACTGCTGACATGGACATCAACTCAAAAAGGACTCGAACACTGTTGGGTTCCCCTTTTATGAGCAGCATTTTTATATATCAATTCCCAAAACCGCTGGGAAAACGTCTTTATATGGCAGTTGTAAGTTAGAAACACGTTCATTTTTTTTTTTTTGTCGACCGGAAGACGTCATTGGAATACGTCTACATACGTCGATGTGTGTTGGGACTACGTAAAGAATTGGTTCAAAGCACATCAAACATAAGTTAGAAATAAGTTTCACGTAAAAAAGACATTACCGCGACGTGTTTCGACTTATGAGTAGCTTATAAGTAGCCTTTGTGGACGTGTGTAAGCGTCCACATATCGTGTGTAAAACTTATCCCCATCGCATGCGGAACGTGTGTCATACGCCGAGTACGTCGTAAAATTTTGAACATGTTGAAAATTTCCTGACGTACTCTACTTACTACGACGTATGATAGCGTACTTTAGCGTTCTATTCACGTATACCAAACTTAGTCATACCGTATTCGACGTGCCCCAACGTTTTAGACACATTTTTCTTGGGTCGGCATACGCTGGCAAGATCGCCAAGGTGTGACCGCGATGTTGACACTTCCATTTCTACGGCAGTTATGATTCGAATCGTTGTGCTTCAGCCTTTTAATACGACATCACGACATCGTCGGCGATGCGTGCAACGCGCTATGCCTAAGTTAGACTATCGTTGGGCATCGGTTGTGTAGGCCGACAACAGGTTCAGCATTCTTTGGTATAAGTTATCTATAACACAACGAAACGTTCTGTGTCCGTTACCAATGCGTTATACATAAGACCAAGTCGCTCTGAATACGTCCGAATCTTTAAAAAAAAAAAAAAAAAAGTTCAACGTAAGCCAGCGTTTTACATACATTTTAACACGTTGCCATCGCTGGCTAAAACGTCAAGGTGTGACCAGGCCTTAACTTTGAGAACGTCAGCAGGGAGCCCCGAAGAAGACCTCTCGTCCAAAGGAGACTTGTAGCTTTGAGGTTGTCCATGCTTGGCTACAATTTTGTGTTTGACCTCCTCAGACAATTCTCTGGTTTTCTTTCTTTTCTCCATGCTCATTGCGGTATACACAGTGACACAAAACAGCAGAATGACTCCTTTTCTCTATTCAAACTGATTGAATGAGTGATTTTTTTTATATTGCACACACCTGCAACTTACCGCAGATGAGTTCATTTCCAAAGTAAAGGAGAATTACCTGCTTGAAATCTTATTTCTTATTTCTAACAACTTCTAAAAGGCATCAATAATATTATCTGGCCTATTTTAGGATTTGTGTGTAGAATAAGCGAATATTTCGTATTTTTTCAGCTTTTTTTGTTTTGTTCCGCTGCAAACAAAAGAAATACATATGTGGATACCAAAATATTTTTTTATTTCAACAGTTTTCTGGAAAAATGGTGCAATATTTGAAAAAAAAGTGCAAGGGTGCCAATATTGGTTGGACCCATTGTTGGACCCATTGGTTGGACAGCTGATCAGATGTCACCCACAATTGTATCCTGAAATACTTAACCTGAAGTACCCAGAGGACCCAAATGACCCTGAGGACTTAAAAGACTCCAAGGACTCAAAAGACCTAAATGACCCAAAGACCCACTGAACCCCAAAGTTCCCCGGAGACCCCAATGACCCAAAGGACCTAAAAGAGCCAATGGACCCTGAAGACCCAAAAGACTCCAAAGACCTAAAAGGCCCCGAAGACCCAAGGGATCCAAAAGACCATGAGGACCCAAATTCCCTAGATAACCCAAAAGAACCAGCAGGACTATCTGGGACCCATGGAAATTCTGCACAATCTAAAATGTGACTTCAGGTCCCTAAACTGCCCACACACACACACAATCCCAAGTCCTCAACTCCCCTCCCAACTCTCTCCTCTCTCTGCTCCCCCGCCAACTACACCCAAGCTCTATGCTCCCCTCCCGCTTTCTCCAAATCCTCAAACCCCCTCCCAACCCAATGTCCTCAACCCTCTCCCCCCTCTCAAAATCCTCAAACGCCTCCATCCCCAATCTCTCCCCCCTCTGCCCTCCTTCCCCCTAGCCAACTATCTCATCTTCACCAACACTCCTTTCTTTCTTCAAGTCCTCACCTGCCCCAAACCCCAGTACTCAACCCCCCTCCATCCCAAGTCCTCAATTCCCCCCCCCCCTTCCCAACAGCTCAATCTCCCTCTTCCAGCTCCATGCATCCTCACCCCAACTCTCTGTCCTCCCCTCCCCATTTCATACTGTTCTTAACAACATTACACAAAGACTCAGAGAACTTTGGCACATGGGATATATATTTGGGCTTTCATGGCTGTGTTGTTCCAGTCCCCGTTTGTTAGAACAATGTTAAAAGTAAATAAAAATGGAACATTAAATTCACAATCACTTCTCCCTTTTTCCCCTTATCTATCTATCTATCTATCCATCTATCTATTTATTACTAAAACTCTCATCTTCTATGTTATGTATGTATGTATGTTCCCGAAATACAGCCAAAATGGTACATAATAGCGCAAAAATTTTAGGGCCACCTTACTCAACATTGGCCTGCGGTGTGCAGTATCAATTCCCGATTCAGTCAAGTCCTCTTTGGGAGTATTTGATCAATGCAAACAACCTCAGCGGTATAGTTCACTGGAGCTCTTTTTTTTTTTTTTTGAAATGATTTTATCTTTTATCAACCGCTGTCACAACGGGAACCCAACGGGTTCACGGGTCGTCTAGTCCTTGCTATAACTCACGGACTGGTGTTTGTGTGTTTGTTTGTCGTGCGACTCCTGCAGTTGTGAGCCGATTACATCCAGACTTGCTATTTTGGATCAGCATGACCACCATTAATGTATAGGGGTGTTTTTTTCTTTGCCAGTGGTCTTGGGGTGGGGGGTGGGGGGGAGAGGGAGGGATGCAAATTCTCAATGTAAATGTGTATCGTGTGGCGTCGCCTCCAGGTGGGGGAGGGTATGTCACCCCATGCGGTGACCCGTAACAACTTAAGCTGATACGATATTACAAGTCTCCACCATTTACAGAACAGTATTCCTGTCCCCACATTTTCAGGTGCAGTTAGGTGTTTTGAATTATAATCTTTAGGTATGTTTTTGCTTCATGCACATATCTTCATGGGTTTTTAAATTGCATTTGCCCACACAGAACTGTCAATTGCTATACACCGCCCAAATATAGGTATGCATCAGAAGAACGTGTTGCATGCTTGGAGCAAGATCGCTCGTTGCGCAGATACTCTGCTATATTTTTCGTTGAGCAGATACTCTGCTATATATTTGTTTTATATTTTTCCCTTTGTCCGTTTTGTAACTGTGTGTAGAGGCGCCTCGACTTTTGGCTGTAAATGACCACGTTTCGTTACCTCGTGCTTTGATTTATTCCTCTTATGAATTCCTGATTTATGTTCATTAAACCCCTATTTATTAAGATTGCTCGTGTCTGTATTCGTTGTGGGTTCGAGTATAAACCCTTCTTCTCCGTCCTGGTGAACGCATCTGGTACGTGCCTTTGCCGCCCTCCCCTCCCACGAGCGCATTCATCTCCAAGGATCTCATGTTGGCCTCCAAGGTAGAATTGTTCAGCTATCCATTCAGGTCAGTCTTAACCGGAGTAGACACGAGAATACTTTAGACCTTTTTTGTGTACATAGTTGAGGCTCATGGAAGAGCTAGTATTATTAGCTACACTGAAAGGATCAGGACACAATAGGACAAAAGGAACAGCTGAGAGAGGGTGGGGGGGAAACACCAACAACAGAGTGATCGTCATTTCGTATGCAGCCTATGGCTGCTGGTTGCATCATTGCTGGGAGCGCAGCTATGCCACTGATTCAGTGCCCCCGGTTTCCAGTAAGCTGGGACTCATTTTGCCGACCTCGGAAGGATGAAAAGCTGCTTTAACCAACCTGGTGTTATTTAATGGCATGACAGGGGCTCGCCAGCCATCTTAATCGTTAAGCTCACACCAGGCTTAACAGCAGAGTTGAAGGCCAAGATAGAGGCAGACTTGGACAAACAATGGATGTGGGGAATAATGAGGGGTAGGTGAGGATGCATGGGGTGGACAAGATGGGTACAGAACATAACTCTCAGAAGAGAAATCTGGAAATTTGGAAGGATGAGGGATTAGGGTGTGGGGAGTTAACAAGGGTAGAAAAGATCATGGTTTTGAATTAGGAACGATCTGAGATGGTGGTGATCAACTGTCTTGAAGACCTGGAGGGAGGATTGAGATTGAAGCGAATATGGAATTTGGTTCCATTGTCGGGAAAAATGAGGAACAATGAGTGAAGGTGATCAGTGAACCCTAAACACCCATTTTAGACCGCTTAGACTCCTGAAAACCTTTGTGCCCTTTTGACCTTTAGACCCCTCCTGTGACCATTTAGATATGTAAATAATGTTGAAAAATACCATTTTAGACCTTTTTACCTCACTCGCGTCATGTGTCGAGAGGCGCCTCTTATTGTTCGTCGTGCGACTCCTGCAGTTGTGGGCCTGCGGTCTGCAGTATCAAGTTTTATCAATATCAACCACTAACCCTAACAGTACATAATAATACAAATGCAGTATCAGTATCATCCACTAACTCTAACAGCTTGTCAAGGACAAGGTCACATAAAATCATCAATTTTCATCTGATTGACTTAAAATTTTAAGTTCTCGAAATTCTGGTAATAATCATCACTGCCAGCAGATCCTCTTAGACCACTGAGATCCATTGACTCCTTCAAACTTTAGAGATTAGACCCTTTATGACCCTTTGACACTTATGACATTGTCACCCTTATACACTGTCAGAACCCTAAGACCCTCTAGACCTATAATTACTGGTGGAACATACCCTTTAGACCTTTGAGACCATTTTAGACCCTTTAGACCGCTTTAATCTTTTGACTGCTTAGATCCCTTGACCCTTTAGACCCTTGAAACACTGTAGATCCTTTAAGACTCTTGAAGACATTTACACCCTTAAGACACTCAGACTCCTTGACCCTTAGACTTTTAGACCCATTCAACCCCTTTAGACCCTGACTATTGGAAAATACCCTTTAGATCTTTAGACCCCTGAAGACCCTTTGGACCACTTAGACCCTTTGGACCTTTACACTCCGAAGGCACCTTCGACCCTTTAGACCCGCTAGACCCCTTTAGATGCATACCACACAAACATCTATAAGAGTCTTCTTATCTTGCAATATACAGACTGCTTTTTCTAGCAAATAATGTGCAATCTCCAACCACCTGGAGGGTGGGCCCTCTGCTGGGTTGAACAGAAATTGCATAGTGGACCACTCAATTGGTTCACCAATCAAAACCTGGAAGCATATTATTTCTGAGTTCAAAAGGACAAGGTCACATAAAATCATCAATTTTCATCCGATTGACTTAAAATTTGAAGTTTCCATATTGGGTAAGTGAAGCCTATCGTTTGAGGTCAAATCTCAAGGTCACATACAATCTGGAATTTTCATCCTTATTCACTCGACATTTAAACAGGATTTGCATATTGTGTCACAGACCTGGTTCACCAAAAAACGAAACGATCGATTTAACCTTTTTCAAATGTCAACGGTTTCCATGATAACAATTTCACCCTATTATAATTAAATGGGTCTTTTGTGAATTTATTATTACAATACCTCAGTAATTTTTCAAGATATCAAGTTGAAACTGACATCTTATTTGTGCATGTGTGTGTAGTATATGGGAAGAGAATTTGGTCAAACTTGGTCAAAGGTCAAGGCTATCCAAAACATTTATTATGCCACAATTAGAAAATGTATCGACCAAATTTGTGATGTATAGCAATCGATCATGTAAAACGCTTGAGAGGTCAAATTTTCGGAATTATCAAATTGCTGTTTCCATGGAAGCTGTTGTTTATTTGGATTTCACAACTCCTGTACTATGCATGACATTTTTACTTGTATAGTGATTTCTAGATTTTTCAATTTTTACTAGATTTTTAAAGTTTGTTGGTTGGTCTTGTGTGTTATTCTGTCTGTTTGTTTGTTTGTATGTCAATCGCCGACAGATCACAATTTCAAACTGATATTCACGAAGCTTCACCACCTGGTAGAGTTCGTCATAAGCAAGATGCCTATTGTTGTCGAGGTCAAATGGCCAACATAGGCCAAAGGTCAACAACTTTTTTCAGATTTCTAAAATCCTCAATTTTCATCTGAGTGACTTGAAATTTGAAGAGATTTGCACCTCAGGTCACTGAATTCAACCACCAATTCTTTTTGAGGTCAACAACAGCCAAAAGGTCAATATCAGCCAAATTTCCAAAGTTGTCAATTTTCATGCGAATGACTTGAAATTTGAAAAGGTGCTGCATGTTTGGTCATGGAATTCAACCACCAATTATTTTTGTGGTCAACATAGGGCAAAGGTCAACAACTTAGGTGGAATTTCTAAAATCCTCAATTTTCATCCCATTGACTTGAAATTTGAAGAGGGTTTGCATATCAGGTCACTGAATTCAATGAATAAGTATTTTTGAGGTCAACATTGGCCAAAAGGTCAACATAAGCTAAAAAGTCGACACAGGCCAAATTTCAAAAATTGTCACTTTACATCCGGTTGACTTAAAAGTTGAAGAAGATTTGCATATTTGGTCATTGAATTCAACCAACAATTATTTTTTATGGTCAAATTTGTTTGATGGATTTCACAAGTAATGTGCTATGCATGACATCTTTCTTGTTACCTTCGCCGAAGGAGAGGGTATAGCATTTGGGTCCGTTTGATTGTCTGTCTGTTTGTTTGTTTGTCCGCACAGAAGTTTTGTGTTTTCCCCGCAACCGCTTGTCGGATTGAGACGAAATTTTCACCATCGGTGTGACCACTCATGTAGAATAATGTCATAGGTCACATGGTGTGACAGCCATGTTGGGAAAATGGAAAAACTTTGGACCTCCATCTCTGAAACGAAACCGAGGAAAAAATTGAAACTTGGCACATGGAAAGTACTCCTCATGGGGAATAAGTGTAATTATTATGATGCCATAGATGCCTTCGTTATGACGTCATAATTGCATATGGAGAACGCTACATCTGATGAGTATGAAAAATTTTGATGGTCATAGGGTCATAAAATGGTCCACGGAAAATAAAAATTGTTGACATTATCGGTCACGTTATTTGGCAGCCATATATATATATATATATATATATATATATATATGTATGTATATATATATATATATATATATATATATATATATATATATATATGTATGTATATATATATATATATATATATATATATGTATGTATATATATATATATATATATGTATGTATATATATATATATTTTTTTTAACTTTCAAAAATCTTCTCTGAAGTGGCCGAACAGATCGAGGCACAACTTTACACGTATGACCGCCTATCCATGAGGAACAAAATGTTCACACATAATGGTGTCATAAGTCACATGTTTTGGCAGCCATATTGGATTTACCCGAAAACTTACTAAAATATTCTCCAGAATGACTGGACAAATTGAGTAGTAACTTGAAACAAATGTTCCCCAAGCCATGGGTGTACAAGTTTGTTAAGGAATAATTGATGTCACATGGTTTGGCAGCCATATTGGATTGAAGAAAAATATTAAATAATGTTTTCTCTGAAACTGCTTAATCGAATGACGTGATCTTGTAGTGATGAGGAATACATGTTGTAAATTTCAACTTGATCAGATGCATGGTCTGCAGAATTATTTAATTTTTTGATAACGAATATTTTTTTCTTGATTATTATTATTTTTTTTTTTTGAAAAAGGCTCACTTGGCTTTGCCTGAGTGGGTTTGAGGGTAGAGGAGTAGCAGCTGAAACTCTAATCCTATCCAGGTTCCTCCTGATGACTTAATCTTTGCTTTTTGCATGTTTCGGTTCCTTCTGATGACTCCAATGCAGGACTGTTCCGATTTGGTCTTCCATTTGATTTGAATTGAATTTATTTAAATCCCATACTAACTAAATTCAATTGAATAATGAATAACAATAGTAATAATTATAATAATGGTGAAAAAGCGTCATGGGTTCAGGGTCAGGTGTCCTATGAAAGCGGGATGTCTTGGTACCGACTTGGTCTTGGTCATCACTGCCAGCAGTTAAAAGTAGCAGTCCTAATTATGTCTTATTAATTATGTAAATACCAGTACACAAACACCACACAAAACAAGTCCTGGCGAGGGTCTGCAATCTCTGATTGCTCTTTTTATTGTTATTGTTTGTTTGTCTGTCTGTGGACAGGATATCTCAAAAAGTTGTGGTCGGATTCAAATGGAATTTGGTGGAGAGGTTGGGTGTGTGACAAGGACGAATTGGTTAGATTTTGTTGAAGATCTGGATCCGATAATTTTTTAAGTAATCCTTCACCATTGAGAGATTTGGCCAAAAACAATATGTAGCATGATATTTCAAAAGGTTGTGGACGAATTATTACAAAACGAGGTGGATGAGTTGGTTAGGTGACGAGCAGAAGCGAATTAGATTTTGGTTAAGGTCTGTATCCAGATCTGGCCGATCAGTGGGATACAAAACATAAACTCTTCAACTTGGTGGAGGTATGCGCTCCACTGAGTGCCATTCTTGTTCTTTTTTTTATTTTTTTTTTACTGTTTTTCACATTTGGAGGTGAGGAGGAAGGGAGATGTGCTTGGGACCAACAGACTTTTTGGATTTCCTCTTTTATATCCACTTCTTTTCTGTCCCATTCTTATTTCCACTTTTGCTTGGAATGAAAGTCACAAATATTCTCCATTTAATTTTTAATAATCCTGCAAATAATTTCAAGTATTTGTGTGTTTGTTTGTTACTCTTTCATGGCCAAACCGTCGAACCAAGAGGCCCCACTATTTTGGTGTATGTACTTCAGAATCTGGGCAATGTTTTAAGCTACCATACTTTGTCTATGACGTCCATTTTGAGGCCAGTAAAGGCTGCTCTGGAGTGTATATTGAAATGTAGGGTCAGACAGTTCTGCCACCAGCCTGCAGGCAAAAGGTAAGCAGCGTGAGGCCAATAACCCCATTTTTCATTGTCCAACACATCCCAAATTATGGTACCAGAGGTCTTACACCGGGTAAAGCTCACTACCATGAGGGCAATAACACTCTTCGTTTTCAATGCACAACATGTGCCAGAACCACGACATAGTTTTTCTCCATGCAGTGCCGGGTACCGAAGCTAGTGTGATATATTGAGTAATCTCAACAAGAGATGGTATATGAAAGACTTTCAGGAGCAATAGGTTTTATAAAGTACTCCTTGACTACAATTACTGCTTTAATGGGCACAATTAATTTCACTTTCTTGTGGGTCAGGGGTGTTTGGCCTGAGTCTTTTCATGAACATGCTGGCCAGGCCTGATTTGGTTAGGGCAGAGATTTGAAATTTGGCAAGGGTATTAGCAATCTCTCTCTATCGAGTGCAGCCTGTGGATGCTGGTTGCATCATTGGTTGGGATGCGGCTATGCCGCTGATGCAGTGTCCCCCTTAAAAGTGCACTGGTGCTCATTTTGCCAACCTCGGAAGGATGACAGGCTGAGTCAACCTCCTGGTGTATTTTAATTCAGCGGCCAACGGGGCTTGAACTCAGGACCCGAGGATCCCAAGCCACCACCCTAACCACTAAGCCAACACCAGGCTTAGGTACTACCAATAACTCACCCACTCATAACTATGCACTAAAGATTAGCGTGGTTTGGCTCGCTACACTTGCCTCTCCACTCGTCATTGCAGAGATTGACGTCACAGATTTGCTTTGTTGACATGATTTACACCAATCATAATACAAACATTTCTTTTCTACAAATTTATTTTGTTGTTAAAGTCTGTTGTTAAATTTATTATCTTGCCAAAACGAAGTTTTTGCAAGATATGTTAGTCAGCTTGTATGTTTTTTTTTTTTTTTTTTTTTTGTTTGTTTGTCTGTAATCACGTATAAAAAATTCTGCAGAGCACAGTTATCATTGGAAATTTTTGTAACTTCGTATATCAGAGGCCTATAGAGGTCCCTTTCAGTGCACAAAATTTTGAAGGTCAAGGTCAAAGGTCAAGGTCACTTTGTCGCAAATCAGGGGAGTCGACGAAACCCTTATTTTTTGAGTAATTTTGATCGGATCGTCTTCAAACTTCATGGGAATATAGTTCATGGTCTGGCGCTCAGCTGATTAATTTTTGGTGGCGATTGGCCTTCACCTTCATATGTTTTTTTGTTTGTTTGTTTTTGGTCTGTAATCACGTATAAATCACTCTGCAGAGCACAGTTATCATTGGAAATTTTTGTAACTTCGCATATCAGAGGCCTATAGAGGTCCCTTTCAGCGCATAAAATTTTGAAGGTCAAGGTCAAAGGTCAAGGTCACTTTGTCGCAAATCAGGGGAGTCGACGAAACCCTTATTTTTTGAGTAATTTTAATCGGATCGTCTTCAAACTTCATGGGAATATAGTTCATGGTCTGGCGCTCAGCTGATTAATTTTTGGTGGCGATTGGCCTTGACCTTAATGGTTAGCACCTCGGGTCAAACATATTTGACCCCAAGGTCAAATTTTCAAGTTTTAGGAACCATATCGTGTAGTACCTCAAATTGAACACCTCGATGAGTGCTTTCTAGATATGTCAAGCTTGAGACATTATGACGTCATTTGGTGACGTTATGAGGCAAAAGCATATTTTTCATGGTTACTCTGTAGAACGATTCTCATCGGAATCTCTCGTAGGCAGATATTCCTCAAGGAGTCGCTCCTGGTGGATAGCAGCTCTGTTCACCTCAGTGTGACCTTAAAGAAGTCACACGTGGTCACCTTTTGACAAGATGGTTTATTTTTTGTTGTTAAATTTATATTGTCAAAATGTTACTAAAGTCTAAGGGGTCTAAAGGGTCTTTTGAGTCTTCAAAGTCTTTTGGGTCCTCAGGTGTTCATGGTCTTTTGGGGTGTTTCTGGTATTTGGGGTCTTCAGCATTTTTGTGGGTCTTCGGTGACTTTTGAGTCCTTGTGGACTTTTGGGTGTTCAGGGTATTTTGGGTCTTCGGTGACTTTTGGGTCCTCGTGGACTTTTGGGTCTTCAGTGTATTTGGCGTCTTCTGGGTCTTTTAGGTCTTCGGGGTATTTTGCGTCTTCGGAGGGTTGCTTTGGTCCTCAGGGTATTTTTGGGTCTTCAGTGATTTTTGTGGCTTTGGGGACTTTTGGGTCTTCAGGATCTTTGGGGTCTTTTGGGTCTTTTAAAGGTCTAAAAGGGTTTCAGCAGTCTAAAGCGTCGAAAGGTACTTTCCAATAGTATGTAAATAATAGAGATATAGTCACATGGACGGAGGGAAGGAGGGAAGGATGGACGCACTACTAGTACTACTACTAGTACTACTACTACTACTACTACTACTACTACTACTACTACTACTACTACTACTACTACTACTACCACAACCACAATCGATCTACAATCGTTTACACGTCCTTGTGGGTTCACTGAAGGAAGTAAATTGCCCGAATTATTTGACGAACCAACTGGTCAAGCTTGGCTTTCAACTGTGCCAGGCTAGAGTGCCAGTGATAACTCACTGTTTGCGAATCAATCACACCTTGGGATTTTCACCAACTAATGCTAGCAGAAGAGACACCTGGCTTTATGTTCCACTGAAGAACTATGCACACATTGATACAACTCCTTCCCTGCGAAACAATTTTGACAAGTATCTAGGATACACAGCTCATGGACAAGTACTCCACCTCTGAACTATTCAGTAAGTCTGAGTAACTCACATGAATCTTGTACCCCGAGAAGCAAGTACTGTCTCTCTAAAAAAAAAACATTGGCATGTGACTATTATGAGTATCTTGTTTGTATAACTTTATCAACCACCCTCTTATAAGTAGCGTAGAGCTTTTGGCAAACAGAAAATAAAAATATCCATTTCCATTTGGCTCATTTTTGGCATTAATTTTTTTGGGGGGGATTTGAAATTTTAAAGACTGAAATAGCATTGGGAAAGGAAGCCGCTGTTAAGAATGCATTTTTCCTTTACGTCTGTTGTTCTGCATCACTGTTGTATTTGCTGTCGGTATGTTTTACTGAACATTATGGCTTTGGGCATTACCGTAAATGGAATATTTGGCTGATGGATTATTGACTTTTCAAGAGAAAATTGAGGTTGTTGGGGGCGGGGGACACAAACCATAGCAGCTTCCAAGAAAGTGTTTTGCGGCTGATATTATTCTTTTGCAGAACAAAATGCGGATGGTTGTGGGGAGTTTGGGGGGGGGTAGGGTCTACTTCCAAGTCCAGATGGTTGTTCCATGCCTGGACTGAACTATTTTCAAAGACAACTTCTCTACCTGTAGAGATTGTTCTCTCACAGCATTGCTCCTGACATTCGTTTTTATAAGGAGCTCTATTTACAACAATCATGCAAGCTGGCATAAAGGCCAGTGTGAGGCATGTCACACTTTTTTTTCATTGGTATATTTTCCTCAATTATTTCCTTTAATCATTACCTTCACCAGAGGAGAGGGCATTGCATTTTGGCCCGTTTGCTACTTGCAAAATCGAAGATTTTTCAAGTATATTGGTCAGTTGATTTTGTTGTTCTGTTTGTCTGTCTGCCAGTTTGTCGCCTACAGGTCACAATTTTAAACCGATCTTCACGAAACGTCACCATATGGTAGAGTTTGTCATAAGAAAGAAGCCTATTATTTTTGAGGTCAAAAGGTCAACATAGGCCCAAGGTCAACAACTAAGGTGGTATTTCTAAAATCCTCAATTTTCATCCCATTGACTTGAAATTTGAAGAGGATTTGCAAATCAGGTCACTGAATTGAACCACCAATTACTTTTGAGGTCAAATTTGTTTTATGGATTTTGCAATTATCATGCTCTGCATGACGTCGTCTTGTTTGTTTCGTGTACTTGTAAGACCTCTAAAACCTTTCAGACCCTTTACAATCCCAAGACCCATAAGGACCATGAAGACCCCTAAAACGTTTTTGATCCCTAAAACCCTCTAGACCCTTAAATCCCCTGAGACCCCATTAGACCCTTTGATACCCTAAGACTATTTAAGACCACTAAGTTCTTTTCAAATCAGAAGACCCTTTAATACCCCTAAGATCCTTTATAATCCAAACACCCTTTAAGACCCTGATGACTCTTAATAGCCCTTAAGACCCCTAAGACCCTTTAAGACCCTGAAAACCCTTTAAACCCCAAACACCCTTTCAACCCCTAAGACCCTTCAACTCTTAACTGCACTTGGTGGGGCTGGGACCCCACCCCCCCACCCCCTCGACATTTTTTCGCAACTGCTGTGGATTTCAAATTTTCCTCATGACTTTTCCTCTCTTTCTCCATCTCAAGTTTTTGCCTGTTATATGTTTAGAAATGTCAAATTCATGAATAAACATCACTTGCATATTCATAACTTGTGCAAATTGAAACATTCACCCAAAATAATAAGTAAACATGATTTTCAACTTGAGAAACCTAATTATTTGATATTGTGCATTTCCCATGCAATCTCATGTCTCCAATGTCATGAATTGTAGGTTTCTGTGAAAAGTGCATAAAATTAGCATATTACATAACTAATAAGACAAATGTACATATTATAAAAAATATTGTGCCACCACGTTCATTACATGATTATCTATGCATGTACAAATTTTCAAGTTCATCGGACCATCGATGCCGAGATCTGAGGGGGGGGAGGAGCTGGGAACCTCCCCCCACCCCCTCCCCTCAGTAAGGGAAAGCTCAAAATCACCCAGTTCAATTCGGGTTAAGACCCCGAAGACACTTTAAAACCCCAAGGCCTTTTAGACCCCTAAGACACTTAAGATCCTCAGACCCTGTAGAACCCATTGACCCGTAAACCTTTTGGATCCACCCTTAAACCTTTTGGATCCTCTTAGACCCTTTAGAACCCCCAAAGACCCTTAGACTCCTTTCTACCCTTCAGACCTTCACACCTTTCAGACCTTTTAGTACACTGCAGACCTCTTTGACCTTTAGACACTTTTTATGCAGTACCAGTCAAAAGTTTGGACACACCTACTCATTCAAGGGTTTTTCTATATTTTTACTATTTTCTACATTGTAGAATAATAGTGAAGACATCAAAACTTTGAAATAACACATACGGAATTATGTAGTTACCAAAAAAGTGTTAAACAAATCAAAATATATTTTATATTTTAGATTCTTCAAAGTAGCCACCCTTTGCCTTGATGACAGCAATGCACACTCTTGGCATTCTCTCAACCAGATTCATGAGGTAGTCACCTGGAATGCTTTTCCATTAACAGGTGTGCCTTGTTTAAAGTTAATTTGTGGAATTTCTTTCCTTTTTAATGTGTTTGAGCCAATCGGTTGTGTTGTGACAAGCTAGGGTTGGTCTGCAGTAAATAGCCCTATTTGGTAGAAGACCCTTATTTTGTCTGTACTGTAGTAGTCCATATTATGGCAAGAACAACTCAACTAAGCAAAGAGAAATGACAGTCCATCATTACTTTAAGACATGAAGGTCAGTCACTCCAGAAAATTTCAAGAACTTTGAAAGTTTCTTTAAGTGCAGTCGCAAAAACCATCAAGTGCTCTGATGAAACTGGCCCTCATGAGGACTGCCACAGGAAAGGAAGACCAAGAGTTACCTCTACTACAGAGGATAAGTTTTTTAGAGTTACCAGCTTCAGAAATCGCCAATTAACTGCACCTCAGGTTGCAGCCCAAATAAATGTTTAACAGAGTTCAAGTAACAGACACATCTAAACATCAACTGTTCAGAGGGGACTGTGTGAATCAGGCCTTCATGGTCAAATTGCTGCAAAAAAAACACCACTGAAGGAGACCAGTACCCTTTTTAAACATGAGACAAGGGTACCCAGCAGATCATTCAGGGGGAAGATCCAGTCTTGCTCACCAAGTAGAAGTTATCGTGCGTCAAGTAAAATGTCCCAAAATGTGTGAGTGTGCCTTGTTCCATTGCCAGCGTCCTACCTTGCCGTGCACCCACTCGCAAACAGGCTTGAACACCAATCGACGTCACGTCGTCACCTCCAGGAACCAGGGACGCCAATAATCATGTCCGCCAAGAGCAGGTCTCGAGTATAACCAGCATTAACGGTCCGAGCATCACCCGCCGTCAGGAGCCACCAGGAGCCACAACCAACGGACAGCTGTCAGGAGCTGTGAGAAGCTGTAAGGCTGCAAGGCCGTCACCAACTCGACTGTCGCCAGCTCACCAACCGTCTGACTGAAACTGACTGGATCAACTGTCTGACTGGAACTGACTGGAGCAACCGTCTGACTGGAACTGACTGGATCAACCGTCTGACTGGAACTGACTGGATCAACCGTCTGACTGGAACTGACCGGAGCAACCGTCTGACTGGAACTGACCGGAGCAACCGTCTGACTGGAACTGACCGGAGCAACCGTCTGACTGGAACTGACTGGAGCAACCGTCTGACTTGAACTGACTGGAACTGAAAATAGCCGTCACCCAGCTGTCACAAACTCAACTGTCGCCAGCTCACCAACCATCTGACTGGAACTGACGAGCTGAAAATAGCCGTCGCCCAGCTGTCACCAACTGACACAAACTGTCGCAAAACTCTCAGAGCTGTAAGAACCGCAACCAGCTATCGCCAAATGACTGACAAAAACGGTTCATTCGTCCTTTTTATAGGTGGCCCGTCTGGGCGGAGCCTCGAACAGGATTCAGCCAAATCCACCTTGCCGATTGGCGCATCGTTTCACGTGACAAACCGCCCGTCTCGCGATCATTCATGGCCTACGATGTCACTCACGTTTGCGGCGCTGGACGAACGACATGAAGCAACCATTTGCCAGAATTACCGAGTGAAAACGTGAAGCGCTCATAAAATGTCAACAACAACTATCACCTCAATGTTCAGCCTAATATGAAAAAGAGCGAGTTAGCATCCACAGAGCTGCTGAATGGGGTGTCAAACGTCGATGGAAAGAGGTGGGTGAGCCTCCGTTGGGCTAACGACGATCTCACATGCATGAATGCGTCTGATGCGTTGAGAAGGTTCAAGAATAGATTCCCTCTCTTATGGGATGTTTTCTTTTTTCTCTTTACGTCAAAGTTGGAATCCCACCAGACATGGGGATGGGTCTATCCTGGACATGCATTTTTAGGAAGTCCATAACAATACTTTGATTTGTATAACACTTTTTTGGTTACTACATACTTCCATGTGTTATTTCATAGTTTTGATGTCTTCACTATTATTCTACAATGTAGAAAATAGTAAAAATAAAGAAAAACCCTTGAATGAGAAGGTGTGTCCAAACTTTTGACTGGTACTGTACGTTTTTGGACCCTTTAGACCCCCTTCAGCCAATCGGCCCACCCCCTTCAGAACTTAAATTACACCCTTTAAATACCATCAACCTTGTAAGACCCTTCAGATATTTTTGACAATTTTGACTTAAGACCCATTTCGACCTTTTCAGACCATTTGACCTTCACACATTTACAACAAGAAAAAGAGCAATCAGAGATTGTTGACCTTTGTTAGGACTTGTTTTGTGTGGTGTATTTTATGTACTGGTGTGTTAGGTAATTAATGAGAGACATAACTCGAACTGTCACTTTATAACTGCTAGCAGTGATGACCAAGACGTCCCGTTTTGATGCAACCCCACTTTGATTGGACACCTGACCCTGACACATGATGTTTATTATTATTCAATTGAATTCAGAATGGGATTAAAATATATTCAATTCAAATCAGATGGAAGACCAAATAAGTACAGTCCTGCATTGGAGTGATCAGAAAGAGCCCAAACAAGCAAAAAGCAAAGATGAAGTCATCAGGAGGATCCTGAATTTGATGTGGGTTTCAGCTGCTGCTGCTCTACCCTCAAACCCATCCAGGTACAGCCAAGTGAGCCTTATTAAAATTAAAAAAAAAATTAAAAAAAAAATATAATTCTAACTGCCAAACCATGCATCCGATCAGGTTGAAATTTAAAACATGTATTCCGCATCACCACTAGATCACCCACAGACACAGTTGGGCACTAGAAATGGACGGCCATTGGCTCACAAGGAGCTCTTCAAAGGGCAGAGGAGCTCCTTGCAAGCCAACAGCCATCCATTTCTTATGCCCAACTGTGTCTACAGACGTCCTGCAGTTGGGTGACATTTTTAAAGAAGTTGGTGGCAGGATTTGCATTCCAGCCACCATAAAACCCTTCACTCCACAAAACACATAAAAACTGAAAACCCACTCCATGTGAGTATCTCCAGTGCAGCTGCCCTTCACATTGCAGCTCACCAGATGACGGATTGGGGCAAACCTTCGGGACCCCTACTCTTTTGATGATAGGAGGAAAAACATGGGGTAAACTACCCGGGTTGGATTGCAGTAGTGTGTCTCAGGGTGATGCTGAGGTGTCGTCCACCACACGGCGGCGGCCTTGGGTTAACCTGAGGCAGTCCCTTTGGGTGGGTGCCTGTAATGTCCTATCCCTAAGAGAGGATGATCACCTGTCTCTGTTGTCATCTGAGTTCTAGTCTTGGGGATGTCAGTGCATCAACGGGATCTGATAGGGTTGGTTATGAGGCATGTGTTGGTCCACATGGGTCTGGAACTGTGAAGCAGAATAGCACTAAGTTCCTTGACTGCAAGAAGTCATGGACTTTGGGTGGCTATTTCATGGTTTCAGCACTCACAGGCTCATCACAAGACTTGGTATTCTAATGCTAGTAGTGTGGCAAAGGAGATTGACCGTGTGCTCGTGAATGGTCGATGAAGGATAATCCAGAACAGCAGTCTACCGGAGTGCTCAGTTCCTCAATAACCGACCTCAGGCTTGTAGCAACTCTGAAGCTGCAGCTTATATCTTGGAGTATGGTACCATCCCAGTCGAGGCTGGATGCTGGATGTTCGCAAGCTTGAGAATGAGTTTGTGAATGGGCTGAGTGGGGATTTGGGGGGGGGGGTCTGGGTGCTTTGTGGAATATTGAAGAGTTGTGGAGTGCCTTCAAGACCACCACTCTTGAAGTTTGCCTGTGGATGTCTTGGAACTCACAGTAGGGTGAAGAAGAATTTTTTTCTCCTAAGGCCAGGCTTAATGGCAGAGCTGAGCTGTTCAGGGAGATGAGGTGTAAAACTGTATGTGTGCAGAGGGGAGACAAGGAAGCCCATGTGCGAGAAATCTGTGAGGGGGTAGAGCATCAACTGTGGTCAAGTGATTCTCGTTCTGCTTACAGGGGAATTTGCGCATTGCATTCCTCCAAGCCCATCCCTTGGTATACTGCAGTTTGAGATGAAGGTGGTGGGCTCTTCACAGTGGAGTCGGAAGTGAAGGCCTGCTGGGCCATTTACTTTGAGCGGCTGTAACAGGCTGATCAACCAGCTGTTGAGTTGGACATCAGGGGTGTTACAATCCCTGTTGCTGACCCTCCATTCAACTTTGATCCACCTTCGTTTGTGGAAACAGGCTGCGGTGAACTGGTTGAAATGGAAGTTCCTGGGATCTGTGGCATCCATGCTGAACTTCTCAAGGCTGGTGGAAATTCTGTACCCATGTCATTGCATGCAGTTCTGTGCTCCACCTGGAACACAGGCATCATCCCAACTGACTGGGAGAGGGCCTTGTTGTCCCTCTATGGAAAGGGAAGGGTGATCGCCAGAACTGCAACAACTACTGAGGGGTGAGGCTGCTCTTAGTGTCGAGCAAGGTCGATGCTCGGAAAATTATTGATAGGGTTTGTCACCATCTGCTTGAGCACCAGCACCCAGAGTAGTCAGGCTTTACACCAAAGAGTTCAACGATTGACCGTATCCTTGCCCTTCAGGTCCTCACTCAACACAGATGAGAGTTTCAGCAGGAGCTGCTTGCAGCCTATCTTGATCTCTGCAAAGTATTCAATTCAGTGAATCGAGATGCACTCTGGAGGATTCTTGGTCTTCATGGGGTGCCACTAAAACTGATCAATCTGATGTCTGAACTATACTCTGATACTGAGAGTACTGTGAGATGTGGTGGTACCATCTCCGACTTATTTGCAATTGTTACCTTAGTTCATCAGGGGTGTGTACTGGCCCCCACACTTTTCAGCACTTGTATGGACTGGATTCTCGGGAGGATGTCAGAGAGATCAAGCTGCAGTGCATTATTTGGGAATGTCAAGATCTCTGACCTTGATTTCGCAGATGATGCAGTCATCTTTGTGGATACAGGATATCCTTTTGGTGGCCCTCGAGGTGCTGAATGAGGAGTCGGAGCCACTGGGATTATGGGATTCCTGTGTCAAAACGAAGATCCAGGCTTTCAATGACATCTTTGATGCCGCTATCTTGTGTGTACCTGCTTGTGTTGAAGATATTCAGGTCACGGAGAGATTAATTTACATTGGCAGTGATATTCATGTATCTGCTGGCTGTGAGACAGAGGACAATATATGTCTGCGTCGGGCCTGGAGAATCGTGGATTCACTGGATCATGGGAATTGGCGCTGTTGGTACCTGTGCAGGAGGATAAAAGTCTGAGTCTTCAGGTCCTTGGTACTTCCAGTCTTGCTCTATGGGTGCAAGACTTGGACTCTGACCAAGGATCTGAGACGGAGACTTAATTCCTTTGGTACCAGGTGTCTTCGGAGAATCCTTGGCTATCGCTGGTCGGATTTTGTGTCCAACGAGCGGTTGCTGACAGAGACTCGGATGAGATTTGTTACCTGCATAGTCCGTGAGTGTCAGTTGCGGCTGTATGGACATGTGGCTCGTTTTCCTGATGCTGATCCTGCTCACCAGATTCTCTCAGCGAGGGAGTCTCATGAGTGGAGGAGGCCTGTGGGCCAACCACGTGCCTCATGGTTGCAGCAGGTTGACCACCATCTCAAGGAGATGGGGATGGGCCTGGCATCTGCCTGGGGGATGGCCAGACGGAGGCCCCTGGAGTACCGACGGAAAGTGGACCCAGCGACGCGCTGTTCTGGCACATGCTCCCATACCTGACCTGACCTGTGTCAAGTTTCCCCTCGATCTGTCCAGCTATTCTGGTGAAGATTTATTTTATAGGTTTTAGGGTAAATCCAATATGGCTGCCAAACCATGTGACCTATGACATCATGTGTGTGAACCTTTTGTTCCTCATGGATAGGCAGTCATATGTGTAAAGCTTCACCTTGATCTGTTTGGCCATTTGAGAGAAAAAGATTTTTGAAGGTCTTTAAAAAAAAACATTAAAAAAAAATAAATTGCTGCCAAATCATGTGACCGATGATGTGATCAAATGCTTTCTGTGAACCCATTTATCCCTAGATAACCCTCAAACTTTTTCATACTGATCGGATGTAGTGTTCTACATTTGCAATTATGATGTCATAACAAAGGCACCCATCATTAAATTTTTTAAAATCACACTTTTTCCCTATGAGGCGTACTTGCCATGTGCCAAGTTTCAATTTTTTTCCCTTGGTGCAGTTTCAGAGATACAGAGGTCCAAAGTTTTCTGTTTTTCCAACTTGGCTGCCACACCGTGTGACCTACGATGTCATAATTATCAATAAAACATACTTGAGTCGTCGCTCCTATGGTGAATATTTCGTTTCAATCTGACAAGTGGTTATTGGAGAAAAACACTGATGTTCTGTGCGGATAAACAAACGGACCCAAATACAATACCCTCTCCTCAAGCGAGGGTAACCAGACAATTTGGACCTTTAATTTGCAATCGATGACCTTTTAATATAGTACATCCTTCAATTTATTCGCCACACAAAATACACCACACCAAACAAGTCCTGGCGAGGGTCTGCGTACACTGATTGCTCCTTCTTGGTTTCACATATTTTGTTTTGTTTGCAGATTAGCTATGTGATAGCTTAAAACAAAATAGGACAATGTTTTTAAATTTTGCTTGTTTCATAACTGCTTCAAAAGGATTGGAATTTCTTTTTTAATGAGCAGAGGACTGCAGTGTCCAAATGACACTTTCATTCAACAGTTTATAATTACAACAGTTCGCACTATGCATATTGGAGAGATGTGATATGGTGGGGGTAGGGAGTTGGTAAATTTTGCCAATTACTTTTATTGATGTAATATGTAAATGGCTGATTTGGCATTTTCACTGACAAAAGGATCCTCAAATTTGAAAATGGTGGATACTTATTTTTCACCTCCTCTCTTATTTTATTTTATATTTTACACATCGCAGTGTCATGTCTGGAATGACTACTTACAGTACGTGTTCACTTTTTGTTTCAAAGAATATATTCAAATTGCAAAACGTGTTTACGTGATACGTACTTCCTTTTCTGAGAAGTTATTTGATACATGTGCAGAACTCTGTCTGCAACCTTTAGTGGGGAAGTTGGAAATGACAGTGGCTGTTATCGGGGAAATGAAGTGTGCTGATGGCACGACCAGAACGTGGAAGATTCGTCGAGTCCATGTCCCGTGAATCGTGCGCTCGGAGGGCATTGACACACATGAGTCCACATGCTTGATGTCCCTCAAGGTTTTTATTTTATTTAATTCCTGTTCAAGTTCTTAAAACGTATCGTTTCCACTATCATCATATTTGTCGGCAAGCTTTGACAACTTGCAACATTTAAGTCCTTGAGTGGATAATGTAATTGCAAAGTAAACATTCCATATTTCTGTAAGAGTTCCAAGAAATGGTAATATAAAGGCGGGGCTTATACTTCATTAGGGCTTCAAGCATGGCTGAATCCCTATTGAATTTGTTAGTATAATTATTATTACTAGTACGTGCCCGTAAAAAAATAATAATAATAAATAAAAGATATATTCAAACCGCGAGCAACAAACAACAACCACGCAAGCCGTTTCTTCGCTCTCGAGTGCCCGTACGTGCGTGGCCCGGAAGTTCGAATATTATTCGCAGTTACGATTATTCGCAATTTAGTTTTAATACCCAATTAATCAATTAGCACCAACGTATTTTACCTTTTCGCAATGTCGTGGCAAGGAAAAACAAAAAGAGAAGAGAAAAAAAATTTACTTCCTGGTTCGGAATATACCAGCACTCTGATGTAACCGAAATTTATACACCGTCTTATATGAAAACGATCATAACTTGGGGCATTGTGTTTATCTATAAATGCGCATAAGAAATCGAGAAATTATTAGAATACACGAAGTCATCATTATCCGGAAGTCCGTACGTTGTAACCCGTAATGGATCCGGAAGTCCGTACGTTGTAACCCGTAATGGATCCGGAAGTCCGTACGTTGTAATCCGTAATGGCGAACGCGGCTGAGCTTCCCTTCCCCATCGGCCACGCCCACGCAACAACGTGTCTTCTCATTGGTTTGGTAAATAAATGGCCATAACTTGGGAAGCACTTGTCCGATTAATATCAAACCTTGAAAAGGCACATCCTCAGGTCCCCAGCAATATACCTGGCAAGTTTCAATTAGATCGGACCAGGGGTTGTCGAGAAACAGCGGTCACAGACACACACAGAGATTGCTGGAATTATAAATAGATTAAAGACGTTTTATGTCCTACTGACCGATTTTGTGGTGGATCTGGAGGGAAAACTGTTGGATGAAATTCAACGAAACTTAACAATGTAATAACTCTCCACCTGAAGTTTATACTATGAAACATTTGATGACGTAGGTCACGTGGTGTGGCGGCCATATTGGATTTTCTCCTAAACCTAAAAACATTTTCTCCAGAACGGATAACACAACAGCCTCAAACTTTTGCACACATTTGCAATGTTCCATGGGAATGTTAAGTTGTTAATTTGGTCGAAATCGTTACGTAATTTATATGATTAAAATGATGCCGATTCTCCTCATTAAATATGCAAATTAGAGTTGAAAAAATTTAATGACAGATTTAGATAGGACATAAACAGGGGACTCCCAATATGTTTATACTATGTCTGTGTTTGACCCCAGTGAGGCTCCAGAGCCCGCCAAAGTTTAAAATCACCCATTTTTGAAATGTTATAAAATGAAAACGACGCTTGGACGAAATGCAATGAAACTTAACCAAGAAATAAGTCTCCACGTGAAGTTTATACTTTGAAAATTTTGATGACGTAGGTTACGTGGTTTGGCGGCCATATTGGATTTTCTCTAAAACCTAAAAACATCTTGTTCTCCAGAATAGTTAACCCAACGGCCTCAAGCTTTTGCACACATGTCCGATGTTCCATGGGAATGTTAAGTTGTTATTTTGTTCAAAATCGTTATTTAATTTATATGATTTAAAATGATGCCGATTCGTCTCATAAAATATGCCAAATATGCAATGAGAGTTGAAAATATTTAATGACAGATTTAGATAGCTCATAAATAGGGGACTCCAAATATGCTTATACTACGTTTGTATTTGATCCCAGTGAGGCCCCAGAGCCCGCCAAAGTTTAAAATCACCCATTTTTGACATGTCGTAAAATGAAACCTAAAGAAGATAGAGCTATAGTGACTGCAGATTCTGGAAGATCATTTAACGTCCTACAACTTCGCCATTTACATTAATAAGCAAATGTGTAGTTATTGAACTTTTTTTCGCGACTTGAAAATTTGATCAGCCTCGATTTGTCCAATTTGAAATTTCTTTCTTTATCATGTATTGCTATCAGCTTTACAATCCTTCATTGATATAACAATAGGGACACCGTAGCGAGACCCCATTGTAGAGTCGGTGTAAATTGAAGTCATATGATCGGATGCATGGCTTTTGCACGCCTTGAAGCCCGGGATTACTGGTTTTTTTACCAGTTTTAATTGGTGTTGCTTTTGTTCGTTGTACTTATGGCTGTAGCATTCAGTGCAAATTCAGCCCAAAAGCCATTTTGCAAACGAGTGCTGCACATATGGCCATCTAGCTCGAAGGAGAGTGCAAGAGGTTATTTATGTGTGAATTGAACATGATTACCTCATATAAATACAGCTCTTCAGAACTAACCATTGGTTTAGCATCCTGTTTGACCATTGGCTAATTTAGCATTACCTTGAGCACTGCATTATTTTGTGGATCCATAAACGAAGAACTTTTTATTTATTTATTGATCTAACGACTGGTGGCATCTCTCTCAAATGGGTACCAGAACATGGTGGACAGAATTAGTCATGTATGAATCCCAACGCTTATCGATTCTGTGATATATTTCATCCGTGTGTGCCGTTTTCATCTGACAAAATATCTGGAAGATGAGCAGCAATCATTTCCTGCATCAAAAGAGGAAAAAAAGGTGATGGTCAACATTACAAGTAATTAGGAGGGAAAATTTTTAGGCCAATGCACACAGTAGCAAGAGGAAGTTGACACCATTTCCGATAACCTATCAAACAAAGAGCATAAAACATTTCACTGCTTAATGTCAACTGTGCAAAATATTTAGTTCCAAGACGTGCCATGATAAGTTAATGGTATTCTAAGAAGTTTAAGGTAATTGGTAGAAAGCCTTGCAAGATAAAAATGGTATACTTCTAAGTATATCTATAGCTATAACTTCTTGTACTGGGAAAAAGAATCATTAGCTCACATTAAGCTTTTCCATTGGTTTGATTGTGGTTGTAGTTTTTGTTCTGTCTTGCACGTTCCCAAAAACGAACTGGAAAAACAACTCCTTTGCTTGCGTCGATCCAGGAATCCAGTTTGTCAAGTCTGGCCTCTCCCTTTGGCTAAGATATCATCCCTTCACTGTTGCAGGGCCAGGAACCAGGTCGCAATGATGTCGGGTTTAAGGATTTGGAGGGTGAGGAGATGAATGTGATGTGGCTAGGCATTATCTGCACCAACATCATGATGTGTTTTGTTTGTAAACTTGTTCAATAATCATGTATTATTTGACGAGTATCTGTTTGTGTGTTTGATCTCTGCACGACTGAACTGCTAACAGATTGGCTCGTGGTTTTACTCGGAGTGTCTGGGAAGGTTTTCAGTGGTAAAAATTTTTTTTTTATAGTCCTGGGCGGTTTATGGTGGTAGGAGGTGGGGGACCCAAATTATAGAATTATACTTGTGTAAATATGTATGACATAGCACCGCTCCCAATGGGAGCTACAAGTCATACTAAAATACGCTAATTATGGGGAAATTCTAACCCATCCAGAATTCTGGGGGAAATATCCTGTCCGTAAGGACTGGTTCTTTGATAATTCTAATAGTTGTCCTCCTTCTCCAAAGGCAGTTTTTAAGTCATAATTTGTATTTTATGTTCAGGTTGTGTCCACTCTATTAACAACAAAAACCAAAAGGTCATTTCTTCAATCAAGATATCTGGATATTTTGATTATATTCCCCCTCCTCTCCCCCCCCCAACCCCCCATCCCCACATGTCATGGAAGTATCCACATCTCTTGATTGAAGGTCTGACATTGTCATTCTTTCTTTTACTACGGATTTGAAACTTTATTCTTCCATCACAATGGTTCAAACTGCTCAGTGAACAAAATTCAATTGCCACCACATTTATGTTTATGAATACGAGAAACACCCGCTCCTTCTGGGAACATTCGCAAGTCGACTCCACCTCACCCCCTGCCCCCCCTCCCCGTTCACAGAGGAGGGGGTGACCTGATGCTACGGGTATTACCAACACGTAAGCAAAGGAGATTGGGCCAGCCCTGTTTTTCATATGATTTTCAGATACGCGCGTGCGCGCGCGCGCGCGCACACACACACACACACACACACACACACACACACACACACACACACACACACACACACACACACACACACACACACACACACACACACACATATGCACACACACATACATACACACACATACATACAATTATACATACACACACATACATACATTTTTCGTTTGTTTGGTCGATAGTTATCAACTGGTGTTATTTTTTGCTTCCTTCAAGCCCTTCACGTCCCACCATTTTATCTCTCCCCTCCCCTCCTCTCCCCTGTATATATCCTTGATGATCCTCTGTTGGTTGGCAGCCTTCTGCATTTCCAATGGGCCTGATCCAATCTGTGAACATCCCAACACAGATCTCTGAGAATAGTATGTCCCTCCTAAATCTGACATTGACCAACTTTTCATCCAACCTCTGCACTGTGACTCCTCCACCTTAGCTCCTCTGAACATATTCTTGTAAAAAACACAAACCTCATCCGGCAGTTGTTACAGAGCTTTTGCAGCACCGCAGAATCTGATTATTCACTCAGACTAACTGTCAAGAACTGCAAGCTGCCATCTCACAAAAGGATTTGTCTTCCATATTTTCTGAATCAGGCATTGACTCTGTCTGGGAAAGCTTTAATTTAAGACTGCTCTCTCATGCAGACGTTTATATTCCATCTTGTGTTTGCAGCTATCATGTCCATACTCGAGAATATTGTAAACTGAATCCTTTGGTATAACCCAGTGGCAATCAAGGAGCTTGCTTTCTCCTTCAGACTGAGGACAGCCTTGTCATTTTGTGAGGTTCACTAAAAATTGTGTCCATCCTCAGGTGAGCCAGAAAACATCCGGCAAACATTCATGCCAAACTCTCAAACTTATCTAATTGATTGTTGGTGGCACCTCATTAAGTCTGTGTCTGATGTGTGCTTCCTCTCAAATGTTTCCCTTTATGTGAAATGACATCATAGCCGCTTCTCAAGAAAAGGTTTAATGTCTTCAGTCAGTTTTAACTCGAAAGCCTCTGGATTCAAATCATCCCTCTCTATCCCGACCAGAAGTCTTTTTTCTTTTTTCAGTATCCAAGCCTCATCGTGGAGCTGACACACACACACACACACACACACACACACACACACACACACACACACACACACACACACACACACACACACACACACACACACACACACACACACACACACACACACACACACACACACACACACACACCTTGATACACGTGAACATACAGATGGAAACAAGAGACAGGACTGTTAGACGAGAAAACGCAGCACTGTTAGATGAAACAAACTCAGCCACTGAGCTTGGCGGAAGTGCTGTCGCTTTCCAGGGAACTCTGGGTACCAGCCTTTTTCACCACACTCAACGAGGCATTTTCCAAGGAGGAATTTCCTCCTCCCCATGGATGCCAACCTATGGGGATTGTCTGTGCTCTATCCTTTTAAATATTGAGTGTCAAGCAAGGAAACAGCACTTAACATTTTAAAATTTTGAACCGCCAACCTCCCTGACTCAGAACGGCCACTCGAACCATGACACCACCGAGTTTGGTGAAGACAGACTAGGTGGTATAATCTTCAACCTTTACCCAGGGTCTTTTATAGACCCCATTAGCCCTCCTCATCTCGTTACAGACTGCTATTTTCCTCCCCCCCCCTCTATCCCCTCTACATTCATTCTCGTTTTGCATCCACATCTTCTCCCACTGCCTCACTGTCTGCAGGCTGCCTTCTATCGTCTTCTATCTTCTGTGTGTGTATCCAGGTCTGTACCTTGCTCTGCCTTGAACATAGATTTCATATGCAAACCGTTAAGCCAGCAAAATTTGAGTTTGACCAGCAACCGGTTTGCAATGGTCACTGGAAAAGGGAAAATCGAAGGTGGTTTAGAGGAGGTCTATCCAGATATACTGACCAAATACGTTTTCAAGGTAAAGCTTGTGAGATGTATTATGGAATACTGTTCTTCGTGTCAGTCTGCTTTCATGGACAAATCTAATCATGGCTTTATCAACTGAAGGTCGATAAAGGTATTTTCACCACCTTGGGAACTGGGAAGTGAGGTACTTTCAAGCGTTTAGCCCTTCTTCATTCCAAAAAAGGTCTTTCAGTTGATATAATACATTGTGTCAATGTTGCAAGAGATTGGAATGGGTAGTAGTTGTGTTGGTATTTAGGAAAGCAGTGGTCAAGCAATAGGTTGGTGGTTATTAGCACGTCCCTTGCGCAGTGGAATATGGGGTAGGTGTGTGTGTGTGTGTGTGTGTGTGTGTGTGTGTGTGTGTGTGTGTGTGTGTGTGTGTGTGTGTGTGTGTGTGTGTGTGTGTGTGTGTGTGTGTGTGTGTGTGTGTGTATCCAGGCCGTAATTTTTTTTACTATTTGAGGTTTTGTTATCAAATTTTCAACAAAGCTTTACTTTAAGAATATGGAGAAGACAAATTAATAATTTTGTTAAAGTATTATTATTATCATCATCTTCTATATATTAATACTGAAGGGCCAATTTTGTGCTCCTAGCGGTCACGTCACGTTTTTCTCAGTACTGTGACCTCGACTGAAAGAAACTTCGTACCTGTAAGAGTGCATCGCACATTGTGGCAATAGTCAACTTTCAACTCTGAAGCAGAATAAACACTTTTCGTTGAGACGGGGGCAGGGAGTGAAGAGGCGGGGGGGGCAAGGTAAGCAAATTTTTGGGCGGGGGTAAGCAAATTGAAAGCGGGAGATGAGTGGGTGGGGGCTGGGGTGAATTAAGCAGGGTTGAATGTGAGGGGTGGACAGGGGGCGGGGGCCCGGGGGCAAGTGGGGCGGGGAATCAAGAGACCAGTGTGTGTGTGTGCGGGAAGTGAAGAGGCGGAGGTGGGGCCTGGGTAATTAAATTTTTGGGCGGGGGTAAGCAAATTGAAGGTGGGGGGGGGATGGGGCAGGGGCGGGGGATGAGTAGGCGGGGGCAAGCACGCCCTGTCCAGTCCATGTCCCTCGAGTATAGGTGAGCTGGTGATGATGGTTGAATGAAAGGAATCCGTCTTCTGTGACGGGGTTTCGGCTAGTCTATACATTAATACTGAAGGACCAATCTTGTGCTTCTCCTAGCGGTCGCGTCACGTTTTTCTCGGTACTGTGACCTGGACTGAAAGAAACTTCCTACCTGTAAGAGTGCATCGCACATCGTGGCAATAGTCAACTTTCAACTCTGAAGCAGAATAAACACTTTTCGTTTTACATTCGCTTACATGGCGACGTGTGACGTCACCACTGAGAGGCGTTAGGACGTCATGACATCATCGGTCATTCGCTGACATCATTACGTATGTCGTCAACAGACCGTCACCGCTGAGAGGTCAGGCCCCCCTAACAAACGGACGCCAACGTTGTCAAACGGAAAGAAAACCCATCATTCTTGTTACAAAAACAGCTAAAATTAATGACAAAGGGGCCGAAATTGAAACCAACACAGTAATTATGGTCTCAATAGCAGATATAATGGAAACCAACATGTTTATTCTACACGCAAGAACGGTCGTGACGGAAACAAGAACGGTCAATCCCGAAATAGAACGGTGGGGAATGGAAGCAACATCGGTTATTTCCGTCGCGAAATGGCGGAGACCGAAGCGAAAGCGATTAATTCCGGTTACCAGAACGTGGAAAACATGGCGGCTTGAAAAGTTCTTGAAGTTATGGTAAGTTAACTTTAACGTAGTCTGCCTTGAATATATCATGTCTGTTAATGAAAACCTGTTTGTGGTACGGGATATTATACAAGCAGCGATCAATGCGCCCTCTTGACTTAATGTGTGGCTGACATTTCGTGAAATTCGTGCCCCCATGCTGCAGCGATCAGTGACGATTGATCGTCTATTTGCAAGAGGTAAAATTTGATAGTAATAATAAATTGCAAATTCCAACAAAATAACAAAGTTAATATGAAGTAAAAACTGTAAAAAGATCCCATACACGATCCCTTATGTTGAACTGGGCATACTCAACTCGCGATCCTTCACTCGGGGGCTCGAAATACAGGCAAACCAAACATTATCATCACAACAAAATTCGGTTTAATAAATTGTTAAAACTACATCAGGTACAACCCACTATATATTATCTATATTACATTTATGTTCGAGGAACAAGCACTAAAAATTTACATACCGTAACAGGTCGTTCTACTTTATCCGCCATCTTGCTCGCACTCCAGTAACCGGAATGAACCGCTTTTGTTTCGCTCTCGGACGTTTCGCGACGGAAATAACCAATCTTGCTTCCGTTCCCCACCAATTTATTTCGGGATTGTCCGTTCTTGTTTCCGTCACGACCGTTCTTGTGTGTAGAATAAACGTGTTGGTTTCCATTATATATGCTATTGCGACCGTAATTACTGTGTTGGTTTCAATTTCGGCCGCTTTTTCATCAATTTTAGCTGTTTTTGGAACAAGAATGACGGGTTTTCATCCCGTCTGACAACGTTGGCGTCCGTTTGTTAGGGGGGCCTGGAGGTCAGGCATGCAAATTAACGGCCGCCAGGTCGCCAATGGTGCCTAACTTTTGTGCTGGGCGGGTGCAGAATACTGCCTTCCCTGCCCGGCTGGCGAATCACCGGTGATTCCTGTTATTTTGTACAATTTGTACTAGCTTCTCTACTAGTTTTCTCAACTTGAACTACTGTTCGCAAAAAATCCGTAGAAATCACCGGTAATTGTGCGGCGGCCATTTTGTCTGTTTTCATCTCGTTCCAAATCCCGCGAGATTGCACGAGATTTGACGGTTTGGCGCGGTTCGGGCACATTTTCTCATGCCCAGGTTGCAGTGTTGGGCACAAAAGCAATAATCCGATAACAGATAATTATCGAAGTTAACTTTTTTAATCTTACTATTATCGGAAGTTAACTTCTATTTGTCGTTATCGGACCAGTTAACTTCCGATAACTCGGATTTTTAGTCTGATAATGTCCGTTAATTTTTTGTCCGATTACATTTTAATCGTTTCCGGGTTGCATTTCGCCAAACTAATTATCAATGTGGAGAAAAATGTACATGATTATAGATTACTTGTTTCACAAGATAATGCTGAATCAGGCCGCCTCGTGAAGAAAATGGAAGAAGAAGAAAATGGAAGAAGAAGAAAATGGAAGAAGAAGAAAATGGAAGAAGAAAATGGAGGAAGAAGAAGAAGAAGAAGAAGAAGAAGAAGAAGAAGAAGAAGAAGAAGAAGCCTTGCATTGGCGACTTCCTCAGCCATGCGGCTGCTCGGCTCTGCAGGTTCTGGGTTCGGTCAAGGTTGGGAAACGTACAGATCGGTTAATTCAAACACAAGGACGGTCTAACCTTTGGCAGAGCGACGGACAATCGGACATGAGTGTTGAGGCGTGGAGATACCGTCGCATCATGTTTGTAACTGTTCTCGGTGTGTTTGAATTAACGGTGCCTTCCTGTTTGTGTGCGCAGCGTCCCCGGACCTGTTCCCGTTGCTCTTTCGGTAAGAAATGGACATTAATTTGTTTGTTGGATTCACATTGTGTCCTTGATCTGTCCCGTTAACCTCCCAGTGCATGTTGGACTCCGTCCGGTTAAACGTGGTGTGTGTGTGTGTGTGTGTGTGTGTGTGTGTGTGTGTGTGTGTGTGTGTGTGTGTGTGTGTGTGTGTGTGTGTGTGTGTGTGTGAGTGACACGACTCATAGACTCGAAAAAGACGCAAAATGCTTATTTTATTTTTGGGTTTAACATAAATAAGCCTTTTCTATGGGTTTTGAAGGTTTTTCCTTGTTTTTTTGAATCCTTGTTAAAAAAAGTCGTTATCGTTTTCGGATTATCGTTAACTTCCGATAACTTTGTATTATAATTACAGGATTATCGTTATCGGACTTAAAAATTGGGGTGATCGGATTATCGTTATCGAAGTTAACTTTTTGGTTATCGGTGCCCAACACTATGCCCAGGTTGGTTAAATGAGTGAATTTGGGTGAATGAGTGAGTTTGATGGGTGAGGTTAGGTGGATGAGTGAGTTTATATGTGATGTTGGGTGGACGAGTAGTACCCCCACCATTGTCCATCACCCACAACCCCCCCCCCCATCGTCCATCAGCCACTACCACCCTATCACCCACAAAAATCCCCCCCCCCAGCACTACTCACAACCCCTCCTGCCCCCATCACCCACACAAAAAGGTCCCCCCTTCACCCACAACCTCCTCCTCCCTTCATCATCCCCCCACCCCCACCCCACTCATCAAACTCATTCATCCATCCATCCAACTCACTCATCCACCCAACCTCCATCAAACTCACTCATTCTGCAAACCTCCTCCGTTAAACTCATTCATCCAACCAACCTCACTTATCAAGCTCACTCATCCAACCAGCCTCACTCATCAAACTCACTCATGTGAGTATATTAAAAGTGTTTGATATCAAATTTGTGACTTTTGTCTGTATTTTATCAGGCCGGTAGAAATTCTGCTGGGCCGGTAACTTTTTCAAGTCACCGGCCCTGCTGGCCGGTGGATAAAAATGTTAATTTGCACCCCTGGAGGTGTAATTCCACTCCTCAAAAATAGCGTCTGCAATGTAAAACCCTCTTCTGCACGTGCTGACTACCTCAGAATGTGAATTTGACACAAAAAATGTAACAAGAAACTTTGTATCTATATATTAATACGGAAGGACAAATTTTGTGCTCCTCCAAGTGATCGTGTCACGTTTTTCTCGGTACTGTGACCTGAGAAGTTTTGACACGGTGTTTGTACGTCAAAGTAGACACGTGCACAAATCAGGGGACTTCTTCACAAGGAGTAGTGCACACCAAAAATGTCGTGTACAAGGACGTTTTGTAGACCTCATCAGGTAAGGCCATGGAGTACATCGACTGGGATCCGGCTCTTACAAGAGTCACCACTGGTTGTCATATTGGGTTCATGGAACGGAATCCGTCTGTGACGGGATTTTGGTTAGTTATCATTATTCTTCGATCCTTTTTTGACCTTTTTTTGGGGGGGGGGGCTTTTTTTAAAAAAACTTTTTGTTTTTTTCTCAGCAACCACAAGTCTGACTGACAGAAATTTTTTGAGTACAAAAGTTTAGAGTACAAAGCGGAGGCGGATGGGCTTTGCATTCTCAATTGCTTTCTAGCTGTCTTTGTTACTAGCAGGAGCTACCAGGGGCAGAGGGGGGCACAGGGTTAGGCGGAATATGTGGCCCTGCCCGGCTGGGTGAGCTTTTCCCGTCGGTGGTTTTGGGACGTATTGAACATTGGAAAGCTTTGGAGTTATTGGCTTCATGGTGGTTACCTTTTGCCTGCAGGCCGGCGTCAGCACTACTTGACCCCACGTCCCAAAATACATGATGTTGTGACCTTTGGTGGCCTCAAAATAGGTGTCAAGGCCAACATCTGGTAGCTTTAAACCTGGCCCAGATTCTGTAGTCCCTACTCCCAAAATTTGGGGCAGCTTGGTGCTAAGGTTTGACCGTGAAAGAATACCGTACAAATGCACGAACAAACACACAAACACATGGAAATATATATGAAGCTTCGCTGGCTGGGAGTGTTGATCTGACGGTAATTTTGAAGATGAAGGCAACCTTTACTTCTTTCCCCCTTATTTTTTTAATTTTCTAAGCAGGCTGTCTGCTTCGCACAATTCTCTGTTCCTTTTGTGTGTTTCCTATGAGTTTCCAATCCTCAAAATAAAATAAAATTTACATATCAAGCCTTTTGATTTGGATTTCCAGTTTCACTGCTGCTATGGACAACATTATGTCATGTTCACTTCTCTTTTTAAAAGCCTGCCTCAATGTTGCATAAACATTGGAACATTACAAAGTATGATTGCTCTTGGAAGTTGGGCGTAAGCCACTGTGCAACAGTTTCTTGGTAATTCAGCATTCGGCGTAGCAAAGGTTGGTGTGGAATTTGTAGTGCCTGGAATCGCTCTTGCCAAATTCCCTGGCAAGGCTCCACATCTCACTATGTAAGCTCCAAGCCAGTCTTTGCGAGTTTCCCGTCCATCCACACATTGGTCTGGTTTACCCCCTTTCATGACGTCGCTTGCTTCCGTCACTGAATGGGTGGTACAGTAATATGTCAACCAGACCGTGGAAAGGCAGCAGTCCAACATCCTGGTGACGGAGTTGAGCTGAGCAACTTCACAAAGCTTGTGCCATGTGTGGCTGTATGGATTGTCTTGCATTAACTGCGGCGCCTGTCCACTCGCGCACCATGGGGAAAGGTAGTGCACTTGATGTTTGCTCACTTTGTTTACCTTTCTTTTTTTTAATTTGATTGACTACAAACTTTTCGATGCAGAATCTGGCTTGATTGCTTGTTTGTTTATTTTTGTAGCATAAAGAATTGACCATTCAGTTCAGCTCAAAACAGACATTAGCTGTTAAGTGCCTTGCCATGTACACTGCATACCAATACTGGCGCAGCTGGCACGATTCTCATGTTTGCACATCCAGGCAAACACTTTCATGTTGGCATGAGAAAATAGCCGACTCTTTCCCGAGCACGTTGTGTACAGCTCCCGCGTTCTCCCACCAATAAATGACCTTGTGCTGTTTTTCTCAAGTTGGAACTATAATAACCAATGAATAATTTTGCTACCGTGTTACATATTCGCTCACAGAAAGCAGCATGCAGAGTAAGATTGAACTATGTTGAGTGTTTGGGAGTAATGTGATGTCTCGATGAACAACCCGTTCGTGCTTCATGAGTCTTTATGTCCCAACAATGGCATTGGTCAAGTACTGTTTCACTCATTTTGACGATATTGCTCTCCTTCAATATCACGTCGGCACCACCTTGTTTTCCCTCTACCTGCTTTTCTTATGCAGATGATGGATATCAGAAACTCGCATTGGAGACTTTGGAAGAGCTGGACTGGTGTTTGGACCAGCTGGAGACAATCCAAACACATCGTTCAGTCAGTGAGATGGCTTCCAACAAGGTGAGTCTTCAAATAAGCGGAGACATTGTGAATTGATTGGCTTGTGTGTACACACGCTGAGTTTTCGTGGAACATTTTGGTTTTAGGTAAAGTGAAATAATGACTTGCAAACATATTTGCTTAGCAATGTTTTTGAGAAAATATGAAATGGAGATTTGCTTCTTGGTTTGGGTTGACAAGCCAGGCATGAAAAAGCCAAGGCATCAAAAGTTGGTTATGAAAACTTTGTTGTGTTTTGAGCTTCAGCCTACTAGACCAGGTGTAAACAGGCTGCCCCTCAGGCTGTGGTCCTGCTGCTGAAAGTTTTTATTCAAAAACATTGTTTGTAAGCTGAAAAGTTTTTGTTGCAATAAGCTACATTGACAACTTAGAGTACTGACAGTAAAAAGCTGAAAGGGTCAAATTTGGCAATTTGTGGCTATAATTATGATTGCTGCACTTTAAACTAGAACGGCACTCGGAAGAACACATTCCTCCGCCAAGCTGAACAGTTTATGTTTTAAAGCCCACTGATAGGCCGGATCTGGATGTGAACCAAAATCTAATCGGATTGTTCTTGTCACCTACTGAACTCGTTCACCAGGTTTCACCCGAATCAGTCCACAACTTTTTGAGATATCGTGCTATATATCGGTTTTACCCGATCTCTCAATGGTGAAGAATCACTTAAAAATTATCGGATCCCCATCCTGATCTTCACCAAAATCGAATCGATTCGTCCTTGTCACACACCCAGTCTATCCACCAAATTTTGTCCGAATCCGTCCATAACGTTTTGAGATATCCTGCTCTTAAACACACAAACAGACGGGTGAAAACATAACCTCCGTCCACCCTCGGTGGTGCAGGTAACCAGTGTTTTTGTTGAAAACAGACAGGATATTGAAGCATAGATACATACTTTGCATTTGCTATTAATGGGCGAAAAAAAATCATTGTGACAAAGCTGCGAAAAATTATAATTCTCGACCGTCATCCTGCACATATATACATATCAACATGTGTGTGATGGCCAAAGAAGTCTCCTGCTTCTAAATTTATTTTGTGCATTGTGCATCCTTGTGCAAAAAGAGCTTGCAAAATCAAAAATGCAATTTCTAACTTCCCCCCCCAAAGTGCCAATGGACATCATGGTACTTAATGGGAATGGATGCTGCATGCATCTCATCCAGCACGTCCAGATGGACGATGTGCTCTCCCAGCATTGTAATCAAACTGTGTTCGGTGCTGCCATTGATTGTGTTGCTCGCTCGGTTGCCCCGATTACTCTTCTTCATCCCACTTGTGTAGTGGGCTGGAGAAACTTGGTTGGATTAACTACAATACATGTGACCATGGAGGGGTGAAGTGCATAAACTCCGATTTTTCATCGTCTTTGACATTGACTTGCCTTTTGTCGATCAAATGAATTCTAGGCATTGCTAGGGTTGACCGTGTAGCTGTAGGGGTACAACCTCAAAAGCTGTAAGGGTGCTTTGATGGAGTTTGTCGCAGGAAATCTCAGGAATCGTTGGGCTGTTGATCTGCTTTGGTCTTCCTGTGTGTTGTTCACGCAACCGCCCGGTCATGCTTCAATGCATGGAGTACACAAGCAGAACTTTTAACTTGTGATGAGTGTTCATAATGCAATTTCAGCTTGAAGATATAGTTTGTTTAACCTGACTACTTCAGGTTAAACAGTTCCCAAGTTTTGAATGAACAGCACTTGTTCTTTTGTTTTACTTGAGGGTGTAATGGTAGTGATTAAATATTGGAGAATTGCAATATTTTTAGTGAGGATACAATACTACTGATGATATGGTGCAGATTATTATATAGCCTTTGTATGTAACATTCACCAAGCTCGGTCGCATAATGGTGAGAACATCCGCCTTGAGTCTGGGAGGTGAAACCCCGGCCGAGTCGTTCCAAAATGCTGCTTCTTTGCTTGATGCTCAGCATTTAAAGGATAGAGCACAGACATACATTGCTGGGAAGGCAATGGCAAACCACCCAGTGTAACCCTTGCCACGAAACTGCTTCAGTAGCACCAATGCTCTGTAAAGAGTATGGTACATCAAATCAAAAAATAAGACATCATTGTTTTTTTCGGTTATTTCTCTGAAACAAGGTCATAGAGTGGGTCCTGGTGTCCGGCGGCCCATCTGTACGTACATACGTCCATTAACATTTGACCAAATATCTTCCACTCTCAAACTACCTGATCGATATGGACCAAATTTGGTCCAATGCATCAGAACAGCAAGATATTGTGGGGTTGTGTTCCCCATCTGGATGCACCCTCTATAAAGGGTGTGAAAGGGGTTTTTTGCCCCAAATATTGGTATTTTATTCAAAAGTATTTTTCTCAGAAACATCCAGCCCAAACTCACCACGAGGCATCGGGACCATGCCCGAACCTTAAGTTGTGCTCCTCATAGCCGTATCTCCCCCGGAAATGGGGCCATGGGCCCCCTCCCCAAATCCCTCATTTTCACTAAAACATTCTCTCCACAACTACCTGAGCAATACGGACCTAATTTGCTACAATGCATCAGGCAAGTTAGGTCTTCTCATGGGGTTGTGCTCACCAACCAAAATCTGGCCATTTAAAGGGGGTAAAAGTTGTGTTCCCCATAACCGTACCACATCAGGAAGGAGGGCCATGGCCCCTTCCCCCAATCCCTCATTTTCACCCTGCCTGTTGGAGAAATAACCACCAGTCCCCGACGGGCCTATTGTTTGAGTTGTGAAACAATTTATGTTCTGTGAATCGGGAATGTTATAGAAGCATACCTGTGACATCGCCGAATGGTTTTGAGTGTTTATGCCTCCTCTGAATGGCATTTGTAAGATGCAATTGTAATTTGCATATTTGTTGCCATGACGATTTGATCATCGTGGTGTCCGAACACCTTTGAATACTTGATTACGTCACTTGCCGATTTGAGGCTGTGCTGAACCTGTGCATGCTTCCCCTTTCTGAAATTCCTTTCATCGCCAGTGCTGGAATTACCAAGAATGATGTACAGTATTAAAAAAAAATTCATTCTTCATTGCACAGCATCGCTATTTAGCAATATAAACGTATCATCCATCCATCCATTGGGACCATACTCTGTGCAGAGCATTGACGCTGCCTAAGCAGTCTCCTTGGCTATTGGACACAATCCTGGACGTGTCACCACTCCGACGCAGTATACCAGCATGCTGGCACTCATTTTGCCGACCTCGGAAGGATGACAGGCAGAGTCAACCCCACCTGGTATTAATTCAATAGCCAAGGGGGATTTGAACTCAGGACCCTCAGACCCAAAGCCAACACCAGGCATAATATAAACGTGTACATGCAAAAAAGGAAAAAATTTACAGAGATGCTTCTTTTACATCACTAGCTTTTCTACAGTGATTGATAAAATTGACGTGGATCCATCGCATATGTTAAGATATTTTAATAAACAAGATCGTACGATGATGGTTCTCAATTTGACATTTAAGGCAAAGTATCATGATGCACTCTGTTACGCGAAACAGACCTGTATTGTTACGCCCCCTCGTTTGAATTAAAGTGAAAACCGTTTTATAATTATTATCGACAAATCTAGTAACGGTATGTCATAGACTAATTCACCGAAACTGTTGACTCGTTTTAGTATGGTGCATGTTGATGACCATGCCGTCAGGTGTATGCGACACAAACATTTTCTGAGTTGTTGGTTTTATCCAACCGATGTGAAAGAAGAAGCTTGCATGGAAATGGAAACATTTCCAACCCACCTTTCCCCCCTTCTATAATGTTGGATACACCTCTAATTGGTTTGACAAAAGAACACTCTTGCTATTTTTGCTTTTGCAAAAGAACACAAATGAAGGGCGAACACCAGAACATCAGCTGCTGCTCGCTTTCCACGGCGGTTAACATGTACTCATCCGACTTTCAGTTGATAAAATCCACTGCTTGACCTGTAGTATCTTGACCAAAAGAAGAAAAAAAAAGTTTTACTTTATTTTGTTAAAACATTGTTGTTTATTAATTAAATAAACCCTTATTGATAAAGAAACATGCTGGAATATATATTCCCTGCCAGATCAATCAATCATTTGATTATTCCTTTCTTAAAATGACTGGGCATCCTCTGTCATGCAAAGTCCGTGCTTGGCCCACCTGAGCTCCTGACCACATATAAAGCTTTCGTTCACAGCCTGATGGAGTATTGCTCTCCCCTCTGAGCTGGTGCTCCTGTCTCTCACCTTTCTCGGCTTCACGTTGTGGAAACCAAGGCATTTAGAATCATTGGTATTTCCTGTAATGATGCTGAGTCATTGGGCCTCTCACTCTCTCACCGCAGGCAGGTCGGTGGTCTTTCTGTCTTCTACCGTCTCCTCTCCAGCCTCGCTCCCCCTGCTCTCTCTGAGATTTGTCCCCACCACATTTCCACAGGACGCTCAAGGTCCGCCAACAACCCCCTTCTGGTAAAACTACCAAAATCACGAATCGCTGCTCACCTTCACTCTTTCATTCCTCTTTTTCCCCGCCTTTGGAACAAACTCCCACACTGTCTTCAATCCCACTTTTCCCTCCAGGTCTTCAAAACAGCTGTTTGCCACCATCTCTTATCTTCCCCAATCCAAAACCATGATCTTTTCTACCCCTGTTAACCCACCCCAAACCCACCTCCTTCAAATTCCCTGCCTTCTTTCCCGAAAGTTCCCTGTCGTGTAAGGACCTGAAAGTCCCTGTGGTGTCCATCTTGTTTACCCTGTGTACCCTGCCCCATCCCTCTCCCTTTCACAGATCTCCTCATGTCTCTGTTCCACGATTTTTCCTTCCCTCTCTTGCCCCTCTTTTCTCCTGTTCCTCTTGTACGTTCTGTGTGTTAGCTCTCATACGAGCCTCAACAGTGTAGACAAAAAAAAAAAATTCCTGTTGCAAAACAAACAATTCATTCATTTTCACATCCTTTTGCTTTTGGGAAATATATAACATGCTTAGTAAATTTTAAAACCTCTAACTTTTATAAATTATATTGGCTACAAAAATGTAGAGTGATGGGAGGTGGGTGAGCAGCCTTTTAAAGGCAGATTGAAGAGGGATTGGGACACGGGGGTGGGGTGGGATGGAGGTTGGGGAAGGGGGGAAGCGAAGAGTGCCCTCAACTGGGCATGCCGCAGTGGTGAGCGCTTAAGGCCGAGCAGAAGCTGCATCACTGCAGTACGACTCCACCACCCTTACCATAATTCTCCTGACGTCTCGACAGCCAGCTGCATCTCGGGGATTATCCCTGAGCCTTGTGCCTTTTGTTTTGACTCCCCGAGCGTTTGCCTCCATTTCCTTCCTGGCATCTGCTGTCGCCGACGCAATCTTACTCGAGCCTCGCTCCAGCCCAGACATCTTTTGTCTGCAATAGCCTGGTGTCCTTGACCATCGATTTGTTTATCATTTTAAGAATTTGTTTTTGTTGTCTTACTGAGCTTTTACGTCCAAGGTTCTGTTTGCCGTACGTCCTGCCATGTTCCTCTGTAGAATGTAAATAGGGTTCTTGTGAAAGTCTCATCTCGTTTCTGTGTGGCACCGCATCATCCTCTTTGTGTTCCCACCTCACACCTCATCCATGCTCACACCTCCTCCTTCCTCTTCCTACTTTTTTTTTGTTCTCTCATTTAATCTGTATTGTAATGTACCTTAATTGTGTCTTTGCACCTTCTCTTTTTCTAGCCTCTTGTAATCATCTTTTCCATCCTTCATTTCCCCTTGAGTCATTGCCTTTTTATGGGTGTTTGAGAATGGACTTGGACACAGGAAACTTCACCTCTTGGGGACCATTGAGCCAGGCCAGGTGGACTCTTGTGACGAGAGACAAGAGCAGAGTTTCCAGAAGAATGGGGTGAGGGTGTCCTCAAGGTGAAACTCGAGGCGTGCACAGAAGCTGAACGATATTTTTGTTCCAAACATTTCCCCATTTTAAAGAAAAATCCAACAGGCTGAGTAGCTCAGCTGGAGAAGGATAACCTTTGTTACCTTCTACGTTGTTGTATAATCTGTGGGCTTTTTGAGACTATGAAAATGATTCCTGTCTTCAAGCCTCCAGTGTTGTTTATAGAGGAGGAAAGACTTGTGAAAGGACCGATAGGTTAAGGCAGGCAAGAGAGACAGGATCATCTGGTGCTGTTGGAGTTACTGCTGCCTTCTGACTGCCGAGAAGTCCACACCACCAAACAGGGACCATCATCATGCCTCTCACAGATTTTTTTTGCGAGACTTGTGCCAAGGTGTGGCTTGTTGGACCACTTTTCCAGGTTAGTGCGGGCATATTTCGAGATTGTATAAATTACCGATCAGTCGACATTTGCATTGTGATTAGGTCTTCCAGGCGTGTATCAAACGATGCTGCTTGTTGGTACATTTGAATGAGTAATAGAAATGGCACGACCATTGTTAAAGTGACAAATTTTCATCCGAGTTCATCATGTTGCATATTTGGTATTTTAAAGCTGCTGCTTTGCTCCGGTAAACATTTCATAAGCCTTCTCCTGCCTCCGAAGAGTTGCACCGGCACTCACTGCGAACACGCTATACCTGCACTGGAATCCCAATGTCATGCAAAGCAGGCTGGCAGGCATGTAACATGCTTTCACAGTGTTTCATTTAAATAGCCTTGCATATATTGTGCCGACCATTTTGAGTTTGGCTGATTTTTGCCAGGCCTTTGATTATTTTGGAGTTCAAATATGATTGACCATTTGCCAGAGGGAATGAAGGTGCGAACTATTTGTGTAATCTTGCAGGCAGGTTTTTTTTTCACCTAAATGTCGATAACCTTTCATTTAAGATGATGATATTATGCATTGTTATCGAAACACTATGGTACTTGTGTGATGTCATTGTGATATGGTTTTTGAAATTGCTGTTGGTGACATTTGAATGAATCGTAATACTCGCTTCCTCCGGGAGCAAAATATGGTGTCAATACCCCCTTCCTCAGGCAGCGATCATTGGTTAAACCACTTGCATTGTACACATGTACAGGCAAAAATTTCAAGTCATCTCCACACTCTCACAGGGAGAGGGAGGAGTGGTGGTGGGGGGGGGGGGTGTATGGTACGTTTCTTATGCGCTGAGTTGGCTAACCCGAGCACGTATGCAAAATTTGATAGAGATCCGCCAAACCGTTTTAAATTCCATAAAGTTTGGACTTGTACATACATACATACATACATACATACATACATACATACATACAGTGAAACACATGAATAAATCATCTTTATATCACATAATTATTGTTATTGCTGCTGTCGTCATGGCTGTGATTTACTGGATACGCCTTCCTTCGTGTACTCCTTCCACATTCTTTGATATATTTTTATATTGCTTTGAGAAGTATTACTACATATATTTTTGTCTTCTCCTTCTATATCCTTCTAAAATCTAAAAGGTTCCTGTTGTCGTAGAATAATCTATGTTGCCAACGGTACCATTTTCATTATTCTATGACAGCAGGAACCACCACATGAAAGCTCAAAGTCCTGCTTTTTCTTAGCATGACACATGGACGGACACGTTTCCTTTTAGTGACAGTAACACCTGTTCCCTCCGAGAGTTAAAAAGGGTGTTAATACCCACTCCATCCAGCAGCGGTCAGTGGTTAAACCACTTACACTATTCTCTGTGCACAGTCGAAAATTGCAAGTCATCTCCCCCATTCTAGCCGGGAGTGGGGGAGGGGGGCGGTGAGGGGGAATTATTTTGCACTCATGGCCTGACCATACATACCTCGAGCACACATGTAAAATTTTGTGGAAATTGGTCCAGCCGTTTTCGATTACATAATTATCAGATGTACGGAGGATTGCCTTATTTTATAATGTCGGATGAAATGTTATCGGTTTCCCTGTATTTTTTTTTGGTATTTGTTTGAGTTTTTCTGGCATTTCACTGAGTAACCTATCAATTTTGCTTTTCTTCAATGTAGTTCAAGAGGATGTTGAACCGTGAACTCAGCCAGCTGTCAGAGATGAGTCGTTCTGGAAATCAGGTGTCTGAGTATATCTCCAACACGTTTCTAGGTATGGCATTGAACTGGTCATTCCAACCTGCAATGAATGCAGTTCTTATCTCCAATGGTAGAAAAAAAAACGACAGATGAATGTGAATTGTTGCATTATAATTTTGGTAAATTACTGGATAGTGAGTGCCTAGTTCTTTACTTATTGGGAAGTATGTCAGGTGTTTGAGCTTATGGTACTTGTATCCTAAGGAATGTCAACACTCTTATCCAAATGAAACCCTGCTCTCTCTCCCCACCACATTATACTTTTATTTAAACACTCGGTAGACTCAAACTTTGGTTATTTTATCATTTATTTAACAGTCCATTTGCTTACGGACAAATCTTATCTACACAATGCCCATTGTGAGTTCACTTTTCTACCTACCCAGACAGACAGCAAGAAGTCGAGATCCCATCTCCTCTGGCTAAGGAGAAGGCTAAGAAGCGCCGGCAGCCAATGTCTCAGATCAGTGGTGTAAAGAAGCTCACACACAGCTCAAGCCTCGGCAATTCGGGTGTACCACTCTTTGGTGTCAAGGCGAGCCATGAGGACCTGCTGGCCAAGGTCGGTCCACCTTGTACAAGGCGGGGTCATCCCTCGGATTTGAACTCTGAGAATACTCAGTTTTGTTTGATTTATTTCCATCGCTTGACAAACACGCTTAAATGTCTTCTTTTACATACATCCGTAACCTTTTTCTCACCCTTGATAACCCACACAGGAGCTTGAAGACATCAACAAGTGGGGTCTCAACATATTTCGTATCTCCGAATATTCCGGCAACCGTCCTCTCACCGTAATTCTGTACTCCATATTCCGGGTGATTTTCACAATTATTCCACAATTTTTTCTCCTGGCGTCGCTTCTTTCGGCTTTCCACTTATCTCTTGCTCCCTCTTCTACATTGTGTGTTGCGGATGATGTTTTTGTTGTCATTTTTAAAGAAAACTGATTATTTATTCAAGTGTTAAAGCATAAAGAGGAAATGAAAAGCTGTGATGGAAGGATTTTTGTGTAGTATTCGAGGTTTTACAAACCGATATAATTGTTCCACGATTGTACAGTTGTGAGCACTTGTAAGAATTGCAGAATGTCGCGCTAATAGAATTTGCAGTAGACACAGCATTGACTCCTCTCTTGTCACAATCTCACCTTTCTGCACCCACCAGGAACGTGAGCTCCTGAAAACATTCCGTATTCCCGTGGAAACATTTGTCACATACATAATGACCCTAGAGGACCACTACCACTCAGAAGTACGGTACCATAACAGTTTGCACGCCGCTGATGTCGCACAGTCCACGCATGTTCTGTTGTCAACACCTGCGCTTGAGGTAAATGCTGCTTCTTCCCTACTCTTCTCACAAGTCTGTAAATGAGGATCATATTTTATAAACTTTATTTCCTTTAGGTTTTTCTAAGCATTGAAAGCGTTGTTCCCCAAACCAAATTTGAAGCATGACACAAAACTTTAACGACAGAATAAAATTATTGTTCTTGTTAAGGAAATATTTCTCCTTCCAATTATATCTCCTTGTGTGGTAAAAAATTTTTTATTTTTAAGCCCTTGCGTTTCTTTGAGTATTGTGAGAGTCTTGTTCCGAGAAGTTTATCAACACCATGTAACATCAAAATTGTGCATTTTGTCTGTTATTTCAGATTTCAAGCCCATAATGTAAATTAAAGTCATGGTTCTGTGAATGTAGGCCAGTCTTTAATCATCACTGCTAAAATATAACTTTTAATAGCTGATAATGGAAGTGGATATAACTTTTGATTTGTCATCATTGCTAAATGACTCCTTCACACTCGCTTTATATGTTGCTCGATTCTACTGCCTGATGTCCGAGCAATGATGGATGTCCGAGCAGCACAGTCTTGGTTTTGCTCTTTAGTTTTATTATCACTTTGAAATCCTTTGATAGTTTGTATAAATTTTGTTAATTGTCAATAAGACTGAATAGCCTGGTATTAGCTGAGCGGTTAGGGTGGTGGCTTGGCATCCTAAGGTCCTGAGTTCGAGTCCTGTTGGCCACTGAATTAATACCAGGTGGGGTTGACTCAGCCTGTCATCCCTCCGAGGTCGGCAAAATGAGTACCAATCTATTGGTAATAGGGACACTGCATCAGCGGCATAGCCGTGCCCCTAATCATGGATTCAACCAGCAGCCAAAAAAAGGCTGCACACGAAGGGAATGAGACTGAATTACTTTTATTTGTGATCCTTTTACTGATCTCTAAATAGTGTCCATTGAATTTTAATACTCATTTGGCATCTTGTGTACAGTATATGACATAAAGGACACACATCGTGACAAACGTGTTTTTTTTTTTCCAGGATTAATGTGAATTGTGCTTCTTGTTTGACTTTGTTGCTTCTCTATACCTTGACAGGCAGTTTTCACGGACCTTGAGATACTGGCAGCCATTTTCGCAGCTGCAATCCATGACGTTGATCATCCTGGTGTGTCGAACCAGTTCCTTATCAGCACAAGTGAGTTCATTACACTACCATCTTGTCACCCTCTTTTCTTCCTTGTGCAGATCCACATCAGTCTTTTCCTCTGAAATGATGAATTTGACTGATTGTTTGGGCCGAGATCAAAAGCAAAATCGGCGATAACCTCTTAATCCAAATCGGTGAAAATTGCTCATTCTGGTTCTTCATCGCCAAAATGTTATCAGCAGAGCATGCCAGTCCTAACATAACAAGGATGACCTATAGGTGATCCCAACCCCCTATGCTCAATCCTTTTGTTTTACTGTTGTTGAGCTTTTCCCCATCTTTATGGCGCCCGTGCTTGTGTGGGGGCGACACTTGCAGTGTGATGACAGACAGGCTGTGACCTCCATTTCCTGCTTTTCCTAATGCTATTGCGTACTTCCTGTTGAACACAAGACTGCTTCAAACTTATTCTTAACACTCACTTTACAATATATTATTTTTAAAACAAAAAGCTAGGTCAATGGAAAAGTTAATTTACAACAAATAGAAAGAAGCAGTATTTTTGTTTGTATCAGAGATGACATTGCGCTCGCCTCGGTTGCTATTGAAATGTTCTTTTAAAAATATATTTATCTTACTAATGAGTGCCTATTTCCTGTAACCTTATAGTAACTTGTCACTGAGCTCATAGTAACTTTAAGCAAACCTGAGCTACACATCAAATGAGCCCTGTTTTCTAAACAGCTGGAAAGTCCAGACAGCATCCTGTTTTGAAAACCTACTTTAGGATACACTTCCTTTTCCTTTCGAAGAAAAAAACTTCAGTGATTTTTTTTTCTTCTTCTTAAGTCGAGCACAATTAAGGTCCTTGTCAGAGCACCACCGGTGAGGGTGGGGTACTTTTGGATCATAGCACTCAAGGAAGGTGGTGCATGATAGTGAGGATGTGTGGCACCTGTGAATTATATTTTCTCATGTATGAACTAGTTTATTTTATTTTAATCCTTAAACTACACATACCCAAGCGTTTGGTTTCTAAGTGTTTGATTTGTAACTTGTACCTCTTTGTTCAGACTCGGAGCTGGCTCTCATGTACAATGATGAGTCTGTGTTGGAGAACCATCACTTGGCTGTTGGCTTCAAGCTCCTGCAGGAGGAAAATTGTGACATATTCCAGAACTTGACGCGAAAACAACGCCTCTCTCTCCGAAAGATGGTCATAGACATGGTACATATATATAATTTTTTTTCTTTTTTTAAATCATCGATGTGCACTCAACTGCAGCCACCACCGTTTCATATTTTCTGATGAAAGTCCACTCAGTAGAGAAGGGATTTGAGAAATAAACCAAGAAAAACTAGAATAGCATTCGGTAGAAGGCATACTCTTGCCTCGCTCACTCATTCTGAGCAAAAATACCATCGTTAACTGAACATGCTGCTATTATGGTCCAATGCTATTATGGCCCATATACTGGTGTCATCCATGCACCCTATTATGTCACATACATTGCCATTAATCCATAGCCTGATTGATTATTTGGATATTTAACAACCACTTTTATGTCAATCATGTTGAAATTGCATCAATGAAGATGAATATGGAAAACATTTGTAACTATATTTCCCATGGCTAATCGATCATATGTATGAAGTTTTGCATCGATCTGTTAAGTGGTTCTGGAGAAGAAGATTTTTGTTTTTACATTTATTTCTTTTTTTCAATCCAATATGTCTGTCCGATCACGTGATTGATGATGTTATAAATTTAATTATTCGTTCACATCGGGTCACAAATCAGATATGTGAAGTTTCAGATTTTTAAGATAAGGACTTTGATTCAACCAATTTTGACTGAGATACCACTTCACCCATGACATCATCGTTATCACCCGATATACACCATGGGGAGTTGATGACATATGCCAAGGTCATATTTTTTTTTCATTGAGCTGTTTCGGGAAAGATGTCCAAATTTTCTCCTTTAATCCAATATGGCTACGATACCATGTGACCTCTGAGGTCAGAGTTGTCACTGAAATATTCTTCGTGGGGAGTCAGTCCCTCCTGTGTTGAAAATTTTGTATCGATCAGACAAGCAGTTGCAGAGGAAAACGATTAAAGCGAAAATATAAAGATGTGGACACAGACAGACAGGCAGGGGCGTTACAATAGTTTTGCAACCTCTTTCGGGTGAGACTAATGAAACAATTTTCAGTTGTTAAAAATACATCAAATCAAAGGCGAGTTTTTGTTACTTTAATCATGTCCATAAACCGTTTGCATTATTTATATGTGCTATTTGTCATCATGAAGTTCATTGCATTCTCCGTTGGTATGCAGGTCTTGGCTACAGATATGTCAAAGCATATGAACCACATGGCCGACCTGAAGACAATGGTTGAAACGAAGAAAGTTACTAGCTCTGGGGTGCTTCTTCTCGATAATTACACTGACCGTATACAGGTAACGCAGGAGAGTGCAAGAAGCAAATACACATTATTGCAGATCACTATAGACCACTCCCCCTCAATTGTCATTATGGATCACAAAAACTCAACAATTTACCAATGCTTTCAAATACTCGCTGTTTTGGGATTTGACACAATGTTGGGTTCATTCCTTTGTTGTAAAATTTACTCCCATCAGAGAGCGACTGTCGCTCTTTCGCAAGACACCGATTGAATGTGATGGATTTGAAAGAAATGGCTCTTGCAAGCCAACCACCATCGTGATTGAAGATTATTAGAGTCATTGTCATAAAAATGGCATTTAGAAAAGGTAGAATAACATCTGCACTGTCTGATCAAGCATTATCGACACTTGTTTGGCACCAGGTGCTCCAGAACATGGTGCACTGTGCGGACTTGAGCAACCCCACAAAGCCATTGGAGCTCTACCGCCAATGGACCGATCGTATCATGGAGGAGTTCTTCAGGCAGGGAGATCGTGAGCGAGAACGTGGCATCGAGATCAGCCCTATGTGCGACAGGCACAGTGCATCTGTCGAGAAGTCTCAGGTAAATTTGGAGACAACGATGTGGGGATCGTATGAGAGATTTGGATTGTTTTCCATTGTCAATTTATAATGCACATCATATGTCCTACTTGCACATGTATTTCAACAGCATGTACATTAGATATATCTAGGTATCTGTTGTTTGTAACCCTCCCCCCTCTCCTCTCCCCCCAAAAAAAAACATTCAGATAGTTCTCCTCTTTCCCACACGTGTTTTCTCATCTTTTGGATCAGCGGGAAATTTTCAGGCTGAAACCTTCCAATGTGGGGAAGTGGGGGGTGCAGTTGATGGGCCTTGGTTTTTGGAAATTGACAAACTTTTTCATTTTGCAAGACAAAACCTTTTGAATAATTATTGGATTTTGCAACAGGACTTTTTTAACATGCTGAAGGTTCTTTTTTATAGACAATGTTAAGATTTGTGGAGTTACACAACGGCAGAGAATATTGAGGGGGGGAGGGGGCGGTGGGGGTTTGGGAGATAAGTGGAATAGTTGATTGAGTCAAAACCGACATGGTCTTTTTGGGGTTGAGTTTCCTCAAGGCCTCATGGCTCGAACAATTGGCACCGTTGCCTGCACCCACAGGCAGGCACTTGTGCAAAGGTGCACTTTGTGTTGGGCGGTGCTTCGGCCTCATGGAGTGACGAAGATCCCCCCACTGAGGGGGGTTTGCAACCATACCAGTATGCTGGACAGGTGAATGAAAGTTCTAAAACAAGTCCTAAATTACCCTTTGTAGGGAGAGCCTGCATTGCAACCCACTGGGATCATTAACAACATTGCTACTTTTATAACTGCACTCTTTAACCACAAGTTGAGTTTTGCAGTTTAAATCCCTATTTAGCACATTCAAAGTAAGCATGAACTTCCTGACACCAGAACTTGCATTTTACTGATGATGATGATCACAATATTTATAATGATGCATGAATATAATCTCATTAACGCTGTGCTAAATCTTCTTGCATGGTTTAAATAAGACAAACTGAATCCCATTCCTTGCATTGTTGTGTTTATTTCCATCACTATCTTTCCTCTCTTCCTCCACAAATTGGTGAGCTTTTTCATTCTCACCTCAGCACGTACCAGTTGCATCTCTAACTCCAAATCTTTGCATCTCTTAAATATATTATAGCAGGAGCATCATCTTGCTAGATCCTTTGGATAGCGCATTGTGAACATTTGTTAAGATTCCTGCTCTCCTTGTCTCCCTACACAGGTTGGTTTCATTGACTACATTGTCCACCCACTGTGGGAAACTTGGGCAGACCTGGTGCAGCCGGATGCACAGGACATCTTGGACACCTTGCAGGACAACCGTGATTGGTACCAAGGAATGATTCCCAGCAGTCCTTCGCCACCGCATGATGATCCGGGGCTCGCCATGGGTGGGCTGTGTGCAGGCTTGATGCCGATTGACAAATTCCAGTTTGAATTTACGTTGGAAGATAACATGTCTTTGTCGAGCAGACATTTGAAAGATGAGGAGAAAAATGACGACGACAGAGAGGATGGAGGTATCAAAGAGGAGGATACAGATAATGATGAGAAGGATGAATATGATGATGAGAGTGACTTGACTCCTAGGGTAGCGAGCACAATCAATACCGGAGGGCCGTGGAGCCCAGGAGGCACAGATGACAGCGGCAGCGATAGCCGAACGGTTATTGCACAAGACTCTCAAGAACTGAGTGGTGCTGAAGTCCTGTCCGATGATGGAGCGTCTAGCGACTGCTGATGCACTGAGAACAAAGAGAAGGCGGATGCCTTTGGCTTTGCGTTCAGTTTCATGTGTATCCCCAGATGTGGTCTGCACAGGAGTTTACGAAGAGCTCCGCACGAGTGACCATAAGGGTATAGGAGTGACATTAAAGGATTACGAGAGGGTGTTGCTTTGGTTGCACAAAAGGGTTTGTGGGTTTTTGTTTATCCTACTGACCATTAAAGCAATCATGTTATTTAAGCAATATGCCACAGCACCATCTGGCCCTCACATTCACTATCTTCAATGGAGAACTACCAAGAAACTCGTGTTAGCACCACATGCGAGCAGGTGGCATTTCAAACTTTGAGAACGAAGGTTTTTTTTTTTCTTCTTAATTTTCTTTTGTGCTCAACCTACTCAGGAATATAAGAAAGGGTAACAATGTCATTGCAGATGTTGAGCCACAATTCGTGTTGCTAATAGCATGAAAGCGGGTAGTTTCGGAGGTGATCCTCAGCGTGTTGGTGTGTTTCACAAATGCATCAATGTGCACCTAGCAAAATCACAATTTGATTGACAAAATGAAGCCCGAGTAGCTTTCCCTCGTGTTGTGCCTTTTCCTGCCTATTTATTGCTGTACTACCAACCTCTTCTCATGATCTGTAGTGACGTTGAACCGAGGCCGTAGATTGACCCCAACCCGCTGGACGGAAGGGCGTCTGAAAACAATGCAATCCTCCAAAGCAGGGATTCTCTGCGGGGTGGGCTCTCCACAATGCGGATTCTTCTTCTTCTTCTTGTTCTTTTGCCTGGCCCTTTAAAAACCTCGAGTTTCTTCAAGGGCAAAACATCACTTCACTGTCATCCAACATGGGAAAGAAGAAACCAGCACTTGTTTGCACCCTGATTCCAGGAATTACACAGCATCTTTGAGCACAGCGCACCTACCGTCTGATAAAACGGCGTGGCACTGCCTATATACACCGTATTGTGTGTACATATATAATGTCACAAAGTAATGGGAAAGTGTTTGTTTATTGCTTGTTTGTTTTATGTATGTATGTATGATTATACATACCCCCATATACCCCTAATATTATAAATACATGTGAGGAGCCAACATGGTTCAAGCTGCTGTTGATGGTTATAACTGCAGGGATGATCTCCCAGTTCAGTTGAATTACCCTCTGATGGTATGGAGCTTCATGGGTGTGGTGAGATGAGTGGAGGCAGGGAGGGGGTGATAGGAAACATAGTAGTACCGTTTCAGCAGCACCCAGTGATCAGCATATACAGAGAATGTAACAGTCTCACTTATGCAAAATTAGTCAACTTATTGGACAGTTGATGGGACATTGTTTGATATTGAACCTGACAAGGTCTGGTGTGTTGCAGTCCTCTTTTGGACATACTAGCTGTTGTTGGGTGTGCATTCTTTGGAGTTTTACATTTTTTTTCATTGCTGTAACTTTTTATTTTCACCGGGACAAATCATTCATTTGTTTTTATGTGAACGCTGAGCATCCATTGTAACAACTATTATAGTTTGGTTCAGTTTTCAAACTGCTTTTTTTTTTTTAATTTAATTTAATTTTTTCCTGTGCAAATTACTTTGAGCCCACCATTGTACATTACATGTAAAGATATTTTTATATTGGTGTGAGAATCACAAGAATAAAGCATGGGTCTCAATTCCTGCAGGGATGTTGTCATTGACCTGAGGATAATAAGGCAAGTGATCATCGACATTTGGGTGAACTGCTTAATGATGTTCAACAAAACTCAAACCATGCATTGTTCATTCAATAGCCAAATA
>NC_140962.1:113007002-113009502 GCF_056783735.1 Eptatretus burgeri
CAGGAAAGCTGATCGCGCCCCACCTCGGGGCTCATTTTCACCACTGCCGATCGCAGACTCGGCGTGCTCAGGTTCAGTTTTTCTCCCGGCTGATTCACCCTACCTTTCCTTTGCTTGCTCGCCTCGAAGCCCACTGCAGTTTTACTTCTTCAGTTTCACCTGTCCTTTTCGGCCCTCGCTCGCCTCAAAGCCGACTGCTGACTCGCACACAGCCAGCCCTATTCAGCCGATCGCGCCACACCAGCGCTCAGTTTCACCACCGTCTTCCCAGCGCTCCTGCAGTATTTTCCTTCACTCGCTCACCTCAAAAGCGACTGCAGATTTACTTCTTCAGTTTCACCTCTCCTTTTCTAAACCACTCCCCCTCTTGTGATGAATTGAAGGATGTGACGCGTGAACACATGTCGAGCGGCTCGCGCACGGGATAGATAAAACCGAGATTCAGCGCGGTCGGTGGGATTGTCCCTGGGGCATTGTCATTTACGGCGGCGGTTCACTTGGTGCTCGTTGAATGGTAAGAATTGAGAGTATACCGGACTCCGTGCTAATTGCTGATTTATTTTGCGGTGATCTACTGCACATGTATACATTGCTACACATGTACTCCTTGCTGCACATGTATCCCCTGATGTGCCCGTAGAAGCGGCTTCAATCAAGTGAAATAAAGCCTACACTCTGAAGGTTCTTCCCTCGCATTCATTTCACCTCAGCGCTGGGCGGGGACTATTCTCCAAAGAAAGGAAGGAAGAAGAAGAATCCCTCGGTCCACCACCAATGTACCAATGAAGAACAGCCTCTTACACCTCCCGACACACATGTAGCGTAAATTTACCGAAAAACCTGGCTAAACATGCATTTAATGGGGGATCTGGGCTAATCCTTTATTTACTAACTCATTAAGGGCCATTTCTGCAACAATATATATATATATATATATATATATATATATATATATATATATATATATATATATATATATATATATATATATATATATATTGTTGTGGTTGAGTAAATTCGCAAACCACCATTCAGGTCCCGTAGGTGAGATATCTCTGTAAGTATATGTGTAGTTAGCCCCAAACCCGTTGTTTAGAGGAATAAATGTCATTCATTCGGGCTGCAACCCTTTAAGATAGCCGTTTTTCTGTTCTATCTTTATTTTGAACCAACCACGTCTCAACCGCCATCACACAACAACCATCAACCGCAACGCCGCTTCACAACAACAACAACAACGCCAACAGCCACGACCTTTACCGTCAACTCGCTCTCGCAATCATCGCATCACCGCCATTCCAAGCGTCACCGTGGCCAGGGACCACCACAATAAACCCTCCACCACCTTCACCTCTCCTCCTTCTGCTGCCATTCCCGCACCGCTTGTGGGCACCGATCCTGGACTCATACAGGGAGCGCACCGAGCAGCGGGTGCAAAAAGCGGCCTTTCCGGGGAAGTCGGATCAGGAATGATTCACGCCCACTTCTGTTCCGTCCTATCAGCGAGCGCGGGGCGATTTGGCCCCGCCTCCAGGCGCGTCGGAGTAGAATCGATATATGCAAATTCGAGGATCAGGAATGATTCACGCCCACTTTTCCTCCGTCCAATGGGCGAGCGTGGCTCCGCCCCCGAGCCGATCCTGATCCGAAAATCTGCATATGGTTTCTCCTGCTGACTATAAGGCGCCGAGCGCGGGGCGAAGCGAGTTGGAGTAGAAGAGTTTCTGTTTCGGGCTCGAGTTGGAGTTAAGAGTTTCTGTTTCGGGCTCGAGTTGGAGTTAAGAGTTTCTGTTTCGGGCTCGAGTTGGAGAGTTGTGGTGGCGGCGGCGAAGTATGGCAGCAGCAGTCAAGACTGGTCTGGAGGAGAGTCGGTCTGTCGGGGTTCGGAGTCTGTCGGGGAGCTGCAGAGAGGAGAAGCCGGGAACGCGGTCGAGGGCGCAGTGGAGTCGCTCGTCGCGGGACCCAAGCAAGCCAGCTATCCTCTTTCCCCAGAGCATCAACAACCCCCCCTGTTTCCCCCCCCCCCCCGCGCTGAGATAGTGCGAAAAGGGGCGCCCCCGTTCCCACCCCATTCCAGGCAGTGCCAGTGAGGCCCGCGAAGGAGCGCGGAGTAGGGGCACCGCCGCCATTTTGCGGCTCATCACAAGACGGGTAGGCTCTATGCGGTCTCGCGCCCACAGACCACGTCTGCCCCCTTGATTGAGTATATGTGTTGTCGGCGCCGTCTGTAAAGTAAAACTGTGTAAGTGTTGCCGTGTGCTCGCGTAGTCGGTAGTAGATCTGCATTGTGTTTCTTTTGTTGCATTTGCTTTTGGTGCATAATTGTTGTGTTTCTTTAACATTTGCTTTTGGTGCATAATTGTTGTAATTGTATATGTGTGCTTTCCGTTTGCCGCGGAATAAATGTGAATTATGTTGACCTGTTTTTCCCGTTTCGCTTCGTCTTTTCTTTAATTGAATCTCCATCTTACTTCACGTAAAGGGTTGGTCGTGGGCTAAA
>NC_140962.1:113014502-113019502 GCF_056783735.1 Eptatretus burgeri
GCTGGTGAGACGAGGCGCCGAACCTTCCCATCGATGCGTCGCTTCCCCGAGGAACCACCTCCACGAAGAGGTCGATGAGTCGCACCAAGCCGGGAACCAAAATGGAGAACAAAGAGCTCCACGAACCAAGAAGAAGAAGCCACCACTCGCAACTCGAGCCGAGCGACTGACTCAACTTCCTTCCAAGCAAAGCAGCTCGAAGCAAAAAGCTCTCCCGAGCTAAGCAGAAGCCAAGGCTCACGGAACCATCAAAGCAAAAAGCCACCTCTTGAGCCAGGCCGCAGCCGAAGCTCACTGAGCCAGCCAAAGCAAAAAGCTTCCAAAGGTCTCAACCCTAACCCAAGGCAAACAGGACCCGAGGTCTGCTGAACGACTCCCCTCAACTCCCTTCTCCAACTCAGCTCTCTCCAACTCTGCCCCTCCAACTGTGTCCCTGAACAAAAGAAAAAGATCTCCTCTTATCCTTCTCCGCCACCCCCCTCCACGCCCAGCATGACTCATGCCCGGCATTCACATGTTATAATACTGGTAAAATCCTTACTGTATACCTACTTTTGCAGCCCCCTGTATGTATATATATATATATATATATATATATATATATATATATATATATATATATATATATATATATATATATATATATATATATATATATATATATATATATATATATATATATATATATATATATATATATATGTATATATATATATATATATATGTATATATATGTATATATATATATATATATATATATATATATATATATATATATATATATATATATATATATATATATATATATATATATATATATATATATATATATATATATATATATATATATATATATATGTATATATATATATATATATATATATATATATATATATATATATATATATATATATATATATATATATATATATATATATATATATATATATATATATATATATATATATATATATATATATATATATATATATATATATATATATATATATATATATATATATATATATATATATATATATATATATATATATATATATATATATATATATATATATATATATATATATATATATATATATATATATATATATATATATATATATATATATATATATATATATATATATATATATATATATATATATATATATATATATATATATATATATATATATATATATATATATATATATATATATATATATATATATATATATATATATATATATATATATATATATATATATATATATATATATATATAAATATATATATATATATAAATATATATATATAAATATAAATATATATATATATATATATATATATATATATATATATATATATATTGTTGCGGATTCGCGCCCGCCGGCGTGCGGACGGCCACGTAACTCGAATCGCGGCACGTCGCCCACCAGACGGACAATCCAGTCGTGACCCGCTCGGACTAACACCGGGAACTAGTCACGGGTGGACCTTTCGGTCTCACCACGATCGTGCCAATCGGCCCCCGCGTGGGATAGGGTTGCTCGCCAAATTCGACCTACCTAAGTACCCACACGGAGGGTAGACCGGGCGATCGCACCTCGCCGCAGGTCGACTTCGGACACGGGCCACTTTAAGCGACCCGTTCCGTACTATCGGGATAACCGAGCGGTGTTATTCGTCGGCCTCGACGGTTCGATTAATTATCGGGCGTTTTAGCCCACGACCAACCCTTTACGTGAAGCAAGATGGAGATTCAATGAAAGAAAAGACGAAGCGAAGCGGGAAAACAGTTCAACATAACTCACATTTATTTCGCGATGAACGGGAAGCACACATATACAATTACACCAAAAGCACATGTAAAAGGAGAAGAAACACAATATTACACAAAAAGCAAATATAAAAGAGAAACACAATGCAGAGCTATCCGACTACCGAGCACACGGCAACACTTATACAATTTTACTTCACAGACGGCGCCGACAACACAGATACCCAAAGCAAAAGAAAAAGAACCACCCTCCAGGATGAGGGGGGTAGACGGGCCTGGGGCCGAGACCGTGTCGGGCCTACCCGTCTGATGATGAGACGCAGAGCGGCGGTGGCGCCCCAACTCCGCGGGCCTCGCGGACAGTGTCTGGTAGGGGGTGGGGAAGGGGCCCCCTTGTCGCACTATCTCAGCGCGGGGGGAAACAGGAGGGGGTTGTTGATGCTCGGGGGAAAGGAGGATATCTCCGTCTCGGGTCCCGCGACGAGCGTCTCCACCACGACCTCGGTCGCGCCGCCGGCCTCTCCCTCCGCAGTTCCCCGAATCCGACGCGAGCACCCCCTCAACCGCCTTCGCCGCCGCCGCCTCTCCACAGCTCCGTCCTCTTCTTCCCAGCTCCACCGACAACTCCCAACCGCGAACTCGAACTCCTCCCCTCCGAACTGCCAACTGTTTGGCGAGCGCGGCCATTTATATCCCCCGTGGCCTCGCTCCCCCACCTTTGACCCTTTACCTCCGACCCTTCACCTCTAACTGGCTCCCCATTGGACCGAGGAAAAGTGGGCGTGAATGCTTTTTGATCCATGAATTTGCATATAGCGACCTCACTCCAACGCCCTGGAGGCGAGGCCAAATCGCCCCACGCTCTCCGATAGGACGGAACAGAAGTGGGCGTGAGTCGTTTTTGATCCGTTTTTCTCGGAAAGTCTGTGATGTTTCTGAACACGCTGCTCGGTGCGCGCCCTGCACGAGTCCAGTATCGGTGCCCACAAGTGGCGCAAGAATGGTGGTGATGCGATGGTGGCGAGTTGTGACGGTAAAGGTCGTGGCTGTTGTTGTGAAGCGGCGTTGTGGTTGGTGGTTGTTTCATGGCTGTGGAGACGTGGTTGGTGGTGGTAGTAATGGCGGCTGGTCCAAAATAAAGATAGTAAAAGAAAAACGGCTATCTAAAAGGGTCGCAGCCCACATGAATGACATTTATTCCCTCTAAACAACGGGTTTGGGCCTAACTACACATATACTTACAGAGATATCTCACCTAAGGAACCTGAATGGTGGTTTGTGAATTTCGTCAACCACAACAAAATATATATATATATATATATATATATATATATATATATATATATATATATATATATATATATATATATATATATATATATATATATATATATATATATATTGTTGCGGATTCGCGCCCGCCGGCGTGCGGACGGCCACGTAACTCGAATCGCGGCACGTCGCCCACCGGACGGACAATCCAGTCGTGACCCTCTCGGACTAACGCCGGGAACCAGTCACGGGTGGACCTTTCGGTCTCACCGCGATCGTGCCAATCGGCCCCCGCGTGGGATAGGGTTGCTCGCCAAATTCGACCTACCTAAGTACCCACACGGAGGGTAGACCGGGCGATCGCACCTCGCCGCAGGTCGACTTCGGACACGGGCCACTTAAGCGACCCGTTCCGTACTATCGGGATAACCGAGCGGTGTTATTCGTCGGCCTCGACGGTTCGATTAATTATCGGGCTTCTTAGCCCACGACCAACCCTTTACGTGAAGCAAGATGGGGATTCAATGAAAGAAATGACGAAGCGAAGCGGGAAAACAGTTCAACAATAAGCACATTTATTTCGCGATGAACGGAAAGCACACATATACAATTCCACCAAAAGCACATGTAAAAGAAGAAGACAAAAAGCAAATGCGACAATGCAGATCTATCCGACTACCGGGCACTCGGCAACACTTATACAATTTTACTTCACAGACGGCGCCGACAACACACATTCCCAAAGCAAAAGAAAAGAGAACCACCCTCCAGGATGAGGGGGTAGGCGGGCCTGGGGCCGAGACCGTGTCGGGTCTCATCTGATGATGAGACGCGGAGCGGCGGTGGTGCCTCAACTCCACGGGCCTCGCGGACAGTGTCTGGTAGGGGGTGGGAAGGGGGCCCCCTTTTGTCGCACTATCTCAGCGCGGGGGGAAACAGGAGGGGGTTGCTGATGCTCGGGGAAAGGAGGATTTCACAAAAATCTTGGGTCCCGCGACGAGCGTCTCCACCACGACCTCGGTCGCGCTGCCGGCCTTTCCTTCCGCAGTTCCTCGAATCCGACGCGAGCACCCCCTCGTCCGCCTTCGCCGCCGCCGCCTCTCCACAGCTCCGTCCTCTTCACTCCGACTCTGCGAACTCCCAACTGCACTGAACTGCTCTCTTCTCCACTTCCAACTCCGAACTCTTCCTCCTGCGAACTGAACTGACTCGACTGACGAACGCGGCCCCTTATATCCCCCGTGGCCTCGCTCCTTCATCTTTGACCCTCTGCCTCCGACCTTTCACCTCTCTTGCTGGCTCCCCATTGGCCCGAGGAAAAGTGGGCGTGAATGCTTTTTGATCCATGAATTTGCATATAGCGACCGCCCTCCAACGCCCTGGAGGCGGGGCCAAATCGCCCCTCGCTCACCGATTGGACGGAACAAAAGTGGGCGCGAGTCGTTTTTGATCCGTTTTTCTGCGGAAAGTCCGTGATGTTTTTGAACACGCTGCTCGGTGCGCGCTCCGCACGAGTCCAGCATCGGTGCCCACGAGTGGCGCGAGATGACGGTGATGCGATGGTGGCGAGTTGTGACGGTAAAGGTCGTGGCGGTTGTGGTGAAGCGGCGTTGTGGTTGGTGGTTGTTGTTGTGATGGCTGTTGAGACGTGGTTGGTGGTGGTAATAATGGCGGTTGGTCCAAAATAAAGATAGTAAAAGAAAAACGGCTATCCTGAAGAGTCGCAGCCCTCATGAATGACATTTATTCCCTCTAGACAACGGGTTTGGGCCTAACTACACATATACTTACCGAGATATCTCACCTAAGGGACCTGAATGGTGGTTTGTGAATTTCGTCAACCACAACAATATATACATACACACATTCTATATATATATATATATATATATATATATATATATATATATATATATATATATATATATATATATATATATATATATAA
>NC_140962.1:113027002-113032002 GCF_056783735.1 Eptatretus burgeri
TCACGAGCTCTGAAGCCCGCCCTCATTTTTCCTCAGCAACATTCTTTTGCGAGCTCCAACGCCCGCGTTTTTTGAGAGCGCACGAGTCATCATGGTAACCGTGCGCCAGTGGGGCGGGTTGAGCTTGGGGCGAACTGACCGGTGGAGATGGCCCGGAGATTTAAAAACGAGCGAGAAGTACGTTCTGAGAGAAAAGCGTGAGGAGAGAAAAATAAAAAGCGAAAGGAGAGAGGAAAAAGCAAAGGGAGAGAGAAGCCAGACAGAAGTGGGTGTCTGACCAGCACCGACGAAACAATTCGTCCTTCCCAGTGTTGGGCAAGCGAGCGTGCGGTGCGCGTGTGGGTGTCTGACCAGCACCAACGAGACAATTCGTCCTTCCCAGTGCTTGTGCAAGCGAGCGTGTGGGTGTCTGACCAGCACCAACAATGAGACAATTCGTCCTTCCCAGTGCTTGGGCAAGCGAGCGTGTGGTGCACGTGTGGGTGTGAGCAGCGCCGCCTACAAGTGAGGCACGGGTCGGTCACCAATAACACCAGGGTCTAAACCCGTGACGGATGATCCCGGTGATGGATGATCCAGACGTCGACTGGCGTTCAAGGCTGTTCGCGAGAGGGTGCACGGCAAAGCTGGGTGCTGGCGACGGACGTGACACGCACGCACACATTTCAGGACGTTTTCACTTCACGGACGACTTTCTGGTGAGCAAGATGATTCCCCCCCCCTTTCCCCCTGAATGATCTGTTGGGTACCCTTGTCTGTGTTTGGCTTTAAGTAAGTTGACCCCCCGATAAGTATCTGCTCTTTGTCTCTTTCCTGGCATTTTGATCGATTTTGCTTTGAAATTCGTTCTTTATTTACCTCATTTTATTATTAATAAATTATTTGTCGATTTCCAACCTGTCCGTGTTTGTCCTTTCCTTCCATTGGTCTGGCATTGTCTGAATCGAGATAGACTGGGAGGTAATTACCACAGATTTGACCAAAAATCACTGGCACACACCAACGGTTAAAACGCTCGGCCGCCCGAATTAAAATCTAATCGAGATAACATTGGTGCTTTGCCGAGGGCGCGCTCCCCACTCAGATAACCACGTGACCTCCAGTTAAATGGAATAATTAGACGGTGGACACTGGAACTCGTGGTTGACTGGGTGGCATTCGTGGTTTTAAAACAACCCACCATACCACAACGTTAATTTTGACCGGTGGCCCCAGATCCGGCTCTACCGAGGACAACCGGGGATTAATCCCCCTGAGTGACAAGCTGGTGTCTCACCCATTGCCAAAACAATATATTTATCGATGTCGAAGTGAGGGGTGGGTTATATTAAAAGGCGATTGCACAAAAAGGTAAAACAAAACAATGTCTGTAAAAATAAAATTGCACATTTTCAGCGGATGAGACACCTCCTGAGGCACCCACCGCACGGCACGCACGGCTCAACACAGGCAGAAATGTACGTCTGTCTAACCAATGTTCGATTAAACGCACAGGTACTTTTACTGAAACGAACAACCAAGCAGCTTGGAGAGCCACCTTGATTGAGAATATGAGTGAAGTGAGAAAACTCTCAGGTTGAATGAGTGGGTTTAACTCTCCAATGTGTGATAAGCCCACTCTACATAATCTTTAACTGATTGGTAAACATATGGTTTGAATCCCAGACATTTAACAATCATTTGAAGATTATGAAATACAGTACCAGTACTGTACTTCATTGTTAAAATTATTTAATTTCATGGCATAGCAGGTTGGTTGAGTGAGTTAAACTGTTCTCAATTTTGAGGATGTACAAGTTAGATTCCATCTTTTTATCCAATATTTTAGTATTCCAAGGTACTTGATTGGAACAGCCATGCAGTTGGAACGAAACTAATTTTTCCGTCTCAAGAAGATAAACCTTCAAATTCACAAATCACGGTGATCACTGCACTTCTTAAATAAACTCTCCCTCCACCTCATCCCCTAACTCACTAATCGTGCTTGAATGTCCCACCTTCATGTCCTGCCTGGTCGTTACACCTCAATAATTTGTCTTCACATCGACCATCGACCATCGACCTTACTACACCGTCAAAGCAACAAACATCGTGCTTCGGCCTCATCGTAAAAGATTCCAATAAGGTTGAGAGCTTCAAATGCTACATAACTCAGGAGACCTAGCTGGAGTGCCAGCCCATCATGGAGTGCAGCACTCCATTGAGCTCCAGACAATGAAATGTAAATCAAAATTTAGCAATAATGGACGGATTCAGATAAAAGTTGGAGGACACGTTGGGGTTGCGACAAGGACGTGTTGACAAGGTTTTGGTGCAGATCTGAATCCGATCATTTTTTAAAGCGATTCTTCACCATTGAGAGATGGGGCGAAAAATGATATATAGCACGATATCTCAAAAAGATGTGGACGAGTTATGACAAAACTTGGTGGACAAGTTAGGTAGATGACAAGAACAAACCAGCTAGATTTTAGTTCAAGCCCAGATCCAGATCTAGCCTATCATTCCATTTGTGACTATACTCTGTGCAGAGCGTTGGTGCTGCCTCAGCAGTCTCCTGGGCTATTGCGCACAATCCTGGACGGGTCGCCACTCCGACACAGGATACCAGCAAGCTGGTACTCATTTTGCCAACCTTGGAAGAATGGCAGGCTGAATCACCCCCACCTGGTATTAATTCAATAGCCAAGCAGGATTTGAACTCGGGACCCTCGTAATGTTAAGTCAGGAGCTAGTTAGGGGACCTCATTTAGTGTAGATTAGCAGCTATAAAGATGAACTACCCTTCGCAGCAGCTATAAAAAAGATAAAGGATTATACAATACTTCTCACCGAGGAATTCAGAACAGCATTGGGAGATATACGAGCAGCACAGACTTTGTGCTTGGGAGAGTATTAAGCCGTTGAGTTTGGGATGAGGGTGCGAGAACAAGCAAGCCTTCGGCTGCAGCCCATGCCAGCTCCATCTTGCAGAGCGGATTGATGACTGCACATTGCCAAGTTCTATCTCCCACAGTTGCATAATGACACAACCTATGGGACTCTGAAAGCTTAATCCTCTCGTGATGCCATTGTCTTACATCCTGAACAATCTTCCCATTACTTTATTTACCCTCAACTTGATGTTTCATTTCTTACTTTGACACCTGTTTTATACAGGCTTGCAACTTTATAATAACAGCTTAAGTACACATCCTGTGCTATCCCACAGAGCCGAGGTAACACACACACACACACACACACACACACACACACACACACACACACACACACACACACACACACACACACACACACACACACACACACACACACACACACACACACACACACACCTTCCAGTCTATTACAGGACAAAGACCTCCTGCAACTCAGATTAGTGGTATTGGTAGATGCCACGTTTTCTCTGTGCAGGTCAGTGAGAGTTAGAGCAGGAAATTGTAATTTGTCCAGGGTGTACGAAAGAGCTCACTTACTCTTCACGAAGGATAGCGATGGATCTTTAACATCCACCAACTTATGCTGGCAGATGGGACACCCAGTTTCACATCCACTCAAGTGATGGCACACTTGGTCATGCAATACCCTGCCTGTGAAACACCAGATGGAAATTAACAAAGGAAGACCACTCAAAGGCAGTGCATTACCTCCACGTTGTCCTTTCCAACAAATAGTCATTTGAAATGAAGTTAGAATACTTAAGGAAGATGCAAAAACAGCCACAAAAAAAATGGAGAAAATCTTATTGCATCAGTGGCTTTATGACTGAGAAACAGTGATACAACGTACAGCGATTTCGAAGTTAAGGTAACATAACCTACTTTTGGGAGCCTCTATGACAAGGAAACGTGTGATGGAATGTTGACTTAATTGCGTTTCCACTGCAAATAGACACTATCTAAGAAGTGTCAGCAAAAACATCGCCAGCTCATAAAATCCTAAAAAACGTGATGTAATCGAACAACTGATGATCGAGTTATTCAAGCTAAACAACTGTACGTCACTCAATCGGCGTGACATCTTTTGCTCAACAAAAACATCCTTTTAACCCCTGACTATTGTTTTCCAGGAATACCACAGTGTGGTTTTGTTAAATTCCTAACACCTTCTGGTTTCAACCACATCCGTGCAGAAACCCGATTATGATCTTTAGAAAAGTACACGGAACAAAACCTTGAAAATGAGAAATGCTTAAAGTCAGCAAATTCAAATTTGTGTGACATTTCATTCCAAAAAAATATATGTATATATATATATATATATATATATATATATATATATATATATATATATATATGTCACAAAACTTTCAACAGAAGTGGTTGAGTTACAAGAACAAAATGCATTCTGGGTCATTGACATTTTCATGAAAAGTGCTGCTCGACATTAATGGTGGTCTCCCAAAGCAAAAGGTCGCCGAATAGGCAACTTTTTGTTGACAACTCATTGTTTTGTAATCCACCTTAAAGAGTGTAAAGAGCATGTAATCCACCTTAAAGAGATTGCAAGTTTTTGTTCTAGGTACCTTGTACCTTACAGTATGTTACCAGCATTGTTTTGAAGCCGAATCTTCACAGAAAGTAATTCCCTTATGAGGAAACCTCCGACATAAGGCTGCATTCCATATACTCATAAGAAACGAGAATGGCATTTGGTAGAGTGCAGTCTTGCACTCAGCGCTCATTCTAAACAAAAATACCATCGTTAACCGAACACCCTATTATGGCCCATATACCGTATCATCCATGTACCTGATTATGCCACATACATTGCCATTATCCACAGCTTTATTGATTATCAACAACCACATTTGTACACATTAAGACTAAATTGCATCAATCAAGATGAATATGAAAAAAAAATTAAAACTATATTCCCACGACGAGTTTATCATATGTCTGAAATTTCACATCGATCTGTTAAGCGGTTCTGGAGAAGATTATTATTCTTTTTTAATGTTTTCATTTTTAATCCAATATGGCCACCAGACCAAATGACTG
>NC_140962.1:113037002-113109502 GCF_056783735.1 Eptatretus burgeri
GTTGTTTCGTATGATACAAATCAGTTCTTTCTTTTCCAACAAAGAAGTGCTGCAGCACATTGCCAACCAACGGCGAGTCGAAAAGGGTACTCCCTCCCACAGTGGGAGTGCCACCTGGAGGATGAAACAGAACTGCAGTCCTTCAGGATGGATTTAATTATTTCCCTGACCACCAGGCCATCATTTCCTATCACTGGTGATGGGTACTTTTGCTTGCTAGTTTTATATATTTTTCTACTGCATCGAGAAGTATTACTGTATTTAATAGTTTTGTCCTTCCGTGTCCTAAAGGCTTCTTGCCGTTGTAAAAATATAATAATGTTACTGTTGGAACCGATACTGTGAAGCTTGAGGGTCACACTTCTTCCTCAATTCTGGAAATGCTGGATTTCACAAAAAAAAAAAAAGGAATGACTTTTTTTTGTTCCAAGTAAATCAATTTTTCGCTTTTCAACCAAGTAAATGGATTATTACCTTTGCAACTGTACCATTTGTATTATTCTATGACAGAATAAACTTGGCTCCTTTTATATATGGCTGATTTTTTGTTTTAGATAACTTAGAAATGCTCATCTCAAACTTTCCATCAAATCTCATTTATTCAGAAATCAATTTACTTGCATGCCAACATGTGCCAACACAGACTATAGATTCAAACACAATCTGGCTGAACATGATGATGTTGCCCCACAGCGAAATCGTTCAAGCCAAGTTACAGGTCCCTTGAAGATGACCCCTGGTCTGGATGACCTTTGAATGCCATTGACCATGAAATAATTGTCCTCATTGAATAAATTTGTGTTGTGCCAAAGAATCTGCAAGATGGGTACCCAGAAATCTCATGAACACGGTCAAATCAAGTATTGAGGTTTTGGAGATCTATCATATTGATCTGGCAGAGCAGAGTGTCTATCTGGTAACTACAGAGAAAGCACCACTGGAATCCAAAAAGCAAACACAAATACGAGGTGTGTTCAAAAAGTATCCAACCTTAATTTTCCTGCGTAAACAAATGAAGCTAGGGAGGCGTGGTTTGGTGCACGTATGTAGGTGATCCTAATCCATATGCGTGATTTTTTTTCCCGCCTGCAGAAGCTGTTGGTCGCCGACAGACCGCCGATGAGTGAGGAAGTGTAAGTGAGCGCCATCGGATTTTCGTTTTTGACAAAATGACAGATCACTGTGGTCTCATCGCCAGTGATCACTGTGTTGAAGAAGTTGGGATTGCTGTTCAGTCTCCAGCATGTCCTGTGCGATCTCCAAACGGAGTTGCTTCTGCTCGATCATTAGCAGCTTTGGCACAAACTTCGCTGAGATTCTCCTTAAGCCCAAATCCTCAGTCACAATGGAATGAACGGAACCAATGCTGACATCCGCCTCGTCTGCAAGTTCTCTGATCGTGATTCGACGATCCTGCATCAGCAGGGTCCTCACTTGGTCAATGACGATCTCATTTCAGGATGTTGAGGGCCTACCAGAACGTGCTTCACTTTCCACTGATGTGCGACCATCTTTGAAGCGGTTGTACCACTCTTTTATCTGTGTGGTGCCCATTCCATCGTTCCCGAAGGCCTGTTGAATCCTGCGGATCGTTTCCACTTGGGAATCGCCAAGCTTTACACAAAATTTGATGCAGTAGCGTTGTTCGAGTTTTTCCGTCATTTTGTCAAAAACGGAAATCCGACGGCGCTCACTTAAACTTCCTCACTCATCGGCGGTCTGTCGGCGACCGACAGCTTCTGCAGGCGGGAAAATATTCACGCATACGAATTAGGATCGCCCACATACGTGCACCAAACCACGCCTCCCGAGCTTCATTTGTTTACGCACGAAAAATTAAGGTTGGATACTTTTTGAACACACCTCGTATAAGCAGTGGGAAGCAGAGGAGGTCACCTGCCTCCAAGAAGTCCCACTTTCAATTATAGTATCCAATTTTGGGATTTCAGGGATGTGCTGCTGATTGATCATAAGCCCCATAATACTACAATTACTGGTGAATATTATGTAAATTGGTTGCAGAAACCGAGTGCAACAAGAATAAATTTTGAGAGAGATGAATGAAGGTGGTATGCTCCTCCTGACAATGCACCTGCGTCAAAGGCCCACATGTCAAGGCCTATTATTCAGTCTTTTCTTTGGGCAGTTGAGTGGCCTACCTTTGTGCCTTGAACAAGCCTCAAGTGATGATAGTTTTCCCAATACCTGTTACAACACCTTCAAGAAAGTTTTTCAAAATGAAGAACTCAATGCGACTGAGGCCTGGCTTGCAGGAGCAGTCAGAAGACCATTTTTGTTCCTACTCAGAGCATGAACTATGAATGTTGCAAATGCATTGATGTGAAGGGAGATTATAATCTGAGAAATAAACTGTGTTTTTTTTTGTCTTGTTTGAATAAATAGTTGTACAAACCCTACTTGTGGTTCTAGTTGGTTTGAGTATCAAGATGTACTCGTTTTTTGACCACCACTCATATCAGTGGGTTGCAGTCACTGATTAAAAAAAAAAAAAAAAAAAAAAACATAACTGTATAGAAATAGCAAGTGTTGGAATGTTATCAACCAATTTCTGAACAATTAGTATCATGTCATCACAGCAAAGAACATGGTGTCGTCAGGATGTTAGCGAAACAAATAATCGACTAATCACCGCTGGAATTGTGAATCAATATTCAGGAAAAGAAAATAGAAACCATGAAAGTAAAGAATAATAGTCCGGCAGAGAGAAATAACACAATGGCAAACACTGGCAAACACTGGCAGAAAGGGCGACACACTACCACCGCAGGCTGGATTTGCGCTGAACTTGGCAGGGCCGCCGGCCAACGCTATCTCCAAGTCCTCGACGTTCAGCCAGTGGTTGAAGCCCTTGGTGCAGCACACCAAACCGCTGTCGGTAAATGTCTGGGTAAGCCTTCTGGAACTGTGCAACAGATGGCTTACAGTTAGCAACAAAACCTCGTCTGTCACCATAGGAAGGGTTCATAAAGGATAAATGAAATAATCAGTTCTATGAGGGGGGCTATGTATATATTCATAGACAGGAAGGAAATTGAAGAAAGCATTAGGGAGGGGGAAAAGGGCAGGGAAGGGGGGGTGAGCACAGGATTTATGATAAAAGGGTGAGAAGAGATTAAGATGGAGGTCGGGCAAAAGAGGTGAAGGGAATGCCCGATTGTCGTCTGGGATTCACTCACAGATAGCTTCTGTTACATGTCGGCACGCAAGGGGAAGGGAGAGGGAGTGGTGGGGTGGTGGAAAGAGTGTATGGAGAACACATTGAGAATGAAAAGTTACAGTTTCACCATTTCCATGTACTCGATATGCAGATGCTTTCTGATCGAATAAATGGGAACCAAGTGATCATCAGTAAAAACACTACAACCCAGAGTAGATGCTGTAAACAATTTGGCTTTACCTGCAGTGGTGACACCATGCGTAGTTTCATTAAAATGATTGCAACAGAATGTTAATATCAATGACATAATGTGTAAGAAACAGGTAGCATTTAGAACGGCACTCGGTAGAGCGCATACCCCTGTCAGGCTGAACAGTTTATGTTTAGTATCCCACTGATCGGCTGGATCTGCATCTGGACATTAACCAAAACCTAATTGGTTTGTTCTTGTCTCCTGCCAAACCAATGCAGCAGGTTTTGTCCGAATCTATTCATAACCTTTTGAGATATCATGCTCACAGACAGACAGACAGACAGACAGACAAACAAACAAACAAACAGGGGTGAAAACATAACCCCCATCTACCTCCTGTGTTGGAGGTAGTTACCTGTTTGAGGTGCTTCGTTCGAAGACGTGGATCCATATTTTGGTCACTTGCTATGCTCTCAAGAAGGCGTTCGATGGCGGTGTGCGACGAGGTGCCAGCCTGCTCTTGGAATTCCTGCACAGTGATCTGCCTACAGAACGAGTAGCTCGGTTGCATACTGGAGCTTGCGGCAACATCAGAACAGCACAACTGGAGAAAGAACATGGGAGGAGGGTGGGGGGATGGGGAAACAAAACAAAACAAAGAATATAAGGAAGGTGGGTTTTAGGTAATGATTTAAAAATAATGCATTTTCTTTATTAGATGCTCTTTTCGCTCAAGTCACCCTCATTGGTTTCTGTCATGCACATGGAAATGTTGGACAATGATACACGTATGACATATCGACAGAATGCTTCTTGTATCATGGCCAATCAGTGGTTCATTTGTTTTCTGCAAAATAATTGTGTGCATTGGTTTTTGTTAATGACGTGGCAATTCTTAGTTTTGTGGTTACCAACGAGAGATGATATTTCTCAGTGCTGAAGAGCAAGAAGTGGATAAAAACATTTTTCATCGTCGTTAATAATCGTCATGCTTTTTGACATTAACTTCCGAAACGCTGACACACAATCTGCACCACAATATTAATCAACGCTGAACAATTGGCTTTGTGTGAACGACAAAGATGTTCCTTCAGTGAACGTCGAGTTAATTTTCAAAGTACGATTAAAGGAAATGGACAATGTTTAAACGAAGGAAGCTCGCAGTGATTTCACCGTCTATTAACGGCTCGGTCTATGGTCTCATGGAAATAATCTTTCAATTTTCCATAAAAGTTGAATCTCGTCCCGGCTATAAACTGTCATCCTGGTGTTTCGCAGGCAGGGCGAGGGATCAATGTTTGTGCTGTCCCTCATACGGACACTAAACTGAGTGTCCCCTTTGCTGGAATATGTTGTTGAACATTAAAGATCCCATGGTGACCTACGTTAATAGTAGGCGAGCTATTATCAACACCCTGCACACAAATTTCTGCCCAAACCTACAGAGGGCACTGCATCAGCAGCGCAGCTGCACCCTCAGCAAATGATGCAACCTGCAGCCTTGTGCTGCATAGGAACAAAAAATACAAGAAAAAAAAGTTTACATGATATTTGAAGGCAATGTTGTGAGTGCAACCAGAGAGTTGGTGTCAAAGCCACTCAATGCTCACCTGTTTATACATTTATCGTTTTTAAAAGACTAGCCTAATAATATTTTTTATAAAGCATTGTAGTGAAGTCTGATCCAAATAATTTTAAAGCAATATATGTATTTGTATATTGTAATCAGTAAAATATAGTGTGGTAGATAAAAACATTAGAAAGGAAATAACTTGCACCAAAAACTTTAACCTTTTCACGCTCACGCCGGGGGTATAGCTGTAGCACTCTGTTCTTCGAACAGGCGAGCTAACCAGTTTGTGTCAAAGCCACCCAATATGCTAGCCTGTTTATACATTTATCGTTTTTAAAAGACTCATCCAATAATCAATATTTTTTATAAAGCATTGCCGTGAAGTCTGATTCAAATAATTTTAAAGCAATGTATGTATCTGTATATTGTAATCAGTAACAAGAGCGCAAGTGAGCACAATATACGCCCGAACAAGAAGGTATATACAGAATTGTGCTACTACATGGAAAACAGCATCCTGGTTGCCATGGCAACCACTTTAGATGACAATCGTATGTCGTGACACACCGTCTCCACAGTCTGTACCTATGTACCAAATATGAAACGTGAAAGTTGAAAACTTTGGGAGTTAGAGTGCGGACAGGAACGGATGGAAAACAGCATCCTGGTTGCCATGGCAACCACTTTAGATGACAAACGTATGTCGTGACACACCGTCTCCACAGTCTGTACCTATGTACCAAATATGAAACGTGAAAGTTGAAAACTTTGGGAGTTAGAGTGCGGACAGGAACGGACGGACAGACGGACAGAGAGACAGACGGACGACCGGTATCACATAATACGCCCCGAAATATATATATAGAGCGTATAAAAAAAATTGTGGAAGATAAAAACATTAGAAAGGAAAAATAACTTGAACCAAAAACTTTAACATTTTCACGCTCACGCCGGGGGTATCGCTATAGCTCTCTGTTCTTCGAACAGGCGAGCTAAAAATGGGTTGTGCAAGTTATCAATCACCGGAGTGTTAAAACTGAGATACATCTGAATGTGCTTGTGGAAAAAAACCCCAAAAAAACATGTCGTCGAAAGACCTAATATGATTTGGTTTGCGAATGTACACGTCATGCAACACCAAATAACTGGATTTCATCAACTGAACGTACATGAGTACGTTTACCGCTGCGAGAACAAGATGACACCGACGTTTCGAGCAATAACTCTTCATCAGAGCAAAAGAGCGAGCGAGCATTCCATCGAAAAGAAAATTGAAAACTGCCTTTTCATCATTATGCATTGGCATGTCCATAGCAGGTGTTTGTAGATCACATGGGACACTGAAACAACAGGTGATTAGTTAAAACTCATACATCCTCTCAGAACACACCGTTTGGCTGTAGTGTGCCTACAGGAAGTCAATGTGCACCACCAACAGCTGATTTGTGCAAGGCTATCGTACACAGAAGGATCACGTTTTTGGCGGTTTCCCTCATGAGTATTGTAACGTCCCCCTCTTCCCACCCCACCCCACCTCATCCTCCCTCCCATAAACACAAATGTTTTTTGTTTTGTTTTTTTACAACAATTCAAGTATGGCAACAAGGAAGCAAAGGTGGGTGTGCACCTGTTGGTGATGCAGCTGGAAAAGACGTGCCTCCACAGCCGCACGGAGTCTTGTAGGCACACGGAGTACTTCTTCATAGTGCTCAAGAAGAAACGAAAGCAGGCGATACGCGAGAAGCTCGTCCAAGTGTGACGTGTGAGGGGATCGGAGCACACAACTCCAAAATGTCCGTGTCAGCTGCGTGCACAGAAAGCGAGACCACGGCATGCGTACACAACTTAAGAAAGAAAACACTTCCTGAACCAAGATGACAAGGAAGAACTATCCTTGGATCATCTCCCGGAATATACTTGCCACACCCAAAGACACAACAATATTAAATGCAGCAAATGGTGTCAATGTGTGATGTTCATTTGGAAAATACCGAGGATTCACTATGGTCTACACTTCGCACTTCATGCAAATGTGTTTTTGTGTCAAGAGCAATTTAATTGCCTGGGATTCGCATGGACGAATCGTCTCGGTATGTAGTCGGCTCAAACTTTGAATGGTTTTGCACATCATCCCAAAGATGCTAGCCAATCAATGGGGTCAGGATTTGTGCTCTGGCATGGCATATGGAGGGGGCGTGGGTCATAGATTGACCACAAAAAAAAAAAAAAATAGGACCGCCTGTCCTGAAGCTCACCTGGATCAGGAGCAACAGTAACTCAAACCGCCCACAGACCAACTAAGACCCTGAATTTTTTATGCCGTGAACAAACTTGGGTATATCACAGGTAATGAAGGTTGTGGTCGAGTTTCATTGAAATTTTGTATAATTCGGAGAAGAGAACAAATACCTATTTTTGGGGGGGGTCAAACCACCCATCCCCCCCCCCCAACACACACACACATAAACTCCTTTAATGAGTGCAGATTTTGATGTAGTCAAATTTACTTTGGTAAAACATGCGTGATGACGGTTGTGGTCAAGTTTCAAGTTTCATCAAAATCATGTGTGTAGTTTTGAAGAAGAGAGCAAATACCCATTTTGGGGGTCAAACCAACCCTGCCCCGCCATAGACCGCTTTAATGAGCACATAATTTGATGAAGTCGATAAACTTTGGTACAACATGCGTGAAGAATGTTGTGGGCAAGTTTCATCGAAATCATGTGTGTAGTTTCTGATGAGATGGTAAATACCTTTTTTGGGGGGTAGGGGGGAGGGTCAAAAAAAACAAAACACCGTAGATTAATGAGTGCACATTTTCATGCGGTCAATACACCTTCGCTTGGCATCAGATATGAAGCTTGTGTCCAAGTTTCATCAAAATCGTATGTTTGGTTCAAGCGATAATGACTGAAGTGTTTACGGACTCACTGACTCACCTATGGACACTGTTCGAACGCATAAGCTCATCTGATTAAAGTCAAGGTGAACTAAAAATGACAGAGAAGAGGAGATAGGAGGAGATAGGAGGAGATAGGAGGAGATAGAAGGAGATAGGAGGAGAAAAAGAGAAACAAAGAGAAAGAGAGAGAAAGAGAGAGAGAGAAAGAGAATGAATGAGACAGACAGAGCACCATCTCAGATCATCCCCCATTCTAAACCACGAGATGTTTTTCCCCTGCTGACATCCATCCATCCATTGGGACCATACTCTGTGCAGAGCGTTGGTGCTGCCGAAGCAGTCTGCTTGGCTATTGGGCACAATCCCGGACGGGTCGCCACTCCGACGCAGTATACCAGCATGCTGGCACTCATTTTGCCGACCTCGGAAGGATGACAGGTCGAGTTAACCCCACCTGGTATTAATTCAATAGCTGAGCAGAGTTTGAACTCAGGACCCTCGGATCCCAAGCCCACCACCCGAACCATTAAGCCAACACCAGGCATGCTAACTCCCTCCCAAAATTTTCAGTTTTGACTTCCTGAGAGTTTGCTTCTTTATCCATGCCATACATTCTCCCCTGTTCCTCATCCCTTGTTGTTACGCTCCATCTATTTTGTCCTTCGGCCCTGCTGTTGGCATTTCCCCCTTCTCCTGCTGTTCCTTTTGTTCTGTTGTATCCTGATCCATTCTGTGTTCCATGAACCTTGACTTTGTGTATAAAAACGTCCCCATTACAGCTTCATTACTTATGCGCGAATACGCAATAATCGGTGAAGTCTGATAAACTGTGAGCAGGTTTTTGCATTGCATCACACATTGATGCCTCATGCTGCCTGTGGAGCACCAGGGTGACAGCTTATAGCTGAATCAATATTGAAACCTGGGTAAACAACTCAGAGGTGAATGTGCATAACTTCTGGGTTATCCTACCATTCCATCAAAATAAAGGTAAATTAATGGATGACGTCATTCATACTCACCATGTCTCTGATGTGAAGGTCAGATGGGCAGAGCATGGAGAACAGCTCTGGGTTACGTGAGATGCGGCCCAGGAGGCGTAGCAACAGTTGCAAGCGCCGTCGACTGGCCGGAGGAAAGAGGAGGCTGCTCAGCTGGAGGGCCTCAGTCGCCTGCTCGCTGCCTCTTCGGCTCAGCACACCTGTCATATTGTGAGTCGAGGTGAGTGACTTCCACCAAGCCGGCTGAGCAGACAAACTAAACTTCATTCGTTCAACAATCAGAATATGTTACGTTGATGATTTTTCTCGCTATCTGATGAATAAATATATATATACATTCATTACCACAGGGAACACAGTTTTGTAGACATGCATAAGGAAGGAACAGTGAGTCGTACAGGTTTAACATAAAAAGCTCAGACATTGTTAACATGAAACCCAGGATGTTTACGGTTGCGAGTCAGCCATTATACCTGAATGTTGCCCTTACCGAGAACATTGATGACCAACTCATAAAGTGAATAAGGTATTAAAGGCTCCTTCAAGTTCTGAAAGAACTCTGCGATAGTCTGAAAAACATCCTTTTCAAATCCCGAGTAGGAAGACACCTCGCTGTTATGCTTTGGCCCTAGAGCGTGACAGATGCATGGTACAGATAAGACACAGAAAACATGAAGGCATTCATGCAGACATTGCAATTCAAATTCTGATTGATTTCCCACAACTCCAGAAAGCTCTCATTATTAAAAAAAAAACATAAAAATAAAAAAATATCTAATAACCTTCCCAAAGATGTGCTGCTGTTCAGCTTCCAAAACAAAAACCCAGCCCTTGCAACAATCTTTCATCACTGCTGCCCTTCTCATATCCATCCACCCCGACCTCCCCACACTAAGGTCCCAGGTGCCCCATACCATCTGTAACACCTCTCCCCACACACCCATATTATCCAAATGCCTTTGTGTCTGCTTCCCACAAACCTCCATCAAACGCCTCGTCTCATCCCAATTAGTCCCTTTGTACCTCATTTTTATATTCCCTTTCACATAAATATCCTCTTATATCCACTCACAGTTTGCAAGGCACTTCATTGCAGATATAACCCAGCTGGGAAGCTCATCTGAATGGGCAGAATATACAAAGCAAGCAAGAGATGAATGAAAGGCCTCCATCTGGATATTAAACAATTTCTCATTTGTCGATGGAATTCAAGTTCATAAAAGGTGGAATCTTGCGTTGAAAACAAATCATCAACAGCTCGAGCTGACCCACCATCATAAAGCCCTTAAATTATGACGCCAGAGACGGACGTTAGCCTTTTTACCTGAACATGGATTCCCAGGCTTTTTCGCACAGTGTAAAGTTTAATCTCGATTTTCTCCATACGTCATCAACTCTGACGGCTTTCGTTCCTCAAAACCAAGCATTTCCACAGGCACGTTAATTATCACACACACACACACACACACACACACACACACACACACACACACACACACACACACACACACACACACACACACACACACACACACACACACACACACACACACGATGGCTAATTTGGTGGTCGGGGTTGCATTCGTGGTCTGAAGGTGAATCACGTGAAATCCTGTGTCCCTATTGTGACGGAAGAGGTTTCCGGTTTTGCGAAGATCAAAATCACATTTATTTGAGTAACCTCCTCATTCCAACCCTAATTTACCACTCATTCAGATGTTTATTACTTCTAACCTGCCGTGGAACAACGAAACGTGCATTATAGGCATTGGGTGACGCGATAAATAAAATAATTAAATTAAAAACAAGATTTAAAAAAAATTCGCTTGAAAAAGGAATATTACGACAGCATCTTAAACCAACAATGAACAGACACCTTCAACACCAACCATGACAGGTGGCCAAGTGTTTAGGTTGATTGAGAGCCCCAGCAGTAGGTAGAGGTTGCTCACAATATAAGGAAATAGTCATCTGCTATGACAAAATGGATTTAGGGAATGCTTGCAGACGGGCTACGTGTGACCAATACGCAATAGTCTGAATAACAGGAAGGAGAGTCGAAGGAGCAAAGGGTCAAACCAAATGTGTTTTGCTTGTACGTGCCGACAAACACAGGACGCATCAATTAGTACCACAGCAGAGGATTGTGCTGACATAACCGCTTCTGAGCACGAGGGATGGGGGTCAAAACAAAATAATCAAGCGCAACATAGAATAGGAAACCAAGATGCGATATCATCTGCCTTTCAGCACCTTCGAAAAGGCAAGGATGATGAAGATTAATAAATACATTAAATAAATACAAAAACAAAAAGATAAGTGGCAAGTCACAAGTATAGAAATGGGGGAGGAAATAAAATTAAATTAGAAAGGGACAATTTTTAATTGAGCTGGGATAGACAACGAGTAACGTTGCCCGACAAGTGTGGCAATGTGACTTTACACGTAGGCACTCTCTGGCTTACACGTAGGCACTCCGTTGTTTACACATTGGCGCTCTGTTGTTTTTATTCCGTCGAAATGTCATCTTTCTAATGCACGTAAACATGCAATTAGTCTCGGCATGAGAAATTCAGATTGTTATTCTTCGAGCCTAAAAAGGGCACCTTTCATTTTAAAATTGAGAACGTTTCCGAACCGAGGGCCAAAGGTTGTAAAATAAAACGGGCGGGTATAGAGTGAGCACATCCACATGACAAGGCTGCGAAGAAAAGATAGTAGGTACATAATACCCACTCACTCTATACATTTGGGACTCATGGAAATGAAGAATGACACAGGGTGAACAAGAACGGCACTCGGTAGGGAACACACCTCCGCCAGGCTGAACAGTTTTCGTTTTGTATCCAACTGAGAGGCCTGATCTGGATTTGGACCTGAACCAAAATCGAATCAGTTTGTTTTTGTCATCTCCCTAACTCATCCAAAACTTTTTGTCATAACTCATCCACAACTTTTTGAAATAACATGATATATATATATATATATATATATATATATATATATATATATATATATATATATATATATATATATATATATATATATATATATATATATATATATATATATATATATATATATATATTGGTCCCATCTCACAATGGTGAAGAATCACTTAAAGAAATTAAAAAAAACCTCTCGGATGTGGATCTCCACCAAAATCTAATCAATTTGTCCTCGTCATACACCCAACCTGTCCACCAAATTTTTCCTGAATCAGTCAATAACCTTTTGAGACATCCTGTTCACAGACAGCCAGCCAGCCAGCCAGACAGACATAGGTGCAAACATAACCTCTGTCCACCTTCAATAGGAGAGGTAATGAGTTTCAGGAAATGGGGGTGAAACTTATTCATCCTCCATCATTTTGCTCGTCCATGAGACAACTGCATATGGAGGAAATTTCAAAAAGTTTTCCTTAAATTGGTATCGATTCTGACCTACTATGGAACAATGAAACATGCATTAACTAGAGGGGGAGCACTCGGGAGAGTGCAAAACCTCCGCCGCCAATACTGCTGGGTCACTCAAGTGAACCTTATATCTTATTCATTAAATATGATGTCAACAGTGTTGACAGAGTCATAGTTCTTTTCTCCAACATTTTTTTTTTGGGGGGGGGGGGGGGTTGGAAATCACTTAAAACATGTAAAAATGCAAAAAAAAAGCAAAAAAAAAAAAAAAATTGAAATTTTGTTTAAAAAAAAAAAAGTTTCAAAATTTTTTTTCTCCAACTATTTTTTTTTGGGCGGGTTGGAAATCACTTAAAACATGTAGATATGCAAAAAATTTTTTTCCCCTTTTCTGGGAGGTGGGGGGGTTGGAAATCACTTAAAACATGTAAAAATGCAAAAAAAAAAATATTCCTCTAAATTTTTTTTGGGCGGGGGGGGACCAAGTCCAAAATTTAATGGCATGATCCTTGGACCATACCTAACCCCCCCCCCCACCAAGTTTCGTCGAAATCCGTCGAGGAGTTTTTCCGTAATACTGTTCACAAACAAACAAACAGAAAGGGGTGAAAACAGTAACCTCCATCCATCTTTGAAGATGGCAGAGGTTAAATATGCATTAGGTGACATGATTTTTTTTTAAATAATAATAATTCCAATCCCGACTCTACACAGCAAACTATTGAAGATCTTGTTTATGTTCTTGGAGAGCTCAAACACTACTGTCATGTAGTCAGTCCAAATAAACATTCACATGGCATTATTCCTTAGATGTCTATAGTCACAGTTTTCAAGGTTCCCATCCCCACTCTACACTGTTGGCCATTCATTCATTTTGACAAGATCTTCTCTTGTTGGAGTCACGACACCATCTTGATCATGACAAATAAAATGTGAAAGAAGTCGAATCATCAGGATAAAAGTACAAATCATTGTTGAGATGCTTAGTGAGATCATCAAGATAAACTTATAGTAAAATAAAATAAAATAAAATAAAATAAAATTAATAAAAGGATACAAAGCAGGATGCCATCATGAGGCGTCGAATCAGCAGAAATTGAAACAGGATGACATCTGCGACCATAAATTTATTACATGTTGAAACTGGAGTGTCATGAAAGAAGCTGAACGTGCATACACAGGATGGTGAGCTTTGTTTAATACACTTTCATACTTTGTGCATACACAGAAATCAATATTTCACAGTTAAATTGGTAGCATTCACGTAAGTGATCAAATGTGTGATCAAGGTTGAATGTATACTTGTCTATCTCGAAGCCCTTTATGTACAACGTGGGGAAAAGCTGTCAAAATGACAGGCGCACAGAACTCAACACAACACGGAGGGTTACAATACAGTACACACAAACATGTGAATTACGTCAGATGAATAATTTCAATACATAATATCAGTCCAAAAAAATGAGACTATCCCTGTGGAGGATTAGCAGTGACGAAAACAATTTGTCAATGAAATACACAGTTTTGATGCGATCTTCAAAACATCAATAACAACAAAAAAAAATCTGGCGACTGGCTCGTCCCTTTATTTGGGTGGTTTATAGACAATTGACAATTTCAATCTGGATTACATACAGTCGCCTGCAAAAATATACCCCGCCCCCTTCCAAGGTTTTGATGCCACCTGAGTGTATTTCATGATGCTTTCAAATCAAATTTAATATAGTCTTTACAAACTACTCCAAAGTGATAAAGCTAAAAGAAATGTTGATAAAATATGAATAATTTAGATTAACAGAGACAATCAGATGATTCTCAATTGCATAAGTATTCAACCCCTTTGCCTAATTAAACCTAAATCACTTGAGGAGCAAATTATGTGTTTGAAAAGTTACAAAATAAGTGTAATAGGTTTCACCTGTATGTAATCAGTGGTTTAACTTAAACATTAAGTTCCCCCACTTCTCTAACGAGTTATAAGGTACAACTCACATGGTCAACCAACAAGGTAAACATGAAGACCAAGGAGCTTTCCAAAGAAGGCAGCCATAAATGGTGGAGAAGCACCGTTCAAGAGAGGATTATAAGAAGATATCAAAGTCACTCATTATCGCTTTGAGGACGTACAGTGAAATCAATCACAAAGAAGTGGAAGACCTATCATACCACCCACACACGACCCAGATCAGGTCGCCCATCCAAACTCAGCAGCCGGGCAAGCAAGAGACTGGTTCGGCATATCACTGTAAATCCAACAATGACTTTGAAAGATCTACAAGGCTCTACATCTGAGATGGAGGTCAGTGTTGATCAATCAACAATATCATGTTCTCTTCACGAAGGTGGCCTCTATGGATAGGTGGCAAGAAAGAAGCCATTACCAAAAAAGATGCATCTGAAAACTCAAATGGAGTTTGTGAAAATACATGTTAATGATACTGCAGACATGTGAAGAAACATTTTATTGTCAAACGAGACAAAGGTTGAACTTTTTGGTCTAAATTCAAAACATTACGTCTGTCACAAGACAATCACTGCAGTGAACCTACTCAACACCATCCCTACTGTCATGCATGGAGGTGGCAGCATCATGTTATGGGGTTGCTTTTCATCAGCAGGGGCTGCTAAGCTTGTCAGGATAGAAGTGACAATGGATGGTACAAAGTACAGGAGAATCCTTGATTTAAAAAAAACCTCATTGAGTCAGCCATGAATCTGAAACCGAGTAGGAGATTCACATTTAAGCAGAACAATGATCTGAAACACAAAGCTAAGGCCACACTGGAGTGACTGAATAAGGAGAATAAATGTTCTTGAGTAACCCAGTCAAAGTCCTGACTTGAATCCAATTGAGCATTAATGGCGAGACTTGAAGATTGCAGTCCATCGACGATCCCCATCAAACTTGGCAGAACGAGAGAAATTTTCACATGAAGAATTGGCAAATATTTCATTATCTCACTGTGTAAAGCTGGTAGAGACCTACCCAAAATGACTCATAGCAGTCATTGCTGCAAAAGGTGTTTCCATCGAGTACTGACCTAAGGGGCTGAATACTTTTACAACCAGTGAATTTTGATTAGTACATGTTTTACAGGTATCCCTGACATGTAACCTCCTTAAACTATAAAAGTGTTTAGTTTGATCTCCTCAGTTATTAATTAAAAAGTTAATTTGGAAAAATTGGTTCCACCTAATTTGTGTCATGATGTTTCTACATTACGTGTATCATGTCACGCCGCCTCCAGAAGGGGGAGGATATTACAAGTCTCATCATCAGCCCAACACAACACTTTATTATTCCATACACCCACAACCATTCCCACACCACAACACATCAACACACTTGCACACCATAACTTCAACCCATCATTTTGACACCCTTTAAGTATGTTATTCACAACAGCAAAATAAATGAAGGTTTTAGTGTACAATTTCGGTTTTAGCCAGATTCCTCACGCCAGTAAACATGTTACTTGATGTGGGCGGTGGATAATGCCACAGATCGCTGTCGTGATCACTCCCAAAACCAATAACAATTAACCCGATGTACATACATTCAGCAAAAGCATGTGTGCAGTTTTTGTGGATATACCGTAATAGCGGAGTATGCTTACACGTTGCTGCATACGAACCATGTTTCCCCATTGTCTCGGGTCGCTCACCTGCATTTGACTTTTCATTTACAGATTATATCTGATGGTTCTGCGATTTTTCCTGGCATATCAGCTTCGATGTCCATCGGCATGCAAAATTTCCTTGCTTCTCCATTGTCTCAGGTCACTCACCTGCATTTTTTTTTTCGTTTATTAATTTTCTTTTAGTTGTATTTTTATTTACAGATGCTTTCTGATATTTCTGTGATTTTTTTTTTCCTGGTGTGTCGGCTTCGATGTCCACCGGCATGCAAAATTTCAACTTTCTACGTCACCCAGAAGAGCCTGATCTTTAATATCAGTCAGTGGTTAGAAAGAGCTTTAAATATTAGATATCGTAAAACGCATGGTGGTTATATACCTGGGATCATTCCAATTACACTGGGCCGTGGACCAACACCCAGGCCTGAGGCCTGAGGCCCGTCTGTGCTGCTTCACGCCGAAGTTCCTCCCGAACACCTAGTCCTGAAGTCACTGAGCAGAGCCAACTCCGTGCTCCGGCGGGTTGTTATAATATAAGCAATTTATTACAAGCGAGGGCGGGGAAAAGCACGTGGCACATTAATCAAAGGGTTTAATACAAAAGCAATATGTACAACAAGGGAAAGCAAGGATCGATGAGGTGTGGCAAAAGAAAATGCACGTATGTACAAAGGAGGACGCAGTGCAGAACTAAACCGTCCAGTACTTCTACAATCTTAACTTGTATAACATGACCATCAGAATCATTCCCGAGGAAGGTGAGAGAGCAAAGAAAGATAAGATAAGAAAGAGGTGTTTGCGACCTCCTTGTTAGATCGCGCGGTCGACAGACCAAGGCTTCCCAGTCGCTGAGGAGGGGAAAGGGGGGAGGAATACTGAGGGTGTCTATCGTGCATGGTCGGAAGGAGGTGCAAAATGAGGGGCGCAGTGAATGGCAGATGAGGTACAAAGAGGAAGGTGTAAATATGTGGATCAGGGGGTTTTGGAAATAAAGAAAAGAACATGTGAGGATAGGTCTAACCTGAGAGCAAAGAGTTCTAAGCGTGTAAGTGTTTAACGGACAAATACTGCACTCGGCCTGGCAGCTGTCATCACGCTCGTTCCTCACTCCATTCCACTGGCCCCGTTCCTTCAAGCTCCCCATATCATGACCCTAAGAACACGAAGAGAGCGCCAGAGAACCAACCGTGCCTTTATAATCCCCCAGCAGGGGTGGCGCTTGGGAATGGACCAAGAGGAGCGATGGGTGTTCTCCAGCGCCCTCATTGGTGTCCAGACCATTACCCCAGCGCGAGCTCCACCATGTGAGGTTTGGCAGCAGAAATGCCCTCACTTGCCCTGAACTCAGCTACGCGACTGAGTTCTGAGATGAGCATGGCGCCGAGGCATTTTATTGTGTTCTCCAGCCACGAACACAGACTGGACACTAAATGAGGACCATATATACCATATATACCACAATCGGGCCATCTATACCACATTGAACTGAGCAGAGTGCACACTCGCACCCTGAGCTCGATGCCAGAACGTCCAAACCCAAGCACCCAACATGATGCGTGTGCTACCCCCAGTCTCCTGATGGGCCAGAGAGAGGCGGTGAACGTCGGTGGTGACGGTGGTTGAGTGATGGCTGCGGTGATGTAGCGTAGCAGTTGATTATGGCATGGTAGTTCATGGTGGTTGAGGTGTCGTGGTTGTAGCAGATAATGACGATGGGAAGCGAGCTTAGGTTGTGGCCGAAGGTGTGGGGAAATTATTATGAAGGCGTTGCGGTGGTCGGAGGAATGTTGTAGCACTGTGGTTCGAGTATGGTGAAGGTTGAAGCGAAGCATCTGATGGGTAATGGCATGAGGTGTGAACATGAAAGGACATGCACATGCTAATGAGCTGCCTGTTGCTGTGATCTGCATGCTTGTGTGATAGAGAGGTCATGTGTGCAAAGTAAAACATATAAAGAATGGGAACAAAGACCCGCCTGAAGCCCACGCAACACATATGACCCATAAACCCATTACACATAAGGGAAGGACTATATAAAACTAATACAAATTAAATAACTGTTTCAGGCCCACGACAGGTTGTGTGCCACTGCCTTGGGGAGTGACAGATTCACAGAACTGTAACAATATAATATGTATGTATGTATATATGTATATATATATATATATATATATATATATATATATATATATATATATATATATATATATATATATATACATATACATATATACATACATATATATACATACATATACATATACATATACATATATATACATATACATACACACACAAACACACACACAATAGCAAATTAATACAACCCCTGATGATGTGAATACCAAAAGATGGGTGGCGGGGGGGGGGGGGATGGGGGAGAGAGCGGGGAAAGATGGGGGAATGAGGAGGGGTAGGGAGCGAGGAAGGAGGGGGGAGGAGCAAGGAAGGATGGGGGAAGAGAAGGCAGACGTGCGGTGGAGCATTAATTGTGATTCATACAGTTTCATCAAAATGATTCTGCATAGAATAACGGTTAAGATGGAAACAAAATAATGTTACAAATCCATTTTCTACCAGGCACACTATAAACACCTCATCGAGACAACCACTGTTCGGACAGACAGACAGACAGACAGACAGAGAGAGAGAGAGCAGAGAATGGTATTCTTCACACACACACACACACACACACACACACACACACACACACACACACACACACACACACACACACACACACACACACACACACACACACACACACACACACACACACACACACACACACACACACACACACACGCGAAAAAGAGCTTCGAGACCTGGGGGGGACTCCGTCCCACCTTCTGAAACCCACATATGGAGACTATATGCTGTGTGGGCCCAGGTAGTCACAGTTATTATTTATCCTTTCCATCATTAAAATCACATACTATTTACTGATTTTTGTCAGGTTTTTTTTTGGCTGTTTTTTTAAATAATTTTTTTTTCCACCAACCAAACCTTTGTCCATACGTACCTTGTTGATTTCCAGAGGTACAGTACTGGACAAACGTATCTTGTAGAACTCACGCATTAAAATGATCATGGGGCCAACAGTCCTACAAAGATCAATATCCACGATGACGACGATGTTGTTTTGAAAGGAAAAGCCAAAGATTCACGAGTCTTTACTTTAAAGCACAAATGGAAATAAGTAATATTGTGGAGATGAAAGAACACACATTTTTGTATTATTATTTTTTTGGTATACCTTGCTGAGGCTCATGTGAGAGCTACCACACAACGCACAGCAAGGGGGGGCTTGAGACAAGAGTGGCAGGAGTGGGAAGGACAAAATAGTGGGGAACAGAGACATTAGGAGATCTGTGGAAGGGAGAGCGATGGGGCGGGGAACATGGGGAATACAAGATGGACATTACAGGGACTTTCAGGAAGGAAAGCAGGGAATTTGAAGGAGGTGGGCTTGTGTGGATTATCGGGGGTAGAAAAGATCGAGGATTTGGATGGGGGATGATGAGAGGTGGTGGTGAAAAGCTGTTTTGAAGGCCTGGAGGGAAGAATGGGATTGAATAGAGTGAGGGAGTTTATTCCAAAGACGGTAAAAAAGAGGAATGAAAGAGTGAAGATGAGCAGTGATTCGTGATTTTGGTAGTTTTGCCAGAAGGGGGTTGTTGGCGGACCTTGAGCGCCCTGTGGAAATGTGGTGGGGACAAATCGCAGAGAGAGAGCAGGGGGGGGCAAGGCTGGAGAGGAGATGGTAGAAGACAGAAAGACCACCGACCAACCTGCGGTGATAGAGTGAGAGGCCCAAAGACTCAGCCTCATTGCGGGAGATGCCAATGATCCGAAATGCCTTGGTTTCTACAGCGTGAAGCCGAGAAAGGTGGGAGGCAGGAGCACCAGCCCAGAGGGGAGAGCAGTACTCCATCAGGCTGCGGACAAAAGCTTTGTAAGTGGTCAGGAGTTCAGATGGGCCGAGGAAGGACTTTGCACGATGGAGGATTCCCAGTCGGAAACTGGCTTTGGAGGCGAGGTTTGAAATGTGGCTTTCCCAGGAAAGGTCATGGCAGATAGTGAGACCCAGAAGCTTGAAAGAAAGGTCTTCTTCCAGAGGATTGTTGAGAAAGTGGATGGGGGGGTTTCTAAACGGTCCTTTCGAAGAGACATAGTGAGAGTGTGAGATTTGTCCGGATTGAAAGACATGTTCCACGTGTTGGACCAGTTTGTGATTTTTATCCAGATCTGCAGTGAGCGAAGAAGTTGCTGCTTGCCGGTCTGAGGGATGACAGATGGTACGGCAGAGGGTGGAGTCATCAGCAAAGAGATGTAGAGGATTTTCCAGAGTCAGAGAGATCATTGATGAAAACCAGAAAAAGAACAGCGCCCAGAACGCTACCTTGAGGAACTCCAGCCTGGACAGGAAGAGGGGATGAAAGAACTCCATTTAGGGCCACACGTTGACTGCAACAGGAGAGGAAGTCTGCGAGCCATGAGTGGAGATGGCCTTGGATACCATAGGAAGAGAGTTTGGTGAGCAGGGCAGGGTGCCAGACTGTGTCAAAAGCACGTGATATATCCAGGGATACGGCTCGGATTTCCTGTCTGGCATTGAGGGCTTCCATCCATTGTTGGGAGAGCAGAAGCAGCATATCCAGGGTAGTTTTTAGCAATATCTGGATTATCGAAAAGTGCTGGGTCCACAGTGACAGCTAGATTTGTTACCACAGAAGAAGAGAGTGGTGATCACCAAATTTCACTCCTGGGATTTTCGCTTTTTAAGACCAGATAGTGGTGAAGGACCAGAATGAATGCAAGATGAAAGAATCAACATGGACGTAGACGCCGTAACTCCACTTGAGCCATTCTTGATAGGTGAACCGGCAAATGTGCTGACATCGTGTTCAAATGTTCAAGATTAATGGATGAAAAAGGCTCGAAAGATGAATCTGAATTAATGGAGTTAATGCAAATTGAAAGAGTAGACTTGGATAGGCACACAGTGCCTCCATAAATTGGCCATGCTCTATTGGGCAAGGATGGAAGGTTGTAATCATGAAGAGAATTCCAGGAGCCATTGTAACGACAAGTGACAGCTACGTTTCAGTTCGACAGAGCACGTATATACATACTGTACAAATCTGAACCTTCCTCACAAAGCAAGAGAGCCCTACCCATGGTAAGTGAGTGTGTGTAAAGAAGAACCACTCATATGTGAGAAGGGTCATTCCATGTCAAATCATCAAAGAATCTGCCGTCATCTCTCAGATTTTTGTAAAACTTTGGGAACCAATTGGGACCCATGAAAAACGGCAAGAACTCAAATATTTTTGCTAACACCCTCTTAATTAGTGAGATACAGACTAACGAACTTTGGACCAATTAGCACGATGTCGCGAATTCAAATGGCCATATCTCTAAAAGTATAACACCGAGAGAGCTGGTTTTGGTGTCATTTTAAAGGTATTTTCATGCCCTATGAATTTGTCTGGGCAACATTTTCCTACCTCCAACCACAAAAAAAAGTTATCACAAAATATAAACTTCAATCGTGAATCCCCCAAAAATGTATCCTTCAAATTTCCTCAAATTCATCCCAGAGGTACCTTATGATGTCAAGAAGTTTCCACATAAGTTTTGTGATGGGCACTCCAATAGTTTCTGAGATATGAGCAATAATGTACATGTACGTATGGCATATAGGTTCGAAAATCAGCATTTGTAATGTATTATACAATCATTCTAACCTAGCCATGAGAGGGAACACAGGGAACGACCATCAATTGCTTTGAAGTATCATATACTTTCATTTTCAACTGGGCCTGAGGGGAAGAAACAAGTGCTGCTGTTGCTGGATTGAAGAGGAAATTGAAAGCCTAAGTCAGGTTAGTGAACACTGTGTACTTGAACTCACTTATTGATTGTATAATACATTACAAATGCTGATTTTCGAACCTATATGCCATACGTACATGTACATTATTGCTCATATCTCAGAAGCTATTGGAGTGCCCATCACAAAATTTATGTGGAAGCTTCTTGACATCATAAGGTACCTCTGGGATGAATTTGAGGAAATTTGAAGGATACATTTTTTGGGGATTCACGATTGAAGTTTATATTTTGTGATAACTTTTTTGTGGTTGGAGGTAGGAAAATGTTGCCCAGACAAATTCATAGGGCATGAAAATACCTTTAAAATGACACCAAAACCAGCTCTCTAGGTGTTATACTTTTAGAGATATGGCCATTTGAATTCGCGACGTCGTGCTAATTAGTCCAAAGTTCGTTAGTCTGTATCTCACTAATTAAGAGGCTGTGAGCAAATATATTTGAGTTCTTGCCGTTTTTCATGGGTCCCAATTGGTTCCCAAAGTTTTACAAAAATCTGAGAGATGACGGCAGATTCTTTGATGATTTGACATGGAATGACCCAGAAGCCAGTGAGAAGGATGTCATTACATAAATCTTAACAATGGTGAGGTTCACATGGACCACAGTTTTGGCAGAACATTCAAGGAGCTTCATTTCCTGATGATTCTTGATTTAAAAAAAAAAAAAAATCGGACCTTCTGTCCTGAAGCTCACCAGGATCAGGAACAACAGTCACTCAAACCCACCACACACCCCCTTAGACCCTGAATTTTTTTATGCCGTGAACAAGCTATAGTCGATCAAGGATAATGAAGGTTGTGGTTAAGTTTCATCAAAATTGTGTGTGTTGTTTTGGAGAAAAGAGCAAATACCTATTTTGAGGGTGTTAACACCCCCCCCCCCCCCACCCTCAACGAGCGCAGATTTTGATGGTCAGTACACCTTCGTTAGGCATCAGAAGTGAAGCTTGTGGCCAAGTTTCATCAAAGTAGTGTGTTTGGTTCAAGCGATAATGACTGAAGTGTTTATGGACTGACTGCCTGACTCACTCACTCACTTACTTACGGACACTGCTCGATCGCATAAGCTCACCTGACTAAAGTCGAGGTGAGCTACTAATTGGGTTTATGTTGTTTGAAGAAATGAAAAAAAAATGATAGAATAGAAAACAGACAGGGGGGCACTGTTTGTAATGTGTGCAATACTGAGCAACTTGCACTCTATGCAAACATATTGTCACGTGTACAGCCCGAAAGTCAACCACATGGCCACAGCTGGCATAAAGGTAGAGCATGCCGGAAACTAAGTCTCAGAATGACATGACATGAGCACCAGCCGGAAGCTCAATTTGGTTGCAAATGCTGGAGCGGAGAATGCATTAGCGAAGCGAAAGATGTTCATACCATGTCGGCAATTAATTAGGGCAATTGGCACAATCAAGAATGTCAGGGATTTGTCAAACATACCAAATGGTTTGCATGAGAAAGAACAACAGGGAGACGAGCATGTGGACCTTCGGAAAAAAAACAAACGAACAAACAAACACTTTATTAAGCACAAGACAGAACAAAGAGAAATCCTGGCATGAAGACACAATAAATAAACACTTAAATGTACATATCAACGAAAATCCCCCAAGGAAACAAACAAACACACAAACACAGACACACAAGTCTGTCCTACTTCTCTCACAGCCACGAACATCTCACAGCCACCACAGCCTTTTCCACTTCCCCTGACCCTGAGGTGTTTCCATCAGAGGCAAGCGGACATCAGCCAATGGTGTGCCACACTTGTGCATACGAGCACCATCATGACCAAATGACAACACCAATCCGGCAACAATTAACGCCTTGGTCGCCAAGCAGAGTGGGCCAAAGATGCGCAGCCTTTGGCCTACTCTGCTTGACAGCTACAGAAAAAAATGTATTTAAAAAGTTAACGAAATGAAAAAAAAGAACCACACACATGCGCACGCGCACACGCAAACACCAGAACCACTTGAAGACAGTTTAAACATGTGCCACGTAAGTAGGGCAATGCATCCTCGGAGGTGACAAATTTTGCCAGCCCCATTTTCCCCTCACTCACTTCACCTGACATTTTTAAAAAATAGCAGCCATTATGTGCTAGTAATGTATCCACATTTTAATTTAGTGGATAAAGGGGTGGGGGGGGGGGGGAGGATGAAAATAGCAAATCAAAATGAACACTTATGGAGATCAAATCATATCATAAGGATAACATTAATGGTGTCATACCATGCTTGTTGTGTAGCAGAACAACACCCTGTTTGTTGGTGACCGATATATTGTGCATGATGTGCTTTGGGTCAACTGCAGCACAGTTGAGCAGCCCAGTCAGAGATTTCAGTTCCATGGTGCTCTGCAGACTTGCACACAACATTCAGATTGCACTTATAATCTCCGGAGGAAACATTCGACGGAAACTTCATTCACGTGTGGAATAAATTAATGAAAGAAAAACAACCAACCAATGGATGGCCAACATATGGACGAAAGGAGGGGGGGTATGAGAGGGTGGAGCGAGAGGAGGGGGGACGAGAGGGGGGCGAGATGTAGGAGGACGAGAGGATGAGAGGGGGGAAGACGAGAGAGAGAGAGAGAGAGAGGGAAGAGACGAGAAAGAGGGGGGGAGACGAGAAGGGGGGGGAGGTGGAACGAGAGGCACATACTGTTCAAGAGTCGTAGTTTTCCACACATCCTCCACGACAACCGACATTATGGGCTGCTGGGGCACGTAATGTGCTCGAGACACTGCCATGCTGTGTCTCCTCAAGGTGTTAGGCGAGGCAAAAGAGGAGATCGCAGGCCCGACTTCCATCTCGTCGCCTGCTGCCACACTGTGCCGTTTCGGCCAATCCTGCTTTTCAGATTTCGGGTTTGGAGAGAATGATGAAATTAAATTGAGCAATATGCCATGAATTGGTGAAAGAAATGAGCACAAGCAGAAGCACCTGTAGGATGCAGGAAGTATGGGAAGAAGGAGAAGGGTATGCTAAGGGTACACAATAGACTATAGTGGGAACGGGAAGAAAATGTAACGAGGGCAGGAGTATAAATAAATAAATAAATAAAATACCTCGTAGGAATGAAGGAGATGAGCAATCTCATAGGGTGATCATTGCAGCTTTGTTTCCTTTAATCTTATAATAAAGCAGAACGGTGTCTGTATGTCTCGTAACTACTCACAGACAATTGGCCAATCAATACCAAAATTTCAGGGTATAGTCAAGGGATCCCAACTTAGGTTTTCCACAAAATATTTTTCAAAATATTTTTTATAATTTTTTTTGTTTGTTTGGGATTTCTCATTGCTGCTATTATTTGGGTTATTTCTCCATTGTAGAGGACCAGTGTGGCAAAGAAGGGCACTCCCGCCCAGAGGGTGGGTGTACCCGCGATTGTTTTTGTACAGTCCCGGAAAGTCCTCTTGAACAAGCCTGCAGCATGAAGACAGCCGATTGATCTCCCAGGAGCGACCCAGAGATCCCCCACATCTAACATGGTGTACCCCCACCTTCACAAGTCAGGGACACAACGGAGATGGAGATGGAGATGGAGACGGAGACGCAAGGGCGTAGCCAGAGGTCCAAAAGCGATGAGGCGATTTAGGAGCAATACCTATTTAGGTATTGTGATAGGAGTGGAGATAAGAGTATTCAGAGCACTGCTGGGTAGCTTTGATAGTTTACTCCCCAGGGAGCTCAGATGGCCAGAGGGCTCAGGCCAGATCATATTTCAGGAAATGAGCGACGAGGCAACTGCCTCGTCTGCCTCAGCCTGGCTACGCCCTTAAGACGGAGAGAGAGCCGGTCCATGGGGACCAATCGGCATTCTGACAGTGACCGCGCTGCCCTGACGAATCCGGGCAGCAGGGAAGAAAAGGGAAGATTTGGTCCCCGACTTGCGTTGGGGTACAACAATTGTGAAGAGGCGTCCCTGAGAGTTGTTCATAATGTAACTCAGCAAGTAGAGAACCTTTCCAACTTGAAAAAGCAACAATTAACTTCGTTAACAGATTTTCAACATACTGCAAAACCAAATAATCAAAGATCAAAGCTCAATTTCCAGTAGTAACTAACAAATGGCTTTCTGCTTAAAGTCTAAACTTTAAAATGACAAACTAGAAAGTGGAATTTAACATGAATGCATCAATGGATATGCCTCCACCTGTGTTCGATGTCAACCCACTGTTACATTTGATCTCGATTAAAAGGTCACATTAAAAATTAAAGGCCACATGAGAGTGCGAGAGAGAAAAGAGAGATAAGTCGAAGAGAGAAAACACCAGATGCTTCAAACTCAGGTGATGATTTGCAAAATTATTTTCATAGGGCACATGACCTTTGACCTTTTGACCTCAAAAATCTAATAATTTCATCTTTGCATCATAGTACACAATTGTACCAAATTTGGTAAAAAAAATCCCTTAATTGGTTCACAAGTTATCGCGATAACAAAAATCTGCTACGCATGCACAGCCAGCCAGACAACCCGAAAACAAAACGCCTCCGGAGCCTTCGGCTGCAAAGGCATAAAAAGGGCCAGACTAATAGGATATTTGGTGCACATCTATCGTGCAGAGACCATGGTGGCATCTCTGTCGCTTATAACAAGAACGAATCCACCTGAACTGTCAAAACCCACACGTAATTTTCACTCCATTGCAGCATTTCAGTAATTACAGAACAGAAAGCCCAACATGTACATATTCGGTCGCATAACCTTTGACCGATACCTGCAAATAATCTTATCATTAATCTTTCGTTGTGAAAATTGAACACAGGAAGGTGTTTAAGGGCAAATTGTTTACATCGTAATTTGTTGTCATCCAACCAATCAGAATATGCCAATCAGTATTAAACCTATAAAAGCACCCGCAATGATACGAGCTAGTACGATGCCCACCAGTAAGAGTGTGAATCTGGTCGAGGATGCCAACATTCAAGTACTGCATGACAAGAGTGTAAGTAACTCCGTTTTGACTGACAATGGATATTCGATGTAATAGGACTGTTGACATCAGCTGCTTGTAATTCGTAAGGCCTGGAGCTTCACTGAAGGACAGGAACGCCCTTTCATGTGTAGACGGTAGAGAAGCTGATTAATAAGGACCACAGTTACACCTTCATAATAAAGACTTTGATGCCATATCATGGGCAGCGATTGGAGAGCTAACCCCATAGCTTAATGGGATTATGATGAAAACCGAAATGCATACAGATCAGGAATAGTTTAAAGCTTGAGTGGGAGGACAGCAGTGAGACAGTTTTGGCTGAGAGAGCCTCATACACAGACGCATCACCGTTAGGAGGGCAGTAAAGCAGACACACAAACAATGTTTTTTTTCTGAAGAGAGGAACTGAACCTAAAATACTCCATATAGGTAGGAAAGGGGTGGAGAAGGGAGGAGCAGGGGTTTTGGGGGAACAGAGCTCTCGACGTAGACTTCAACACCATCAGCAAGCCTGAGCGTTGGCTTTGTCAAAACAGATCATGGAAAAAACAGGAAGAAGGATGAACATGCTCAGTACATCCTGCGAAACACAGCAAGATAACATCTGAAAATGTCATGGCAGCAATAATGTAAAGAAAAACCCAGAAGGTTGGAACATATGCCTCTGGTGTGTGTGGATCATATAGTGCGAGTTACATGGTGGACATCTAGGTAGGTAGGGGTGTAAGGAGGCTACAAGGAGTGGTGGTGAGGTGAGAGAATGGGTTGGTAGGGCATGAAAGGTAGTGATGTGGATGTGAGGAAGGCAATGGGGATATGAGGGGAGGCTGGATTTATTCATTGTAACCTCGTTTATTTCAGCGGACCAATATTAACAACGTGGTTGCACACATGATGGCTGGAGTGAATAGCGACATTATGGGATAATCAATGAAAGGCTGTGCTCTAGCTGCTTGATTAATTATTTATTTTTGATGGGTATATGTATATTCTACCAAGAGATTAGGAATGAAAAGCAGGAGTACATATTCTGCATTTTCGTCATCAAATCCTGTTTGTTTGATTCGATACGTATCAGCACTTCAATTTCTCCATTACCACATATGTGAAGCGAGTGTGCGAGCCCTCCCGCTCTGCGACGCCTCACGACATCAACCTCCTGCTTGCGCTAATGGGTGCTCATTAAGGTAAAAAATAGAGTACCTGAATCGAAATGAGGTATATGCCAACTTTAACTGGATCATTTCGGAAAAAGGGGGAAAAAAATGTACTCGGGATGACTCACTCGTGCTAAGGAGAGAATGAGCTGCGTTATTTAAAATGGGGATGGAACACGGGAGGAAAAAAGGCTGCGGCCTTTACGGAAAAAGAAGCGAGGATGTTGTTGCTGGGTCGAGTAAAAATAATATGTGGACTTATGAGCCAATCGATGAGAGCGTCCTGATGCCAATTTACCTGCCGCAACCTCAGCTCACGCAACACGACATTGTCTTGCTATGCATCTCGTTACAGTGAATTATCGCCTCCATGTCGACCATTGTTTTTTAACCACCCCCACACAACCTCAGTAATGCCTTCATAGCATTCCATCGTCTGTGCATCCAGGCATTTATTTAAAGGTCCCATGACACTCAAAACTTTCTGGTTACTTATATATTAACTTGACCTTCCAAGTGAAGAAATCACCCGTGTTTCTTTTTTAAAATAAAAAATGGGATAATTAGACCAATATTTCGAACATTTCTGGTGCTTCTCACAACTTGCTATGCCCCGCCCCTTAAAAAGTTGACTTCAGCGAACCACAGCCTTCACGTCATCTCCAGAATGCGACTCGCACAGACTGGATTGACGAGATGTCGCATGCCGTATAAAGTACGTACAAATGCATTGTGCACATGTGTTTGCTATCTCACTGATCGTCTTAATTCCTGTGATTGTTTCGCGGAAAAGAAATTCTGCTTCTGAGCCGTGTATGCACAACAATCACGCGGTAATTATTTATCCCTTTACTGCCTTGTCGTAGTCATGTACAAATCCAATACATGTATGCACAATAAAGGGCTATACCATGTCCACGAAATATTCAATGTGACTGTTGAACCTTTCCATTAAAAAATAAACTTACAGGGACATACAAGTAAAATACCAAAGATTAATATTGCATCATTCCAAGGCACAAGGAGATAATTTTAAAAATCAAACAATGTGAAAAACCTGCACCCACATTTTGCAGCTTATTGAATTGTTCGTTGAAACCAGCTTGCTGGGATAGTTACGATTCCACATACATGCAAGCCAGGTACGGCTGCACTCAACATACATGGGTTTATTCTAAAGAGAAGGTACTGCTCCCATTGGCTTGCTATTCATTAACATTTAGCCAAAATGCTGTAATAAATGAACAGGGAAAAATATGTTGGCACAACTATGAAAGACAAATTTATCTGTCCTATTACACGGCCTCATAGCCTTGGGACTCTTACACATTGACTTATACATTGTGTGCATGCTAATACAAGTTACTTGTCAACTCCAGAGTCTAGACTAGTCCGATAAATCCGTCGTACGTCCGACAAATCTGACGTGCTGTAGCTTTCTTTTATTATTCTCGTTTCTTCATAGTTTTCTACTGGCGCTACATGACGACAGTAGGAATAAAATAAATAATAAATAAACCAATGTCACCCGCAGACTGACCCGTATCTTGCCAAAAGGTGACCACGTGTGACTTGTTTAAGGTCACACTGAGGTGAACAGAGCTGCTATCCACCAGGAGCGACTCCTTGAGGAATATCTGCCTACGAGAGATTCCGATGAGAATCGTTCTACAGAGTAACCATGAAAAATATGCGTTTGCCTCACAACGTCACCAAATGACGTCATAATGTCTCAAGCTTGACATATCTAGAAAGCACTCATCGAGGTGTTCAATTTGAGGTACTACACGATATGGTTCCTAAAACTTGAAAATTTGACCTTGAGGTCAAATATGTTTGACCTGAGGCGCTAACCATGAAGGTCAAGGCCAATCGCCACCAAAAATTAATCAGCTGAGCGCCAGACCATGAACTATATTCCCATGAAGTTTGAAGACGATCCGATTAAAATTACTCAAAAAATAAGGGTTTCGTCGACTCCCCTGATTTGCGACAAAGTGACCTTGACCTTTGACCTTCAAAATTTTGTGCGCTGAAAGGGACCTCTATAGGCCTCTGATATGCGAAGTTACAAAAATTTCCAATGATAACTGTGCTCTGCAGAAATTTTTTTATACGTGATTACAGACAAAAAAAAAAAAATAATATAAAATAAAAATAAAACATACAAGCTGACTAACATATCTTGCAAAAACTTCGTTTTGGCAAGATAAAAGTGCAACAGAACGTCAGATTTATCGGACTACTCTAGACAATTGTGTCGCAAGGTGTGTTCTGCACACAAGTTTTCATCGTATCCGGACAGCGAGATTGCTTAGTTTTATGCACGGAGAGATACGGCCGATGACATGCGCTGGCCTTGCTTGTGATTCATTCGCCGCGGTGCAACATGTCCGCTCCGCTGCGCTGGTCAGGTCACCTCACTAAAATATTTCTGATATCGAGCAGTATGAAAGTCAAATTTACATTCTTCAATTACGAATGGGATTTAGTCTAACCAGTTGTTATTGCCAAGTCTTCCTTCGATGTCTTCCCGATCATCATGAACGCCGGGAATTTCATCGCCAGTTTCCTCTGCTTGTCCTGCTTCGGGCTCAAACTGGTAAGGCCGTATTTCATTTCCAGCTGCCTGAACTTCACCTCCCGCGACTACGTTATCCGACAATTCTCCATCTGATTCAGACCAAAATCCTTCATTTCTCTCACACTCACTGTCGCTACCAGACAAATGAAAGTCCGTGCCATCCATTATTCAAAACCAAATGTTTGATTTTTTTTAAAGCAGAAATGAACGAAGCGTTTGAGTCGACCAATCGAATGTGGAAACACACAGGAAGCCAATAGAATCACGTAGACCACCAACCCGAGTAATTTACGTGCAGCCTTTGTCGTTCTGGAGATGACGTCATGTGGGTTACGCCCCTTTCAGTAGATTTCGGCAGAATTTTTAGGGGCGTTCACGAAGAGGTTTGTTTTTTTAATTTTACATTATACAGAACGAGTATTGTGAAAAAAACATTGTCAGAACTGAAATCACGATGAAAAACTCCTATAGGACATATATAAATGCAATTTCAGTACTTTTGGGTGTCATGGGACTTTTAAATGTTATAAAACTGAATACAAAGCAAATATGTACTTTGGAATACAAAATCCATACACTGTACAACTGAAAATAATTAACTGCCATTCACGAGTCAGCCACACCTACTGGACTCCCTACAAGTGCCCTGCCGAATATTTACAGATATAGACAATTAATAGTTTGAAACACACACTTTTGATAACGTTTCTGCAAAGATTGCATATAAATCCTGTCATTTATGTTCAGAAATATTCACTCCGAATGCACTTTTTATACCTTTGCAGCCGAAGGCCGAAGGCATTATTCCAATTAAAAGCACATAATAAAGGTGTAATTTACACCTTCGCGCTAGGCCTCCACATAACCTGCTAAACTGCATGGTCTGTCTATATTGTTGCGGTCTCGGGGCTCGAGCCTACAACGAGGAGGAAATCCCTGGTTTCGCTCGAACTCATCCGGACCAGAGGCCACAGGGAGCGAATAACTTCATCCCACGGTGGGTTGAGACGCAACGACGACGCCTACGACACAACTATGAACGCCAATCGAGCGACCACGAGTCCCAGTGTCCGTCCGTCGAACAATCATTTAACTGGAGGTCCCGTGGCCCCCCCGACCGGGAAACGCACCCTCGGCAAATGTGCGACCTGAGCTGTAGCGCGAGCACACGCCGGACCTTGCAAACCGAGCCGTCGGGAATCTCAACCTCCCCAGCTATCTACATGCGGACAGTGCTAGACCAATGGTGGAAAAGACGGACACAGACAGATCTGAAGTAGATTCAACAAGTACAGGTGTATTTACACAAGTGAGGAGCAGGAAAAAAATGGGGGGGGGGGAGTAAAGATTTCAAAGGCACAGGGAGAAACGAGGGTTCAGCAATTTGTGCAGCAATGAGATCAGAAAAAAAAGAGAAAAGAGACACAGAGCAAACTTAACAAGCACCTTACCTACCACTAACACGGTACATGGGCCCGGCATTCACAACCGCTATCCAACGCTGAGGGAGAGAAGTGGGAAGAAAAGCTGTGAGGTGTGTTGGTGCATTGGTGCTTTGGTGCGCGTGTGTGTGAAAAGGGAAACCGAGTAAGGTGCAGCAGAAAATATGTGTGAGAGGATAGCCAAAGTGAGACATCCTACCAGATGTGTCTCTAGTACAGTTTGGTTTCAGTCATATTAATCGGCTTGGCTCCATCCACACCCACCCTCACAGCTTCGGTTCCTCACTTGTGATGACAGTTCATGCGGTAAAAACCGAAGGGGCAAAAGTGCCAAGAACCAGCAGCGCAACCTTCACAGAGCGAGCAACGTAGTGGTTCTATGAGAGGATGGAGCGAGCGTGTCCGACCCCGAAGAAAGAGAGGATGTCCAGCGCCCATCAAAAAAGAACAGAATTAATGACGTTGCGCCTCAGGGAACAGTGTCCGGCTCCCGTTGAAAGAGTGTCCGCTCCGGGGTTCAATCTTTCAAAAGGCCGGCCTGGAAACTTCGAGAATGTGTGCATCATTAGGCGGGGCGTGTGCGCAGATTGGTGTTCCGCGTCCCTAGCCCCGCCCATTCAAGTTTCTGCAGCGGGTCCTCCCAGTCGTAAGAGTCGGACCTCGCTTGCCACCGCTTAAGGCGAGCGAGCATTCGGCTGGTTCGAGGTGCGCAAGAATGATTATGGGGGAAACGAACGGAGCTGATCTCTCTCATGTCAATGCTGACCAAGCATCGCCCAGGCACCTGATAGCTGTCATGAAGGCTTACATTGGGGGTAATGGTTGAGGGTTACGGGATAAGGGATCTCTTTTAGAGTGGGGGAGTTTGAGGTTATGTAACCGCACTTAATATCTTGATTGCCTTACGTGTGTGTGGGAAGAGATCGTGTCAAACTGCAGTCTGAATTAAATAAAAGTGTGCACTTATGTGTGGAGAGAGAGAGACGGAGACGGAGACGGAGACGGAGACGGAGAGAGAGGAATTTGATGATCAAGAGAGAGGGAGATTAACGATAAAGAGAATGTAAGGAAGTGATCAGCACACACCCGCATCAAATAGCTGCCAACACCTTGCCAACAACCTTTCATGTGCAAATTAAAAATAGGGAGTGAATCCTAATCTACCCGTTCCAATGCAGTTTGGATCCCACTGACCCATCTAAAGGTAAGGGACTATTCCAAACATTTAGGCCTAAGTCACATTTGTTCTACGGCGAGGCTACGGCGGCCATACGCCCTCTGAATTGACAGAAATGTGCGGCGGCCGCAGAATTTCTGCGGTGACCTCAGGGTGGCCCTACGCCGTTTGGCTATATTTTACAGGTCGTAAGGTCGCCGTGGAATTATAGCGCGGAGTTATAACTTTTTTCATTTCTACGTTGGCCGTAACAATTCAACACGCCGAAACAAAAGAACTGGTAAAAAAAAACCCACTCCTTCCCGTCCGTCTGGCCACACGTTCGGCTTAGGGCCCCCCTGCAGTCCTCCTGCGGTCGCCTTGCGTCTGCCTTGAAAATTCTATGGCCGCCGCAAGAACGTCCTAAGGTCACCGTGCGACATCAAATCAAAGACCGTACGGCACCACCACGTTTTCGGTCTCCACAATTTGTAAATACGCCATGCGGCTCCCCAAAAAATAAAAACACATGTGACTGCTACATTGTGTGACCGTGGAAATACTGCGGCCGCCATATAATTGCTAGTGGTCGTAGATTTTGGAGACCCCACGGCCGCCGTGGCAAATGTGACTTCGGCCTTATTACGGAAATAACTACGCTGAAGGACCTACGCGTTATGAGCGCACATTTACAATCGTGGTTTCTCAAAACCGCAATACTATATATCCTAGTATTGAAACCAAGATGCACTGCACAATGTTGAGGCTCATACAAGAGCTAACACACAGAATGTACAAAAATAGGAGCAGGAGACAAGATGGGCAGGAAAGGGAAGCACAAAACAGTGTTGAACAGAGACATGAGGATATCTGTGGAAGGGAGAGGGATGGGGTGGGGTACACGGGGTAAACAAGATGGACACTACAGGGACTTCCAGGAAGGAAAGCAGGGAATTTGAAGGAGGTGGGTTTGGGGTGGATTAACAGGGGGCAAAAATATCATGGTTTTGGATGGGGGAAGATAGATGATGGTGAACAACTGTTTCGAAGACCTGGAGGGAAGAGTGGGATTTAAGGGATTGTGGGAGGTTGTTCAAAGGTTTGCAAACAAATTCGCTCTGACACTTCGCTTCGGATCCAGAAGTGATTTTTTATGAGCTTTGGAGTTGAACTGCATCATCCTGCACGGCGGGAAACCACACCCAAAATGACACCAAATCGTTCTCGTTGCGGGAAGTAATTCGTTCGGATGGTCCCTTCGTCAAGAGAGCCCACAAGCTCTCATGAAAGTTCCTCCTCATGATTGGGGCAGTCTACGCCGGTCCTTTGCAGAATGCCAGGCTCGCTCACCCAGAATGGCACAACACGAGGCTTTGAGGAATGTCTCGCATGATGCAGCCATCCAGTCAATGGCTAGTGTCTTACTCCATCACACAGGCAAATTCACAGCATGAAACGAGAATTGTGTTGCTGTATTTTGTTGTGTCCAGACTTAACCAGCCAGCGAGACCCCCTTACTCGATCGCGTCCTCCCACACTGTCTCCTCAAACCTCAATCTCTCGCTCCAAACCTCACTTTCCTTCCACCGGCTCCGACGTCACGTCCATTAATCATCCACTCCAGGGGCGTGGTTTCTCCAGCCATCACCCCTAGAGGCGGGGCTTCCTGCCTGCTTGGACGTACAGCTCGGTTGTTGTTGTTTTAAGAATGTGATCCCTTTTTATTGCCGGTCTTGAAATGCAAAAGCAGAAGAAAAGGTCACAAGGGGCAATCACAGATTGGAGGAAATTATCCTCAATCCCTACCTAATTTAACACAGCACCACCCCCGACTGGTGGCAAGTATCACTTAAGCTCACAGTTTCCCTACTCAACTTACATCGAGATATCTCGTACTCATCCACGGGCCATGCTACTCTACAATCCTAACTTTCCTATGAAATTCCTCCATTTACCCCAGAAACATAACAGTATTTTGCCTCATCTGCAACTAGAGTTCATAGAACACATTACTCCATGCTGTCTTTAGAAACAAGGACATGGGCGAGGTTGACGAGTGGCAAATTTGATTGGTCACGATGACGTAAAATGACGTAATATTTTGTCCAAGTACTGCGAAACAGAAGGGTTTTGAAAGTGCGAAAAAGGCGATTTGTGTTCTTCAGTGTTTAAGTAAATAATTCAATTGAAAAGAAATAAAGATATTAAATGTTTGTAGGGGAAAATAATAATAAAAAAAACATTCGGAAGTTTAACACCGTTGATGCACCGTCTTTTACACCACCTTATTCAACACGTTACACGAGTTATTCATGCCCTTTATTGGCCACAAACAACAGGCACGAATAACTTATCCTTAAAAACAGTAAGTTTCCCGTTTGGAATAATTTTCAATTTTGTTTGACTGCCAGACAGACAGACAGAGTAAAAAATTCTCTCATTCCTCTCTGCACATGTGCGATCGGAACAAATTCAGAGCGGAAATACTGTTAAACCACAGGTTCGTTTTGCAAATAGTGTTTGAAATAGAGTTGTTCCTCGATCATAAACTGACATTTGTAGACAGACAGACAGACAGATAAACAGAAGTGAACCAATTTGCTTAAGCCTGCTTTTCGATTCACGTGCGCAGGGTAACAATCAGCAAGCCTACAATTTCACCAATGGATATAAAATGGTCTTCCATGAGCCTCGACTCGCATAAATAAGCGTATGAAATATGACCAAAGTGATGCAGTTGATGAAAAGATTACCGTTTATGAATGTTCAGCTCGGGGGACAGCTCACACTGCACGTATTAACCCTGGTAAGCAGATGCAATATTGCGATAATATAATAAATGTGATAATATTTGGGTGGAGAAAGACGGTCCTTTGTCCATGCAATGCTTTACCTTTAGCCGGGGCCAAATTCTAGCGCCAGAGCTTGGGGTAGCAGATCCTTTTGCTTTTGAAGTACTGCTGGGTCGGGAAGTAGGCCACGGAGCGTTGCACCGAGTTAATACAGGGCGCTTGGGTGATCGCTTCATCGGAGATGATCTTGGAAATCTGTATAAATAAAAATAATAATAAATATATTTTAAGCCTTTTCGGATTTTATAACACAAAGATTAAAATCAAAAAAGTGAATAAAAACATACAAAATGCTAAAACTCAGGTAAATATTTCAAAAAAAAAAAAAAAATCTTAAAATTTAAAATGGATAATACATTTAAGGAAGAAACAATACAAAGCAAGCAGCAAAGTAAAAATGGTGTTGGTTAAAAAGGGACTTCAAAAAAAAGAAAAAGTAGTGGGACTGAGGGTTCTGAAATGTGACTGGAAGGTAGGCTGGGGTGGCCCAAAGTAAATTGCATATCACACAATTATGCTTTTCACTACTTTAAGCCTCAGGTCCTCGCTTCATCCTTCCGAGGCAATCATACGGCAGAAAAGTAACATTGACCTTCTGGAGGGAGACTGCAAAATGACATTTCCAGTAACCCAAGAACTCTGCTGGGTTTGGCCTGCTCATGACATTCCCGGAGGGCTGGGAAATGACCAGAAGATATTGTTCCCGGCAAAAACCCGTCTAATGACGCGTTTTATCAGTATCGGGATGACATGGAGGGTGATTCCATCGAAAAGCACATGTTCTTAAGGGTACTTAAAGTTATTCACATTCGTCATCATGTTCTTGTCAACTTTGTCTCAGGGAATGTTTGCTACTTCTGACCCTCCCCCACCCCCCCCCAACCCCTTTTCCCTCTAATTGCCAGCAGTATGACGAAGGATTGTTGAGCTGGTCATTGCACTTTTGGGTGGGGTTTAAAAGCTTTTTTTTGTAAAGATATCTGGTTGTTCACAGTGTTCACAAAGATTGGTTCCTCGTGACGTCTGATCTGCAGCCCTTGGAAAAGCTACCAACAGGTCACTGCAACTTGGTTGTGAGAATAGAAATGATTGTAGACCTCTTATAGATAAGAAAGTAGTATGCTTACTCACCATTTCTTCCTGGGGTACCCCCCCCCTTCCTTCCTTCCCCTGGGTAGCTGGTTTACACTTGCAAAATACATGGCTCGACCCAGTCTCAGTGTTCACCAAGTTATTTTCACTCGCTTTGAATCCGGCCCAATCTGTGATGGTGATGGTCCACAGCCAGGTTTTGCCCCACGTCCCAGGAAGGAAAGGAGCCGCATCCACCCTGCCTTTAGTGTATATCCGGGGAAAGTCATTCGGCTTTTGCTATTTATTTTAACGTGATCTAAAGCTCGAGCTGCAACAAAACTGTCTCTCACACATGCACACACACACAGAGCCTTCAGATAGTATTCACACCCCTGGACTTTTTCACATTTTGTTATGTTGCAGCCTGAATTTAAAATGGATTAAATTTAAATTTTTTGTCACTGATCGAGACAAAATACCCCATAATGTCAAAGTGAAAAAGCGTTTCGAGAATTTTTTTTACAAATGAATGAAAAATGAAGTACAGAAATGTCTTGTGTCAATCGCTATTCAACCCCTTTGCCGTGACGCTCCAAATTGAGCACAGGTGCATCCAATTTCCTTCGATCATCCTTGAGATGTCTCCACAACTTGATCGGAGTCCGACTGTGGCCAATTCAATTGATTGGACGTGATTTAGAAACAAACACACCTTTCGAAACAAGGTCCCACAGCTGATGATGCATGTCCGAGTAGAAACTCCACCATTAAGACCAAAGAACTGTCCGTAATAACTCCGAGATAGAATTGTGAGGAGGCATACATCGAGGGAAGGTTATAAAACATTTTCTAGAGTGTTGAAAGTTCCCAAGAACACAGTGAGCTCCAGCATTAGGGAATGGAAATAATAAGGAACTACCCAGACTTCCTCAAGTGAGCCATCCAACAAACCGAGCAACTGGGAACTGGGCAAGAAGGAGGACCAAGCACACTGGGCAAGAAGGACAGAGCAACTGGGAACTGGGCAATAAGAAATACCGAGCAAACTGGGCAAGAAGAAGGACCGAGCAAAATGGGCAAGAAGAAACTCTCATAAACTGAAAAATAAACCAATGTCACCCGCAGAGTGACCCGTATCTTGCCAAAAGGTGACCACGTGTGACTTCTTTAAGGTCACACTGAGGTGAACAGAGCTGCTATCCACCAGGAGCGACTCCTTGAGGAATATCTGCCTACGAGAGATTCCGATGAGAATCGTTCTACAGAGTAACCATGAAAACTATGAGTTTGCCTCATAACGTCACCAAATGACGTCATAATGTCTCAAGCTTGACATATCTAGAAAGCACTCATCGAGGTGTTCAATTTGAGGTACTACATGATATGGTTCCTAAAACTTGAAAATTTGACCTTGGGGTCAAATATGTTTGACCTTAGGCGCTAACCATGAAGGTCAAAGCCAATCGCCACCAAAAATTAATCAGCTGAGCGCCAGACCATGAACTATATTCCCATGAAGTTTGAAGACGATCCGATCAAAAGTACTCAAAAAATAAGGGTTTCGTCGACTCCCCTGATTTGCGACAAAGTGACCTTGACCTTCAAAATTTTGTGCACTGAAAGAGACCTCCTATAGGCCTCTGATATGCGAAGTTACAAAAATTTCCAATGATAACTGTGCTCTGCAGAGTGATTTATACGTGATTACAGACAAAAAAAAAAAACAAGCAGTCATAGACTGGTACTTACGAAATCGTCAACTTGACCTCTGACCTTGTCTAATAAAAGCTGTCTCTAGAGAAGGTAGCGACGCAAACCAGAAGTTTCTGCGATGTTTCTGTACCAAACCATCAAAAATCGAATGTTTTGGATGTTTGACCTCAATGTGACCTTGACCTTTGACCTTCAAAATTTTATGTGCTGAAAGGGACCTCTATAGGCCTCTGATATGCAAAGTTACAAAAATTTCCAATGATAACTGTGCTCTGCAGAATTTTTTATACATGATTACAGACAAAAATATATATATATATATATATATATATATATATATATATATATATATGTATATGTATATGTATATGTATATGTATATGTATATGTATATGTATATGTATATGTATATGTATATGTATATGTATATGTATATGTATATGTATATGTATATGTATATGTATATGTATATGTATATGTATATGTATATGTATATGTATATGTATATGTATATGTATATGTATATATATATACATATATATATACACATATACACAAGCTGACTAACATATCTTGCAAAAACTTCGATTTGGCAAGATAAAAATAAAAAAAATGATTTGCTATTGACAAAGATGATCAAGAAGAAAATATAAATAATTGCATTTTCACATCGACCTCATCGAAGGAAAACTGTTCCCATTGCAGAATATTTGTGTTCAAGTGTAAAACACGGACAGCTACATTCAACATGCGTGTTGCCTGAAACTTTCCTGTATGGATGTCAAGGCTCATGGAAGAGCAGAAGAACATGCAAGAAGAAAACCTGAGAGGTCGAAAGAGGAGCGAGCATGGAGATTTTATATATTTTGCTACTCTGAACACACGAGATGTTTTAGATGTGAACTTATGGTGTGTGCAGGGTGTGGTCTAATGCATAAATTAATGAGTACGATATTGTGCTGCAAATTGAGGCATGTCAAAACGAGAATGGAACTCGGTAGAGGGCATAACTACGCCAGGCTGAACAGTTTACGTTTTGTAGCCCACCGATAGGCCCGATCCGCATCCAGACCTTAACCAAAACGTAAACAATTCATCCTTGTCACACACACCCAACGTGTCCACCAAGTTTCATCTGAATCAGTCTATAACTTCTTGAGATACCGTGTCCACAGACAAACAAACAGACAGAAAGGGGTAGAAAAGATAACCTCTGTCCATTTTCGGTGGTACTCACTAACAGTGGTAATCATAGCACTCTCACATTACTATTATTGTCCACCATTACTGATGCCCTCAAGCTCATATCATGGTTCCTTGTTTATTTTGTGTGAATCCTTCTCCTCTTCACCTCACCTGTAGAGGTGGTGATCATCGGTGAAATTTTCAGAACCCCATCGCCCTTTCACATCCTCGATAACATGCGTTTGCAGGAACTTGCAGAGGAGGCGCAGGGTCTGACCACGGCTCACGTCAGGCCCGAAGTGTGTGCCCGCAGAGAGATGGGCAAGAAGCCAGGTGGTTGCCTCGCCTGCTGTGAAGGACGCTGGGTAAGTACGCAGGCCCTGCCGATGACGACGGCGCGGCATACTGTTGCGGAATGAAGTCACAATCTCATTCCACTGCACACGACAAGAAAGGGGGAATAAAACCATGAAAATTAGTTTGATTGTCCTTTTTGCTTTGATTCTTCTCCATTAACAAAAAAGAAAAAGAAGGAACATTTCAAAATGTGTAATCTTGATTGTGAGTCTGAATTGAACAATGAAAATACTGCAGTGGATAGCAAACAAGAAATAGAAAATACAATTTCATGTGAACATGTCAACAGTGTCAATGAATATGCCTCCGCCCGCATTAGATGGCAGCCCACTGTTACGTTTGATCTCAATTAAAGGTCACATGAAAAATTAAAGGTCGCTAGAGGGAGGAGAGGGAGAGGAATATATATATATATATATATATATATATATATATATATATATATATATATATATATATATATACCATGAGAGAGAGAGGGGGGAAGAAAGAGAGATAAGTAGGAGAGACATCAGATGCTTCTAACTCGAGTTATGGTCTGCAAAATAATTTTCAAAGGGTACATGACCTTTGACCTGTTGATCCCAAAATTGAATCAGTTCATCTTTGTATTACAGTCCATATTTGTGCCAAGCTTGGTTGGCATCCCTTCAGTGGTTCACAAGTCGTTGTGCTAACAAAAGAAACGTTGTCGTTGTAACGGATGGACACTGACAGATAACCAGATGTGAACTAGAAAACATAGATCATCCGGACTTTGGCTGTGAAGGCCTAAAAAAAAAAAATTAATACTAGCCTAATTGAAATAATTGTAGTTTTCAGACTGACCATTCCTTTATCAACTTCTGGGTAAACTCAGGTTCACTCCGAGTCCTTACAATTTTCAAACATCACTTCAATGGAAAATGTGGTCGTCTTGATTGCTTCTCACATTGACCTTTGCACTCTTTACCGCAGCAAGCTCCTCCCCCGCCCAACTCCATGTTTACTCACCATTCTCAGAGTATGTCGGTGATTGTGTGTGTGTGTGTGCGTGCGTGCGTGCGTGCGTGCGTGCGTGCGTGGTGAAGTTGGCGCTGCGGCTGTGGCACAGGCATGATGGGCCTTTTGGCCTCCTCCTGTGCCGACTTCTCCTTGTAACTTACTATGCCAGACAGAAAAGCAGAGGTGGGTTTATAGTTTGGTGGAAGGAGGGGATGGGGAAAGATGGGGTGGCAGTTTGGGACAACTGAACAACAGAAGTCAAGATGTATGGCTTTACAATTGGAATTCCAGATAAGGTATTGCCAACATGCACCGTCCGTCCATCTGTCCACCTAAACCCATTATTTTGACTTCTCCAGCCAAACCGCTAGGCCAATCTGGCTGAGATTTGGCAGCAAGGTACCGCTCCTCACTGGTAAGAGGGATTGCAAAGCTTGTTCTGGTCACGTGACTTCAAGTACGTCAAAATGGCCGACTTGGTAAATTCCATCAAAAATCTTCTTCTCCAGACCCACCAGTCAGAATGTGACCAAATTTGGGTTACAACATTCGGCCAGGGCCCAGTGGTACGATTTTCGTGTACTTGTTGCTGATCAAACTTGCTGTCCGAAATGCACTTCTTCAACATCTGCTTGTGTCACTGCATCACAAAGAGGGCAAATCAAATGGAGCTATCCTCTGAACAGTTTGTACCTCCACGTCACCAAAAGGTGGACAGAGGTTATGTTTTCACTCCTGCCTGTTTGTCTGTGAGCAGGATATCTCAAAATAATATAGACGGATTCAGACGAAATTTGGTGGACAGGTTGGGGGTGCGACAAGGACGAATCGATTTGATTTTGGTGAAAATCTGGATCCGGATGTGAGAGTTTCTTAAATTTTTTAAGCGATTCTTCACCATTGAGAGGTGGGGGCCAAAAACGATATCTAGTGCAGTATAGCACGATCATTTAAAAAGTTGTGGACAGAATATGACAACATTAAGTGGATGAGTTGGTTTGGTGACAAGAACAAGCCAATTAGATTTCTGTGTGTGACAAGGACGAATGGTCCAGATGCAGGTCAAGCCCATCAATGGGATACAAAACGTAAACTGTTCAGCCTGGTGGAGGTACGCGCTCTACAGAGTGCCGTTCGAGTTGGCAAGGAAGCTACAAGTGAAGCAAAGCAGCACGGCTATCTCCACTCAAGGACCGAGTCATGAGGAATAAAGAATTCCCGTATCTCCCGTTAAGGAAGCTCGTCACTTATGATTCTCATCCGTCGCAACTCATCCAGATTGTAACCCTAGCCAAGAAACTGCTTGGGTCGAACCGACGCTCTGTATGGAGCACGGCACGTGAATGAATACAGTTGGACAGTCTGTATTTAAAATGTACGAATGAGAATACCCTCAGCAAGTAGGAAAAGTTGCTCGGACAGGCAAGGTAGTGACGACAGAGCATACATTGCAGGTGTGTCCGCACTCTCTCAGTAATATGTCGTTCTTTGCTTAATAGTGGTGTACACGGTTGAGAGGCATTACATACCTGTAATACCCTGCAAACATCAACTGGACTCCAGTGTATCTTTTACTATTAACAACTGACCCGAGCGGTCTCACTTACAGGACGACCATTTCACATTGGAAATAACTGGGTCCAAGTGTGTGACCCATTGAAGATAAAGTCAGGCCAACGAGGAACTGGCATTGCAGCAATGCCACTCATGGGCAGAGTATTTGCTGTCGTTCCTTTTATATTTGTTTTTGTTTTTTTTTCATTTGAAGAGGAACACTGACTGGTTGTTACTGTTCGGAAAAAAAAAGATATTGCTAAAGCCCAATTCAAAACTGAACACGTTGACGTCAGATGTGCACACCTCCGAGGTATACCTGTTAATTTTCAAAAGTGTGCTTTTCATGGACATTCCAGTCTGGAGAAGGAAAGTTCAAGAGGATAAGCATTCTTTTGGCAAAGAGAAAGCATAGCAGTTCTTTTTTTTCTATTCTGGCTCATGTCACATAATGTGTAAACATCCTGTATTATCACAGGGTTCGTTTTCTGGAAATCAGTAAAACATGGTGAGATTGCATCAGTTGATACAGAATATTTCTGAATGGGAAATAAACTTTGCCAAGTCCAGACTGAACCGTAAGGCTTAAAAACAGGCTTGCCCGGGTCAGCCTGGGCCGTAAGGAAAAGTGGCTTTAGTGGGCTCCTTACTTTCCAGATAATACAAAGCACGTTTTGCATTTACTAAATTGCTTATTGTTCATCGTGGGACGAGTACAGAACATCCCGGGAAATGTTCACTAGCTGGACTGACGACTGCAATTGGAATCTCGAATAAGTTCAAGCTGGCGGAGGATTGGAAGCCGTTGCTCGACGTGTTCGCAGAATCAGAAAAGTGCCATCTCGGTAACAGAGCAGGACCCGAGAGTCCCTCGGCTTGTGCTCGAGGCACACGGGTGCGAATACAATTGGTTTTCCCCTTCGGACTGACTTGTACTTTGTTCAGGGTGGAACATGAATCTTGCGTCGATCATACAAAACCAGGCGAAGGTAGCAGTGAGGCATCGGAGAAAGAGCCACAATTTTTGGGAAGGTGAGGCTAGGGGTTGGGAAGAGGTCGAGGTCGTGTAAAGATCTTCAAATTCATCAGTGATCAAAACATGTTGCGTAACGGTGACCATTGTGAGACGGTCGATTAAGGAGCCCTCTCCTGAAAAAATGGAAAGTTTAGATGTATCTTGAGATTAATTGTTATCAGTGTCTAAAAACTGCCTGTGATTGGTAGCTTTCAAATTCAAACAAACAGACTCGACCCATTAAAATGTCCGTTTTTGTTGTTTTTGATTGACTAAGTGCAAAACAAAACTAAAAGGAAATTTTCTCCTCGACCTTCCGATTCCATACTACGGTATTCTAAATGCTTGGCATTACTTGAAATGCAAGCATTCGCCTAGATCCATTCACCAATGTCCCACACATAGAATCGTTGCGTACTTCATCATTTTCTATGCAGACTATGGCTGCTGGTTGCATCATTGCTGGGAGCACGGCTGTCCTGCTGATGCAGTGCCCCCTTAATTTCAGTCAGATGGTACTCATTTTGTCGACCGGTGAAGGATGACAGGCTGAGTCAACCCACCTGGTGTTATTTAACGTACGACAGAAGCTCAAGACCCTTGGATCTGAACCGTTAAGCCAACACCAGGCATTGTATCTACTATGAATGGACGAGTTTTTTTTGTGGAGTTCTACTAGAGCTTTCTGATGTGGAGTGTGATGATCTCCCGAGTTGACGGGACTAATTAACTACAAATAATTCGGAAGAATTCCCATGTTTTAAACGCACGCCATGTTAAGGTGAACAGCAGCTTTAGAGGTCCTTCCAGAGTATGGCATTCTAATTACAAATTAAATCACAAAAATAATGATGACATTGAAACAAAGCATATTTTAATTAATACTAATAATATCAACAACAATAATGGTCGCGTAATTTGACAATAACAACAAACGTACCAATTCCCGCCGTGGCCGAAACACATCTGTGCTTGGTGAAAGACAAGCGAATCCTCAAGCAGTACCAGCAGGCGGGTATGCAACAAGGCCGTGAAGACCAATGGACCAACGTGCCCACTCGTACTTTATAAATGGATGACACTGCACCAATGCTTCAGAATAAAGTACGTCATGGTAATTGATAATGAGATGCATCAGTAGTTTATGATAATGCATGCATACGTGGGTGCACCGCGACATTGTTAAGCAGAGTCATGTGACCTGCCCATGTTCCGATGCTGTGCGTTGCGTTGCGTTGCGTCGCGTCGCGCTGCGCTGCGTTGCGCTGCGCTGCGCTGCGTTGCGTTGCGTTGTGTTGTGCTCGTGTCTGGATTAAACCTGTTGTTCCCACTTCAGAGCCTTCGTCCCTGTCTCGTGAGTACAATACAGTGGCGACGAGGATGTCTTCGTGCATCGGCATATTGCAACAATACGCAGTGGGGGATGATTGGAAAGACTATACCGATCGTCTGAAGCAGTACTTCGTGGCAAACAAAATGGACACCGATGAGGACGCTGAAAGGTGGTGAGCTGGATTACTGTCCGTATGCGGCGCCCCGACGTACACCCTCATCAAAGATCTTCTTGCCCCAGCCAAACCTTCTGACAAGTCATATGAAGAGCTCGTCAATCTCGTGAAAAGACATTATCACCTCAAACTGGGTAAGATCATCTCGAGATAGAAATTTTATCCCCACTATCGTCAAGAGGGTCGGTCAGCATCCGAGTTTGTGGCCGATTTACGCCGACTCACCGAACATTGTGAGATTACAGATAAACTTGAAGAGATGTTGCGTAACTTATTTATAAAAGGCATCAATGACGACTCAATTCTGCAGAAACTCCTTCCTGAATCCGACCCCAATTGAGCTCAAGTCATGGAAATAGCCACTGCGTGAATGCAAACTGCCGAGAGCCTGCGTGTGATCTCCAATAAGTCAAAAGTTATCCAGCAGGACCCATTGGTTAACAAGGTAACCTTTGGCTTCAAGCAAAAGTGTTTTAGCAAGCCACCAAGTTCACCTCCACCTCCTGACATTTCCGAATTTACCCGGAAGGTTGGGGTAACTTGTTGGCGTTGTGGTGGTAATCATCAAGCTTTCCAATGTTGGTAGAGGAATTATACCTGTGACACCTGTGGTAAGCAGGGACACTTGAAGTGTTATTCTCAATCCAAGTTGAAGAACTTGTGTCCTGCTTATCACATTGGGGTGAACCCTGATGCAGCGGACAATGGGTCACAGAGCACAGCCTGCAGCTGAGAGTCCAGTAAGGAACTTTATAAGGTTTCCTCTGTTGGAACAAAGAGCTCCGACGCTCCAATTATAGTTGATGTAACAATCGATAAGATCCCTGTGAGTATGGAAGTTGATACCGGTGCTTCCAGATCAATTATGAGCGAGAACAAGTTCACCTCCATCTACCCTCCAAGAAATGCTCCTGCACTCCAGCCTGTATCTACTGACTGGAGAACATACACCAAGGCGGTGGTTCCTGTAGTTGGCTGAGCTAACGTAACTGTAGGATATGGAAACAGCACTCATGTCCTCCCACTGCTGATCGTGTGTGGAGAAGGACCAACCATCTAAAAGCCGAGATTGGTTACGAATAATCAGACTGAATTGGAGTGACGTAAACAGTCTCCAACTCTGATGCTGGATACGATAACGTGCTCAACAAGTACCCTGGCCTGTTCAGTGATGGTGTTGGTGTCTTAGCAGGGCCAAAAGTGGATTCATGTTTCTGCAGATGCTCAGCCATCATTCCATAAGGCTAGACCTGTGCCCTACATGATGCGATCAATGATCGATTGTGAGCTTGATCGCCTGTAGAGGGCATCATCTCACCAGGTGAGTACTCCGACTGGCCAGCACCTATCGTTCCAATACTCAAAGCAGATGGAACAGTGCACATTTGTGGGGACTACAAAATGACAATCAACCGCTATTCAAAGCTGGATGGCTACCCTTTGCCCAAAGCAGAGGATCTGTTCAGCAGTCTTATGGGTGGCCAGACATTCACGAAGCTTGACTTGACCAATGCTGATGCTCAAATGGAGCTGGATGATGATTTCAATCCCTATACATGCATCAACACTCATCGAGGACTCTGCGTGTATAACAGATGCCCATTTGGCATATGCTCTGCTGCACCAACCTTCCAAAGCAAGATGGAGACATTTTTGAAAACTGTATCAAAGACAGTCATATTTCAGGACGACATACTAGTGGCTGGCAAGTCACAACATGAACACCTCGAGAACCTTCGCAAAGTCCTCAATCGGCTGTCACAAGCTGGGCTATGCCGAAGGCATGAGAAGTGTATCTTTATGGCACGTGAAGTTGAATACCTGGGTCATCAAATCTCCTGTCAAGGCTTTTTGCCCTCTCCGAGCAAAGTTGAGGCAATTGTGAATGCACCAATTCCACAAAACATTTCAGAACTACGTGTATTCCTGGGTATGTTGACCCTTGCTGGTTATTACTGTTCATCAGTTTACAGCCTGGGTCAGGAAGTGTACTGTGCTGACGCCCTCAGTCACTTGCCGCTTCCCATAACCATCCCAGAACCTCCACAATCTGGCGATATCATTCATCTCATGGCCAATGTCATTCACGATGAGGCACCCGTTATCGTGAAACAGATTGCTTGTACTACCAATAGCAATCCAGATTTGTCACAAATTAAACGCTGTGTTATGTAATGTAATTGGGCATCACCACCGGAACCGGCGAAACCGTACCTCATCTGGAAGGATGGGCTCTCTGTTGATGCAGACTGCCTGCTTTGGGGTAGCCGAGTGATAATTCCATCTAAACTCCACGGGAAAATTATCAGTTTACTCCACAATGCTCAACCAGGCATAGTCACCATGAAGGCTTTTGCCCAAGCCCATGTTTGGTAGCCTGGTTTGGACAGTGACATTGAGCCCAGTGCACGCCATTGTTACGCTTGTCAAGCTCATGCCAAGACAATGCCACAGTCTCCATTGGCCATGTAGTCGTGGCCATCAAAACCATGGTCCAGACTACACATCGACCATGCTGGTCCATTTCAAGGGAAGCTTTTTCTTTTTGTTGTTGATGCCCACTCCAAATAGAGTGAAGCTCTCGTGGTGCCATCCTCATCCTCTGCCGTAACAATTGAAGATCTACATACCATGTTCACACAACATGGTATTCCAAACTCCGTTGTATCAGATAATGGATCATCATTTATGAGTTCAGAGTTTCAGAACTTTTGTAAAAATAAATGGCATTAAGCACTACACATCTGCCCCCTAAAAACCTGCCAGTAATGGTCAAGCCAAACGTGCTGTTCAGATCATCAAGAATGGTCTAAGCCGCGTCAAGGAAGGCTCCATCCAATGTTGTCCAACTCGTGTGTTGCTCAACTACCGCACCAGACCACCTGCCAAGCTTCTGATGGGTCGTGAATTAACAACACGGTTATCATTAGTCCAAGCGGACATAACGGTCCAGGTTGAGAATAACAAGTATCAACAGAAACGTAATCACGACCAAACGTCTGTGCACCACAACTTCCAGATGGATGATCCTGTAAACGTGTTGAACTCCGGATGTGGAACCACGTGGTTATCTGGCATCATTATCGATAACATTGGTGAAATGATGTTTCTTGTGAAGTTGTGTGATGGTAGATGCCTGCGTAAACATGTTCACCAACTCAGGTTATGTCATGGGGAGCCAAACATTGAATCGGCTCAAGTGCCTTTGTCACCCACTCCTGTATTAACACAACCTGCGTTTGAACCTGAGTGTTTCCTCATGAAAACTTTTTACCTATAAATGTACCTGAACTCCTTCCCGACCTTGTACCCCTTATTGAGAAGCCCACAGCAGTTGCAAGCAAAGACAGCCCTCCACCAGCCCTTAGACGATCAGCTCGTGTCTGTAAGCCTCCTGAGTGTCTTAATTTGTTTAACAAAAAAAAAGAAAAATGGGGAGGGGGGGGGGCAGTGCCACAATGAACTATATACATAATGTTTAAAAGCAAGATGAACGAGAAGGGCACTCGATATAGCACATACCTCTGCCACGTAATGCCTGATCCAGTAGAACACATCGGGCTCAGGACATTTTTGAGATATCGCGCTATGTCTCGTTTTTGGCCCGATGTCTCACCGATGACGAATGACTTTAAAAACTATAGTACATAGTCAGATCCACATTCGGATCTTCACCAAAACCGAATCGGTTCGTCCTCGTCACACACCCAACCTGTCTGCAAAATTTCATCCGGATCAGTCTACAACTTTGAGATATCCTACACACAGACAAACACACAGAAAGGGGTGAAAACACAACTTCCTTCACCCTCGGTGGTGGAGGTAATAAACACAGTTTGGTGTTACTGTTGTAAAAAAAATCTTGTCCTGCCTGTTCTTCATCAGTGGAAGCAAGAAAAACAAACAAACAAACAAACAAACAAACAAACAAAGTGTACACCTGATACCAGCATTACTGAAGCTCATCTCAACAGTCACGCACTGGTTGGAACGTGTTTTTACGAGATTTTATTCCGCAAAATACGAGTACAACTGTTACTCAGCATATAATAAACACGGTCTATGGATGGGAAGAATGACACCAAGTGTCAAAGGTCACACTGCAGCACCTCACATAAGGATATCGATTTATTTCTGTCTCCAAATGTGGAAAATTGGATTCACCCTTCTTAAGTATTTTGTTTCACAGCCTGCACTGCCCCCACTTGAGGCTATACTGGTTATCCAATAGCTGTCAGATTTAAGCATTTTGAGATTTTGCTTTCAAATACAAAATACTGATATAAGAAATCAAACTTCAGAACAACGGAGTACGATAGGACCACGGGGGTCATCGCCTGAGAGCAAAGAGGAGGAGAGATAAGGGTCTTTCACTCAGGTAGTTAATGCATGGAATGGTCTACCTGGAAAGGTAGTGGAAGCAGAAAGTAGACAGGTTTCAATTAGAATTAGATAGGTATCTCAAAGCATTGGAGATGAAGGGGTATCGGGATATTGGTGCACCTGGTGTTGGCTTAAGAGTCATTCCACCTCGTATCACCGGAGGTCTCCCAGTTGACCCCCTCAGATTTACTTTAAACTTTCATAAAATAGTTCCCAAGTATCAAAATGAAGCTGCGTAAAATTTTAGGTCCATAGATGCGGTCAACTCCGGGATATTGAGGGTTAAAAATGTGGATGTGGCCCTATTTTTATGGTTGTTGCAGCATCACAAAATGAACGGCTACTTTTAAACTCCCACAACTTTTTAAATATTAATGCTGGAGCCTTGAAATTTTCACAGATTATTCTTCTCTATTCTATTCTATGGCCGCCGCAGGGACGCCCTTAGGTCACCGTGCGACATCAAATCAAAGACCGTACGGCACCCCCACGTTTTCGGTCTCCACAATTTGTAGATAACCCGTGCGGCTACCCGAAAAATAAAAACATATGTGACTGCGACATTGTGTGACCGTGGAAATACTGCGGCCGCCGTATAATTGCGAGTAGCCGTAGATTTTGGAGACCCCACGGCCACCGTGGCAAATGTGACCTAGGCCTCAAGGCCTTCAACACAGCCTCAAGGCCTTCAACACAGCCTCAAGGCCTTCAACACAGCCTCAAGGCCTTCAACACAGCCTCAAGGCCTTCAACACAGCCTCAAGGCCTTCAACACAGCCTCAAGGCCTTCAACACAGCCTCAAGGCCTTCAACACAGCCTCAAGGCCTTCAACACAGCCTCAAGGCCTTCAACACAGCCTCAAGGCCTTCAACACAGCCTCAAGGCCTTCAACACAGCCTCAAGGCCTTCAACACAGCCTCAAGGCCTTCAACACAGCCTCAAGGCCTTCAACACAGCCTCAAGGCCTTCAACACAGCCTCAAGGCCTTCAACACAGCCTCAAGGCCTTCAACACAGCCTCAAGGCCTTCAACACAGCCTCAAGGCCTTCAACACAGCCTCAAGGCCTTCAACACAGCCTCAAGGCCTTCAACACAGCCTCAAGGCCTTTTAACACAGCCTCAAGGCCTTTTAACACAGCCTCAAGGCCTTTTAACACAGCCTCAAGGCCTTTTAACACAGCCTCAAGGCCTAAAAGTCACATTAGAATTTTCAAGGTGCCCGCAAGGGGACCACAGGGGGGGCCGCAGGGGGCCAGCTGACATAAGGCCCTAAGGCGAACGTGCGGCCAGACGGACGGGAACGAGTGGGTTCATTTTTTTTTTTTTTACCACTTTTTTTTTTTCGGCTTGTCGAATTGCAACGGCGAACGTAGAAATGAAAAAAGTTATAACTCATATCTGTATAGTTTATAACCCTAACAGCGTTATAATTCCACGGCGACCCCTACGGCCTGAAAAAGAAACCAAACGGCGGAGGGCCACCCTGAGGCCACCGCACGTTTCTGTCAATTCAGAGGGCGTACGGCCGCCGTATCCTCGCCGTAGAGCAAATGTGACTTAGGCCTAACCGAACGTCGAGGAACCCGCAGTTTAATCATATCCACCTGATAACGACATTTCACAATCCGCCTCCTCACATTTCAAGACCTTTAACCCCCTTGTTCTCCTCCCCAAACACGGACCACCTTCGGGTAACTCGAAACCCTTAACCCCCGCCCTCCTCTCCTCCCCAACTCAACGCCCTCTCTCCTCGTCATGTTATCAATGTCCGTCCAACGGCCCGTCACGGATTCCTTCGCTCACCAGCCGGGTGGCCCGGTACGGAGCTCCTGGAATGGGACTCGCGTCCATAACGTTGTTATCCCACGGATCAGAAGTCGCATGAATCGACCATTGAATGTTCAGATGCCGAGTAATTGCGCAGGTAACCAGGTAAGGTGGCACGCTCCTCACATTTTTCAAACACGTTCGGTGTTGTCGCTCATTGGCTGGCTTCTTTGAGTAGCAGCCAATCACAGAAGAGCTCCGCCCATCAATCAGAATTTTTCTCACGATGCCGAATTTAACGACCTGCTTCGAGCTCCTCCGGGTCCTTTTACCCATCGTGCCGGGATCCTCGACCAACCGTCCATAGCGATGATATTATGATGCCAACCGGAAGCAGGGCATTTGCCACGATGACGGACGAAAGCAAAAGGTACCGAGGAATCTATGAGGTCCACTAAAACTGAGATATCGAAAACCGAGACACCACCCCGATGGGTGACCTCCGAGAGACAGCACCACCTGCTGGTTTTAACTCAGACCGCAGGTTTTGGTTAATCCTTCCATCTGTTGAGCACAATGCTGGACGGGTCACCACTCCGACACAAGATACTCAAAGGGCTCAATCATTCCAGCAAGCTGGCACTCATTTTGCCAACCTCAGAAGGATGACAGGCAGAGTCAACAGGCAGAGTCAACCCCACCTGGTATTAATTCAACAGCCGAGCAGGATTTGAACTCAGGATCCTCGGATCCCAAGCTGACCATCCCAACCATTAAGCTAACATCATGCATTTTTGGTCAATCCCACCTGGTATTAATTCAACGGCCGAGCAGAATTTGAACTCGGGATCCTCGGATCCCAAGCCGACCATCCCAACCATTAAACTAACATCATGCATTTTTGGTCAATCCCACCTGGTATTAATTCAACGGCCGAGCAGGATTTGAACTCAGGATCCTCGGATCCCAAGCCGACCATCCCAACCATGAAGCTAACATCATGCATTTTTGTTCAATCCCACCTGGTATTAATTCAACGGCCAAGCAGAATTTGAACTCAGGATCCTCGGATCCCAAGCCGACCATCCCAACCATTAAGCTAACATCATGCATTTTTGGTCAATCCCACCTGGTATTAATTCAACGGCCGAGCAGGATTTGAACTCAGGATCCTCGGATCCCAAGCCGACCATCCTAACATCATGCATTTTTGGTCAACCCCACCTGGTATTAATTCAACGGCTGAGCAGGATTTGAACTCAGGATCCTCGGATCCCAAGCCGACCATCCCAACCATTAAGGAAACATCATGCATTTTTGGTCAATCCCACCTGGTATTAATTCAACGGCCGAGCAGGATTTGAACTCAGGATCCTCGGATCCCAAGCCGACCATCCCAACCATTAAGCAAACATCATGCATTTTTGGTCAACCCCACATGGTATTAATTCAACGACCGAGCAGAATTTGAACTCAGGATCCTCGGATCCCAAGCTGACTATCCCAACCATTAAGCGAACATCATGCATTTTTGGTCAACCCCACCTGGTATTAATTCAACGGCCGAGCAGGATTTGAACTCAGGATCCTCGGATCCCAAGCCGACCATCCTAACATCATGCATTTTTGGTCAATCCCACCTGGTATTAATTAAACGGCTGAGCAGGATTTGAACTCAGGATCCTTGGATCCCAAGCCGACCATCCCAACCATTAAGCTAACATCATGCATTTTTGGTCAATCCCACCTGGCACTAATTCAACAGCCGAGCAGGATTTGAACTCAGGATCCTCGGATCCCAAGCCGACCATCCTAACATCATGCATTTTTGGTCAACCCCACCTGGTATTAATTCAACAGCCGAGCAGGATTTGAACTCAGGATCCTCGGATCCCAAGCCGACCATCCCAACCATTAAGGTAACATCATGCATTTTTGGTCAATCCCACCTGGTATTAATTCAACGGTCGAGCAGGATTTGAACTCAGGATTCTCGGATCCCAAGCCGACCATCCCAACCATTAAGCTAACATCATGCATTTTTGGTCAATCCCACCTGGTATTAATTCAACGGTCGAGCAGGATTTGAACTCATTTGAACTCAAGGATTTGATCATCAATTTGGTTTCAGACCAGGTCACTCTACCCTAGATATGCTGCTACTGCTCTCCCATCAATGGATGGAGGTCCTCAATGCCAGACAGGAAATCCGAGCCGTATCCCTGGACATATCACGTGCTTTTGACACAGTCTGGCACCCTGCCCTACTCACCAAACTCTCTGCCCATGGTATTCAAGGCCATCTCCACTCATGGCTCGCAGACTTCCTCTCCTGTCGCAGTCAACGTGTGGCCCTAAATGGAGTTCTTTCATCCCCTCTTCCTGTGCAGGCTGGAGTTCCTCAAGGTAGCGTTCTGGGCCCTGTTCTTTTTCTGGTTTTCATCAATGATCTCTCCGACTCTCTGGAAAATCCTCTATTTCTCTTTGCCGATGACTCAACCCTCTGCCGTACCATCTGTCATCCCTCAGACCGGCAAGCAGCAGCTTCTTCGCTCACTGCAGATCTGGATAAAATCACAAACTGGTCCAACACGTGGAACATGTCTTTCAATCCAGACAAATCTCACACTCTCACTATGTCTCTTCGAAAGGACCGTTTACAAAACCCCCCATCCACTTTCTCAACAATCCTCTGGAAGAAGTCTTTTCTTTCAAGCTTCTGGGTCTCACTATCTGCCATGACCTTTCCTGGGAAAGTCACATTTCCAACCTTGCCTCAAAAGCCAGTCGCCGACTGGGAATCCTCCGTCGTGCAAAGTCCTTCCTCGGCCCTCTTGAGCTCCTGACCACTTACAAAGCTTTTGTCCGTAGCCTGATGGAGTACTGCTCTCCCCTCTGGGCTGGTGCTCCTGCCTCCCACCTTTCTCGACTTCACGCTGTCGAAACCAGGGCTTTTAAGATCATTGGCATCTCCCGCAATGAAGCTGAGTCTTTGGGCCTCTCACTCAATCACCGCAGGTTGGTCGGTGGTCTTTCTGTCTTCTACCGACTCCTCTCCAGCCTTGCCCCCCTGCTCTCTCTGCGATTTGTCCCAACCACATTTCCACAGGGCGCTCAAGGTCCGCCAACAACCCCCTTCTGGTAAAACTACCAAAATCACGAATCACTGCTCATCTTCACTCTTTCATTCCTCTTTTTTCCCGCCTTTGGAATAAACTTCCTCACTCTATTCTTTCCCATTCTTCCCTTCAGGCTTTCAAAACAGCTGTTCACCACCACCTCTTATCTTCCCCCATCCAAATCCTCGATCTTTTCTACCCCCGATAATCCACCCAAGCCCACTTCCTTCAATTCTCCTGCTTTCCTTCCTGAAAGTCCCTTTAATGTCCATCTTCCCCTCGCCATGTTCCCCGTCCCATCCCCATCCCACTCCCTTCCACAGTTCACCTAATGTGTCTGTTCCCCACTGTTTTGTCCCTTCCACTCCCGCCCCTCTTGTCTCATGCCTCCTTGCTGTGAGTTGTGTGTTAGCTCTCATACGAGCCTCGACCAAGGTATACAAAAAAAAAAATAAAAAAAAAAAAAAAAAAACTCAGGATCCTCGGATCCCAAGCCGACCATCCCAACCATTAAGCTAACATCATGCATTTTTGGTCAATCCCACCTGGTATTAATTCAACGGCCGAGCAGGATTTGAACTCAGGATCCTCAGATCCCAAGCCGACCATCCTTACATCATGCATTTTTGGTCAATCCCACCTCGATTTGAACCCAGATACATTCTGTATATTTAGACGTTTTCAACTTAACATTTTTTACTCATGTTAAATGGTTAAAAATTTGTTTTAAAAATTATTTATTTTTGTACACAAACTCAAGCCTCATGGAAGAGCTCGAATTTGTTAAGGGTGCCTGTGATAGCTCACCTACTCTGCTGAAGGACACTATAGGATCCTTAATATTGACCAACTCATGCTGTCAGACAGGACCCCCAATTTTAGGGTCTCTGTCAGGGACAGCACACACACAATGCTGAATGACCCTGCACGTGAAACACCAGGATGAGGGTTTATAGCTGGGTCGAGATTCAAAAACGGGCTAAACAGCTCAAAGGTAAGTGTGCTATCCTCTGACCCATCCTATCAGACATTGCACCCAATGTAACGGTTCTATCTATCTCGCGTATGACAAATTGCAGCTCACAGATCGAAGTCTAAGTTGGACAGCCAAGTCACAGCACTGTCTGCTGTTTGGTGGATTGCCCTAAACCCTTCATCAACTTTCTGTAGGTGACACTCATTCTCAATGTGATGAAGAGTCTGATCTGGGTGACCGTAGTGACATGCTGAACTGTCTTTGAAATACCATTTGTGGAGGTGGCGTGATGTCCTTGCATGGTGGAGTACTGATCCTGCTGAGCGCAGACTCACTGTTTCCGGGGGACGTCGAAACCTGGAGGCTCTTCTGTCGGATCACTCACCAGTTCTTTGCTTGCAATGTTGTTTGTCCATCGGATTGCACCACTTGTCCTTTGTGATAAACCCCACATCACTCTAAACATTCGCAGAGTCCCTGAAAGGTTTGCGTGACTTGAGTCGTATACTTGGTAGATTCTGCAGGTCTTCATGGGTTGGAAGCTCTGGGTTGGCTTTGATGCAGTCAAACTCTTTCAGCATTCTTGTGTTATATCACACATGGGGGGTGGGGGTGTTAGACAGGACTAGGAGCCACTGCACAGGTGTTCATTTCAGTGTACTACTGATTATCCACATCAGTGTTTTCAGGACAGTGTCCAAACGTTTTGTGTGGCTCTCTCTACCCAAACAGGAGCACGGTATTGTGATGCAGAGTACACAAGGGCAAGGCTAGCAGTGTGAAGCGTGCATGCCTTGATCTCCAACTGGTGCCCGCCAGTTTCCGGATGACGTTTACACTAATCTTCATCTTTTCTGTGACCCGTTTTATGTGTTCGCGGAACGTGAGGCTGCCATCAAGGATGACTCCAAGGAACTTGGGGAATGGTTCGTTCTTGAGAACCTGGAGTTTGCCGTTAACCAGTCTGTTGCTGAGATGGAAAGTGGTAACTGCAATCTGAGTTGAGTTTGGGTGGAGGTGGCGGTAGATAAAGTATTGCTCCATTACCTTTAAGTCTCGGCACAGGGTACCGCGGAGATCTCTTTAGGAGAAACTTGAACGACAGGAGAAACTCTTTAGAATAAAGCGTTACAGACGGATAAACTTGGCTCCTTTTATACATCGATGACCTTGAGTTGGGTTGAGTGATGAAGTGGACTTTACACACAAGCGTAGTGGGTCCTTTAACACAGGAAAGATGTTGAGAAAACCTCACAATTGACATCGGTGGATGCACTTATGTATTTATTTTAGAATGTTTCACCTTCACCGCAAACAGTAACTCGGAAAGGTATCCCAGCACACGGTAGGAGTACCATTAACAAACAGGAAGGGCACTCGGTAGAGCGCATACCTCCGCCACCTCATGCTTGATCCACGAGAACATATCGGGCACAATACATTTTTGAAATATCACGCTGTACAGTACTATATCGTTTTTGGCCCTATCTCTCAATGGTGAAGAATCACTTTTAAAATTAAATAATTATCGTATCCAGATCCGGATCTTCACCAAAATCTAATCAATTCGTCCTTGCCACACACCCAACATGTCCACCAAGTTTCGTCCAAATCCATCCACAATTTTTTGAGATATCCTGCACACAGACAGACAGACAGACAGACAGACAGACAGACAGACAGACAGACAAACAGACAGAGAGGGGGTGAAAACATCACCTACTTCACCTTCGGTGGCAGAGGTAACAATGGACGGATTGCAATTTGCTGTTTAAACGATGAAATACAAAGGATGCAAGTTATGCTATTTCAAGATGTCTGCGTCATAGTTGTGTATCCACCCATCCATAGGGACCATACTCTATGCAGAGCGTTGGTGCTGCCTAAGCAGTCTCCTTGGCTATTGGACACAATCCTGGACAGGTCGCCAATCCGACACAGTACACCAGCAGGCTGGCACTCATTTTGCCGACCCCGGAAGGATGACAGGCAATCAACCCCACCTGGTATTAATTCAACAGCCAAGGGGGATTTGAACTCAGGATCCTAGGATCCCAAGCCCACCACCCTAAAGATTGCAGATGTCAGCTCCCTTTCTGATCTCTCAACTATCTATGCAATGGTTAGAGCACCCACTCGAGTCTCAGAGGTCAGCGGGTCAAAAAAACACATGGAATGTGGTGCTTCCTTACTTGAAGTTCAGCATTTAAAAGGATAAGAGGATGGACAATTTCCACAGGTGGGCATCCATAGGGAGTCGGAAATTTCTCCTTAGGAAACACTCGGGTGAGTGCGGTGAGAAAAGCGGAGTCAGTCTTGTGACGTCGCTGGTACCCAGAGTGCCGTGGGTATTCTCCAGAGCTCAGTGGTTGTGTTTATATCATATAACAGTCCTGTGTTGTGTCTCGTGTATTTGTTTGTATGTCCATGTGTTTGTATGTCCATGTGTTTGTATGTCCATGTGTGTGGGTGTTGTTTGTGCACTCTCACACACCACCCCTCTATCCAGCAAGTGAGGTGTGTGTGTGTGTGTGTGTGTGTGTGTGTGTGTGTGTGTGTGTGTGTGTGTGTGTGTGTGTGTGTGTGTGTGTGTGTGTGTGTGTATATGTGTATGTGTTCGTGCATGTGGGGCAGCTCCACGATGAACCTTCGATCCTGTTAAAAAAATCCGCACCCAAGCAAACTTTAACAAAGCAAAGGCTTTGTCTGTACATGTGTTTATTACAAATACTTGAGATTTTCAAACAACTTTCCACCTTTACATAATAATTGTATAGCCAGAGGTGACAGACATTACATTATAAAATAACACAGTACGGGCTTCAAAATATTAATCGGCAATGTGGCTGGCAATGTCTGCAAAAAGCGTAACCACCAAACGTAACAAACTCAAAAGATATATGCACCCGTGTATTTACAATATAACTGCTAATATATATATATACAGCAAAGCTCTTGGCATGTATGTTTGATACCTCGATACAAAATATGTAAAGTGCAGACAAATGGCTAGGATGTAGACACCATGGAACCTCCCAATAATTTATATTCCTTTACAAACAGCACCACTTATCAAACTCTCCAGATTTAAATGAAAACGAAATAGGAAAACATCATAAAAGATACTTAAAATATTATCTGTGGCCCTACCAAGTAAATCAAGTAAATAAATCAACAGTAATCTAGCTGGAATGATCTGTTCTTGGGTGATGACTTTGAAATATGATCGCGTCATGGCTTTAATTGCTGTGATGCCATTTTTACGTTCACATTGTTCAAGCTTCTTTATGATGGTGCATCTTCCTGTATATTATATCAGTGTAAACATTAAGACGTTTGTCTTATTTAAGCGTACTAACAGATGCAGAGATATAACAGCAGCAATAACACGACTCTGGATCATCTACACTAAGTGATGACCATGACGTGGTCACTACCACTGCAGCATTCACTTTGGGGGGGTGTTGGACACGCTATGCCGGCACTTGGTCAAAGTGGGATCAAGAATAATGTGGCCAAAGGCCTGCATTGGTCTCCTGCTTTCAAAAAGTCTCAGAATAGTGAGAAAATTTATTGTAGAAAATTAGCAGTCCGACTATGCCACCTATGGTACTGCATTTGTAGTGAACAAAGCCATGAAGTGGGCTTAAATTACATTCATCTCGAGGGGAGAAAATTGCTTTCATTCAAAAGGCTTATCGATGAAGCGTCGAAGCATGCAGCTGCTCCAGCTGGCACAGAAGAATTGCCAAGGCAGGTATGTTGATAATACAACACAACAGCTGGTCAACAATGCCAATATTGGCTCAGGTACGGCTTGTTGAACCTCTGGCAGAAATATAGTTTTCAAGCACAAGTAACTTTGTGCTAAAGACCTTGACTACGGAGTTGTGAAACTCTTCTGAATTATTTTTTACTCGTTGATTTCATGATTACATTTCTGAATCAAAGCTTCCGTCATGTGTTTAATGACCAAATGTAAAGTCCTTGGATCTCTGTGATCAACAAGTGACCACAACCTTGTTAGTTAAGCGTAGCCCTCTAGCCAGGAAGCTTCTTATTGGAATTTGACTGTTTACTTGGTCATTTAAAGCAGCATGGATTTGTTAAAACTCACAGCATATGCCAAAAAAAAGTTTCCAATCACTCAGCAAAAGCAACTATTTTTGTCCAATTGTAAATGCGAATGATTGACACAAAATGTCCCAATACCTTAGAGGCCATAAAATCGTGCAGAACTACTTGCCATTGCCTATTCGGTGGTTCAAATTCCAATGGCTTTAAACCACAGTAGCATAGTCCTTCAATGGCAAGGAGCAAATACTATACAAAGTACAGAATTGCATGACACATCACTTCAGTAACATAAATCACCCTTGGTGTTTACTTCATAATGCTTTTCGATAGGGTTCTTTGTGATAGTTTGAAATGATTAAATCCTGACTGCCAACTTTAACATCTTATTTTACTTTTTGATGAAAAAAAAACAAAAGTGGATTGTTAAGTTTAGAAATTGGAAATCAAAAATGAATAAACAATCAGATATAACATACTTTTGAGTTGCACTCTGCACACAATTCCTTTTACTTTAGTGAATGAAAGAGGATGACGGTGATAAATAATGCATTGAAATGTGATATAACTTATGTATAATCATGGTATGCAACTGATTATTGTAGCGACATCTGTTAACCTGATGGTTATAATTAAGTGTGACTCTGCCTATTTTTCCAGGTCATACATACAATGAGCAGACACAATCATTGAGGAATCAACATTACCGACGCATCAAAATACTGTAGTTATAGTAAAGAATGCTTTAGTACAACATCAATGTCATTTGAACAACTAAAAAAATGTATATAATGCACTATTCTGCACTTAAATAGGCAATATTTTAATTCATGTTTTGGTATCCAATATATGTGTGTGTGTGTGTATATATATATATATATATATATATATATATATATATATATATATATATATATATATATATATATATATATATATATATATATATATATATATATATATATTGTTTAAGATTGGGGCGGTTGGGATTACACATTTTTAAAGAAGAATGCACTTCCAACCAAAAGTAAAAAACACAAGATCGACTCCACTAATTTGAGCAAAAAAGCGAGAGCAGACCCACTCTCAGGCAATGTTTCACCGGCTTCATCAGACACAACAGAATTCGCAGCTGGCTTCATCAGGAACAATAGAACCTATTATGCCTGATGAAGCCAGCTCCGAAGCCGGTGAAATGTTGCCTGAGACCGGGTCTACTATCGCTTTTTTGGAAACGCCTTCTTCTTCAAATGTATATGTATATATATATATATATATATATATATATATATATATATATATATATATATATATATATATATATATATATATATATATATATATATACACACACACACACACTCCTTCTTTTAGTAATTTGTTAAGCAATTTGCAAAAAAGAAGAATTCTAAACCATTGACACTCGTATGTTTCTTTTGGAAATAAAATGTCTTTTTTATTTATTTAATTTCCCCTGCAGACAAGCGATTTAAAACAAACCCATTCAAATGAAGTTTATTTAAGCATGAATAAAAATATGCAAATTGAATTGTTCGAATTATGAATACTCTGGGCAGACTCTCATCCACTGAGGGTGTAAAACTACTTGGATATATTCTTTGAATGAACGTAAAAGTTGCAAATCAAAGCTTGTGGGGTTAAAATCCAGCTTTAACCTTTCCACCAGAAAAAAAAATCTCAAGTCAAGCAAGTGATAAATGTGTCTAAAAAATAATTTCAGTTCCCTTGAAGAAATCAAACAAATCAGGTGTGTTCACCGACACAACCACCATCGCCAGCAACTTCAAAAAAATTGTAATGAGGAATAATTTCCTTTTAATGGTTTTCTTACTAAAAAAAACTAACCATCTGTAGCATGACTGTGCTACCTTCCTGGCTGGAAGACAGTTCTAATGGAGTGCATGGCAGTTCAAGGAACTTGCCATCATAACACATGCACAATGGCAAGGGCCAATGATACAGATTTTCTTTTCCTCACTTTGAATTTACAAAACAAGAAAAATGCACAAGAAAAGGTTACCCTACTAATGCTGCCAACAAAACAACATCTTCAAGTTCCTTTCCTAATGTCAACAAATTTCATCCAAAATAGTTGAACGATTCGAAAGCGCATTGCAATGCTATGTCCTCAGCGAATGTAACAAATTCATGTTTCAAGGACGCATATCTAAGAATGATGTCTCTCAATCGGCATCATAAGTGAAAAGTTGGCACTCAAAAATATAATGCTGAAAACCGCAAACAATTTCCAAACAATCATTTTATGATAGCTATTTTAAATCTCTCATTAACCTGACAGCTGACAATTCCAGCTACAAAATTTCACAATAACAATACCTAGGAAGATTTTCACTAAGTAAATCAAGTTAAAATATTGCTTCGTGCCACCAGTAAGAGTGAAAGGTGAAAAACCAGCCACAAGCGCATTTGTAAAGGAAAATATGTGGTGAGCTGATCATGTGATGACAATGAAAAGGATGGCTTGTGAAGATACATATATATATATATATATATATATATATATATATATATATATATATATATATATATATATATATATATATATATATATATATATATATATATATATATATATATATATATTGAGTTACATTGCGACCGAATTACCCTGTGACATCATCAGCTGAGTAGTACTTGAGAGAACTGATAAAAACTTATTTCAAATTAACTGGTAAGAAGACCTTGGGCCTTATCCCCATGACCACAATGATTAAAAATCCCAAATGTTCTTGACGTAAACCTGTTCCCAGTTCCGATGTGAAATTAGTGTGAAGACATATAAGTTGACTTCACATACGATAATTACAAGAATCGCAGGCCAGCTGACATGTGATGGTAACTTCATTTTTCTTCACTTCAGAATGGTGTGGTTCGTCTGACATAGTACAGTACAACAACGTCGACCCTTTTCTTGTTAGGCCACATGAATCATCACGCGGCATCTCTAAGTACGACAAGCTCCACGATGTTCTGGAAGCTCTTGAGCAAAGCGACTGCCTGGTCGTGATCCAGCTGAGCAAAGTTGTAGCCGTTAGCCTATGAAGAGTGAAAATGGAATCAATATGTACATGGATGCTCAAAAACATTCAGCTGAGAAAAGGACACTTGGTCAAAAGGTAGCAACAAAATATTAAATACAGACAATTCTCATTCAACTACTGTGTTATTGTTCCCCAGTCCATTTTTATTAAAAAAAAAAACTACCCCTATTTCAACTAAAACGAGAAAGCATCTCAAAATGCAAAGTCCATCCATATCTGCTTTGTACTCAAACAAAACTTGACGAAAACGAGTTTTAAAAAAAATTATACATTTAATCAATGCATGTTCTCCATATTCTCATAATAAAGGTTTGTTAAAGATTTGATGACAACAGCTCAGATGGTAAAAATGTTAATTCCTGGACAGACAAACTGAAACTCAATGGTTAATAAAAAAGAAACACAGAAGTGATTAAAAAAACGGGGCGTCTCATGCCTGACGTGCTGTGGTGGGGATAATAAGGGCATTGCCATAAATAAATTTTTATTCATGATGACATTGCCATTTCACATTTTGACACAATTTTTTTGATTATTTTCTCCATATTCTCCAAATAAAGTTTTGTTGAAAATTTGATGAAATAAGCTCTGAAAAAGTCATCGATGACACACACACACAAACACACACACACACACACACACACACACACACACACACACACACACACACACACACACACACACACACACGATTGTAAAACATACCAAAATTGTAAAATTGATTCGCAAAAAAGATTGTCAAAATTGATTCTCTAAAAATCTCAAAAATGATTGTAAAACATCTCTCCCACTGGATGGAGAGATGGGTAAATTAGCAAAGCACCTGTTCTTCTGGGCAAATTAATTCCCCACATATATATATACATATATATATATATATATATATATATATATATATATATATATATATAATATATGCATATAATATATATATATATATATATATAAATATAAATACATAAATATATACATATAAATATATATATATATATATATAAATAAATATATAAATATATATACATACAAATATATATACATATATATATATTTTCGCAACTTTTTTTTCAACAAAATTTCGATTTTTTTTTTTTTTGCATTTTTACATGTTTTAAGTGATTTCCAACCCCCCCCTCATGCTACATACCATTTCTCGCCCATTGTTAATAAATTATAATTATTAGAAATGTTCCCTGCTCGTTTTTGTCTTTTCTTCCATTGATCCAGCATGGTCCGAATCCTAGTTTATCCGGGACTTTATTCCCAACGATCTGTTCCTTTTCTCCGGTATATCCTTGGCAGTGTCGCTCGGCTGCATCCGATCCGGTAAAATGATCCGGTCTGGGAGAGTGATCTGGTTCGGACAAGGCGTATCGAGGGTGTGTTCCCCGGTAATTAAATCACGTGATTAATTAGGTAACCCGATCAACCCATACACTGGAGGACCCTAGGTCACGCGGTTGAGTTATTGGCGTCCACAGTCGGTTAAGCGACCTGCCGCGTCACGGAATTATCCTTGTGTGACGGCCTACAATTCCGGGGAGTCTGGTGGGAAATGAGATAGCTTCCCCCACCTAGTGGTCTTCCCACCCGACCCCTGGCCCGCAACAATATATATATATATATACATACATATATATATATATATATATATATATATATATATATATATATAGAAATATATATATATATATACATATATATATATAAATAAATAAATAAAAAAATATATATATATCTTCTTCTTCTTTCGGCTGCTCCCGTAAGGGGACGCCACAGCGGATAATGTGAATGATCCGCATAGTGATTTGGCACATGTTTTATGCCGGATACTCTTCCTGACGCAACCCTGGTCGCCTCTTACGACACAGGGATATGGTACACCTATTTTTAACCGGGGTATACACCGGCCCAGTATACTGGTTCTCATTTCGCCGACCTCAGAAGGATGACAGGCTGAGTCAACCCCCTGGTGTATTAATTCAGTGGTACAACGGGGCTTGAACTCAGGACCTTTTGGATCCCAAGCTGCTGCCCGAACCACTGCGCCAACACTAGGCTATATATATATATATATATATATATATATATATATATATATATATATATATATATATATATATATATATATATATATATATATATATATATATATATATATATATATATATATATATATATATATATATACACACATACATATATATACTTCTTCTTCTTTCGGCTGTTCCCGTCAGGGGTCGCCACAGCGGATCATCCGTTATGATCCGCATACTGATTTGGCACAGGTTTTACGCCGGATGCCCTTCCTGACGCAACCCTGGTTGCCTCTTATGACACAGGGATATGGTACACCTATTATAACCGGGGCATACACTGGGTACTCACTTCGCCAACCTCGGAAGGATGACAGGCTGAGTCAACCACCTGGTGTGTATTAATTCAAGCGGCCAATAGGGCTTAAACTCAGAAGCTTTTGGATCCCAAGCCGCTACCCGAACCACAACGCCAACACCAGGCTACTATATACATTTATATATATATATATATATATATATATATATATATATATATATATATATATATATATATATATATATTGTTGGGGATTCGCGCCCGCCGACGTGCGATCGGCCGCTCGACTCGAATGGCGGCCGCCTCGCCCATCGGAACGGACAATTTAGTCTTGACCCTCTCGGACCAACGCCGGGAGCTAGTCACGGGTGGGGGTTTAACCTCACCACGATCGTGCCAATTGCCCACCCGCGCAGGATAGTGTCGCTCGCCACATTCGATCTACCTAAGTACCTGCGCGAATGGTCAACCGGGCGATCGCACCTCGCCGCAGGTCGACTCCGGACACGGGCCGCCTGGGCGGCTCGTTCCGTGCTACAGTGATAACCGAGCGGTGTTATCGTCGGCCTCGACGGTTCCGATTAATTACCGGGCGTATTAAGCCCACTACGAACCCTTTATGTGAAGCAGGATGGAGGGTCAATGAAGAAAAGACGAAGCGAAACGGGAAAACAGTTCACACAATGCACATTTATTACGCGACACACGGAAAGCACACATATACAGCCAAACAGTCAAAGTGCACAGAGAGCAGTCAAAACAAAAGAAACAATGACGCAGAGTTACTACCGAATACGCGTACACACGGCAACACTTATATAGTTCGACTTTACAGACGGCGCCAACACACATTCACTCAAAAGCAAAGGAAAGAAGCCACCCTCATAGACAAGGGGGCAGACGGGCCTGTAGGCCAATATGCGCGCGTGACCTGAAGAAGCGGCCAAGTCCGCGAGACCGGGTGGGTCCTACCCGCGTCCTCGTGACACGTTGGCAGACGAGCTGCGGATGAGGCCGCGTGGCTGTGCCCCAACTCCGTGCTCCTTGGCGGGTTTCGTTGGCACGACGTTTGGAGTGGGGTGGGAACGGGGCCCCCTTTTTGCACTATCTCAGCGCGGGGGGAAAGGGGGATTTGTTAATGCCCTGGGGGAGGAGAATGGCTGGCTGGCTTGGGTCCCACGACGAGCGATCTCACACCGCGACCTCGTCGCCGACCGCCGTCCTTCTCGCCTCGGACCCCGAGCTCCTTGGCCTCTTCCCACAACTCTCCTCAGCCGACTGCAGAACCCAACTCGATGCCTTCGCCACCCGACTCCACTCTCTGCCACACCGATGACTCGACTCACTCTGCCCTGCCGACACACACTGCTACTGCCACACTCTGCCACGATTCGCCTTGCGCTCGCCGTTTTATAGGCCGGCAGGAGAAAACAATATGCAAATTTCCAGATCAGGATGACCTCGGGGGCAGAGCCACGCTCGCCAATTGGACGGAGGAAAAGTGGGCGTGAACCTCCCCTGATCCTAGAATTTGCATATATCGATCTCACACAGACGCGCCTGGAGGTGGGGCCAAGCCACTCCGCGCTTGCTAATTGGACGGATCAGAAGTGGACGTGTAGCGTTCTTGATCCGAATTCTCCCATCGGAAAGGCCGCTATTTGCACTCGCGGCGCGGTGCGTATCGCTGAATGAGCCCAAGACAGCCCGGCGCTCAGTGTTCACAGGTGGTGCGGGAATGGCCGTAGAAGGAGAGAGGTGAGGGTGGTGGAGGGTTTATCGGTGGTGGTTTGATGGATATGGTGTCGTTTGGGAATGACGGTGATGCGATGTTTGTGGGATTGATTTGTGAAGGTAAAGGTCGTGGCTGTTGGCATTGTTGTTGTTGTCTGAGGGTTGGAGCGTGGTTGCAGTTGGTGACGATGGCTGGCGTGGTGGTGAAGGGGGTTGTTGTGTGATGGCGGTTGAGACGTGGTTGGTTCAAAATAAAGATAGAACAGAAAAACGGCTATCTCAAAGCGTCGCAGCCCAAATGAATCACATAAATTCCCTCTCAACAACGGGTTTGGGGCTAACTACACATGCACTTAGAGTTATCTCACCTACGGGTCCTGAATGGTGGTTTGCGAATTTCCACAGACGTAACACTACCCCCTCCCCTTTTTACGGACTCGTCCCGAGTCATCAAATTCTCGTGTGCCAACATGTGTAGTTCTCCCCTAGTACGTTTTACCTTCGGATCCCTGAGTGCGACATTCATGGTATTCGTGTCCCCAAAATAAATAACCTGAGGGCTGAGTAACTAACTAAACAAACCCACTCACTCAGACGACTTAAATAAAATTGCCGGCGCTAGACAGACATGCCGGGGGCGCACTCGTATTTACAGTACATCTTACTTACAAATTTTACACTATACCATGGGCCAGGATCAATGGACTCTGCAGGAAAAAGAAGAAGTCAACAGTCAACAGTGAACCGGCACATGGGCCGCCACTGCAGGCCCGTGTTGTAGTTGCCAACAGGACAGTCCTTGCAACTCACGACGATCCCGGCGCACATGGTAATTAACAAGGGGGGGGGGCAAAGCAAAATAGAACGGGGGCTGGTGAACAGGGGCAGTGGGCATGGCATGGCATGGCAAAGGCAGCAGGCAAACACAGCCTGCAGAACCAGGCCGCTGCAGGCAAACACAGCCGGCAGACGAACTGGCCGGCACAGGCCTTAAAGTACAGCAGCTGCAGATTGGTGGAGGGAGTGCGGTGGTGCTGGCCACACAGCAGGCGATCTCGGACCTATCGCCTTTGCCTGTCACTGTCCATACCCACTCCCTTCATTTGTAAAAACCCAATTTAGCCCTAACTACTTTTTTTGTTGTTTTTATTTTTTTTTATTCCTCCCCACTATAATTCGTCCCCTAACCCCCCTTTTTCGTCCTTGTTCGGCTAACCTATCGTCCCCTAGCCTACTCCCAACCCCTACATTCCCTTCCCGGAGGGGAATAAGGGAGAGCTAGCGTCCTGTGTCGAAGCCCAACGAAGCCTCAGGATGACCTCCCCAGACTTCAGCGATCTTTAACCCAAAGTAGGTCCAGCGGCCCACAACGAGAGCGAAGGGATGGATTGTGTGGAGGGGTACACTTCCTAATATACCCTATCCATTTAACTGTTAAACTACCCCAGGGCTTTCAACAAGCGCCTCTCACTTAAACTATTGGTTCGAGCAACCAAGATTCCCGTCGCCTGTGTTGGTATCCTCGCAAATTTCGGGACTCGCCTCCCAATTTTCTTCCCGTGCCCTCACACGGTCTCATGGCTGGGACACGTGGCTCCCCTTGGCAGGCACTACCGTCTGCCGATTCTCCAGCTATGGCACCACCGGGCACTACACTGCCTCCAACCTACCAGCTCCCGAAACACCGGGGGAGTGCCCTCCCTGGCGACTCCCCTGAAACGCTCACGTGGAATGCTGGTTTCCCGGGCCCCTTTCCGAGGGTCACCCGTGCCCACAACACTGCCCACGCGGCTAACGGCGCCCCGGGCCCCCGCATCATGCGGCACACCCGTGCCCACTACGCTATCTCGGCCCCCCATGGGCCCTTGGCCTACCACGGCGGACTAGCCCGGTGCCCAGGGTACCCACTCCGCGATACTCACCTTTCGCAGCCACGCTCCCAGCCAGTCAACAGGGCTCCTGCACCCCTCCAAATGGGTATCGAGCCTACACTCCAACCAACAGCAAAACGACTTCCATTTTGTCAATTTAACTAACCCAGCTAACTCACTCTACACTCACCCCGGGGTCCCTTGGGTGAGAGTCACTCCTCCCCCCAATTACTCATCGCACCATGCATTCCACATTCGCTCCATTCACACAAACCCGCTGGCCTCACTCACTCATCATGTACTCACCTCACAACTCTTCAACACACACACCGCTGAACTCTACCATCCTTCTAACTACATCCCCTAACGACCTCGTGCTCCCACGTCATCCCTTACACTACAGCACGTTCCATTTAACACTACGTAGCTAAACTATGTCCCCTCTACACATTCACTGTCAGTCACTGTCTCCAAATCATTAAAATCATTTTCCATCCTAAATCTGGCTACAATCCCTCGACCTAATCCATTCCACAGGCCCCATGAGGACTTACCCCTGCCCCATGAAGCTGGTCAAGCTAAGCTAACCCTTCCCCCTAACTAGTGGTTATCCTGTGCCCAGGGCAGAGGGGTCTTCCACCCCCATGCCTGGGAATCATGTTCACCCGAAAGCGAGGCTTGTTTTTTTTTTCTTTTAAAATGCGCAGCACCAGCGCGGCAATTCAGCCGCGCACCTTTGGCCTGACGTCATGGCAGCGGTTCGCGTCCCCCGTCCCTCTTGGACGGTACCATCCGGCATGGATTCACCCTCCTGCCGGATTCCAACCATACACGCAGCCATGACGTCACCCGGCGCATAAAAAAACACAAGCCCCGCGTCTCGAGGGGTTCCCCACGCGAACACATGTGCTCTGCCCGTTGGAGCTTAACACACACGCTCGCGTGGAGAACCCATCCGGTCCAAATCCGAAATCCTGCCTAAACTTTGTCCGTCCGCGGGATCGGCAAATCCACCGCTGGCGTTTCCGGACCGGGCTTCACTCCCGCAAGCGAGCACGTGGCGGCCTCGTGCGTTGCACGGCACGAACCTCGCGCTCGCTGCTGGGTGAACCCGGCGCGGTGCCAAAAATAGCTACGGGCGCTACCCGGCCCTCGTTCCTCTATCGCCGTCTCCGTCGCCATTCAAACCACGCACACCTGCGTGTTACGACGCTCACTCTCCATTCCATTACATTCACATTCACACCGGGAGACGCGGCTGCATGCTCACGCATGCCGACTGACATCTCCCTCACATACCGCTCTCTCACACACACGGTCTCGCTTGCACTCGGCCGCTCACTCACTCGTGCCATTTCTCTTGCACACGTGGTTCCATTCACACACGGCCGTTCACCCGCACCCGTGGCCCGTTCCACACACGGTTCCTCATCCACACACGGCGTGCTGGGAGGCACGCACTTCGGCACACTTGCCACCACACCACTCACACACGGGGTCGCTTCCACACACGGGAGTGCACTCACACCTTGCACCACACACACCGGGACAACCACACTGGGGATTAGTGCCACCACAAGGGGTTCCGGGGCCTCTATATCCCCCAAGCTCGGCGTGCACCTCTCCACAGCACCCGTCCCCTCGACCTCGCAAAGCTCGACCGAACCCACCTGGTCGTGAATCGCTTCAAGGGGGCATCCTCCCTCCCCTCATTCCTGGAGGAGGCTATCCAGCTGCTTTCACCGGGTCACGAAACAGTCCGCCAGCTCCCCCTTATCGTCCTCTACTAACTCCATGTGTGTTTGCTCGTCCTTAACCCCGTCCAATTCACCCTCTATCTCCCGTGTCTCTATACATTTTATTCTTTCCGTCGTCATCTCGTGTCTCGTCTCACACGTTTCGGTCATCCCATTTAATTTTCCCCTCTCGGTCACCGTCACTTCTTCCGTCACCTTTACACTTCTCGCCCAACGTCCCCCGAATTATTTTGCCCTCACCCGCCTCCATTGCGAGCCCGACAACCGTTGCACTCCCTCCCAGCTCGTTCGCTCCCACACGTGGCGTCGCCATTATGCACTCCGTTGTCCGTGCTTCACTGCACGCTATTGCCTTCATGCCCGCCTGCAGGCTTCGGCCTATTTGCTGCATCTCACCCCGCAGTTCTCTCATTTCTTCCTTCAAATTCGCCTTCATTTCGTTTGTGTTTGTATCCATCTTCGCATTCATTGCCGCCAGCATGGCGCATAGCTGGGCCATGTCGGGCGCACTCGGCTCAGCCGATTCGGCGAGGATCGGGGGGTTTTGGCGGAGAGGGGGAGGGGAGGTGTCATACACCGCGGCCTCTGCTGCTGCCGCGCCCGTTTCGGGTTCTGGGTTCGGTTGGGGGAGTTCTTGCTCCTGCACAACCAACATTTCCTGCTCGGGGTCTCCATCCTGGGCCATGGATTCTTACAATTCTACATCCATTTCTACTACCCCCGGCTCCCGCTCGCTTTGAGACTCCATCTTATTTCTCATAAGGGATTAATTTGGCCTGCTCGTAATTTGGAGGGAATCGGGGGTCGCTCCTCTCATCCCTGAACCGATTCCCGTGAATTTAGCTTGGAGGCGGGAGGGATTCGAATCCCACTCCCGGACACCAGTGTTGGGGATTCGCGCCCGCCGGCGTGCGATCGGCTGCTCGACTCGAATGGCGGCCGCCTCGCCTACCGGACGGACAATTCAGTCATGACCCTCTCGGACCAACGCCAGGAGCTAGTCACGGGTGGGGGTTTAACCTCACCACGATCGTGCCAATTGCCCACCCACGCAGGATAGGGTCGCTCGCCACATTCGATCTACCTAAGTAGCTGCGCGAATGGTCGACCGGGCGATCGCATCTCGCTGCAGGTCGACTCCGGACACGGGCCGCTTGGGCGGCTCGTTCCGTGCTACAGTGATAACCGAGCGGTGTTATCGTCGGCCTCGACGGTTCCGATTAATTATCGGCCGTATTAAGCCCACTACGAACCCTTTATGTGAAGCAGGATGGAGGGTCAATGAAGAAAAGACGAAGCAAAACGGGAAAACAGTTCACACAATGCACATTTATTACGCGACACACGGAAAGCACACATATGCAGCCAAACAGTCAAAGTGCACAGAGAGCAGTCAAAACAAAAGAAACAATGACGCAGAGTTACTACCAAATACGCATACACACGGCAACACTTATATAGTTCTACTTTACAGACGGCGCCAACACACATTCACTCAAAAGCAAAGGAAAGAAGCCACCCTCATAGACAAGGGGGCAGACGGGCCTGTAGGCCAATATGCGCGCGTGACCTGAAGGAGCGGCCAGGTCTGCGAGACCGGGTGGGTCCTACCCGTGTCCTCGTGACACGTTGGCAGACGAGCTGCAGATGAGGCCGCGTGGCTGTGCCCCAACTCCGTGCTCCTTGGCGGGTTTCGTTGGCACGACGTTTGGAGTGGGGTGGGAACGGGGCCCCCTTTTTGCACTATCTCAGCGCGGGGGAAAGGGGGAATTATTGATGCCCTGGGGGAGGAGAATGGCTGGCTGGCTTGGGTCCCGCGACGAACGATCTCACACCGCGACCTCGTCGCCGACCTCCGTCCTTCTCGCGTCGGACCCGAGCTCCTTGGCCTCTTCCCACAACTCTCCTCAGCCGACTGCAGAACCCAACTCGATGCCTTCGCCACCTGACTCCACTCTCTGCCACACCGATGACTCGACTCGCTCTGCCCTGCCGACACACACTGCTACTGCCACACTCTGCCACGATTGGTCTTGCGCTCGCC
>NC_140962.1:113114502-113177002 GCF_056783735.1 Eptatretus burgeri
GAACTTTACTATGCAGGCAAACACCCTCTCCACTTGGTCTTTGTTGATTTTAAGAAGGCATTTGACTCTGTCAACCACATGCTACTGTTTATGAAACAATGGGATTTTGGTATAGAAGAGGATGTGATGTGACTGCTTGAGGATCTCTACATCAACTTAAAAGGTCAGCTCTGTTCGAAAGGCTGGATGACAGATGAGTTTGTGATGCCAGTTGGAGTAGAACAAGGCTGTCCATTGTCCCCTATACTCTTCAGCCTCGACACTGAATGCCTCATGTGGGAGTGGTATGAATGCATATCACACATAAGAGCACCCAATGTAAGTGGTATCTCCATAAAGGAGATCAGATAAGCCGATGACCTCGTGATGCTGGCACAATGCAGAGCTGATGCAGAAGAGATGCTTGCCGTCCTGGGTGACATATCAGATGGGTATGGGCTAGTCATCCATCCTGGAAAAAGGAATGCATGGTTGTCCAGCCAACAATGGATGAACACTATCACATACCACTTGGTACCAATACCCCATGTCACGTCTTTCAAGTACATGGGTGTGTCGATCAGCCATGCTCTATATGATAGCAAGGAGGTGTGAATGCAGATAGGTATGGGCAAATCCACCCTTCCGCAGTGTAAATACCTGCGTTCCACCCATGTCAGCTAAGAAACAAAGGCACAGCTTGCTCAGGCACTAATCATGTTGAGAGTGCTGTACGTTGCCACCACCATGTCATTGAAGGCAACCAACATCAGGCAACTAGACAACACCTGCTCAACATCAAGTGGCACGACCGTGTTGCAAATGAGAGCTTAACGGAGATGATCCGGTGACCGATGGTGCCTCAGCAGTCGTAATGTGATGGAATGCAGGGCAGCATGGCTGGGCCACATGATTCGACACAGTGGACATGGACAGGCAGCAGCTGTATTGGATGCTTTTCCAGAGGGACGTCGTCTTTCGACCAAAGATGTTTTGCGTCGATAACATCCGAGAGTGGTCAGGGTGCCATATCACTGAACTCAAAAGGCAGTGCTGGAAATATGCGTTATGTCGAAAGCAGTGGTGTGGTTCCTGTGGTGTATAATTTGAGGAGGCGACCATGGGCTTATGCCTATGTCGAATGATGCTGATGGGTGGAGTTAGGCGAACTGTCCAACCAGTGGATGAAACTCGCACGTACGGACGCACGGCTCGTTTTATGTGGAGAAAACAAAAACAAACAAAAATCCTTTGTTTTTTTTTCAGAAAAATCTCATACACTGATTAATAAAAATCTCTCCAATCCAAATTGAGTTGTCCAACTTATTTTCTTCGCTTTCAAAATTTGTCCCTTGGTCCTGCAGCACATCATAGACTATTACTAAAAATAGGTTCACTGCAAGTTAGGTTTCACAAACTTTTTAAAAGGTGTCTGGAGTGTTTAAAAACACACTTATAGGGTGTTTAAACTTTCACTGTTTGTTTTCATTTGGGGAGTGAAAATTTCTCACTCTTTGCACACACCAAGTAAACTTCAAGTGTGTTTTCATAGCTGTGGATATGCGTTCGAAGAATGGAAAAGCCATTCATGTATTCATGGAGTTCAACTGCACTGTTTTTCACAAGGAGTTGTGTTTTGGGCAATAATTTGTTTTTACCCTTGTGAGATGAGAGGGTATTGCATTTTCATCCATTTGTTGGTTTGTTTGTTTGGTTGTCTGTCTGTCTGCAAATACTGTGCTAACGTAGGCCACAAACGAAATATGGTGGTAGCCAATTTCACATTACGTATATTTTTTCAAAGTAGGTACAAAAGATAAACTGTTCATCCTGGTGGTGGAATGTGCTCCAGCGAGTGCTGATCTAGTTACCTCCACCACGGAAGGTGAAGGAGGTTGTGTTTTCACCCCTATCTGTCTGTTTGTTTGTCTGTCTGTCTGTCTGTCTGTCTGTCTGTGTGCAGGATATCTCAAAAAGTTGTGGACGGATTTGGATGAAACTTGGTGGACATATTGGGTGTGTGACAAGGAAGAATTGATTCGATTTTGGGTGAAGATCCGAATCCGGATCTAGATACAATAATTATTTAATTTTTTAAGTGATTCTTTACCATTTCTGTCAGGTCAGGTTCGATCTGTGACCTGCTACAGGTACCATGTAAACCTGTACTAACCTGTTCCATGGTCGGGTTGTCGGAGACTAAACCGTCTCCCCCACCAGGTTTTCTGGTGAGGAGGGTGTTTGGATATGGACACCCAGCAGGATTAAAAACAAAACCTGTAAAAGGGCGGAGGAGCTCCTTGTGAGCCAACGGCCATCCATATCTAGTGCCCAACTGTGTCTGCGGACGTCCTCCTGCAGTTGGGTCACTTATTAGGAGGTTGGTGGCAGGATTTACACTCCGGCCACCGTAAAACCCTTCATTCCGCAAAACGCAAAAACGCAAAAAAATCTGAAAACCCACTCCGTGGGAGTACCTCCTGTGCAGCTTCCCTTCGCAGGGCAGCTCACCGGATGACGGGATTGGGGCAAAGCCTTCGGGACCCCCAATCTTTGATGATAGGAGGGAAACCACGGGGTAACATCCCTGGGTCAGATTGCGGGAGAGTGTGTCGGAGTGGTGCTGAGGTGTCGTCCACCAGACGGCGGTCTCCTTGGGTTAACCTGAGGCGGTCCCTTCGGGTGGGTGCTTGGAATGTCCTATCCCTAAGAGAGGATGATCACCTGTCTCTGTTATCATCTGAGCTCAAGCATTTGGACATCGGGATTGCAGCTCTCTCTGAGGTTCGGAGACCGGATTGCGGCGAGATAATGGTGGGTGGTTACACCTACTATTGGTCTGGTCGCTCTGATGGTTACCATACCCAAGGAGTTGCTGAAGCTGTGTCCAATAAGCTGACCCCAATGATAATTGAGGTAACACCGGTCAACGAGCGTATTATGAGATTAAGGATTCGTCACTCCTTAGGTGTCATTTCCCTGGTCTCTGTCTATGCTCCGACTGAGGCGAGTGATCTCACCGTGAAGGATGCATTCTACGCCACACTCGAGTCTGTGGTTGATCAGTGCCCCAGATGAGATACACTTCTAGTCTTGGGGGATTTCAATGCATCGACTGGAACTGATAGGGACGGTTATGAGGTGTGTGTTGGTCCCCATGGGTCAGGAACTATGAACCAGAATGGCACTAAGTTCCTTGACTTTGCAAGAAGTCATGGACTTAGGGTGGCTGGTTCATGGTTTCAGCGCCCACAAGCTCAAGCTGAAAGCTGAAACCCACAAGCTGAAAAGCTGGACTTGGTATTCCAACGCTGGCGGTGTGGCAAAGGAGATTGACCATGTCCTCATTGACGGTCGTTGGAGGATGATCCAGAACTGCAGGGTCTACCGGAGTGCTCAGTTCGTCAATACTGACCACAGGCTTGTTGTAGCAACTCTAAAGCTGCACCTTAAATCCTGGAGAATGGTACCATCCCAGCCGAGGCTGGATGTTGCCAAGCTCAGGGATGAGAGAGTAGTTGAGGAGTTTGCGAACAGGCTGAGTGGACACTTGGGGGGGTCTGGGTGCTTTAGGGGGTCCTGAAGAGTTGTGGAACGCCTTCAAGACCACCGTCCTTGATGTTGCCGGTGGATGCCTTGGAGCTCACCGCAGGGCAAAGAAGAATTTTGTCTCTCAAGGGACACTGGATACCATTGACCAGAGTCGCAGGGCCAGGCTGAATGGCAGAGCTGAGCTGTTCAGGGAGCTGAGGCGTAAAACTGTACGTGCACTGAGGGTGGACAAGGAGGCCTATGTGCGAGGAATCTGTGAGGGGGTAGAGCATCACCTGTGGACAGGTGATTCACGTCCTGCTTACAGGGGAATTCGCGCATTACGTTCATCCAAGCCCATCCCTCGGAGCACTACAGTTCGAGCAGAGAGTGGTAGGCTCTTGACAGAGGAGTCTGAAGTGAAGGCCCGCTGGGCCGGTTACTTTGAGCGGTTGTACCAGGCTGATCCCCCAACTGTCGAGTTGGACGTCAAGGGTGTTACAATCCCTGTTGCTGATCCTCGAATCAACTGTAGTCCACCTACGCTTGTGGAAACACGGGCTGCGGTGAACCGGTTGAAACGGGGCAAAGCTCCAGGGATCTGTGGCATCCATGCCGAACTTCTCAAGGCTGGTGGAAATGCTGCACTCGTGTCGTTGCATGCAGTTTTGTGCTCTGCCTGGAACACAGGCATCATCCCAACTGACTGGAAGAGGGGCCTTGTTGTCCCTCTCTGGAAAGGGAAGGGTGATCGCCAAGACTGCAACAACTACCGAGGGGTGACGCTGCTCTCAGTGTCGGGCAAGGTCTTTGCTCGGATAATTCTCGATAGGGTTCGCCACCATCTGCTTGAGCACCAGCGTCCAGAGCAGTCAGGCTTTACACCAAAGAGGTCAACGATTGACCGTATCCTTGCACTTCGTGTCCTCACCGAACGCAGACGAGAGTTTCGGCAGGGGCTGCTTGCAGCCTATGTTGATCTCTGTAAAGCGTTCGATTCAGTGAATCGGGATGTCCTCTGGAGGATTCTTGGTGTTCGTGGGGTGCCACCAAAACTGATCGATCTGATGTCTGAACTCTACTCTGGTACTGAGAGTGCTGTGAAGTGTGGTGGTACCATCTCTGACTTATTTCCAGTTGTTACTGGAGTTCGTCAGGGATGTGTACTTGCCCCCACACTTTTCAGCACTTGTATGGACTGGATTCTAGGGAGGATGTCGGAGAGATCAAGTTGCGGTGCGTCATTTGGGAATGTCAAGATCTCGGACCTTGACTTTGCAGATGATGCAGTCATCTTTGCGGAGACTTTAGACATCCTCTTGGGGGCCCTCGAGGTGCTGAATGAGGAGTCGGAGCCGTTGGGATTATGGGTTTCTTGGGTCAAAACTAAGATCCAGGCTTTCGGTGACATCTTGGATGCTGCTGTCCTGTCTGTGTCTGTTTGTGGTGAGGATGTTGAGGTCGTGGAGAGATTCACTTACCTTGGCAGTGATATTCATGTCTCTGCTGGCTGTGAGTCAGAGGTCAACAGACCTCTGGGTCAGGCCTGGGGAGTCGTGGATTCACCGGATAATGGGGTTTGGTGCTGTTGGTACCTGTGCAGGAGGACGAAAGTCCGAGCGGAAAGTGGACGCAGCGACGTGCTGTTCTGGCACATGCTCCCATACCTGACCTGACCTTTACCATTGAGAGATGGGGCCAAAAACGATATAGTACTGTACAGCGTGGTATTTCAAAAATGTATTGGGCCCGATATATTCTCATGGATCAGGCATTGTATGGTGGAGGTATGCGCTCCACCGAGTGCCCTTCTAGTTTTCTTTTGTGTTATTGCTGGCCAGGAGTGGTGTTATTTGTGGATATGAATGTGGGCCATACTAAATATTTCCCCAATAGCTCATCTGAGTGAAGTTGTACTGAGATTAAAGGGATGAGTGTATAAAATAATACCAGAAAAGAATCAGAGGTGGATGAAGAAAATCACTAAATGGCTAAACGTTCACTGATTATTGTTTTCTCTCTTCTGCACCGTTTACTGGTTCATTAAGAAATTGGCTGTGTGATGAAATTCTTTCTCAACCGCTATGTCCTCCTCCACTTCCACCCTTCTCCTCCTCCCCCTCACCACCAAACGCCCAGTTAATGGCCAATCTTTTCTTACATACATCAACCTTTCTCAAACATTTAAACAAGAAATGGCAATGATTAGTTTGGGAGTGGGTCACAAGATGATTAGGGAAACTCAACTGGAATTTGAAAAAATGGATTGGTACATTTGATTACTCTGAACTTTTTCATTTGAAATTTCAATAAAATAGTCTTTTTATATAAAAATGCACAGATTTTGGTGGAAGAATCTATGTCATGCCTTCAAGAGGGACCCTCAAAGGTAGTTGTAAGACAATTGTTCCAACACAGAAATTGGTAGGAAATTCACGTGGGTTGCATTTTGTACTGTACTGAGATTTTTTTCAAAGTCGGGTGAGAAGTGAATTTTTTTTTTTTTAAAACACAATCAGCAAATAAGCTATAGTAACTTCCAGTTTTTGAGAATTGAGATTGACTGCAAGGTTGCGCCAAAAATAAACAGGTTGGCAACTGTAAATGGATGTATTTTTTTGTTAGCCGTACCACTCCCTTCATTTGTGTGTTTCTGTAAATCCTAACTTTGTGTTTTTTTTTATTTTTCATTTAAACTATTCCACAAAACCTACGTTTCAATGACTAACAGTAAAACGTTCGCATTAAACTCTGATATCGCTGACTTCCGATCATAATGAGATCATTTACTAGCAGTAACGAAAAAATCCTAACTTCTGAGATCACCATTACTAACAGTAATAACCTTATCTTTGACAACTCCCTTCTGGTTCAATTCCAACTATAATTCTACTTTCTTTTTGCTGAGCGAGTGCTTCCCTTTACTCTGTCAATGTAACCTCAAATTGTAAAGCTGGAACATAAATAAAGACTCTTTTCTGCAAGGGAGAGGAGGGTCGAAAAATCTGAAAAATTTCACTTCGTAATATGTACATGGCTCCTTTATTTAAACCCTCTTACACTTTCTTACTTTTCTTGCTCTGCAATACACCTCATTTAGGAACCCCTACGCAACACATATGTAGCTACTCTTTTCTTTAAGGATGCCACACCGACATGCATCTGTAAATATTTCAACAAAACAGGTTAATCGGTCTGGTTTTGGGTTGCTAGGCATTCTCTTGGTATTGCAGAGCAAGCAAGATGGAGAAGAATTGAAACTCCACCTTTCTCTGCACTTTCCAAAAAAACACATCTTCCTGTTAGACTTTGAAACAATGATAAAAGGAATGCCAAATATTGTCCATTTGTGTTGAATCAACAATACAGCTAATAACGACGGAAATGAAATCCAAAATGTAAATTTGCATGTTAATTAATGCTATATATTAATTTACAGTCCAACAGGTTTGTGCAGGTGTCACTCCCTTTGAGTTGTCTCGTCTCGATTCAAATCCCCGCTGGCCTATTAACTATCGGATTATTGCTTCGCAGGCAGGGTGTTGCATCACAAAGCTGGTGAATGTAAAGCTGGTGAATGTTAAGGACCTCGCAGTGTCTTTCACTGGTTCAGCAAAGAGCCGGTGAGTTATGACGGGCACCGTGAACAAATTTCCTATTCATGCCACGACCTTCGGTGGAATGTCAGGCCTGGCCATCTAGTTCATGAAAGACTTGGGCTAAAAACATTCCCAGACCGACCCCACAAGAACATGGGAATAATCAAGGCTGTTAAATCAGTAGTCCTGGTAGTTGTCGAATCATTTGCCTGCCAACAGTAGAATTCAACCACTGTGTGTCCGTCATGGTGCTGTGTTCTCCAATCACATTATCACTCGGGTGCTTTCTGTGTTTACTATGTTGTTGTAAGTTGATACAAGAACAATACCTCTGGCAATTTTTCAGTTTAAACTACAACTCTGGATGAACAAATATACTAATCTTCACCAAATTCATAATTGAGTATTGCATTTTCCAAACTGCGCAGACCCACACAAACACGTTTCTAATCATCATTCATATCCACAAATTCAAATATATCCCCAATCTGTGCAGCTGTTTTTTTTATCTTCTTGCCAGATTTTGTTATCGACGTATTTTGTTTTGGAAATTCCCTTTGTCTTCTTTGAAATTCCTGGAGTTATATTCACTGCCCTTTCAATTTCCAGTGTTGCATTTTCTATTTGCTCATTTTCTTGGAAATCAGGGATAATTTCTCTCACCTCTTCACTTAGAACTCATACACAATTTGGATTCGATACTCTGTTGAGCTTTTTATGTACGTGGCCAGTCTTGCGCCATCGTTCTATGCTTATGGTTGAGCTTCACGAAGCCGCCACCTCGTCATCTCGGCTGGTACATTCTACAGATGCATTGATTTTTATCGAGAATTTTGTGGACAATAGACAATTTCCAGATAGAACAGTGGTATTGGAACACTACCACTGTGTGCTGCCTGGTTTATTGGATTGATTTTGTTTCTTGGGGGCGACCTAATAATTAGCTGTGTTCTGTGCAAGTATTCCTTGGCAATTGTTTGTGGCAAATTTGGCAGCCTTCTTCTACCCTGAGATATGTATGTAATGCTTCGTCTTATAGCTCTTGTATAGTTGTTCTTTGTTCGATTTTTATATTGTTACCCTGCACGTGAATCACAAAGCAGGGTTAAACAATTGGTTCACTCTGGGTGGCTGTCTACCAACGTCAGTCTATGATCGAGGAACTACCGTACTTCATTTCAATTGAATTTTACATTTTGAACACTGTTAAAGATGAATTGAAACATGAATCTTTACACAAACCTGCAGTTTAGCAGTACTTTGGCTCTGAATTTGGCAAATTGTATGAAATCTTGTCTCGAGTGTCCATGCACACAGAGAAGTAAGGTGATTATTCTGGTCTGTCTGTCTGTCTGTCTGGCAGTCAAACAAAATAGAAAATCATTCCAAACAGAAACTTACTGTTTTTAGGGACATCATAAAGAACACAAACAACAGAAACGAAGAACTAATAAAATGGTGTAAAAGACAATGCACCCATGGCAATAAATTTCCCAATTATTATTTTTTTAATACATCTTTTGAAACATATTTTGTTTCAATTGAATTATATACTTGAACACTGAAGAACACGATTCTCCTTGTTGGTACTTCCCAAAACCTCCAGTTTAGTAGTACTTGGAAAAAATATTACGCCATCTCGACCAATCAAATTTGCCACTCGTGCTCTCGGCTTTCGGGAACATTGAGATTCAGACAAAAATCGCTGCTCATAGGAAATATAAATCGTGCTTGGAAATGCAAATCAAGGGTTGAAAAGACCCTTCCCATGTCCTCCTACTCAAGACTGTGTGGCCCAGTAAGGTGTTCTATGAACCCTCTAGTTTGATGTTGCTATTTTTCTTGCCTTGAATGTACATTTAGCTCATTTATTTTGTCAGATTTCCATTTCAATGCCTTGATACTATTGCCAAACCATTTTCAGCTGTTTTGTTAGTTTTTCATTGTTTTGTGCGCAAATGTACTGTACTGGTTTGCAATGTACTGGTCCCAGTTGATACCAGTTGCAATGTACTGGTCTCCCAGTTGATACCAGTTAGTTAAATACATGTATTTCAACTGGTAATATATCACTCTATTCCAATTTCCATATTAAAACCAGTAAGAAACCAACTGGCTTTACTGGTACCAGTTGGCTACTGGTTTTCAACTGGTACCAGTTGACCAGTAAGCTACTGGTCTTTACTGGTTTTTTGACCTGGGATAGCATCAACGATATGCTCCATATTTCCACTATATATTGCACGAGGCCAATTATTTTGGGGTCAGTTTTGTACAGTTCCACACATTGCATGTTCCACGGGTGTGGGGTGTTATTAAATGCATTTTTGTAGTCATATCCAAGTTGTTGATGGGTTGGTCCCTTTTTTTCCTGCAGTTTGAGGATGATCTTGATGAGCAAAAGCTCCTCTTGCATCCTTTTAGTTCTGCCTCCAGGAATTTTTGTTCTATTAAATGGTGATGCATCTCTTCTGCGATGATTCAGGTTAAAAGCTTGTATGTTGTTCGCAGGCAAGTTAAACGTGTATATTTTGAGGCAATTGTGTTTCTTCAGATTTTGGGGTTCAGAAGCTGTTGCCTTCTGTGAGCAATTAGTCCATTGCCCTTTATCTTTGGATGAGTTTGTTAATGCTTGAACGTTGTGCTTGTGGAGCACATCGAGTTACTTTAGCCAGAATCTTGGTATCTCATCCACACAAACACGTGACCTATAATTTGGCATTTTCGTGAGTTGTTTTCTGATTATTATTTTTTCATTAACTATCACTCAAAGTATTTCCTGTCAGTGTTTTTTTTTTTTTCTTTTTCAAGCTTTCAATCCATTCTTCCTCTTCGTTTTGCTCTTTTCACTCTTCATAAAATAATTTTTTGAATTTAATGGTGTGTTTTTCTGTAGGATTTGTCACATTTTTCTTATTTTTCCCCTCGTTCTCACTTCTTAGTCTAAATATTTCAGTGATACTTTCAAACAACTGTTTTGTTTTGTTTTCTCTGTTGTTTACTTCATTGTTTTCCTTGGTTTCTTTTCTTAGCTATCATTTCTATTGTTATGCCTGGTGTTGGCTTAATGGTTAGGGTGGTGGGCTTGGGATCCTAGTGTCCTGAGTTCAACTCCTGCTTTTCTGTTGAATTAATACCAGGTGGGGTTGACTCAGCCTGTCACTCTTCTGAGCTTGACAAAATGAGTAGCAGTTGGCTGGTCTCCTGTATCGGAGTGGTGACCTGTCCAGGATTGTACCCAATAGCCAAGGAGACTGCTAAGGCTGCACCAATGCTCTGCACTGAGTATGGTTCCGATGGATGGATGAATTTATATTTTTACCTCCGCCACCAAAGGAGGATGGAGATTATATTTACATCCCTGTCTGTCTGTTTGTGAACAACATATCTCAAAAAAGTTGAGGACGGATTTGGACGAAATATGGTGGAGAGCTTGGACATATGACAAGGACGAAATGATTATATTTTGGTGAAGATCCAAATCCCGATATAGATCCGAGAATTTTTAAAGTGATTTTTCACCATTGAGAGAGAGGGCCAAAAACGGCATGTAGCAGGACATCTCCAAAAGTTGTGGACAGATTCAGCCGACATTTGGTTCGGCAGGTTTGGTGTACAACAAGGAAGAATGTATTCGATTTTGGAAAAGATCCAAATCCGGATCCATGAATTTTGAAGTGATTCTTCACCATTGAGGGCTAAAACAATACATATCACGATATCTCAAAAAGTTGTGGACAGATTGGGACAAACTTGGTGGACAGGTTGGGTATGTAAACAAGGAATAATTTATTTGATGTTGGTGAAGATCAAAATCCAGATCTGGATCTGAGAATTTTTAAAGTGATTCTTCCCCATTGAGCGATGGGGCTAAAACGACATATAGCACAATCTCAAAAAGTTGCGGACAGATTGGGACAAGCTTGGTGGACAGGTTGGGTATGTAAACAAGGAATAATTTATTTGATGTTGGTGAAGATCCGAATCCAGATCTGGATCTGAGAATTTCTAGTGATTCTTCCCCATGGGGGCTAAAACGACATATAGCACGATATCTCAAAAGGTTATGGACGGATTCAGACGAAACTTGGTGTGCAGGTTGGGTATGTGACAAGAACGAATCGATTCGATTTTGGGAAGATCAAGATGCGATAAATTTTTTTTTCATTGATTTTTCACCATTGAGTGATCAGGCTAAAACGACATGTAGCACGATATCTCAAAAATATATGGACAGATTCGGATGAAACTTGGTGGTAGAGTTGGTGAGGTTACAAGAACAAGCCGATTAAATTTTTGCTCAAGTCCTAATCCAGATCCGCCCCATCAGTGGGATACAAAATGTAAACGAATCAGCCTGGTGGACGTATGTGCTCCATGGAATGCCCTTCTAAGTTGAACTTGTTTTCAGCATCAATTCATTCTATATCATTCTCTGATTATTATTCTTATTTGTCTTTAATATTTTTGGATTCTCTTTCTTAGTTTGGAGTTTTGATTTCCCTTTGTCCTATTTCCTTTCACAATAGTTCTGTTCGATTTTCGAGTCTGTTTCCAAGGTCATGCTTGATTTCTGTTAGTGGCCTTTTTCCAGGATGTTATTTGCCTGTTATTTCAGTGCTGATCTCCATCTCAAAGTTAACTTTAGGTTTTCTTCCTTGAGCACTTTCATTTTTGGCAAACATTCCAGCTGCTCAGTCTGGCTGCACAGACCCGTGTCTCAACCTTTGATCGGTCTGCGTGTCACTTTGTCTTTTTGTAATGGGTTATCATCATTGGTAAGTCATGTTTGAAGACTTGTCTGCTGGCTCCTCACTTGTTCACTGGATAGCTCACCATTTTCTCAGGGCCGCATGCGTGCGTGCATGTGTTACGATATCAAGAGTATAAAGGTCGTGAGAAAAAAAGATTTTTTCCAATGAACACTCAGCAAAGGAAATCTTGATGAGACTCAAATATCAAAATAGTAGTTGTAATGCACTGGTATAAAATGATAATATTCATGCTCTGCAGTTCTTTTGCAAAATGAATTGTAATTTGCAAGTTTAGACAAATATTTTGTGTTGGATCATGCTTTGTTATAACAGTGATTTCAGAGTTCGTTATAGATAAATATCACCCATACAGTATATTGAAACATTGTTCATGCATGAGCAATTGCCTGAATTTTCGATTAAAAAAAAAGAGAGGAAGAAAGTATTCAGTGCTCAGGTGGGTACCTTCAAAATCTTATCACCAGGACGAAGCAAGTGGGAGGCTGGTCCGTCGGGCTGCACTCGAGTCACAAATATTCCCTGAAGAACATGACCACGGCATCTCAACTTCCAGAAGTGCTACCATGAAAAAGGGCTCTTCCAATAGAACTTCGACTTGGGGTGCCAAGAAAAGGATGCCAATAGAACTTGGGTTATCAAGAAGAGACTATGCCTTCCTGAGTTAAATTATTCACTGTTCTGTAGCCATTACCCTGGCAATTATTTTTATGGTAACTTTGCAGCCTATTCCTGTAATCTTAATCAGAATACATACCGTGTCATTTGGTTTGAATGGGTTACCCTGACCCTTAATGCCACCTGTGATACTGAAACCCAGACCAGAATTCTTCATCAGACGCACGCAGATCTGCAAAAAAATATGCAGACTGCAAGTTACCATTGTAAATTCAACTTAAATAAGTATGAAAATCACGTTATGATACCATCACCGTCATCATTATTCTGAATATAGCTAAAATAATACACATCATAAGAACAAGCATGTACTTATAGAATGGTGTTACTTCCCTGAATGACTTTCTGACAATCTCATTTGTCTCTTAAAAACCAACAAAGATGTGTCGTCTTTTGAAAAGTATGTTGATTAATTATTTTTCTATACAAGGATCGAGGCTCTGTAAAAAGTTATTTTCTATTCAACCTTAACCATAGACAACAAAAGGCAGCAAAATTACAGGCTACCAAATGGTATTGGGGCTGGGGGGGCAGTGTTTTGGGTAGACATACACAAGTAACAAAAGAGGGAAAACATAAGCACATGTAACAATGGCTCAGAGAATAACAGAATGGGAAAAATCAGCGTGTGTAGAAGAGATTGTGAATGTGCAAGGGTGAGTGTGTGAGGTCATGATGTAAAATGTATTTGAAAGACTGAAGTGAGAAAGATGAGACAACAGACTGAGGAGTGTGGTGAGAGAGGGAGGTGGAGGGGGGGGGGGACTCCACAATCGAGAGAATAAGAGGACAAATGATTCCCAGTGGGCAAGCAACCTGGACTTTGGGACGTTGTCATGTTCTGGTCTGTTCTGTGTTATATCTCTTTCACAAACCTAAACTTTATAAACAAAAAACCCATTCCTCCTCAAAGTATCCATCTGTTGTGTCTGTCCCCTGCTGCTGGTGTGTTTTCCCCTTTTCCACTATGTTATTTCTGTTCTGGTCTGTGTTCTAGCTCTTATATGGGCCTGGACTCTGTCCATAAAAATTAATCAGGAATTAAATAAACAATTGAGTAGAGAGCCCCAAATATCAAAGAAAGGCAACTTAGAAATCAAGGCTGGTTGCCAGACAGTGTCAAAGGGTCGAGAGATCACCGAAGATATGGCTTTAACCTCTTGCTTGTAGTTCAAGGCATCCACTGCTGTATCAGGAGGAGTAACATGTCCATGGTGGAATATGTTGTTGTTGAGATTATGTTGTTGTTGAGAGGTTGAGATTTTATGTGTTGAGAAAGCTGACACATCTGTAGTTGAGGGGATCAGATTATGGAACCTTTATTATGGAGAGGAATGATGTTTGCAACTTTCCAAAATGGAGAAACCTTTGGACTACAGAGAGGTGATGACAGGGCTGAAGCACGGTTCCAATGTTGCAGAATCAGTTATGTTGCAGAAGAGGTGTTGAGTTGGGTAAGAAACTTTCCACAATGGTAAGGGAGAAATCCACATGCTTCAGGGAACATTCACTTTGCTTTTTCCTGAGCACTACTGAGCAGGATTCCATTCTTTAGGAAGTGAGGAATAGAAGCAGATTGTGCACCAAAGATAAACCTAAAGGGCTCTCACCAGGCCTTGGAGGATGCTGAGAAATTGGAAAATATGGATCCCAGGTGAGCCTGATGGTGTGCCCTGGCTTTTCATAGGACAGAAACACAATGTTTCTGAGCTGTGGGTCGAGACTGTAAGCTACCATTAGTTTTGGGTTTGCCTTCCAGGATGAGAATGCAAGTTGTCTTCTTGTGATAGCCTCGCTACACACATCAGTGTACCGGAGTAGCGATGATGTTGACAAAAGTTTGATGCAGGGTGAGATTAAGTTGTAGTGGGGCAGATTGGTGTCACAATTGACGAAATGGTGATACAAGCACCAAACTTTGCATATACACCCCCTTTGGGTTGCTTATTCGGAAAAAAAAAAAACGTTAGACACTTGAAAGTCCAAGATGACCACCAATCATAGCCTAGCATGACATTTTCAGCCATACAACTTGACACAGGTAACCGATTTGAACGATCTTGGTGTTAATCTTGATGTTATTGACCATGACGAAGCCGATTCTGCAGATTTGAGACCTTTCCAATGCTTTATCTTATCATTCGTCACCATTTTAACCCTCGCTCGTGGGTAAAAAAAAGTAATATTAAGCATTTGCTTTGGACAGTGCTGTTCTTATTTACCTATAAAAACAACCCTATGCAGTTTATACTCTGCTTACTAACTGCTGAGCTATCATGGTTAAACTCACTGTCAAAGTTTTGTAAACCCTGCTCGACTGCCCTCCATCCAAACAATGGGTTAGTTTCAGTCTTGGCTGTGCAATTGATTATTAAAATTGTGGACGGTCAGTGTTTTCAATGTTTTTTTCCATTAATTGTACTAATCATACTGCATACTAATTGTGAGTTCTCCTTCATCTTCCAAACCGATGACACTGCCACTGGTTCTTACTACTCAGCCAACAGGGAAGTCTCATCAAAAGACATGACACTCCATCTACATCATCAACATCTAAATGGCAGACTGATTAGTCAAAAGGTTGCCTCTGTCAACAAGACAAGAGAGAAGAGCTCAAGATACCTCCAACCTCCTACAGTCCAGAGCAGGATGGCTATACCAATGTTTCCAAAAATGTCCCACTCTTTCAGGCAGTAAATGCTTAATCCATAAAGCTGGATCCAACAAGACTCGATGAAGGAGGGGATATTGATGAAATATTGAGAAAGAACAAAGCAAGATATCATCAAAGCTGTCGCTTGATGTTTCATAACAGCATGCTACAAAGAGCTCATAAAAGAACATCATTACCAAATGTAAGCACAACAGAGGACTCCCCAAGCCAAAGAAAAATGCCAAGAAGTCCTAATCCATCTGAATGTTTTTTTATGTGAGAAATTAGGAGAATAACCTGAACTTCGACATGTCATGATACAACAACTGAATGACAGAGTGAATGAATAGTCTCAACTCCCTCAAGAAGATGTCGATGCAATTTCTCTGAAATTAGCATAATGGGTTTGAGGGTGATAAAACCAATAATAAAATATTGTTTTCTAGAGCTTGATATTAAAATTAAGATATTGTTATAGAAAATGTACTTAAATATGGTATGATTTTATGTGTTTGAACATGTATCTACTTTTGAATATACAATCATATCTCTCCTTTGTATTGAAAGATGTTTTGACTTGCCTAGTAAAAGATATAATAAGCAGGCTGACCTTTCAACCAAGCTTGAGTTCAGTATACAAAGAAGTGCCTATTATTGAAATATATTTACTTGCTAAGGGATTTTATGAAATGATAGATATAAGGCACCAAAAAGTTGGAATGTGGGTCGAAGAAAATGTCCACATGTATTTACTAAGCCCTAGTCGCTTGGAGAGAATATATTTTCCCAGTCTGGGAGAAGCAGACTGACTTTTAACCTGCATACCATAGAAATTTATCAAAATGCCCAAAAGAGTTGAAGTTTGACGCCATTCTAGCATCCTGTGCGTTTTTCTGTGCGTTTCCGTTTTTCTGTGCCGGGAGAGGATCAACACGTCTGGATTTGAAATATATGTTACAACCATTAAACCAGGTCAAGCTTGGGCTGCACAAAGAAGCTTCACCTGGGAAATGTCAAGACCTGACAAAGTTGGCACCAGCATTTGGAAATAAAAAATACTATGTCTCACTGAACACTATATAAGGAACTAAAATTCTCCATGTACTTCAGAGATCTGGGGCATGTCTGTGTCCAGATCCTCCATATGTGCATATGTATGTGTTTGAATGTATTTGTTTATGTTGTTTGTTCAATAAATGTTCAAATGTACAGGATGACTAAGAAATTTCTTCAACAAAGAACAAGGTTAACTTCTTCAAGCAAGAATGCATTGCCATTGACCCCAATCACAAGGCACTTAAGGAAGTTTGTCACCTCTTCTCACAGCTCTTTATATCATGCCAGAGCAGGCAGTGCGACTTGAGTTATTTAAGTATGAAAACCAATCAGTTCCTGCTGCTTTAAGTGACGATGGGAAGCTACACACCTGTCAGAAATATCATCTTGTTGAACTTCTCAAATCCCATGTGACAACACCAGACATAGAACCAGAAACAGATCAGCATTGGTAAACTCTCTGCCCACATGTATATCAAAAACATTTGATGAATATGCCACAGTCAATGTCCTCTCAACTATAGAAGCAATTCCTGCGAAGTACAAGAGAACAGACACTGTCTTTGATGTATACCATCCATCCAGCTTGGAGTATGAAACAAGAACGAAGCGAGAAAAGCAAGTCAGAAGGAGGGTGGCACAAACTAATGAGATACCAAAAAACTGGCAGAGCTTCCTGCATGATTCCAACAAGACTGAACTCTTCCATTTTCTTGCAGACAGAATTGCTGAAATGCATACACCAAATATGATCATCGTGACTAAGGAAGAACTTGCACTCAGAAATCAAATGATCGGCTTAGACGATGCGGCCCCATGTACCCATGAAGAGGCGGATTCATGTATTTTGTACATGCAAGGTATGCAGTAATGGAAGGCAACAAAGTCCTCATGATCAAGGTAAATGACACAGATGTTGTAGTCATAGTGATATCTACTCTGCCATCTTTGCAAGAACTTGGCTTGCAGAAATTGTGGATTGCCTTTGGTCAAGGAACTCATATGAGATGGATTCCAATACATGACATAGTTTCTAAAATTGGCCCTGAGAAGACAAGTGGAATCTTATTCTTCCATGCCTTCAGAGGTTGTAATATCATGTCTGCACTCTGTGGTGAAGGAAAGAAGTCTGCAAGGAAAACATAGAATGTGTGCAATGAGGTATCAAGTGTCTTCAAACAACTTAATAAGTATCCACCAACAGTTGGAGATGATGACCTTGAGATCTTTTAGAAATTTGTAGTCACAAAGTATGATAGGTCCAGCACTGCTACAAATGTGAATGATGCACAGCTGAAACCCTTTGCTCATAAGCAGAGGTCATAATATGAATCCATCCCACCCACTTGAGCTACCCTCCTGCAACATTCTAAGTGTGCTGCCAACCAGGCAGGATGCATGTGGAGTCAGTCAACAGTTTGCCAGCCAGAAATTCAGAGCCCTGCAGATTGGGGATGAATACAACAAGCTGAAGTTTGGCAGATCTGCTGGAGTAACCTTCCACCTTTGCAAAAAACTTCCAACAACTGACAAAATGTGGATTGTGGATGTAAAATAGAATGTCATGCAAGGTGCAAATGCAATGGCCTCATCTCTCCAGTACTGTGCAGTTGTATGCCTGGACTGATGGGAATAATGATTCACAGAGGTTAAATCCATGTCTCTAGAAATGTTAAAATAAAGCATCTGAGAGACCTCAAATATGTATAATCGGCTTTGGCATGGTCAAAAACATTGCTATTAATACCAATATAATTCAAATCAGTTACCTGTGTCAAGTGCTTTGGCTAAAAATGTCATGCTCGGCTATGATTGGTGGCCATCTTGAAAAATGGCAGCTATCTTGGATTTTCAAATGGTTAACATTTTTTTCCTCATAAGTGACCCAAAGGGGGGGGGTGTATATGCAAAGTTTGGTGCTTGTATCACCATTTGGTCGATTGTGACACAAAAATCGCTTAATCTGCCCAACTATTGTGAATAAGAGCACTTACTCTGTTGTGGAACAAATTCCAGGAGAAGTCAACATTACGAGCAGTGATGGTGCACTTGTATGGACTGGAAAGGGTGGATGTTGTGCCAGATCAATCGGCTTTACCAAATGTCCATGCATGTCTGCATTTTGACGGTTCTCTAATGCCAAAATGCACACTTTTACCAACATATGTTTAGAAGGCCTAGAATAACTGTGGTGAAGCAAAGCAAGTTTGAAGTTTGATATAACAAAATGTAGTGAAGAATGTTTGCCTTTTGTGAAGATACACATTGAAAAAAATGGAGTGAGAAAGTCCAGTTGTTTCCCAAGATGACTCAGCAACTCGGCCTTACCAAGGCGTCATGCGAATTCCTTAATGACACTATTAAATGACTTAGGAGTAATCTCCATACGTAGAGCAGATTACGTTATCCCAAAATGCACCATTAAAATTGTACAAGTAGATGGAGCAGTCGGATTAAAGTAAAACACAAAAACCAAAGGACTTTGGGATGTTGCATCCCTGGAAGTTCTTTGCTTGGATGAAAGTTCATGATGTTTTAATTATTGTTGATTTTGATTTCAGAAGAATGGCGTGACAGGAACTTTGCAGACCGTATTATTTTTCTCTTTCAAGAGATAAAAATAGACTTAAAAAGTGGGAAGCAGGATTTTTTTTAAAAGGTAAGAAAATTTGCCAAGCAGTTTACCTGAACAGGAAGGCCTGTCGGTGTACGTGCTGTAGGTGGAGGACCATACAGGTTCGCCAAAGCACCATGTGGAGACACTGAACCTAAACCCAAAGCACTGCCTGGGGCAGGTTGGCATCGGGAAGACAATGCACCATGCATGGGGCTGTACTGAGGCATTCCATGAGGAACTGCACTGCAAGCCTGGCCCCCAGACATTGGCAGACCAAGCTGGCGCAAGCTACGGCCAGACATCATTGCATGCTGCGACTGAGCAGCTGCTGAGGATGATGTGGAAACTGCTCCCGGCAGAAGTGAGTGTTGGGAATGGTGATGTGGCTTGTGTTGTAAAGGCATTTGGTACATAGCAGGTGTTGCCTGTGGCCGAGCTGATTGTGGCACTGGTGGCAGGATCATTTGCTGTGACATGTAGTCAAGCGGAGGCCTTGAAGCCTGCTCTGAAAGGTTCTGTAGAAGAAGATCAATAAGCTCCTCCTTTCCTGGTGTTTTGGCCATACCCAGTGCTGAATGTGGTCTGCTTGGTGGAACTGAGCGAGCACCATGCCGGTATGGAGATGGGGCCTGTGCAGGAAACATTTGGAGAGAAAAAAGGGATCAGTAATCTTATACGTTAATACTGAGTTTGTTTACCTCCACAAAATTGCGTGAGAATGTGATTTTGTAGAGGTACTCAGGGCATCTTAACCTTTACAAACACTTACATTGATGGTGTCACGTTGACGACAAAATGTTGAAGCTGTGCATGGTACCATTTAAAAAACGATCTGACATGCAATGGCAGTGTATTTGCTAATTTTAATCATGAATGATAGTTCTTCTTCTGAGTGGACCACCGTTGTCTACAAGGTAACATGTATCACGTGTCACGGTCCACATCTTCAATTTACATTGAATTCCCATTTATACCAATACACACACCAAAAAAATTTGCTCATTTGAGGTGAGACATTTACAAACATGTTGGAGACGGGTACTCTGCTAGTATAAATTATTACTGTGAATATGTGCCTCCACCTATGAGAGGATAACTTAAACCAATTATAATTCACTCGAAACACAAGCTCTCTATGAGAGTGGCAAGGGAAAGGATGAGAGAGAGGCAGTGGGGGGGGGGGAGGGGCTCTATTTTTGTGTTATACACAACACAAGTTCAACTTTTCAAGACAATCGCAAGAATGCATTGAAGTCAAACAAAACAAAGAAACAAACAGGTGTCAAACTATTATAAAATTTCCCCCTTTTACTTAAAATTTTCAAGCAGGTTGTAGGTGCCCATCCCAATTTAGTAGAACATTCCCATGCACACCCTTGGTACAACCACCAAGTTTCAACGCGTTTTCCCCTACAAACAAACACACACGTATGTTTCGATGCATTCCTCCAACATCGATGAAGGTTATACTTTTCATTACACTATAATTGTGAGACATCATAATAAGTAAATGGTGCTATTGTTTTATACTCTCACCAGAGGAGAGGGTATTGCATTTGGGTCTGTTTGTTTGTTTGTTTGTCTGTCAGTTTGTCAGTTTGTCAGTTTGTCAGTTTGTCAGTTTGTCTGCACAGAACTTTGGTGTTTTTCTCTGCAACTGCTAGTCGTATTGATAAAAAAATTCAAAATAGGAGCGACTACTCGTGTAGAAGGAAGGTTTTATTGATAATTATGATACCACAGGTCACGTGGTGTGGCAACTGTGTTAGAAAAATTGGAAAAAATTTGGACCTCTGTATCTCTGAAACCACAACAAGGAAAAAATTAAAACTTGGTACATGGCAAGTACTTCCCATGCGGAATAAGTGAGTTTTTACAACATCATAGGTGTCGTCATTATGACGTCATAATTGCATATGTAGAAAGCTACACCTGATTGGTATGAAAATTTTTGAGGGTCATCTAAGGATAAAATGATGGTCCACAGAAAAGAATTTGATGACATCATCGGTCACACGATAGGACTGCCTATCCATGAGGAAAAAAGGTTCATACATATGATGTCATTGGGAACATGGTTTGGCAGCCATATTGGATTTACCCTAAAACATATAAAAATACCCCACTCAGAAGAAGTTCTGGCGAGGGTCTGCAATCTCTGATTGCTCTTTTCTTGTTGTACATATTTTATAGATGTACTTACATTCTAATTGTATATACTTTATTGACGTGCTCACATTCTAATTGTACATACTTTATAGACATACATTCTAATTATACATACTTTATTGACATGCTCACATTCTAATTGTACATACTTTACAGACATATATTCTAATTATACATACTTTAAAGACATACTCACATTCTAATTATACATACTTTATTGACGTGCTCACATTCTAATTACACATACTTTATAGACGTACTCACATTCTAAGTGTACATACTTTATAGACATACTCACATTCTAATTATACATACTTTATAGAAGTAGTCACATTCTAATTGTAGAAACTTTATAGACGTACTTACATTCTAATTATACATACTTTATAGACGTACTGACATTCTAATTATACATACTTAAAAGATGTACTCACATTCTAATTATACATACTTTATAGACATACTCACATTCCAATTGTACATACAAAATAGAAGTACTCACATTCTAATTGTACATACTTTATAGAATACTTACATTCTAATTATACATACTTTATGGACGTACTTACATTCTAATTATACGTACTTTATAGATGTACTCACATTCTAATTGTACATACTTTATAGATGTACTCACATTCTAATTATACATACTTTATAGATGTACTCACATTCTAATAGTACATACATTGGAGATGTACTCACATTCTCATTGTACATACTTTATACATGGACTCACATTCTAATTAGACATACTTTATAGACGTACTTACATTCTAATTATACATACTTTGTAGACGTATTTACATTCGAATTGTACATACTTTATAGATGTACTCACATTCTAATTATACATACTTTAAAGATGTACTCACATTCTAATTATACATAATTTATAGACGTACTCACATTCTAATTTTACATACTTTATAGATGTACTCACATTCGAATTATACATACTTGAAAGACGTACTTACATTATAATTGTACATATTTTAGAGACATACTCACATTCTAATTGTACATACTTTATAGATGTACTCACATTCTAATTGTACATACTTTATAGATGTACTCACATTCTAATTACATACTTTATAGATGTACTCACATTCTAATTGTACATACTTTATAGATGTACTCACATTCTTATTGTACATACTTTATAGATGTACTCACATTCTAATTGTACATACTTTATAGATGTACTCACATTCTAATTGTACATACTTTATAGATGTACTCACATTCTAATTCAACATACTTTATAGATGTACTCACATTCTAATTGTACATACTTTATAGACGTACTCACATTCTTATTGTACATACTTTATAGATGTACTCACATTCTAATTATACATACTTTATACACGTACTCACATTCTAATTGTACATACTTTAGAGATGTACTCACATTCTAATTCAACATACTTTAAAGATGTATTCACATTCTAATAGTACACACTTTATAGGTGTACTCACATTCTAATATTACACACTTTATCGATGTACTCGCATTCTAATTCAACATACTTAATAGATGTACTCACATTCTAATTGTACATACCTTATAGACGTACTCACATTCTAATTATACATACTTTATAGATGTACTCACATTCTAATTGTACATACTTTATAGATGTACTCACATTCTAATTATACATACTTTATAGATGTACTCACATTCTTATTGGACATACTTTCTAGACGTACTCACATTCTAATTGGACATATTTTATAGACGTATGCACATTCTAATTGGACATACTTTATAGATGTACTCACATTCTAATTGGACATACTTTATAAATGTAATCACATTCTAATTATACATACTTTATAGATGTACTCACATTCTAATTGTACATACTTTATAGACGTACTCACATTCTAATTGTACATACTTTATTGACGTACTCACATTCTAATTGTACATAATTTATGCACGTACTCACATTCTAATTGTACATATTTATAGACGTACTCACATTCTAATAGTACATACTTTATATACGTACTTACATTTTAATAGTACATACTTTATAGATGTACTCACATTCTAATTATACATACGTTATCAATGTACTCACATTCTAATTGTACATACTTTATACACGTACTCACATTCTAATAGTACATACTTTATACACGTACTCACATTCTAATTGTACATACTTTATAGACGTACTCACATTCTATTCGAACATACTTTATGGATGTACTCACATCCATGTATTCTCTGCTCTATTAACCATGGATGTACTCAGTATTATGGATGTACTCAGTTCGACCCCGAGGACCTGGTCCTTGAAGACCGCACGAGGCGGAAGGTCCAAGATAGACCCTTACCTCCAGATCACCTTCCCTCCGAGCTGGGGGTATTAATAAAGGCGATAGCCACCACTTCTTTGGGTGTGTGTGTGTGTGTGTGTGTGTGTGTGTGTGTGTGTGTGTGTGTGTGTGTGTGTGTGTGTGTGTGTGTGTGTTTGCGGCGCCCGTCTAATAAGTAGTGAATTGTTTAAGTGCCTGTGCTGTATATTATTTGCCCTGCTTTATATTCGGTATAAATCTGCTTTTCTGTGTTCCCGAGGCCCCAATTGCTTTATAAATAAACCCCCATTTGTTGAATGTTTTCAGCTTGTTCGTGTCCATTTCTGCCATTGACTGAGTGTGTCGCGTGTGTTGGAAACTAGCAAGGCCGTTGTGCCACCGTAACGGGATAATCGGACAGACGGAACTTGGCGATTAAAACTGCTCGGCATAGGAGGGGGGCAATGCCAGAGAGGGCAAACCCCCGCGTTCATAGGGAGCTGGTAGGCTCGGAGACAACCTCAGGGCCCGGGGGTGCCATGGTTCGAGTTCGGCATAGGGTAGTTCCTGCCAAGTGAGCCACGCTGCCCAGCCACGAAATTGTGCAAGGGCACGAATGAAAACTTGAGGGCTAGGCCCAAATTTATAATGGACACCAACACAGGTGACGGGAATCATGGTTTCTAGAACCTACAGTTTAAGTGTCAGGCGTCTTTGGAAAGCTCCGGGATAGTTTAAGGTTTAATGAAAAAGTAGGATAGTTAGGAGATGTACCCCTTCGCACCATCCATCCCTTCGCTCATTGTAGGCCACTGGACCCACCTTGGGTTAGATCGCTGAACTCTGAGGAGGCCATTCTGAGGCTTTGTTGGCCTTCAAGACAGGACGCTAGTTTCTTCGCTATTCCGCTCCAGACAGGGAACGTAGGGGTTGGGAGTATGCTAGGTTGACATGATAGGTTAGGACAATAAGGACAAGGACAATAAAGTGGGTTAGGGAGACGGATTGTAAAAAGAAAATAAAAAGGAAATAATAAAAAAATAAAAATGGGCTAAATTTGGTTTTGTTGTTACAAATTAAGGGAGTTCGTCCATGGGCCCAGGCATATATCGGTACCATCTGAGGAAACCAAACTTTAGGGCTACTAAGTTATTGGTAGGGACTATATGATTATTTCAATATGTGATAACCGTTCCAGAAGAGCAGCTTAGTGTATGTATTTTGCATTTTTACCATTTTACCATTCTGAGATATTGACGTTTTGGGGGAAAATAAAAAAAATAAAAAAACCAAGGACCACTGGGAGGAAGTGGCAGAGCTGAAGTCCACGCAGAAGGAAGCAGACACCCAAATGCTTCTGCATGCTCTGCATGCAGCAGAGGCTGGGTACAAGGCTGTGATGATCACTGCCGAAGATACAGATGTCCTCGTGCTGTGTCTTGCCTTCAATAAGGACATCCCATGCCCCGTGTATCAGAAGTGTGGTATGCAAACCCGCACACGGTTCCTAGACATTGACAAGCTTGCTAGATCGATGGGAGACGGTGTCTGTGATGCCCTGGTTGGACTGCACGTGTTCTCCGGTTATGATACAATCAGTGCCTTTGCAGGCCAGGGAAAGATGGGCGCCTTGAAGAAAATGAAGTCGGATAAGACCTACCAAGAGGCCTTCAGTCAGCTCGGTCATTCATGCGAAGTATCCACCGAGCTCTTTCAGAAGCTGCAAGAGGTCACCTGCCACATGTACGTGCCATCTACCAACACCACGAAAGTCAATGAACTCCGACATCAACTCTTCTGTGCCAGACGGGGAGAGATAGAGTCCAGTCAGCTTCCACCATGTGAAGACTGCCTCTCCATGCACGTCCTCCGTGCAAACTACCAGGCTGCGATTTGGAGGCACTGTCTGCAATGCCAACCCTATGTTCCAAGTCCCAAGGGTTGTGGATGGACCACTGATGATGACGGGAAGCTGGCCATCGAGTGGATGCAGGGTTCTCCAGCACCGGATGCAGTGTTGCAACTGCTTTCCTGCGAGTGTGGACGGTCGTGCAAACTCCAAGACTGCACGTGTCTTGCCAATAGCCTGAAGTGCACTGACATGCGCAAGTTGCGAACCTGCAGCAACCAGCCTGCTGATGTCAAGGAAGAGCTTGTAGACCTCAAGGACTCTGATGCTGATAACAATGATGAAGACTAGACTACTGATCCATGGTGTGAATGTTTTGGCACAATCACAAGGACATTCATGGCTACAAATATGCATGAGTAAAACATAGTACATAAACATGCCACAGTAGCGTGGTGAAATTTGGGTTATCCATAAATTTCACATTTTGGACGCTTGTTGGAACTAGGGTAGGGGAAGGGCAATTCCTTTAACTGTGGTAAAAACTTGTAAAATGTTCATAAATGTTTTCCTCATACATGTGCATGTTGTGGGCTACTGCGGTTCAGTAGCTCTACCCAGGGAACTTGTATGACAATATTATAAATTAAAATGCCCTGAAAATCACTAATCAGCAACATTTTGATAGGCCCTATTGTTCGCCCCTTTCTTCCATAAAACAAATTCTGCCTTCAGGAATGACAGAAAGGATTATTCGGATGGTATAAATAAAGCATTTCAGACATGTATTTGTGGTTTACAGTTCATTCTAGCCCCATGTGGAAACAGCAATTGCATCATTAGTGAATGTTTCTGAGTTTGCCTTTTCGCTTTCATTATGCGGAGGGTGGGTACATTCCAGAGATGATAACTACCAATAAGCTGCCAGTCTGCAATGGTAATCACATCAAAATATGATATATATATATATATATATATATATATATATATATATATATATATATATATATATATATATATATATATATATATATACACCAATTCAAAAATCATAACTAGGATTGGTTTCCTTAGATGGTACCGACAAGTGGAATTTCTGGCCTGGGCCCATGGACTAAGTGGGTATGGACAGAGACAGGCAGGGGCGATAGGTTGAGGGGAGACAGTAGGGTAGGTCCGAGCCCGCCTTCGGAGCAGCCGGCACCACCGCACTCCCTCCAGACCTGAGGGAACCACACCAGAGGCCGGCCTGCTTCACCTGCCGGCCTGTTTGTGCTGCAATGGCCTGTTCCGGCTTTGCCTTGTCACCTGCCTCTGCCACAACCCCATGCCTGCTGGCTTTGTTTGCATTGCCCTGTGTCATTCATCACCATGCGCACCAGGATCCATCTCCAAGCAGTTTTGCAAGGACTGCCCTGCAGGCAGCCGCACACGGGGACTGCATTGGTGCAGCCCGCGCACCGTTCTTGTGTTTTGCATCCATCCAGTCCATTTTTGTGTTTTGCGTCTTCCATCTGCTGAATCATCCATCCAGTTCATGTCAAGGAGGAGCCAGGGACTGCATTGGGTAGCCGGCTACCTCCCTGTTCTTGCACAAGGGAACCAGAGACTGCATTTGGGCAGCCTGACTACCCCCTTCAAATGGCCTGTGGGATGGCATATGGCATGCCGGGTTAGGGTGAGTTGCCTCCATCAGCTGCAAACTGAAAAAAAGAAGGTTCAGTGGCAAACAAAGGGGCCTTTTGAACAGGCCCCAAAAACGTCCGACCTTCAGCTGCAGAGCACTCACCCTCACATAACTGTTGCCTAACTTTGCCATGCCTTCTCTCCCACAGATGCCAGGTCCTGGGCCGTGGTTAGTGTAAAATATTAGATAAAATTGTAAATAAGTTGAACCCCACCTGCATGTTTGTTTTAGCGCCGGCAATTTTAGTTAGGTTGTCCGAATGAGTCTGTGTGTTTGTTTAGTTAGTTACACAGCGCAGTAGGTTATTTATTTTTGGGACATGTAAAAAGAGAAATGTCGCACTCAGGGATCCGAAGGTAAATTGTACTTGGTGAAAATTTACACATGCTGGTCACTTGAAAATTTGACGACTCGGGACGAGTCTGTAAAAAGGGGAGGGGGTTGTGTTGCGAATCTGGAAACCTATCACACTCAACAGTCAGGTCCTTTAGATCAGGTATCTCGGTAAGTACGTGTTTTATAGATATCTCCCCGACCCTGGTCTAATGGGTAATTAAATGTTCCTGCGCTGTGAAGTTATTTTAATAGTCAGGTTTGCTTTTCATTAATTTTTCCACCACCGACTACATCACCGACTACATCACTGACTACACCGCCGACCACACCGCATCGCCCTCGCCTCGCTTCCTTCACCTCGCTCTGGCCGACGTCAGGGGTGGACGGAGCCCCTGCAGAAACCTGTTTCTCCGCTTCCTGTTGGAGGGCGGGTCCAAGTGATGTCACCACGCCACCTGGCCAATCGGGGGGTTTGCCGCCCATTTTGACCAATGGGAGGGATGACGAGGGCGCATGCACAGGTCGCCCGGGTGGAGAGGGCGGAGTTGTGGGGAGGAGCTCCCCCCTCGAAGCGGGGGGTATAATAATAGGCGTGGTCCACGCGCGTTCTGTTCTGGGTCAGGAGCGGTTTGCGCGTTGTAGAGCTGGGTGTGATTCTCTTGTTGTTCTGGACGTCATCATTCCCCTGTTGTTCTGGTCGCGTACGAGTTCTGGAGGGTGTCTGCGCACGGAGGTACTTCTCCTGCCAGCCTCCGCCCTGCCGATTTCGCCGCTTGGATCATCCGGATCGTGCTGAGGGGGGGTCCAGTTCGACCCCGAGGACCCTCCTGCTCACCTTCCCTCCGAGCTGGGGTATTAATAAAGGCGATAGCCACCACTTCTTTGGGTGTGTGTGTGTGTGTGTGTGTGTGTGTGTGTGTGTGTGTGTGTGTGTGTGTGTGTGTGTCTGCGTATGTGTGTTCGTGGCGCCCGTCTAATAAGTAGTGAATTGTTTAGGTGCCTGTGCTGTATATTATTTGCCTTGCTTTATATTCGGGATGAATATGCTCTTCTGCGTTCCTCGGCCCCAATTGCTTTATAAATAAACCCCATTTGTTGAATGTTCTCAGCTTGTTCGTGTCCATTTCTGCCATTGACTGAGTGTGTCGCGTGTGTTGGAAACGAGCAAGGCCGTTGTGCCAGCGTAACGGGATAATCGGACCGACGGAACTTGGCGATTAAAACCGCTCGGCATCGCACACGGAACGGGCTCGCTAAGCGGCTCGTTTCCGTACGAGTTCCGTCGAGGGTGTTAGGGCTCGGTAGATCGCCACGTGGTCTCTAGGTATTTTGAAGATTTGGCAAATAACCCTGCACTACGTGGTAGAAACATTGACCCTTCACAGTCCAAAACAAGGACCCATCGACCCTGGACTTATCCAGGGCGACAATCTGAATTCCGGGCGATCGGTCGAGCCGACTTGCTGGCGGTCGGGTCGCGGCCGACGTCCCGGCACCGTAACAATATTACATGAAGGTATTTGCTATTCCAAGAACACATAACTTCATTTGTAAGGAAATTTAATGACATGAGGCTATGTGGGAATAAGTTTGATTTTAACTAAATAATTTTGATTAATGGTTAATGCACCATTTTACAAACTATTTTTCAGTGGCATGAAAGAGGAACAATGATTCCATGATTAAACAATGAAAGTAATGACTGATAAGCCAAATTATGAATTCATTATCACAATGATAGAAAGATGCAACATTGAAGAATCAAAGAAACGTGGAAGCTTCACAAATATGAAAAGTACAGTACATTTTGATGAAACTTTCCAAAGCATTTAAGACTTTTAGAAGCAGAACATGAACAATAATGGCTCTTTTATGGAGGTAATAATGATATATCACAGGGAGTAACTAAAAAAAATTTTTGAGAAAAAGAATGTTGATACAATGGGAGAAATTATTACCACATAGCAAATGAAAGTACGTGTTTACACAATTGAGGAAACTATCATTTTGGTAATAAGTGGAAGTAACTATGATGAAACAATATAAGGAACTATGACTCAGCAGGGATAACTATGACTGCAAGCCAAAGTATGACTTTTTGATGACAAAACTGGAGTTATAATAAGTTTTCTGCAGTTTGGCAGCAATAATACCTATGACGCTTTGCCGGCAAGATGGCAAAAGTATGACTTTTATGGGCGTAATGATGAATCTTCAGCATGAATAAAAGCCTGGTGTTGGCTTAGCAGTAAAGGTGACTGGCTTAAGATCTTAGAGTGTTGAGTTTGAGCCCTTGTCGTGCTGTTCGATAACAACAGGTGGGTTGATTCATCCTGTCATCCTTCTGAGGTCGACAAAATGAGTACCAGCTTACTGGAAACAGGGGGAACTACTTCAGTGGCACAGCCATGCTCCCAGCAACGATGCAACCAGCAGCCACATGCTACATATGGAATAATAATAATAATAATAATAATAATTCAGTATGAAATGTATAGCTTCTCAGCAGAAGTAATGGCTATATTGTGGAAGTATGACTTTTCAGGTGAATAGCAGGATTAAACTAACGATCATTCCCCTCTGGGCTGGTGCCCTTTCCTCACACCTCACTCAGCTTGAGACCGTGTAAATCAAGGCCTTCAAAATCATTGGAATCTCTCATGACGAAGCCGAGTTTCTGGGCCTATGACCTTTACATCACATACAGGTCAGTGGTCTCTCTGTCTTCTACCACCTAATCTATGGTCTTGCATCCTCTGCCCTTTCTGCACTCTGGTGTTTTTAAAATGATGTGAAAGTGATAGGCCCAGAAACTCAGCTTCATAATGAGAGATTGCAATTATTTTGAAGGCCTTGATTTCCACTGCCTCAAGCTGAGCAAAGTGTGAGGAAGGGACACCAGCCCAGATGGGAGAGGTCGTGGATGTGAAAGTTTTTAAAGGCCAATCCTTTAACATGACTGTGTATTCACAACGGTCTATTTTTTTCAGGTGAAAAAAAACTGAAAAACATTTTCCATTAAAGAGTAATTACGTCTCTTCCTTTGGAAATGTAGACGATGACTTACAACCGGACCTCAATGGCGGTATACAAAAGCATGAAAAAAAAAACTACCTTCAAGGCGCAGAGACATGAAATTTGCTGCATGTGATGTGTAATGCACGTACAGAGTAAAACGAGTATTCATTTAAATACGTACAATGTCCAATAAATAAAGAATATCTAAGCACACCTGACGCTATGCCGAGACTTCAGGCTTTGGCCCGCTCACAAGGCTGTACCCTCAAAATGAAAGGTCCCAGAAGATAAAGAAAGTAGGCTAACATTTGTACATGTAGTGTTTTAAAATAACACTTTTCTTGCCACAAAACATCATATCTTCCAGTCTGAATATTTCGAATAAAATAATTCCAACCCGTCATTTTTGATGGGCTTTTATGCTAGTTTTAAATAATACTTTACTTTTACTATACTTAAGATGTGTGACATCATCATATCGATGTCACCCTGTTCACATAGGAGCTTTATACATTGTGGCTCTCGGGTCAAGGAATACCTTTGTAACTTTTTGTAACTTTTTATTGTGACTTCCATTTGAAGATTTGTAACTTTTTATTGTGACTACGTCTAAAGAATGAAACATTGTATTGTGATGACTGTCGAAAGAATACAGCTCAACTGGAAAAGTCCCTTGGAAAAAGTGTTGTGGGTGGTATATATAGGCATTACATCCTTCTGTGCGGCGAAAACCAAAATTACTCTTTTCGTTCGTGTACAACATACAAAAGGATGTTTTTTTTACATTGAAGATTTAAAATAAACTTCTTTAATGTGTTCATGTACATAACTTGTAAAATAGGATGAAAATATCTCAGGAATTTTCCTTCTAATGCTTATTTATTTCACATAGTAGATGTGAATTCCATGTCCATGCACATGTGAAATACAGTTTCTTTATAAATCATGTACTTGCACATGATTCAGCCTTGAAAACTCATGCGAAAACCAAGTTTTTATTATTATTAAAGATTCCACGATTTTCATTCCTCTACATTATGAAAACATACCTTATTTAGGCGGTGAAAATAGACCACTGTCGTGATTACTGACATGCATTACTTCGTTTTCTTTGCATGAGTTGTAATCAAAATATACTTTTGTTTCTTCAAAAGGTAACTATGATAAAAAGGTAACTTTATGATAATTACCCCTCCCCACATCGCTTCTGACCAGTTATATTGAAAACGACTCCTAGAATGCATTTTTGTGTCTGTTCGTCCTATTTTCTCACCTTTTGCTGAAATTGAAACTTGAACCATCTTAACGACTACAAAAAAATGAAATCAGAAGGTGAATTAGAGTTAAGATATAGCCATGAGGGAATCTGAATGGCCTATATATTACATTTGCAGGCCATAATTTCACTTAAAATACATTTTTGTCTAAAAACGCTAATTTTCTTCCTGTTTTCTTTTTTTGTATCGGAAACTTACACCATCTTAGCAACTACAAAAACAAAGGAAATCAGATATCGAATTAGAGTTCAGATAAAGCTGTGAGAATGTAAGAAAGTGCGAGCCCCAAGGCCCTGTCACACCTTGAAGTTTTAGCCAGCGTATGCCGACGTATGAAAAATTTGGCGAATACGCTAGCACACGTCGAATACGTTATGGGTAAGTTTTGTATACGTTAAGAGCACATTGAAGCACGCTGGTATACATCGTAGTACGCCGAGCTCGTCGACAAATTTTAAGCATGCTCAAAATTTTTCGACGTATGCCAGCATATGACGCACACATTCCGCATACGCTGGCCATAAGTTGTAGGCATGTTATGTGATCGTTGACACACGTCGATACATGTTACTTGTAAGTTACTCATAAGTCGAAACACGTCGAGGTAATGCTTAGCGTACCCGAAACTTATTTCTAACCTATGAGTAATGTGCTTTGAACCTATGTGTAACGTATCTCCAACGCACATTGACGTATGTAGACGTATTTGACATCTTCCGGATGACCACAGAACTTACTGAAAGTGTTTCTAACTTACAGCTACCGTATAATGGCATATTGGCAGCGTTTAGGGGAATTGGTATATAAAAATGGGCTTCACAGGAGGAACCAGTCAGTGTTCCAGACTCCATGGTTTTTTTATTTATTTTTTATTCGGCATGACGGTGATGTTGACACGTCGATTTCTAGTGCGGTTATGATTTAAATCGTTGAGCGGCAGCCTATTAATAGGCTACGTCATGTGATCGGCGACGATACGCTGCCGCGTGCTGTGCATAAGTTAGACTATCGTTGGGCATAAGTTGTGAACGCCGACAACACGCTAAGCATTCGTTGGTATAAGTTATCTATAAGTTATCGAAATGTTCTGTGTACATTACTAATACGTTATGCATACGTCCAACTCCAACATTTTATGAATATGCCCAAAACTGAAAAAAAAACATCAATAGTTCAGCGTACTCCTGAATTTCAGATCAATTTTGATACGTTGCCATACGCTGGCTAAAACGTCAAGGTGTGACAGGGCACTTACAAACGAGGCTATATGGAGCAAACAAAATGGTGGAGATTTGATTTTGAAGCCACTTCCTGAATGTGGGAAGCCCCGTCCTGAACTGTGAAGCCCCTCCCCAAAACGACGGACAGACAGACCGGCGCAGATTATATATATATATATATATATATATATATATATATATATATATATATATATATATATATATATATATTATCCGTGTATGAGAGGTGTCATATTCGGACCATTTCCTGTTCATAGAAACTAGCAGCGGCAGTGGTTATAACACATATACATGGATGGACTCTTCTCCTTTGAGCAATAGATGCAAAAATCGAGAATAATTTATCTTGTGGCCTCGGAACCAAACAAACAATACATTTATTACAGCCCTCACAGCTCCCTCAGTTCCCACCTCCCCCACCCCTCTCAATATGATTCATAGCAAATATCGTTTTACACTTACCTTGTGCATTCACAAGCCCCAGTGTCTCCCTCTGGGAAGGCTTTCCATTTGAAGATATCCATTAAATAAATTACCAAGCCTGTCATGTTCATACGAGGTCATCCTGCAAGGTTCAAATTCCACTGTCTGGCAGGGATGATTGGGCAAGTCAGGGAGAAGACGCCCGTCCACAGGCCTTGCAGAGGCCCACATCGTTTGGAGTTTTTGCAGTATGGGATGCAAGATATCAACTTTTGGGGTGAGTTGTCAGAAAGTTCTCCAAATTTTTTGTTATGCAGAGGCACACCTCTTTCCCAAAATCTTTTTGGCTTCTTTTAGAAGCTTTGTGAGCTATTTTATGTTACAATCCTAATCTGGCGCACATGATATATGTTTGGCCACCCCCAAGAACCACCACTTTTTCTTTAAAGTCCTTATCCAATATGATACCAACACCATTTCTGCTCCCATCTCCACCAATGTAGTAAAGTTTGAAGCCACCACCTATGTCTCTTGCCTAGTTTCCCCTCCACCTTGCTTCCTGCACACTCAGAATCTGTACCCTCCTCCTCTCCATCACATTAGCAATCTCTCTGTCTCTCCCAGTCAATATTCCCACATTCAATGTGGCCACCCACACCTTCTCACTCCTTCTCAGGTGAGTTCAGACTCATACTTACTTCTTTAACCGCATCATCTCTTGATACGGTAGCCCTTGCCAATTTCTCGCAGAGAAATGTTTGTGTATGTCACATATGGGGTACGCCCTACCATGCTCCACATTCCTCAGGATCCATATTAGATACGTTTCAGCAAATAGGTTTTTACAGTCGGATGTCTTTCCTGATGCCAACCCTCCTTCTTTAATCTGGGCTTGGGACTGGCAGTAAATGTACTGGCTTGCAAATCACAGGCAGAGTCGTGAAGAGCTTAGTTGCGGGGCCAATAAACAATGCTGGGACACTGCTCGGTCCCCAGCACGGCCACCTCGCCGCAGCACAGCAAGTACAGGAAACAATTTCCCCAATTGACATTTGCGGTGCTACCTGCACATTTAAATGAGCCATAGCAGGTACAGCGGCAATGGGGACGAGGCCTCTGGGATGGGGATGAGTCGTGATCAAACCCTCCTCCTGGGGGGAGGTGCCTTATGGTAGTTAGGGTTAAGACTTGTACAGTATAACATGATCTTTTGTAAGATTACAAATTAGTATTACCGTACACCAGGGAAAATGCTTGCGAGTTTTAGGGAATCAAGTTAAAAGTGGAGCAACTTGAACAATGGTATTTGGAAGTGCCTGGTTATAAATGGAGACCAATTGTTCAAGATCATTGGGGTAGGTGATCGAGAGAACAAAGTAAATCAGATGCTTTACTGATGAAGTGATGAATATTAATAGAGTGAATGTTACTTTATGTCATGTAATGCAATGGATGTGAAGATTTCAGCAAAAGAAAAATAATTAAGTGATAAATGGTCAGAAAAGGGATAATCTTATAACCAATGTCAGCCATATGGGTCAGAATCACAGAATCAAACGAGTTCCGTAATATTTTTTGATTTGCTTTCTTAGTTTATATGAATGGGAAAATGGTAAAACTTTTACTTCAACCGTAAAACTGGGGCTTAAACTCAAGACCCTAGGATCTTAAGCCAGCCCCCTTAAACCGCTAAGCTGATTCCAGGCTTGTTGTTGCATCGTTGGATTTTACATATTTAACTAAGATGTTTGTGTGAAAAATGAGGGTGAAATGTTACACTTGTACATTGCCGGGAAGCATTAAAAATGACAATGCACTAAATACATTTGTTTTGTAATTTTCAAAATGATAAATGGAGGCATTCATTCCTCATTATTTCAAGTGTACATTATCATTAACGATTAGTGTTCATCCATCAGGAGTGAAGATGACAGCCGTAATTTACATCTGAGGGTTTGTGATGTGCTCGTGAATGTCGAATGAGTCAATTCTTGCATGAAACTATCTACCGCCACCTATGTCTCTTGCCCAGTTTCCCATCCACCTTGCTTCCTGCACACTCAGAATCTGTACCCTCCTCCTCTCCATCACATCATCACATCAGTTTTGGGAAAATGACTGTAGAAATTGTTGATAAGACTTGCAAAGGCACAGCATGGCTTCTTCATCACCAATGCGACGACATTCACAAACAGACGATCCACTGTGAACCAACTTACGCCGTGACTTTCGATCTTGAGCTTTGCATTACCAGTTATCAATATCGATGTTGCAGAGCTTCATTGTCGACTTCAAACAGTCTTTGTACCTCTTACGTTGCCTGCCTTGTGATAGTTTACCTTTGACGAGCTCTGTATGGAACATCTTCTTTGGAAGGCGCTCATTTGATATTCTGACTATATGGCCTGACCATCTTCGTTGTGCTTTCATGACCATGGCACAAACACTTGTTACCCGTGCCTGTTGTAAGAACTCTGTATCAGGCACTTCATCTTGCTATCTTCTTTTCATTAGTCGTCTCAGACAGTTGAGATGAAAATGTTTATAGGTTTCTTCAGATAACAGCTGGATGTTGTCCAAGTCTTCCTCCTTACCAGACCCACTTAAAGCTTCCCCTTATTCCACCCATCTTAGCTTCCTCCTCAGCCCATCACACTCAGCTTCCCCCTCATCCCATTCGCTCCAAGCTTCCCATCTTCTCAAGCATCCTCATAGTCTCCCCCTTCCCCCAATCCCTACCACCAATTTTTTCCCAGTGTTTTGGGCCCAGTCCTATTCCTGATCTTCATCAATGATACAAGGAAATCTAACACAAGTGAAGGCCATTCAGCCAATCATGCCTGCATGAACAACATACTAATTCATCAACACAAGATCCAAGGAAGAAAATGCAAAAAAAACCATTAAATAATGAATTTTTTTGTTTGTTTAAAAAAAAAAACAGTATTTGTAGTTTTTGTATTTTTTTTTCTTCTTTTTCTTCTTCCCTCATGGGAGGGGGCATGGGCTTGGTTAAAAACATACAACATCAACCACACAACACCCCTTGACAAGACCCCCACCAACAGCACTCCATACACATGCACACAAGCACCCATCAATGATCAAACTACCCAAAAGTCCTGTCAACATCCTGACACCCCTCCATCTCCATAACTTACACGTACCTATCCAATTCTAATTTAAACTTATCAACTTCTTCTGCTGCCACTACTTTTCCAGGGAGGCCATTCCATGCATTAACTCCTCCCTGAGTAAAAGTCCCCTGCCTTGTCACCATCTTAACCCCTCTTCTTTACTCTCAGGCCATGGCCCCTGGTCTGATCACTGTCCACTCTGTTGAATAATTCATCTTCACTTATTTTATTGATACCTTTCATTATCTTAAACATCTCTATCATATCTCCTAGTAACCGCCTCCTTTCGAGTGTATAAAGCCCTATCTCCTTCAGCCGCTCCTCATAGCTGAGTCTCGCAAGGCCAAGGATCAATCAAGTCACCCTACGCTGAACCCTCTATGGCATCGATGTCCTTCCGGAACTGTAGTGACCAAAACTGCACATAATATTCTAGATGTAGCCCTCACTAAATTCCTGCACAATGTTAACACCACCTCTTTTGATTTATAAATGATCCCCCTCCGAGTACAGCCTAAAACCCTATTTGCTCTACCTATACCTGCCTGGCATTGTGCTGCCTGCTTACCTCCCATATCTGTTACCACCCCCAGATCCTTCTCCTGTGTGACACACTCCAAAATTACCCCTTGCATCCTGTAATCTCTATTTTCATTGTTCTTTCCCATCCCCAACACCTTACACCTGTTCAGGTTAAATTCCATCTGCCAATCTTTTGCCCAATCTGTGCAAGTCTCAATACTTTCCTGTATCTGATCACCACCCCCTCTGATATGCACCTCACCTCCAAGCTTTGTGTCATCTGCAAATTTGGAAAGCTTACTCTTCACCCCATTATCCAAATCGTTGATGTAAACAATGAATAGTAATGGTCTGAGTACTGATCCCTGAGGTACCCCGCAACTTACATCCTCCCAGAAAGACATCCTCCCACTCACAGCCACTCTTTGCTTCCTATCACTTAGCAAGTTTGCAATCCATTTAGCTACCTTAGCAGCCACTCCACAAGCCCTCACTTTGGCTGACAACCTCCGATGTGGTACCTTATAAAATGCCTTCTTGAAGTCGAGATATACTATGTCCACTGCCTTTCCCTCATCCACCCAATCAGACACTGCTTCATAGAACTCTAAAATATTTGTTAAACAAGAACTACCTTTGGTAAACCCATGCTGACTACCTTTAATTAGTTTGTATTTCTTTAAATGGTTTCTCATCTGGTCCCGAATTAATGTCTCCAACACCGTCCCCACAACTGAAGTCAAATTAACAGGTCTATAGTTTCCCAATTCTTCTCTGGATCTTTTCTTAAATAATGGTGTTACAGGGTGGGGCATTTACATCTGACACATTTGCAATCTATCTAGCTGGAAGCAGTCTTGGCATAACTAATTATTGTTTTCTTTGTTTTACAGATAATACTGGAAAGTTTTTAATGATAGAGCACTTGAAATGCAACGAGCAAGTTATTTTTTAATTTTTTTTATTTTTAAAAAAATGCAATGAGTATGCCAATTTCACAAACAAGGTCATCATGACAAATGAGGCACACTTTGATTTGGCAGATTTAACTCCACCAGATTTCTTCCTATGGGGATTTCTGAAAGGCAAAGTTTATAAGAAAATCCAACATCGATCGATGAATTGAAGGCAAACATCACTGCAACCATCCGCTCTATTGATCAAGAGACATTGCTTGCGGTAATGAACAATATGATGATCCGCTGTCGTGAATGCACGAATTCGAAAGGGGCCCATTTGTCTGATGTAATTTTTTAGAAATAAAGGATCAAAATAGATTTTAAAAACTTGAGGTATGTGCTTATGTTGTCTAGAAATTTTATTTTATTTGGTTTAAAAACAAAAACGTTATAAGGAAAATAAAACCGTCAGATATAAATGTCCCACCCTGAAATTTGCGACTCTCCAATCATCCGGTACCCGTCCTGACTCCAGGGAACGATTGAAAATATCTGTTAACATCTCGCTTACCTGCTCAACCACCTCCATCAATACTCTCGGGTGCATATTATCTGGACCCGGAGCCTTATCTACTCTTCTATTACCTCGCTGTTCCTTTACTTCCTCCACTCCAACCTGGATCTTCTGTAAAAGCCCTTCCTTACCTCCTTGATAGATACTGTCAGCTATTGGCAATTCTCCTGACTGTTCTTGTGTAAAAGTTGAAGAAAAATACCTGTTTAATAAGCCTGCCATCTCAGTTTCATCACTAACACTCTCCCAGTGCTATTCCTCAATGGGCCCACACTAGTCCTAACCTGTTTTTTTCCCCTGATATACTGAAAGAAAGCCTTGTTATTATGTTTAATGTTCGAATCCATGTCCTTCTCATACTCTCTTTTGGCTTGCCGAGTTATTTTCTTAACTTGCCTTTGTTTACTTCAATAGTGATATAAATCTAATTCCAGTCCTGTTATTTTAAACTGAATAAATGCTTTCTGCTTCTCCTTAAGGCGCTGTCACACCTTGACGATTTAGCCAGCGTATGCTGACTTATGAAATTTTTTCCTAAAACTCTGGCACATGTCGAATACGTTATGGGTAAGTTTTGATAACATTAAGAGCACGCTGAAAAACACTGCCATACGCCATAGTATGCTGGCTTTAATCGTTGTACTTTGTGGTTGTCCTCAAATTTTTGCATGCTTGAAATTTTACGACGTATGTCGGCGTATGACTCACACGTTCCGCTATGCTGGCCATAAGTTGTAGGCACGTTATGCGATCGTTGACACACGTTAATTGTAAGTTACTCATAAGTCGAAACACGTCGAGGTAATGTTTAGCGTACCCGAAACTTATTTCTAACCGATGGGTAACGTGCTTTGAACCTATGTGTAACGTATCTCCAACGCACATTGACGTATGTAGATGTATTTGATTGACGTCTTCCGGACGATCACAGAACTTACTGAACGTGTTTCTAACTTACAGCTACCGTATAATGGCGTATTGGCAGTGTTTAGGGGAATGGGTATATAAAAATGCGCTTTACAGGAGGAACCCGTCAGTGTTCCAGACTCCATGGTTTTTTTGGGGGGGTGGGGGGGTCGCGGCTACAAAAGGTTGAGAACCACTGCGCTAGACATTACCTCGACATGTTTCGACTTATGAGTAACTTACAAGCAACGTTTGTCGACGTGTGTCAACGATCGAATATCATGACTACAACCTATTACCAGCGTATGCGGAACGTGTGAGCCATACGTCAAGTACGTCGTAAAATTTTCAGCATGCTTAAAATTTCACGACGTACTAGACGTACTACGAAATATGACAGCGTACTTCCTCGTTTTTCAGCGTGCTCTTAACATATACACAACTTACCCATACCGTATTCGACGTGTGCCAGCGTTTTAGACACATTTTTCATCGGTTGGCATAAGCTGGTTAAATCGTCAAGCTGTGTGACTGCGTGGTTGACACTTCCAATTCTCAGGCGGTTATGATTTAAATCAACGTGCGGCAGGTTTTTAACAGGCTACGTCACGAGTTCGTCGGCGATACGTGTAGCACGCTATGCCTAAGTTAAACTATCGTTGGGCAGAGGTTGTGAACGCCGACAACAGGCTAAGCATTCATTGGTATAAGTTATCTATAACACAACGAAACGTTCTGTGCCCGTTACTAATATGTTATGCATACGACCAACACGTTATGACTACGACCAAAACTTAAAAAAAAACATCTAAATTTCAGCGTACGCCAACGTTTTACATACATTTTTATACGTTGCCATTGCTGGCTAAAACGTCAAGGTGTGACAGCGCCTTTAATCGTGTTCTTCATCTCACCACTCAACCACCCTGGTTTCTACCTGCTTCTAGTTTAACATTTCATTGGAATGTACTTACTCTGCACTCTTCACTCTACACATTTGGTCCTTAAAGGTTTCCCATTTCTCTGATGCTGATTGTCCTGTTGTTAGAGTCTCCCAATCTACATCACCCTTATTGAACAGAATCTTTGTACACACAATGTTATGGTCACTTGCTCCGAAATGCTTCTCTCCCTCTACCTCTTCCACCATATTGGGATCGTTCCTTAAAAGGAGGTCGAACACTGCACTCCCCTCGTGGGCTTATCTACAAACTGGGTTAAAAAGCAATCCTGGACTAAAACTAGGAAATCCTCATCCACTCTGCCCTTTCCCTGTTCCTGGACCCAATCTATTCCTGGCAAGTTAAAATCCCCCATAATCGATACTCTTCCCTCACCACATGCCCTTTTAAATTCTTCATGTACTCCTCCTTCCTCCTCTTCCTCCATACCCAGAGCCTTATAAAAGCATCCTACCAGTATCTTGCTGTTTTTGCAATCTCTAATCTCTACCTGTACAGAATCTTCAACATTTATTCCTTCCTTAATGTCACCCCCTTTCTCTTGATGCAATCCTGTCCTTTACCCAGATTGCTCCTCCTATTCTCTCTTTCCTATCACACCGATACACCTTGTAGCCTTCTAATCCTGTCCTCCAGTTACTCTCCTCCTTAAACCACGTCTCACTCACTGAAACTACATCGTACTCCTCGCTATCCACTTTGGCTTCAAGCTCTTCCATCTTATTATTTAAACTTATGGTTTTGGTATAGAATAGATTTAACTTTTCCTTTCCTGAAATTTTATTTTCCTGCCTGGCCTTACTCATCACAATTACATCATCCGTTCCTTCCTTCATACCTTCCCCACCCTCCACTGACCTAAAAAAAGCCTGAATTCCTTCCTCAATTCCCACTGCAAACCTTGCTGCCCCCTTTCTATTTAACATACGGCCATCATTATGGTAACACTCTCTTTGTCCCCTAAATGATTCCCACTGCTTCTTAAATGTAAAACCTTCCTCCCTACACCATTCTTCCAGCCATTGGTTGACGTCTATTGCTCTGCTCATAATTTACACATTGTTTCCTAATCTTAGGAGAATCCCAGAAAACACGACCTCACAAGCCTTTGCTTTCAGTCACTTACCCAATATAATGTATCTATTTTTCAAAACCTCTGAGTAAACTTTCCCAACATCATTCGCACTGAGGTGTACCACAATCAACTTATTCCTGCCATGACCCCGATACAATATCGTTTACCCTTCCTTCAATGTCCCTTACTCCCCCTCCTTCAAAACGACACAGAATTCTACATCGACAAACCTTCCTGCAGAATGAAGAATCTACATATTCAATTGTCTCATCACCCACAAACACCACTGCCTACACACAGTGCAACTCCACCACTGCCTGCACCAGCTGCACCTCCACCACTGTATGCACCCACTGCACCCCACCACTACCTGCGCCCACTGCACCTCCACCACTGCCACCACAATCTCTCTGATTGTCTGAAAAATTGATATAGATATACAAATAGATAAAGGGGATCAGAGTCTGATTGTCTCTGATCCCCTTTATCTATTGGTTGATGACTCCCCCTCTGCCTTAACATCCTTCATCCTTCAGACTTGCAGGCTGGAGCCTCTTCCCTCTCTTCAGACCTTGACAAAATCACAAGCTGGTCAATCAATTGGAACATGTCTTTCAATCGTGAGAAATTTCACACTCTAATGTCTCTCTTTCTATTCAAAAGGACCATATGACAAACCCTCCTATCTACTTTCTTTACAATTCTCTTGAGGAAGCTCAGTCATTCAAACTCTTGGGTCTTCCGATCAGCCACTATCTTTCTTGGGCAAACCACATTTCAAAGTTGGCCTCCAAAGCCAGCTGCCGACTGGGCATCCTCTGTTGTACAATGCCCTTTCTTGGCCTTTAAGATTATTAAAATGTTCGACGATAAAGCTAAGTCTATGGGCCTATCACTTCGTCATCGCAAACAGGTCAGTGGTCTCTTTGTCTTCTCCCACCTCCTTTCTGATCTTGCATCCTCTGCTCTCTCCGTGCTCTGTCTCCCCTCACCCCAGGTTTCTGTAGGACTCACAAGGTCCACCATCACCCCCTTCTGGTGAAACTACCTAAACCCAGAATCACTGCTCACCTCAACTCATTTTTTCCTCTTTTGTTCCTCACCAGTGGAACCAACTTCCACATCCTCTCCAATCTCATTCCTCCCTCCAGGTCTTCAAGACAGCTGTTCACCACAATCGCAGATAGTCCCCAAGCCAAAACCATGCTCTTTTCTACCTGAGTTATCGCCACCCAAATCTCTCCTTTCAAATTTCCAGTTTTCTCTCTTTGGAGTTTCCTTCTGTATCCATCTTGTCCACTTCATGCATTCTCTACTGCCTGCCCCCCCCCCATACCTCTTCACACCCATTGTTTATGCAAGTCTCCCTCTATCTTGGCCTTCAACTCTGCTGTTGTTCTTTCTCCCCTCTCTCACTCCTGCTCCTTTTGCATCCTCTTTTTCTTGTTTTGCGTCCTATTTTTGTCCTGTTACGTCCTGATCCGTTCAGTGTGCTAGCTCTTCCACGAGCCTCGACTATGTACACAAAATAGTGGGGAATTATCATAAGAAGTGGGTGAATTATCATAGCTGCCAATGCACTTCTGCACCGTTGGACAGAATAACTTGAAAACTAGATATTATCACTAAAATTAATAAACAGCTCCAGTGGGCTGATGGTCTTCTCATGAGGTTGTAGTTCAAACTGAGATTCAAACCCATGCCGACTCGATCTCTGGGTACTGAAAGTTACAAGGCGAGATTTGGAGGAGCCCCTCTTGGAGCCCCCCGATCCAAAATCGAAAAATCAAAGAAGCCAGAGTGATTGTGTAGGCTACTACCCTGTATCCATGTGTCAAGTTTCAGAACAATCGGCCAGGTGATAAGGGAGCAGTAGCAAAAATAGGGATCTGAGGTTTCAGGGGGTAACACTCCCCTCTCCCCCCCCATCCCATGATCCCAAAATGGAAAAATGGAAGCCAAAGTGATTGCATGGGCTACTATATTGTATTCATGTATCATGTTTCAGAACAATCAGCCGGGTGATAAGGGAGGAGTAGCAAAAATAGCAAAAAGTTAATGCACAACCGGACGGACAAATGGACGGACAGAACTCACAGACATCACGACCCATATTATAAGTTAATCTAGTTGAGAGTCGAGATGAGATGACCTCATAAATCAAACTCCAGGAAGTTGTACAAATCATTCTAAAATATGCCATTTCTCTGTGTTATAGTATATTGTCACTAAAATGTGGTGTTCTTTGTGAGGGTGCATGCTTTGGTTCCAAAAAACTATTGTCATCAGAGATATGTGGTCCATGTATTGAAACATACATGTCTGTTTGTGGAAAAAAATGTGTTTGAAACTTGGTGGTTGTACTCAGGGTGTGAATTGGAATGTTCTACGACGTTGTAATGGCTATCTCCTACTTACGTTTTTAGTTTTATGTAAATAGGGGGAGACTTTTTCATAATTTGACACCTCTCTGTTTCTTTGTTTTATTTGACTTCAACAGAATGTCTTGCAAAGTTGAGCTTGTACAGTGTAACACAAAATAAAATTGCCCACCCCACCGTTCCTGGAGGGAGTGGCTGTTTCTAGTACCTTGAAATTGGCCACAAGTTCAATCATATATGAAGTCACAGGAAATCGTACTCAGGTGTGTGGATTTGCACCTGGTACCACAAAATAACGAGGTGTAGGAATGTAACGTTTTTGATATCTCGAATGAAAAAAAAAATCTTCCTTCCAGTCTGTTTGAGTCAGGGAAGCAGCATAAAAGATATTTCACTTACCCTTGAGCCAGTATGGGGGTCTGCACAAGTCGGTATTAGTCCTTGTGCAAGCCCAAAGCTGTACCGACTCCGGTTGGGTGAAACAGCAGCGGAGTCCGGCTCAAAGGTTGGATTACTGACCACACTTAGCTGTGATGGATGCTGTAGAACAGGAAAAGTATGTGTTTAGCTCATTACGAAATGTCATGCCATGCTAACATCACCCAGGTATTGTAGATAATATCAGAAAAAGTAAAAACATCAATAATATTATAACGCCACTCAGTGGAGCGCAGACCTCCGCGAGGCTGAACAGGTTACTTTTTGTATGCCAATGATAGGCCAGATCTGGATCGCGACCTGAACCAAAATTGAATCGGCTTGATCTTGTCATCTAACCAACCCATCCACCCCGTTTTGTCATAACTCGCCACAACTTTTTGAAATATCATGTTATACATCGTTGTTGGCCCCATCTCTCAATGGTGATCAAAGAATGACTTAAAAAAAAAAAAAATTAATTCGTATCCGGATCTCCATTCGGATCTTCACCAAAATCGAATCGATTCTCCCTCGTCACACAAACAACCTGTCCACCAACTTTTGTCTCAATCCGTCCGTAACTTTTTGAGATATCCTGTTCACAGGCATACAAACAGACAGACAGGGTTGAAAACATAACCTCTGTCCACCTTCGTTGGCCGAGGTAACTGTTACCTGGCTTGTATTCTGAAGAAATTATGAAAGCTCAAAGGAAAATGGTGAGAGTGCAAACTAACATCTGATTCTACAGTCCACCCGAGCCTTCGGCATGTTGAAACTAGCCGTCAATGAAACGTAGAAAAAAAATTATCATAAGTTTCTGTGCAAAATAAAGATCCAAACTCAAAAGCATCATTTCCAGAATGACACAAGACAAACTTACAAATAAACATCGAGCACAAAAAACGACCATGATCTAAAACCAACCTTATGGATGATGTTTGACTTTGATTTCCTCAGGAGGTTCTCACGTGAGTGCTGGTGAGAACCACCTGGCCCCATGACTGTCCCTCTGGCTCCAGGGGGCAAAGGTCGTCCAAGCCTAGCCTCAACTAGGTCTCTTTCTGACTGAGCATGCTCAAGCAAAGGTGGAAAATCACGTTGCTGGGGTGCATGATGCTGAGGGCCATAGCCTTCATCGACGCTGTAACTTTTCATGTTCCGAAGCTGTGCTCGAGCGGGATGTGGCGTTGAGGCACCAGAAACTGTTGGTGCTGCAACAGAAGCACGACTGCAAGGTCCACCACTTGCAAAGTTTACATAATGTTGTTCTGGCTCACTACAAGGTGGTGAAGGAGGGTAGGCCACTGCAGGGGTACCAAGGCTTGTTTGTCGTTCAAGCCTTGCACGGCGAGCCTGGGGTGTTGGAAGCCCAGACACAGGACCGCTGCGTCTGCATGCTTCAGGATCAGCCGTCTGACCTTCTACAAAACGCTGTGCATACGTTAGAGCCTCTTGTTTGCTACCCCTATGTTGCTGCTGTTGCCGCTGCTGTTGCTGATGATGTAAGAAGTGTTGTTGAAATTGTTGCTGATGAAATAGTTGTTGCTGCTGCTTATGAAACTCTTCCTGCTGAGGCCTATGAGCTGATGACTGGCTCTGCAAATTTACATACTCAACCTCATTCCCAGGCCAAGGTACTAGACGCTGCCCAGGACCAACCCTTCCTGTGCTCGTTTCTCCCAGCCTCATCATTTCTTCACCTATCTCTGGCTGTTCCTCTGCTGCACTGTCTGCCCTCCTTAAATGATCGAGTCGTCCATAGCTATCAGAGCGAGCCGGTGGTGCTGGAAGAGAATTCATCCTCTCCATCAGACCATGATGAGCTAAACGTTGGCTTGCCACAGGACCAGCCTGGGGACGAGTGACTGGAGTTGGTCCTGCAATTTGTCCACGTGGGATTCCAGTAATTTGACTACGTGGAGCTGCCTGTGGTGCAGTGGCAGTTCCCTGGCTCTTTGCACCCTGACGTTGTCCATATGTGGCTGGAATTGTGACTCTCTGATTAACTTCCATGACAGGTGTTGTCCTATTGCTTGCTGAGTCTCCAGCAGCATTGACCCTCAAGCCTGATACAGTCATTTGTGCAGGGTTTTTTTGAATAGTAACATCCGTGAGAGGCCATTTTTGAATGGCTGGAGCTGAGCTTATAACAACCCTTTCAGGCTTATCTGCATCTGGCTTCTTATCAATAGCTTTGGGACATGCAGTGCTCGTGAAGATGACACGTGGCCCAGATAACGTTACAGTCGTCACTTTTCGACTTGCGGGTGTTGGTATCTCTTCATGTGCGGATGCAGTTGATGATCCTCCCTGCATTGTGAGCACTGCTGGAGATATTTTACCACTTGAATCAGAGGCTTTTGTGGGAGATAATGAGGTGTTGACCAAATTTCCAGCCTCGGTCGGGAATGGTGGCGTTGGGTTCGGAGAACAAGCAGGTAGCTCCTCCAACCAGTCTGACCCAACATCACTATATCCACGATAGTAGGTTACCTCACGATCTTGCGATGATTGCTGAGAGATTGGTGGCTCAATAATAGTTATAGTAGCAGGGCCTGCAGTATTTGCAGTAACCAAGCCAGCCACCTCATCTTCTCCTTCTTCATCAAGAAGAGGGACTGAAAGACTTCTCAAGATACCTTTCTCACGACCACTAAGCCGCCCAGGTGTCTGTCCTGTATGCAATGCAGGTCCAAAGTCTGTGCTGTCTGTTTCAATGCCATAAGCCTGAAGAAGCACCCCAGAATCTATTTCTGTAAAACTGAAAGACTTGCCAAAGGGTGGCCGTACAAGTCCCATGGTTTTCCCTGCATCTCCGCCAACTCCAATATTGCTGCGCTCAGGTGAAAGCTCCTCAGAGCTACGACTAATAAGTAGCGGTGATTTCTCTTCATCTTCATCCTGAGAACGAGCTCCAATGCCTCTACGGCGGCCTATCATCCGTGGCACCCTGCTTCCAGGCTCAGGGTACCAAAAAAGGCGAGAAGAGAAACGGCGGCGAGCACTATCTTCATCCTCAACACGACAACGTTTTTGATCCTGTGGTGTAAGCTGGGGTTCAGATCCTTTGCCCAGTGGAGATGGACGCCTATATACCCGCAGCTGCCCAGCACCTGGCTCCACTTTTCTTGCAATCTCCTGATGGCTGGGTGCATATGTTTGATTTGATTCATAGGCTTGTTTTTGCCCACTTGATAACACACGTGACGATACAAATCCGAGGCTGTAGGTGGAGGATGTGGCCCTTGATTGGGATGTAGTTGGAGATACAAATCCCACATGCTGCTCTGTAACTGGCATTTCCTGCCCATTCGCTGAGGGAGGCCGCTGATTTCCATCAGCTTCTGTACGTTCTTTGTTAGGTGCATGCTTTGGTTCCAAATTAACTTCACGCACACCCATGCGTTCTGCCTTCTCCCACTCGGCAAGGGCACGACTCCGGTTCCAAACTTTGGCATGTTCAATGGCAGCGGCAATTTCACTTTCACTTGATTCACCTTCTTCCAGGCGCTCAGCACTGCTATGGCTTGCCTGCCGCAAGCTAAGTGGCGTTGTAAAATCTGTTGTTTCAAGCTGGTAGATACCACGATCATTGAAGATTGCTTCAATGCTCCTGGTCGAATGTAGTTGCTCATACTCAGGACTTGTAGCCGAGTCACTTCCGGCTGGAGATTTCTCTTCCATGTCTGACCAGTCAGACTCCAGGGAGGCCCTGTAAAGAACACATCTCTCATCTAATAAAGTTTATCTTCTTATACATTCATTTTTATTGAAGATGTCTTCATTTTAAAATATTTTCCAAGTGATATAATATGTAGACGTCCTCACCTTTCTATTGTTGGTGCAGCGGCAGCTTTTCCTCCTTCTTCAGACCTGCTGCTTTGGTAACTCTGGGGACTAGCCACCTTTGCTTCTGGAGACAAGCTGCTGAGGGAACTATGATGTCTGGCCTCCTCAGGTGATGTTGCAGAACTATTTGAACTGCCGGTGTGGCGACGGGCAGGGCTGGGTGAAACTGTTGGACTGGGGTTGTCTTTCGGTGGTGAAGGAGAGCTGGGTGGGCTACGTGGTGCCATTGGTGGTGTCTGCGACCCCGCTGAACCATGGGAACCTGAGTACTCTGAGAAACCATCGGAGGCCTCACCTGGGATAGCATCGACACCAGAACCAATGCCAGTTGCAGCATCTTTCATCTGCATGAACTCTGACCCTGTAGGGAAGCGTCAGGACAATTGAATAAATAAGTAACAAAAGGATAAACATTGAAATGATATACTTGTTTGAAGTTATGTTGAAGAGTTGTCCAACACAAGTGCAAGGAAAAAAAATCTGTCATTTCTTCTCATGACCATTTGGGCCCACACGACACTGCACTCTGGCCACCTCAAGTTAAAACCATTTCACAGCATTTAAACTCTGAATATATATATATATATATACATATAAATATATATATATATATATATATATATATATATATATATATATATATATACATACATACATACATATATATATATATATATATATGTATATATATATATATATATATATATATATATATATATATATATATATATATATATATACATACATACATACATACATACATACATACATACATACATATATATATATACATACATACATACATACATACATATATATATATATATATATATATATATATATATATATATATATATATATATATATATATATATATATACATACATACATACATACATACACACACACACACACACACACACACACACACACACACACACACACACACACACACACACACACACACACACACACACACACACACACACACACACTTTACCATGCACATAAATCATGATATATTCCCAATTACCAGCTTCAGTGGTGTAATTATTAGAATGCCAGCTCTGGGTCTGGGTGGATGGCAGTTCGAACAGTTCGAACCCTGGCTGAGTCATAGGAAACACTTAAAATGGTACATGCTGCTTCCTTACTTGTGTTGATGCTCAGCATTTAAAAAGGATAGAGCATGGACAAACAATCATAAGTTGGTAATATTAATACAGGCTTTCATGGAATTAATGCCCTCCTCATGTGCTGAAGTTCCTTGGAAGGGAACTATTGTTGCGAATTCGCACCCGCCGGCGTGCGAACGGCCACGTAACTCGAATCGCGGCACGTCGCCCACCGGACGGACAATTCTGTCGTGACCCTCTCGGACCAACGCCGGGAGCTAGTCACGGGTGGGCCTTTCGACCTCACCACAATCGTGCCAATCGGCCACCCGCGTAGGATAGGGTTGTTCGCCAAACTCGACCTACCTAAGTACCCACGCGGATGGTAAACCGGGCGATCGTACCTCGCCGCAGGTCGACTCCGGACACGAGCCGCTTGGGTGGCACGTTCCGTACTATCGGGATAACCGAGCGGTGTTATCGTCGACCTGGACAGTTCAGATTAATTACCGGGATGTTGCACCCACTACGAACCCCTTACGTGATGCAAGATGGAGGGTCAACAAAAAAAAGGAAAAGAGACGAAGCAGAGCGGGAACAGTTCAACAAGCAAGCATTTTATTGACACGCACACACAGACAAGCACATAAGGCATGTATTTACAGTCATACAGTAATGCACATAAAGCAATTAAAACAAAAGAAACGATGCAGAGCTACAACCGAATATGTGTACACACAGCAACACTTAAACAGTTCTACTTTACGAGACATGGCGCCACAAGATCCATACAAAAACCCCGAAAAGGAAATGGTGTCTTCCCTTTGGGCCGTCGAGTCCCTCTCCCACGTCCTTCGGCGTGGTCGCGCCTGGCCGCGACTCCGATCCCTGGTGTGGTAGGCGAGTCCTCTCCGGCGTGCCTCGCGCCGGCACGTGTTGGCTGCTCGACGCCACAGACGGGGTTCCCGGCGCTATCTCAGCGCGGATAGAAAGGGCGGGGGGGGGGGGAAACGTTGTTGCTCGAGGTCGTGGTGTGGGAAATGGCAGATGCTCCGTCCCGCCAGCGGGGTCTCGGGACCGCACCACAGAAGACCAGGCCAGCGGCCACCACGAATAGGAGACGAAGAGGAAGAGCGCGCCAGAAGAGAGAGAAGAAGATGAAGAGAGCAAGAGCAAGAGCGCTCCGCCCGTGTCCGACGTTTATAGCCCGGGGCTCCGCCCTTCCTCCGCCCCCGTTTTCAGCTCCACCCTCCTTCGAGAGGGTTCTCCAAGAGGGGCGTTCCCTCTCCCCGACCGCCTCACGCTGGTCATCCACCAATCGGCGGCGAGCTGCTCTTCCCCCTTCCTTAACACCAAGCGCGGGGAAAAATGGCGGGAAAAACAGGTGGGAAAACCCGCGCGTCCTCGCAGCTCCTTCCTTGGCACCCTTGTTTGCCGTTCGGAAGCGGACATAGCGGCGAATATGTGGTAGCGTAGATAGTGGCGGTGGCGTGGTTGTTGAGTGTGGTTGGTGCTGTGGTGGGGATGGCATGGTTGTTGAGATGCTGTTTGTTTGAAATAAAAGATAGAAAAAGAAAAACGACGAACTCAAATCGTCGCAGCCCGGATGGATAACATAAATTCCCTCTATACAACAGGTTTGGGCTAACTACACATGTACCTATGAAGATATCTCACCTGAGGGCCCTTTATGGTGAATGCGAATTTCCACAGCCGTAACACTACCCCCTCCCCTTTTTACAGACTCGTCCCGAGTCGTCAAATTCTCATGTGCCATCATGTGTAGTTCTCCCCTAGTACGTTTTACCTTCGGATCCCTGAGTGCGACATTCAGTGTATTCGTGTCCCCAAAATAAATAACCTGAGGGCTGAGTAACTAACTAAACAAACCCACTCACTCAGACGACTTAAATAAAATTGCCGGCGCGAGACAGACATGCCGGGGGCGCACTCATATTTATAGTACAACTTAACTTACAAAATTTACACTAACCATGGCCCAGGATCAATGGACTCTGCAGGGAGCAAAACAAAAGTCAACGGTCAACCGGCGCACGCGCCGACACTGCAGGCCCGTGTTGTAGCTGCCAACAGGACAGTTCTTGCAGCTTCGTGATGATCCTGGTGCACATGTCAATGAACAAGGGGGGGGGGGCAAATCAAAACAGAACGGGGTTGGTGAACATGGGCAGTGGGCATGGCATGGCAAAGGCAGCAGGCAAACACAGCCTGCAGAACAAGGCCGTTGCAGGCAAACACAGCCGGTGGACGATCCGACCGGCACAGGCATTGCAGAAAACAGCTGCAGACGATCCGGCCGGTATAGGCCTCGCAGCAAAACAACAGCCGATGAAGTTGGCCAGCCTCTTGCTGTGCAGTGCAGTTTGATGGAGGGAGTGCGGTGGTGCTGGCCACTCGGAAGGCGGGCTCGGACCTACCCTACGGTCTCCCTCCCAACCTATCGCCTTTGCCTGTCACTGCACCTACCCACTCCCTTAATTTGTCAAAAACACAATTTAGCCCCAACTTTTTTTTTTTTTTTTTTACTCTTCCCCACTATAAATCGTCCCCTAACCCCCTTTATGTCTCTGTTCGGCTAACCTATCTCCCCGAGCCTACTCCCAACCACTACGTTCCCTTCCCGGAGGGGAATAAGGGATAGCTAGCGTCCTGCGTCGATGCCCAATAAAGCCTCAGGATGGCCTCCCCAGACTTCAGCGATCTTAACCCAAAGTGGGTCCAGCGGCCCACAACGAGTGAAGGGATGGATGGTGCAGAGGGGTACACTTCCTAATCTACCCTATCCATTAACCTTTAAACTACCCCGGGGCTTTCAACAAGCGCCTCTTGCTTAATCTATTGGTTCTATCAACCCAGATTCCCATCGCCTGTGTTGGTGTCCTCTCAATTTTGGGCCTTGCCCCTCAATTTTCCCTCGTCCACTTGCACGGTTTCGTGACTGGGATGCGTGGCTCCCTTGGCAGGCACGACACTCTGCCGATTCTCCTACGATGGCACCCCCGGGCACTACACTGCCTCCGAGCCTACAAGCTCCCTAAACACCGGGGAGTGCCCTCTCTGGCGACTCCCCTGAAATGCTCACGTGGCAGGCTGGCTCCCTGGGCCCCTTCCCTGGGTGCCTGTGCCCAATGCACTGCCCACGCGGCTAACGGCACCCCGGGCCCCCGCATCCTGCCTACCTTTTGTCCGTCCGTGGGATCGGCAACATTCACCGCGCTCGTTTCCGGACCGGGCTTCACTCCCGCAAGCGAGCACATGGCGGCCTCGTGCGTTGCACAGCACGGACCTCGCGCTCGCCGCTGGGTGAACCCGGCACGGTCCCCAATACATCTACGGCCGCTACTCTGCTTTTGTCCCTCTGTCGCCGTCGTCATCGCCATTCGACCCACGCACACCTGCGTGTCACGACACTCACACACCACTCCATTACACTCACATTCACACCGGGAGACGTGGCTCCATGCTCACGCATGCCGACCGACATCTCCCTTACACACAGTGACCTTACACACGCTGTCTCCCTCACACTCGGCCGCTCTCTCACTCGTGCCATCCATCCCCTTGCACACGTGGCTCCTTCCACACACGGTGCCTCATCCACACATGGCGTGCTGGGAGGCAGGCACTTCGGCACACTTTCCACCACACCACTCACACACGGGGTCGCTTCCACACATGGGGGCGCACTCACACCTTTCACCTCACACACCGGGACAATCACACTGGGGATTCGTGTCACCACAAGGGGTTCCGGGGCCTCTATACCCCCCAAGCTCGGCGTGTACCCGTTCGCAGCACTCATTCCCTCGACCTCGCAAAGCACGACCAAACCCACCTGGTCGTGAGGCGCCTCAAGGGGGCATATTCCCTCCCCTCATTCCTGGAGGAGGCTATCCAGCTGCTCGCACTGGGTCCCTACACACTCCGCGAGCTCACCCTCATCGCCCTCCACTAACTCCGTGTGTGTGTGTGTGTGTGTGTGCGTCTTTAACCCCGTCCAATTCACCCTCTATCTCCCGTGTCTCTGGCAATACCTTCACTTCCTTCTTTGTCTTTGTTACTTCCCTCGTGCACATCTCCGTCACCCCAATTAGTTTTTCCCTCTTGGTCACCGTCACTGTTGCTCTCTCCGTCACCTTTACAAGTCTCGCCAAACACGTCCCCCGAATTATTTTTTTTGTTCCCGCCTTCACCGCGGGCCTGACAGCCATTGCACTCCCCCCGAGCTCGTTCGTTCCAGCACGTGGCGTCGTCATTTTGAGCTCCACTGCCCGCGTTTCGCTCCTCGCCATTGCCATTATGCCTGCCTGCAGGCCACGGCCTATTCGCTGCATCTCACCCCGCAGTGTTTGCGTATTCGCTTCCATGTCATCCAATTTTATTGTTTATTCCCGCCAGCATGGCGAATAGCTGGGCCATGTCGGGTGCGCTTGAGTGAGCCGTTTCGGCAGGGATCGGGGGAGGGCTTCGGGGGAGGGGAGGGGAGGTGTCATACACTGCGGCCTCTGCCACTGCCGCGCCCATTTCGGGCTCTGGGTTCGGTTGGGGAAATTCATCTTGCACCATAAGCATTTCCTGCTCGGGGTTCTCATCCTGGGCCATGGATTCTACATGACTACACATATTTATTTCTACCCCCGGCACCCGCTCGCCTTGAGACTCCATCTTATTTCTCGTAAGGGGTTAATTTAAATTGCTCGTAATTTGGAGGGAACGGGGGTCGCCTCACACACCCTTGCTCCGTTCCCGTGAATTTAGCTAGAGACGGGAGAGTTTGTTTCCCGCTCTCTAACACCAGTGTTGTGAATTCGTGCCCGCCGGCGTGCGAACGGCCACGTCACTCGAATCGCGGCACGTCGCCCACCGGACGGACAATTCTGTCGTGACCCTCTCGGAACAATGCCGGGAGCTAGTCACGGGTGGGGGTTTAACCTCACCACGATCGTGCCAATTGCCCACCTGCGCAGGATAGGGTTGCTCGCCAAATTTGATCTACCTAAGTACCTGCGCGAATGGTCGACCGGGCGATCGTACCACGCCACAGGCCGACTCCGGACATGAACCGCTTAAGCGGTCCGTTCCGTGCTACAGTGATAACCGAGCGGTGTGATCGTCGGCCTTGACGGTTCCGATTAATTACCGGGATGTTGCACCCACTACGAACCCCTTACGTGATGCAAGATGGAGGGTCAATAAAAAAGGAAAAGAGACGAAGCAGAGCGGGAACAGTTCACCAAGCAAGCATTTTATTCACATGCACACACAGACAAGCACATAAGGCATGTATTTACAGTCATACAGTAATGCACATAAAGCAATTAAAACAAAAGAAACGATGCAGAGCTACAACCGAATATGCGTACACACAGCAACACTTAAACAGTTCTACTTTACGAGACACGGCGCCACAAGATCCATACAAAAACCCCGAAAAGAAAATGGTGACTTCCCTTTGGGCCGTTGAGTCCCTCTCCCACGTCCGTCGGCGTGGTCGCGCCTGGCCGCGACTCCGATCCCTGGCGTGGTAGGCGAGTCCTCTCCGGCGTGCCTCGCGCCGGCACGTGTTGGCTGCTCGACGCCACAGACGGGGTTTCCGGCGCTATCTCAGCGCGGATAGAAAGGGGGGGGGGAAACGTTGTTGCTCGAGGTCGTGGTGTGGGAAATGGCAGACGCTCCGTCCCGCCAGCGGGGTCTCGGGACCGCACCACAGAAGACCAGGCCAGCGGCCACCACGAATAGGAGACGAAGAGGAAGAGCGCGCTGGAAGAGAGAGAAGAAGACGAAGAGAGCAAGAGCAAGAGCGCTCCGCCCGTGTCCGACTTTTATAGCCCGGGACTCTGCCCTTCACTCCGATCCCGTTTTCAGCTCCACCCTCCTTCGAGAGGGTTCTCGAAGAGGGGCGTTCCCTCTCTCCGACCACCTCATGCTGGTCATCCACCAATCGGCGGCGAGCTGCCCTCCCCCTTCCTTCACACCAAGTGCGGGGGAAAAATGGCGGGAAAAACAGGCGGGAAAACCCGCGCGTCCTCGCAGCTCCTTCCTTGGCGCCCTTGTTTGCCGTCCGTATGGCCGCACGTTCGCCTTAGTGCCCCCCTGCGGCCCCCCTGTGGGCACCTTGCGTCTGCCTTGAAAATTCTTTGGCCGCTGCAGGAACGCCCTAAGGTCACCGTGCGACATCAAATCAAAGACTGTACGGCACCCCCACGTTTTTGGTCTCCACAATTTATAAATACGCTGTGCAGCTCCCCGAAAAATAAAAACATGTGTGACTGCTACATTGTGTGACCGTGGAAATACTGCGGCCGCTTTATAATTGCTAGTGCCCGTACATTTTGTATACCCTCCGGCCGCCGAGCCAAATGTGACTTTGGCCTTACCTCGTGTTTTCACCTTCATTTGTGATGTTTGTTTTTTTTAATCATCTTGTGTTTTAATTAATAACAAAAAAGCAATCCGATCACGTGGTGTGACGGACTGTCAGGTAAGGATTAAATTTCACAGCAAAACCAGTTGTAATTTGGAATATCCATGATAACGTCAGCCCAATGCGTTTGATGAAAGTGATTGTGGTTCTGCGGGCATCATGTTTGATGAGCTTCCCTGGGGGCAGCCCTCTCGCAGAGTGCGCGAGCGATCGGAACCCAGGACGGAGCTCGAGCCTGTGTGGACCTTTGGATGTGGTGATTGTACCAGTTTACATACAATACACCACCACTGATGGTCATTTACTCATCTTATTTTATCTTAAACATGGGTAATTTCAGTTTAAAGTGTCTTGAAAGTGGGTTTTCTTTGGGTCCACGAACGGATTAATTCACTCCATTATTTCTTATTGGGAAAATATTTTTGGAATCCAAACTTTTTGCAATCCGAACAGCCTCCTGGAACGAATTAAATCGGGATTCTGGGGGCACCACTGTGTATAGGCAAACACCTATACTCCGATCTCTAGCGGTAGCGCACGGTAGACGCAGACTCCCACGGAGGCCTACGTAGGTGCACGGCGGGCGTAGGGGAACTGCGTGTCGACCCTGCGTTGCCCGCAGGTAGTCACACAGACTGCAAGGCCACCGTATGGCGGTTTTCATTTTCATGAAAAATATAATTGACCACTATATTCGTTATTGTTGTGTGTCTGTGTGTCTGTCTGTATGTCTGTATGTCTGTCTGTCCCGAACATAACTCCGTGGGTTTTGATCCGATCCTGATAAATTTTGGGTGGGAGGTTTGTATCATCATCTAGCTGTGTTTTCCTGAGAATGGGCATGCTGCGCCCATTATGGGTGGAGCCACGCCCAAAAAACATGTGTTTTTAGGGGGTAGCCGATTTCAAGTTACATCTTCTCCGAGGGGGTTTGTCGAATCTGGCAGGGGTTTCGGTATTTGGTTAGCCCAATGGCACCCGCATAGCCCCACGGAGCTCGATTTTTCATTTTCGTCCCAAGGTCAAGGTCAGAAGGTCACGAACTTAGAAAATGTCAAAATAAAATCAATAAATTGGGCATCAAGCTCCTAGGGTTTTCAACTGTTTCGAATGAAAGTTGGTATGCCAGTAGTGCTCTTCGAGTACTACAACTTTCATCATTTACGTTTTTCCCGATTCCCGCCAGTTTGTCTGTGGCGTCCCCTCGAAGGTCAAAATTTTTTTTTTAAAAGGCGAACCGTGTACATTGCTTGTGAACCATCGCCGTCTCCAGACTTGTCTGATAAATAAACATAAAATAATTGAATTGGCTGGGGAATGAGCACTGGCATGATAGGCCAAATGGCCTCTTTGTCTATGTTGAATAGACCTGGATTCCTTTGTATTAACAAACAGGATCTATTGCATTGTATTGGCCTTAAGAAGAATTGAAAAATGCTTCCTTCCAATTATAATCCAAGGTGTATCACTTTCCATTTGCCATTCTTGACCAATGCAGGTCTTTCATGATGACAAATGCAGGAATGTCACCTGAAATGGCTCACAAAGCTTCTAAAATAAGCCTAAAATACTTGGAAAAGTGCCCTTTCTCTCAAGTACTTTTCACAATGAAAGAGTGGAATTTTTTTTCTCAATTCACTCAAAGGGAAGAGCTGTCCGTTCTGCAAAAACTCCCGATGATGTTTGGTGGTGCAAAGCCTGAAGGATTGGAGAACGGTGCATTCGAACCAAATCCTCGATCATCCCTGCCAGTGAGTGGACGTTGAACCTTGCAGGTTTGGTTATTTATTTAATGGGCATAAGCAATTGGAAAGACTTCGCTGAGGGAGAAACCATGTCTGGTTTGGGTGCTTCCAAACAGTGATGGGAAGGTCATATATGGGGCTTGTGAAAAAAAAAAAATTGGAGGGGGTAAATTGTAAATTCAACTTTAAAAATTATATTTACTCTTAGTCATATTGGAGAAGGGGTGGAGGAGGGGTGTGTGTGTGTGTGTTCGTTGGTTCTCTACCACCGCCACTCACTTGTATTAACAGGAAGTGGTGGAAACTCGACACGTCTCATTCACAGATATTTCTCGTATTTTCTATATTTTCGTGAGTCTGATTTGCATCCAGGAACGCAGCAATTATAATTAACCATTTTGAAATTGCAACTCTTTCAGTTAAATACTGAAAATTATGTTAAAAAGAAAATTATGTTACGCTAGCAACGGCAGATTAAAAGTGCCCCAGTTCGTGTAAACGACACTGAAAACGAGAACACAGCTCATGCATGAAAGGCCTCATTTGCATTCATATGTGATTTGGAAAGTTCCGTATTATTTGAGTTGAATCCTCAGGTTTCACAATTGAAACAGCAATCTCACTGTTGTGCAACCAACCGTAGAGGGACAAGGTGGCCAAAAAAATGACCAAAAAAAAAACCAACAAGAAAACACACAGACATATAGTTGAGATTGATCAAGCAAATAATAGACAAAAAGGTCGTGGTTGAGAGCACACCCTTACTACTAGGCCATGTGGAGGGCGGTAGAACAATGTTCGGGCTGTCTCGAGCCTTGTGCTGCACTCGCTGGCCAAGTAAAATGGAGGGCTTTTCAACAGGCAGTGAATTCGCTGGCTCCTGCATACATGGAATGTCACATATGGAAAACCTTAAAAAAAAACTGCATCCCAGTTGTAGAACTATGCATTACACTATTACGAGTATAAAAGCATGTCAAAAATGACGGGTTGGAGAAATGGTCGTGAAATATTGAAAGAGACAAAGATATGATTTTTCTGAGTAAGAAATGTGATTTTAAAACACTACATGTTCAAATGTGATCCTATTTTCTTTATCTTCTGGGATGTTTCCTTTCAACGGTACAGCCTCGTGAGCGTACCAAAGTCTGAAGCCTCAGCCTAGCATCAGGTGTGCTTATTTATTTAATTATTAGACATCCTATGGACATATACATGAAAAATCACTCGTAGCATTACACTCGGTGAAAAGGAACGGCACTTGATGGAGCGCAATACCTCCATCAGGCTGAACAGTTTAAATTTTGTATCCCACTAATAGGTCGGATCTGAATCCGGACCTTAACCAAAATCAAATCGCCTTGTTCTTGTCGCCAAACCAACTTTTCCATCTCGTTTTGTCACAAGTAATCCACAACTTTTCGAGACGTCATGCTATACATAGTTTTTAGCACCATCTCTCAATGGTGAAGAATCACTTGGAAAATTGTCGAATCTGGATCCTGAATCAGATTTTCACCAAAATTGAATCAATTAGTCCTTTTCGCACACACAACCTGTCCACCAAGTTTCTTGTGAATCCATCCATAACCTTTTGAGCTATTGTGCTATATATCATTTTTGGCCCTATCTCTCAATGGTGAAGAATCACTTGAAAAATTCGCAGATCTGGATCCGGATTCGGATCTTCACCAAAATTAAGCGTTGCTGTCCAAGGCCAGTCACCAACACACACACAAAAAAATTCAGAACGGTTGCTTGAAAACTGTGGCCAAAAATTGTGTGACAAACAGACAAACAAAGAGACAGACAAACGTTACAGGCCAAAAAACTTGTAAAAAATTTTTTTGCCAAGTAATAATCAGTCATTTTACTCTGCGCACGCTACACTTCATGTGCAGCGAATTTCACCTCCCCACACCTTGGATTTATTGTTATTTTAAAAAAAACGTTTTTGTACACTGCCCTTGAGGCTCAATTTGCAAGTCACCATCTACAATTCCAATAAAGGAGACATAATTACTCTTTTATTGAAAATGTTTTTCAAGTATTTTTTTTTCTCCTCAAAATAGACTGCAGTGAACACACAGTCGTGTTAAAAGATTGGCCTTTAAAACCCTACTCACATTGTCCTTATGAAGGGGGACAGTCAAATACACACTGTTTTATATATACTGTGTATGTGTATGTGTATGTGTGTGTATATATATATATATATATATATATATATATATATATATATATATATATATATATATATATATATATATATATATATATATATATATATATATATATATATATATATATACATACATACATAGTAGAAGATTTAAAAATATATTTCGCCCACTCTCCAATTCCTTCTTAGTAAGTTGCATATCAATGTATTGCAATTACTTAAACTGATCTGAAATCCAAGTGTGTACTTTCCTGCTTAAATTGGAGGAACATGAAGAAGAATCAACTTTATTGACTATTTGAGAGTCATTAAAGAACTTTAAAGTAACTTTACTGATGATCAGAGCAAGGATATAAAATTTTCTATGGTTTTAATAAGCTTTATTGAAGTTTTTTTTTTTTCAAAGGAACTGAACTTGTAAAATCCAATGGAGTGGTTGTCACAAAAGGTATTTGTCAATGAACGTATATAGCTATAAATGTCCATCTGGATTAAGACTCACCATGTACTTTGTAGGTGGGACAGCAGGTGTCAGCAGAGAAGGGGGGTTTGGAGTAGGAGGTGAGATAATTTCAGAGCGTGGTTGAGACAGTCGATCCTCTGTCATGCAGACATCTCGCGTTCGAGATTGCACTTGGCCGTGAGACCCAAGACCAGAAACCACCTGTCCAGAACGTAACTTGTAATCGGAAGAGCTTGGAGTAAGACGACTGAGTGGGGTGTGCGTGTGTTGTGAACGCATTTGTCCAGGAAGCTCAGCACCCCGTGATGAAGGTGGGGGTGGCGGAAGCTGAGTAACCTGTTGCATTCGTAGCATCGGAAGATCGAGGGCAGCGGCTGAATCATTCGAGTCAGTACTCGTGCGGTTGGGAAGTGCAGCATCGAGGCGTGGATGCATGTTCATAGCCGCTTGGCCCATGCGAGGTGGACCTCGTTCATCACGAGCTCGTGGCAAGATAGGTGTAGGTCGTATTACTCCACGAAGGTCGTCAGGGAATGGTGTTGAGTATCCTTTCAGGTGGGCATCAAGCTGGAGGCACAAAATTTAAGGTTATGAAAGGTTATAAATACAATAAAAATGACGAATAAGGGTTAGCATGAATATGAAAACGATAAAATACCCAAACAGAAGTTTCGATCAACATTATTTTGAGTTGAGTTGCCTTACAAGGAACTTCAATGCAGGAGGTTGCAATTAGGCCCATTAAGACTGCACAATGGCTGTTAACCTATGGCTGTTTGTCTGTACTCTACCCCTTTTAAAAGCTGAGTCTCAAGCAATGAAGCAGAATGCATCATTTAAAAAAAAAAAAATCCTCAGTAGTATGACCTGTATTGGGACCGATTCGAACCACTGACCTGCCAGACTCAGAGTGGATGCTCTCATGATTATGCTTACGATTGTGGAGATTTTATTTCAATATCTCCAGGTTAGAGCACTTCTGAAAATATTTATTCATCTTTGTTCTCATAAAATGGAGGATTCTCCCCCCAACCCACATCCACAAAATTCATGGCTTGCTCTTCAGTTTCAAAGAAACAACCACAAATGTTATATTTAATGTTTGTTAATATAAATTTGGAGGGGGTCAAATCTGGTGAATATAAAATCCTTTGATGGAGTTTTCAAAACAATATCTTTTTCATTGTACTTTCATCTTTACAACAATGAAGAATGAGAGTGATATCGATGGTGTGCCATCATAAATCCATACACTTCCCACTTATAAGAAAGTTGAAAAATAGCAAAAAAGAAAAAAAAAAAAAAACGTTCCACCAGGAATGATTCAATATCAAATTCCAAGTTAAATTTTTTACCTGTTTTGACCCCTGTGATCTTAAGTCCCCACCCCCTGGGGCATAAACAGGGTGTCAAATCCAAAAAATCGTAACACATTTCATGCGTCCTCCAATGTTGATTGCAATTACAAAATTTCATTTAAAAATGTTTCAAAATGTGCCTGTAATTGCATTTGTTAGTATTTGACTTTTTGACCCCATTCCAGGTGTGGGGCCACAAATGATAGTTCTGTTGCGCCTTCGTTCCGTGTGGCAATCATAACTACCAAGTTTAGTGAATTTCTGCACAACCGTTGAGGAGGAGATAGCTTGACGGACAGACAGACAGACAGACAGACGGACAGAGTGATTACAATATCCCCCGTGTTTTTTTTCAAAAAGTATGGGGGATAATAACCTGCTCTAGTTATTGTAATTCCTTGTTTTAAGTAATCTATCATATTTATTCCATCAGAATCCACAAAATAAAAGCCATAACCTTCTCTGCTGAGGTTTTCATTCAGAATTCACAAGGTGAAGATAAATTAGGGTGCTTCATACTTTAAATTTGAAGGTGGAAATGGAGAACCCACTTTAAATCCAGATACATTGGCTTTAGAAACCATTGCTGGCAATGCCACTCGACCCCTTGAGAAGGTAACCGATCCACGAACATGTTTCTGGCACACTGGCCATCATCAGCATGGAGTAGATTTCCCTCAAGACTTGAGATAGCAAGCCATTTAGGATGAGGTGTAGAAGAGAACAACGCTCCAACCTGTTTTATTGTGTCATGTATATAAGGTTTTGGCAATCTGTTCCAAATGGTGCACTCCAATCACCTTCTTCAGACGTAATAAACGGAATGGAATTACAAACGTTTAAAATTTTGCCCTGGGGAGCATGAGAGTTTATCAGACATTGTCTTCCAATGATAATCACCGATACACAAAGTCACATGAATATCTCACACAATCAATCATTTCCTTTTAAACACTAGAAAAACATAGCCAAGGAAATGCCAAAATATATATTTGGCAGCGCAGGCAAAAATAATCACACAATTTATGTAGGGATAAGGCAGAAACTAAGTGAACGACAATAATTTAAGGTAAATCCTGTCGACGCATGAAATTGGATAAACTGCATTGACGTTATTGAAGGAAAAAAGACCAGAGAGTTGGTGTCAAAGCCACCCAATGCTGCCTGTTTATACATTTATCGTTTTTAAAAGACTAGTGCAATAATATTTTTTTTATAAAGCATTGCAGTGAAATCTGATCCAAATAATTTTAAAGCAATATA